>NW_024543076.1:12110000-13310000 GCF_018167655.1 Microtus oregoni
CACCCCCCCCCCACCCCACCCCCCCCCCCCGCGGCCCGACAGCGCGACGACGCCCGGGGCGCACTGAGGACAGTCCGCCCCGACCCCGACACCCGCGAGGAGGGGGGGAGGTGGGAGAGCGGTCGCGCCGTGGGAGGGGCGGCCCGGCCTCCGCCACCCCCCCCCCCGAGGGGGGGGCGGGAGGAGAGCGCAGCGACGGGTATCCGGTTCCCTCGGCCCCGGGATTCGGCTAGCGCTGCTGCCGGGGGGGCTGTAACACTAGGGGCGGGGTGGTTCGGCGCCCACGGCAAAAATTTTTTTTTATGATTTATTTAACCATGCAGGTGCTGGGAATTGAACCCAATTTCTCAGGAAGAGCCGCCAAACTAGCTCTCCAGGCTCTTAATTTAAAAGTTTATTTATGCCGGGCGGTGGTGGCGCACGCGTTTAATCCCAGCACTCGGGAGGCAGAGGCAGGCGGATCTCTGTGAGTTCGAGGCCAGCCTGGTCTACAAGAGCTAGTTCCAGGACAGGCTCCAAAACCACAGAGAAACCCTGTCTCGAAAAACCAAAAAAATAAAAATAAAAATAAATAAATAAAAGTTTATTTATGTGTCTCTGGGTGTGCCTGTGCCTGTGTTTGTGTTTGGTGTGTGTGGGGGGGGGTGGTATATTTTGACCTCACCAGATGAAGGCATTCAAGAGCACTGGCTCCATATCTGGCAGAGGCAGGATCTCTGGGAGTTTTAGGCCAGCCTGGTCTACAAGAAAGGAGCTACTTCCAAGAACAGTCTCCAAAGCAGCAGAGAAACCCTGTCTCATAAAGCAAAACACTAAACCAAACAAGAAATAAATAAATTGAGAGAGAGAGAGAGAGAGAGAGAGAGAGAGAGAGAGAGAGAGAAATGTGGATCTACAGATAGGAAATAAGAATAAAAAGAGAACTTTACCAACAAGACAGCCTGGTCTATAAACTGAGTTCCAGGACAGCTAGGGCTGTTACACAGAGAAACCGTGCCTCAAAAAATAATAAAAGAAGAGAAAAAAAAAAGCAAGCAAGCAAGAAAATGCAGGGGTTTTTTTCCCCTTTTTTGTCTTTGTTAATTCCACGCCATTCATTTTAATTTTACTTTTTCTTTTAAGATTATATTTTCAGGGGCTGTAGAGATGGCTCAGAGGTTAAGAGCACTGACTGTTCTTCCAAAGGTCCTGAGTTCAATTCCTAGCAACAATATGGTGGCTCACAACCATCTGTAATGGGGTTTTCTGGCCTGCAGTCATGCGTGAAGGAATGCTGTATACATAATAATTAATTAATTAATTAATTAATTAATTTTTTTTAAAAAAAAGATTGTATTTGCAGCATAAGTGTTCAGAAAGAAGAAGTCCTGGGCCATGTAGTAAAATAGTTTGTCTGAAACACAAATAAAAAGACAGGTCCTGTCTCAAAAAAAATCAAATTAAAATGTGAAATAAAACAAAGAAGGGGCTTTTTGTTTTGTTTTGTTTTCTGTGAAACCTGAAAATGGCTGAATTCAACAATTATCCAACTTCAGCAAGAAGGTACTGTTTCCCAGCTTCAACCAGAAAACAGCAAATATGCACATCTAGGCCCTGTCAACAGAAGAGGGCACTAGATTTCCACCATGTGGTTTCTGGAAAGTCCAGAAATTCCATCTCTCCATTTCTGATTCTTCCAATCACTGTAGGCAGGCCTGCATTTAGTGAGAGAGTGGACACCACTCCTCGTTCCTTCCTGTTTCTCACGTGTTCATGTCTCACGTGTTCATGTCATAAACACGCGCACATGTGTTTATGGGGTGGCTTTTGAACTAACCAAGAAGACTGGTTCCATATCTGGCAGAGAGGCAGTTGGATCTCTGGGAGTTTGAGGACAGCCTGGTTGACAAGAACTAGTTCCAAGACAACAGAGAAACCATGCCTTGAAAATCAAAACCAAAACACAAACAAAAATAAATAAATAGGGGCTGGAGAGATGGCTCAGTGGTTAAGAGCACTGACTGCTCTTCCAGAGGACCCGGGTTCAATTCTCAGCACCCACATGGCTGCCCACAACTGTCTGAAGATCTAGTTCCAGGGGACCTGACACCGTCACACCAATGCATATAAAATAAAGTTAAATAAAATTCAAAAATAAATAAATAAATACATAAATAAATAAATACATACATACATAAAATAAAACATGAATTTAAATGAGAAAGAGAGAGGGAGAAGAAATGTCAATTTGTCAATTTTCAGACCAGAAATAAGAAAAAACAAAACCATAATGTCACCAAGATGACAGCCTGGTTTATATAGTGAGTTAAAGGTATTATACAGAGAAACCATGCACCAAAAATAAAAAAATAATAAAAGAAGAAAACAGGAAGGAAGGAAGGAAGGAAGGAAGGAAGGAAGGAAGGACAGGTGCTTTCCTTTTTTCTTTGTTTATCTCAGGTTATTTACTTTTATTTAATTTTTTTCTAAAATTGCAGCAGCAGTAGTATATTTTGGGCAGCTGACTACTATCATGGAAGTGTTCAGAAAGAAGTCCTGGGCCATGTAATGAGATAGATTGTCTGGAGCATAAATAAAATACCAATTCCTATCTCAAAAAAAGAAAAAAAAATCAAGTTAAAATGTGAAATAATAAAATAAATAAGGTTTTTTTTTTTTTGCAATGAGTGAATTCAAGTCAACAACTTTCAATTTCCCAACTCCAACAGGAAAGGCTGCAGATATCCATATCAAAGAGGTCCAGTGGGGCTGTAGCCACACCCTTTAATGTTTGTGTCCCAAGGACACAGAGTTAGGAAAGAAATGATCTTGATCTTTTTTTCAGGAGATCTGAAAACTCAAAACAGCAACCAAACACATACCAAGTAGGAAGAAATGACAGAGAGGCAGGAGGATGTCAGTGAGTTCAAGGCCAGTCTCACCTACCAAGGACATTCCAGGACTGTTCCCTAGATAAACCCTGTCTCACAAAACCAAACACACACACACACACACACACACACATACACACACACACACACAAACCAAGAAGAATAAGGAAAGTGTTCCTGAAACACCACAAACCAGCTAGATTGCACTTAATAGCAATCAAAAGTGTGTGAAATATAAAATGGAGAGAAATTCTTTGATGAAATCCAACCCTCTTTCTTGGTCAAAGCTGTACAGCCAATAGAACTAGAGGGAGGGTGAAGTAATAAGGGCGGCAGGGCTGCGTTCTCAGCACCCCTGGCCGCCTGCCCGGCTAGCTTATGCCCAAAATAATTACACAGACACTGTATTCTTTTAAGCACTGCTTGGCCCTTCTGCCCTAGCCCTTACTGGCTAATTCTGATATCCCGATCAACCCATCTCTAATAATCGGTGAGCACCGGTCTTACCGGGAAGATTCTAGCCTAGTCCATCCTGGGTCGAGCTTCATCCCGGGAGCGGGGCATGGCGTCTCTCTCAGGCGTCTGCTGCTAAGAGGAGAGCTTTCGAGTCTCTGACCTCACTTCCTCTTCCTCCCAGCGTTCTGTCCTGTTTTTCTCCTCCCACCTATCCTCTAACCAATAAAATGGGCCAGGGCAGTGCCTTTATTAGCCAATGACCTTCCTCCATCATTTCCCCTTTTTCGGTTTAAACAAAAAAAAAAGGCTTTAACTTTAACATAGCAAAATTACATATAACAAAACAGTTATCAAGTAAAAGTTACAATAATCTTTATCATAACTAAGGAAAACTATAACTATAACTAACTATTCTTAACTCCATCAAAGACTCCAGAAAGATACAATACTACCTAAGCAAACAAGAAAAAAGCAACCTTCAAAACTCTAGAAATGACAGAGACATCTTGCTGCCTGGACAGTCACCCAAAGTTCCTCTGTACCGTTGGGGCATCCATCTTCAGCCTTCAGGCCCATGCTATCCAGCAGACATTTCCATAAAGCAGGAAAATTCAAAGTCAGTTCAGTCACTATCTGTTGTGTCCTGCAGAATGCCTCGCAGACTCTTTCATGAATCAGGAACCCCGAAAGATCATCTCACCTTAGGCAAGTTCAGTAGTCCTCTCTCTGCGGGTTCTCTGTGTCCAGTTTATGCAATAGTCCAGGCAAGAGCAGTTTCTTGCCCAAATGGCTATCAAACTCCATAAGGTGCCTCTTCGATGCCCATCTTCCTCTTGAAGTACATTGGTGCTGCCAGGAGCAGAGTGTCTCATTGTCATGAAAAGTCCTCAGTTATTAAAACATTAAATGTCCTATTCTGTAATCTTTGAAAGACATGAAGAATGTCTATCTAAAATATATCTCTATATATCTAGAAAATCTAACTAACATGACTACAAGCTTTACTATTATCGATGATTATCCATTAACAACCGATATTTCTTAATTATACAGTACATATTTAAATGAACTACACAATCACAATACCTTAATCAAAATCTGAAACATTTATATATATAACAAAATTGACCTTAAATCTCTATCAATAAAGCAAAATCTATACTAATGTAAATTATTCATATCTATATCATATCCCCCTTAAAATGTAAAAGAACGTTTATAAACCATATTTGGGAATATGGGCGCAGTTTTTTCTCTCCAAACTGCTTCCTGCTGAATGGGGGCGTCATTAATTAGGTCTTTCATGGTATAACCTGTGTGCTAGTTTCATCTCAGTTGGCAGTTGAGCGAAGCAATTTTTTGAAGATGTTCACTGGAACCCTTCAGGAGGGCGTGGTCCATCATACCAAATCGGAATAGAAGAAATAAACAGCGTCTCATCCTCTGTGAAAACAAAATAAGAAACTCCTTTCCAAAGTATCATGTCCTTAGATCCAAATTTTAAAGTCAAGGCATTTTCACAATATGTATGTTGGATTAGTTCAGCAGCATTTATAAATAAATATCTTTTAGCATCTGTTGCTCCTTCCTCAGCATTTAAATAATTTAAAGAGAGCATAATAGCATACAGTATCAAAATTCTCTGTGTATTTTCCATCTTTGTGCTGCTTTGTTTTAACCTCTATTTTGTTTATTTTTACTTTTAACTCTTTGTTTTTTGAGACAGGTTCTCTGTATCTTTGACCTGAAGTAACTCTGTAGACCAGGCTGTCTTTGAACTCTCAGAGATCCGCCTGTCTCTGCCTCTCAGGCATTCGGGATTAAAGGTGTTTGCTACTACACCTTGAACTCACAGAGATCTGTTAGTCTCTGCCTTCTAGGCACTGGGATTAAAGGCGTGTGCTACCACACACAACAACTCTCTTCCTTTTTTTGTTTTTTACTTTAAGAACTTCAACTTTTAGTCTGCATATATTTTTAACACACTTTAAACCATTCAGAAATTGTCTTTGAATCTCTCTTTACTGTACTTTGAATCTCTCTTTTTCTGACCACATGAATCTTTAATTTACCAAGCAATCTCAGTAGGACTAAAGGCGTGGCTTTGCCAGCTAGATCCAGTCCATTCCTTAGCTTTCCAGCCTCATGGCGGATATACAGGCTGTAGCCATGTTTACTGCAACAACTGTATGGCATTTCAAGGTCCCTGCCAGCAAGTGAGCTACAACAGACAACACTCAAGTCCTCTCTCGGTAGCCGGCCCTCCTGCCTCAAATAGTCAGAGTTTGCCCTGGCAGGACAGCCCAGAAAGCTGGCATTTTCAAACGGCACAGCTTTTTTCCTGCTATGGCTGAAAACCGAAAAGCATGTGTTCAGCTTTTCGTCAACATCATTTAAGTGTTTCGTGTCAGGACCTCTTAATGAGCTGCAGGGTTTTGTAGCTAAAGCTGAGTCAGGAAGCTTCTCTTAGATGAGAGCGCTTGCTTGCCTCTAGCAAGCAGAGTAGAACCGAGAAATGGCAGCTACCAAGAAAACATGCTTTACTCTTTCCCAAGCTTTCTCAGGCTTTCAGTGGATTCAGTTGTCCACACGTCTGGGTGCCATCTGAAGTAATAAGGGCGGCAGGGCTGCGTTCTCAGCACCCCTGGCCGCCTGCCCGGCTAGCTTATGCCCAAAATAATTACACAGACACTGTATTCTTTTAAGCACTGCTTGGCCCTTCTGCCCTAGCCCTTACTGGCTAATTCTGATATCCCGATCAACCCATCTCTAATAATCGGTGAGCACCGGTCTTACCGGGAAGATTCTAGCCTAGTCCATCCTGGGTCGAGCTTCATCCCGGGAGCGGGGCATGGCGTCTCTCTCAGGCGTCTGCTGCTAAGAGGAGAGCTTTCGAGTCTCTGACCTCACTTCCTCTTCCTCCCAGCGTTCTGTCCTGTTTTTCTCCTCCCACCTATCCTCTAACCAATAAAATGGGCCAGGGCAGTGCCTTTATTAGCCAATGACCTTCCTCCATCAGGAGGGAACATGTGTCTATCTCTCAATAAAAAAAGAAAAAAGGCTAGAATCTCACTGTGAGCGTAAAAGATGAAAATCTTACAGCTGACACCATCCAGTCTCAAGTTAGAAAAACTTGAAACGATGCAACAGGAGACAGACAGTTTCCCAATGAACTCTTGCTATTCTCCTGGGGAAGTTTTGTTCCTGAGGGTTTTTGGAACAACTAAAATCCCTCTTATCTTTTTGTTTTGTTTTGTTTTCCATGCCCCCTCAGAGGACACCTGGATGTTTTTTAAGGATTTGGTTTTATTTTATTTAAGTATTTTGTTCCTTAGACATAACTCTGAAAACACTAATACGTAATAGCCAGTTTCTATTCAGTTCAGTTCAGATTTTTACCAAAACCTCCTGTCTGGCATGTCTCTGTCTTTGTTGAGTTCCTGTACTTACAGAAGCCAAGAGATAGCTGGCAGCCATCCATAGAAAATGCCCTCTCCCTTTGAACACGGCCCTCCTTTGGTCTGAGTTTCTCACACAGCTCTGATGATGCAGGAGGATGCCAAGGTGCCTCAGCCCGATGCCTGCATCTGTGCCTTGGCAGCAGCTATTCATGTCTTGCCACTCAGAGTCAAATTCCCTTAAGTTTAGCCTTCCCTAAGTGCTTGTTCGTTCACTTCAGAGGACTCAACCCTCATCTTCCGTGTCCTCCTGGCCTAATTTCTCATATTACTGATTTACTGAGTATGAATCAGTAATATGAGATGTTCCGGAGAGGGAGGAAGGGACATTCATGAAAAAAGTGAGTGTTCAACTAACTAACTAACTCCCCATGGGTGAAGGAAGTAGTGAAAAGATTTTAATGAAGCAGAGAGAAATTTCTGGTTTTGGAAGGAGGAAATCCTGAATGGCTCCCTCTGTGTCGCAGGAGAGACTCCTGGAAAGGAAACCTCAGGTTCCGGTCAGTCGGTCGGTCGGTCAGTTCGGGGAGAAATATTAGGAAGGAGGTAAAGGCCGTGCCTCACGACATCAGCAGTCCCTTCTCTGGAAATTCTACGGTATCCCGGAGAGCTCTCGGAATTTTGTGATGTCACTCGTGTCCTAGAAACGCCAAGTGCCCTCAAGATACACTCTCTCGGTGCCTATAAGACTCAGTTCTAGACATGTTGTCTAGAGAATGGAGATCATGGAGAGGCCAGAGGGAGGAAGAAGAAAGCTGACCTCAGATCTCAGAGGAAAACACGGAGAAATAATTAGTGGTCCTGGGGAAGACGAAGTGAGTTCACCACTAGCAGGGACTAGAGAGATTTCTGGATGTGATGGCTTTGAGACTTTCAGGGCTAGGGCTCAGGAACTGGGAGGTTTCTGGAATGAAATAGGTCTGTCTTGTTTCTCTGAGTTCCTAAAGGGCCACCCCACATCAAAGATTCACGATAGTTGATTTGACAAAGTCGGGAATTGACAAGGAGTGTGGAAGGAGTCAGTGAGATTTCAATACCAGCACTGCACATCACCCCCCCCCCACCCCCGGTCCTTTTCGTTGTGTAGCAATAATAATAGAGAAAGGGGAGTAGCGCTCTGCCAAAGCCCGTATTTTTTTTTTTAATAGTGCAGGTGTGTTATTTCTTTTTGTACATCAGGCCATGAATTCGTAGGGAATGGGCTCCAGCAGCTCAGGCTCCTTCCCGTTAGTCCTCGCGAAGTGTGCTTCTCTGGGTTCGCTTGAGCTGAACCCAGGTGCCCTTCTCTTTGTCTTCCTTTTCCTTCTGGTCGTTCTCCTTCACCCGCTTCAGAAAGCTGTCTCTGCTCTTCGAGTGCTTGATGTGTTCAATCCGCACATTAATTCTCTTGGCAAGAATCTTGCCCTTAACTCGCTTGTTTACAATGATGCCCACAGCATGCTGGGTGACATTGTAGAACCTTCCGGTTTTGCCGTGGTAACATTTATGGGGCATTCCTTTTTGAACAGTGCCCATTCCCTTGATGTCTATAATATCGCCCTTCTTGTAGATTCGTGGCCAAAGGAACAACTCCATGTTCCCTAAAGGGCCTAGAGAACATATAGCGAGTGCCCCTCCTCTTTCCCTTTGTGTTTGTCATTTTGGCGAGTTACTGAAAGATGGCTACCGCGGCCGAAAGGCCCAAAGCCCATATTTTACCATGCCTTATATCACAGCCATTAGCAGGGTTGAGGCATCAAGTGCTGCAGTCAGTCTGACTCCTGTGATCCCCTAAGGTTTCTAGCTTCCCAGTTATGAATGACACCCTGGTCTCCAGTTCAGCTTGAGAGCTCTTTAAGAGCCAATGGATGAGAGAGTGGGAAGAGACTGCCTTTTTTTTTTCTTTTTCCATTTCTTTCTTTCTTTCTTTCTTTTGCTGTTTTGTTTTGTTTTTCAAGAAAGGGTTTCTTTGTGTATCTTGGGCTGTCCTAAAACTCACTCTGTAAATCAGGCCATCTTTGAATTCACAGAGATCTGTGTGTGTGCTGTGATTAAAGGCATGCACACACCACAGCCCCGCTGAGACTGCAATTTCTTGTTAGCTCTGGGTAAGTGACAATGGCTCTGTGTTGTGAATCTCTGTGAATCCAGACTATGTTATGTCCTTCAATGACATGAGTCTGAAGCATCAAGCACCCATCCCTATACTCCCTGAGGTCTCTGAAGTCACGGTGCATCCTTAAAGGCTTAGAAAGCTTTTCCCTGGTTCACCTTTGTGTGTGTGTGTGTGTGTGTGTGTGTGTGTGTGTGTGTGTGCGTGTGTTTTGCTCTATCTAGGAGAAGCACCATAGCAGTTGTAATTGGAAAACAAAAGTTTAACTCTAGGCTGGCTTTTGGGGATATTTCCCAGTCAGAAACAAAGGCTAATGGTTTTTTCGCAAGAGAGGGACGGTAGGTGAGGTGTGGGTTAAGTTTCTAGCTAATGGCTTGGCATGATTTGAATTCTTAGGAAAGTTTAAAAGTTACTTACATACCGTGGATTTTTTTTTTTTTTTTTTTTTTGCTCAGAAAGCGTTGAAATTTGTAATAAAAGAAATTTCATCCTGGAAAAATTGGGAATGAAGAAGAAATGTTTTGATTTAATGGTAAACTGAAATATCAGTGAAAATCATGGTTAAGATAACACTGGTTTTAAAAGTTGAAATATGCTTCTAAAGTGGTATTGCATATCAAATTCACGTATTTTTTTGTAGTATCTAAATTTCTACTTTTCTACTTTGACTATTAATTATTTTCAAGAATTACATTGGCAGATATTTGCTTCCTATGGGTGTTTTTAAAAACCTGTGATACTGACTCATGCTTATTGATCCCTGCACTTAGGAGGCAGAGGCATGCAGAGTTCCATGAGTTTGAAGCCAGTGTGTTCTTTCTACACGGTGAATTCCAAGCCAACCTGAGATTCATCATAAACAGACCCTATCTCAAGGGAGGGGGGGATACAATAGTATGTTTTTTTTTCTTTTTTTTTTTTTTTGAGTAAATGGTACGTTTAGTCTTTAAACATTCACTATCTAGATTTTTGGAACCAGAAACCTATATCATACCTATATTAGAATTTGTGCTCCTCAGTTATGATGATATTGATAACTCGGGACATGGACGGGCAGTCTTTCTGTACACAGCTTAGTCTTCCATAGCTGCTGAACCCTGCAATTGTAGCACAAATGTAGCCAGGATATTTGGGTAGATGAGCATAGCTGTCTTCCAATACCACTTCATTTACGGACACTGAGATTTGAATTGACTGTAATTTCAATGTGTCTTGAGATGGGACTTAACATTTTTCTATTCACTTGAAGTTATAAAGCCATTCTGCATGATCTTATACAAATAAGGGATTGTGTAGTTTGCTTTCTCTCGTACTGATTGGTTAGATGTTATTGCTGCCAGTTTTTGGAGTCATAAACTCTTTCATAATAAAGTTTTAGAGGGGGCTGGAGAGATGGCTCAGTGGTTAAGAGCATTGCCTGCTCTTCCAAAGGTCCTGAGTTCAATTCCCGGCAACCACATGGTGGCTCACAACCATCTGTAAAGAGGTCTGGTGCCCTCTTCTGGCCTGCAGACATGCACACAGACAGAATATTGTATACTAAATAAATAAGTAAATAAATATTAAAAAAAATAATAAAGTTTTAGAACAATAGCAGTATTATAGTGGCTTCCTCCACTTCCCTTTACATAAGCATTGCTTATCTGGCTTGCTGGAGCTTTTAGAAAGGAAAGATAAATACTTATGACATTTCTTCCATATTGCTTCTTTGGTATAATTTTAAGAATTTGCCTACTACAATTTACAAATTAGTCTTTAATTCACCAAGGAGGAAATACTTATCTGAAGACACTGTTTCCTTAAGTTTTAATCACCATATTTTAAAGTATCTGTTTGAAACACCTACTTTAAGTTGGGAGGTGGTGGTACATGTCCTTAATCAAGGCACTCAGAAGGAACAGGCAGGTGGATTTCAGTGAGTTCCTGGCCAGCCTGGTCTACAAAGCAAGTTCCAGGACAGCCAGGACTGTTACACAGAGAAATCCTGTCTCAACTCCCCTCTCCCCAACCCACCCCCCCATTCTATTTACCTATGATTAGGTATAATTACCTATAATTAGGTATAATTACCTATGACTAGTTATTAATTACCTAGATTATGATTCCAAAGTGGAAACAAAAACACATTACAGTTGAAGAATAGCACGCTGAAGTCACTTGATGTCCTTATGATTTACTGGGATTGGCAAAGTAGGACCCAATTTAATAAGCCTGCTTATTATGTATGACCCATGAGCTAAGAACAGTGTTCCCAGGTGGACACTTGGAAATGATTCGATGACAAAACAGTAACTTTGAGTACCAAGTAAATGAAATGTTACCCCCACGTAATTCCAGTCTCATGAGTAGATCTCAATGACAAGGATTAGATTAATTTATAACTAATAAAAATCAGTTGTGGGAATTGGTTTTCTCATATAAATCTTATACGATACCCTAAATTTTGTCATGAGAAGAAAGCAGAAATGGTTGAAGCCTTGGGTGGTGGCAGTAGCAGAGCAGGAAGCATGGGATGGGGGTGAAGGGAGGACTGGATGCACCCACGACTGAATTTACCAAAGGCGTTGGACTGTCCTTGGCACCCGAGTGAAGGCTGCTATATCCTGCATCTCAAGTTTCAAGAGGTTTCTCTAAGTACTCTGTGTTAACCTGTTACTTTCAGGTCATGCAGAGCGATGAGGGGCTAGATTTAATTAATTCTTGACTTTCAGATAGTTCTATATAACTCTCACGTGTGTGTGTCGGGGAGAGATAAAAGAGGGGGGGTCTTAGAATATAGCCCAGGCTGGTTATGAAGCCACGTGTTTGTGTATTAGATTGTTCCAGACCAGTACTTTTCTACTAGGGACATTTTTTGCCCTCCCAGGATGTCCAGGATCACGTATGATCCTGGTGTCAACCTCATGGGTGCAAGGACTGCACACACGTGCCACCGCAATGATGCTGAGCTGCACTTTTGTCACACAGTCAGCCCTTTGCTTTCTGCTGTCTTCAGGAGCATAGTTAGGTTCTAGCAGGGGGAGGTTCGCTAGGCTTTATACCGTGATGAGGAGTGACCCTCTTCCCCCTGGAAAGCTTGTCCTCCCTCTAGCCACACAGCCAAGTCCACCCTGTTGTCAGTGGGATGACAGGTGTAGCCAGAGAGGCCTCAGGTCTGTTCTCTGCTGTCTTGAGATTTAGAATGTATTGCAATTGCTCTGATGCTTTGCTTCACAGGTTTGTAATCATAAAAATAATTATATATTTTATAGCAAACCTAACTAAGGTTGGTATGCCACATAATTGTACAGTTGGGGACACTAAAAAATATCTGTATCCAATATCTTGTATGGAGTTTTAAAGTCAGCAGTATTTGTGTTTATGCAATTGGTTTGAAACTGAATTTTAGATGTCATTATTTAGAAAACTATTTGGTGTTAGAAACTGGAAAGCATTATGGACTAACTAGTCTGTTATCATTATATACATATATATCTACACACATGCTAAATAATATTTTTATTGCACATATTTTCCAGAAAATGTCAGTTTATTCTTCAAGCTCTACTGCTTGGCAGTGATGACTCTGGTGGCTGCAGCCTACACCGTGGCTTTAAGATACACAAGGACAACAGCTAAAGAGCTCTACTTTTCAACCACAGCCGTGTGCATCACAGAAGTTATAAAGCTACTGATCAGTGTTGGACTCTTGGCTAAGTAAGTAAAAATACTTCTAGAGTGTTCAGTTCTTTTTTTTTTCTTCAAGTTAAGGTATTGAAAATTCAAGTCACATCTTCATGTATTAGGTTGATCTGAAGCAGTACTTTTCTACTAGGGACAGGTTTTGGCCCCCAGGAGGTAGAGTTTTGTATGTGTATCATAATAGGTATGTACTGGCATCTGGGCGACAGAGGCCAGGAATTCTTCTACATATCATGCAGTGCCTACAGCAGCCCTTTAAAGCAAAGGCCTGTCCATCCCCCAATGTTGGTAATGTTGAAACTGAAGAATTCCCGTATAAAGCAGGAGTTGCGCAAATGCAGATTTTTCTGTTTTTTTTCTTTTTTCTTTTTTTTTGTTTTTGCTGTAACAAACTACTTGCTCATGAAATTTGACCTTTATGGAAAAATTTTTTGATCCGTTTTCAGAGGAATATAATGATAATCATAAACATTTATAGGTGTTTCCTGTGTTAAGTGCCAGGCACTGTGCTAGGTGCTTTTTAATAATTTCATGTCATTTTAAAAATTTGACATATTGGCTGGGCGGTGGTGGCGCATGCCTTTAATCCCAGCACTCGGGAGGCAGAGGCAGGCGGATCTCTGTGAGTTCGAGACCAGCCTGGTCTACAGAGCTAGTTCCAGGACAGGCTCCAAAGCCACAGAGAAACCCTGTCTCTAAAAACAAAAACAAAACAATTTGCCATATTGGTATGTTATATCAATCAGCATATGAAGCGCCTCAAGATTATGCTGCTGATATGTCATGACACTGGGGGCTGCAAGGGCAGAGGGTGGACATGCAGGGGCAGGAGATGAATGCAGGGATGGAGATGCATGATGTGAAAGACACAAAGAGTAAATAAAAAGAAAGTTCAAAGAATTGTCCAAAGGTAAACAGGATGTTACTCCCTCCAGTCATTAAAAAACATGGCTTGGGTCGAGCATGGTGGCATGCTCTTTTATTCCCAGCACTTGGGAGATAGAAACAAGTTGGTCTCTGATGTCCAGAATAGCTTGGTCTATATCTAGAGTTCTGGGCTAGCCAGGGCTACATAATGAGACTCTGCCTCAACAAACAAACAAACAAACAAACAACAACAAAAGCACAAAACTCAAAACCAAACCATGGGTGGTGGAAACTGGGACTGGAGGGTTGTCTCAGTGGTTAAGTATACTTGCTCCTTTTCCTGGGGACCCAAGTTCAGTTCCCAGCACCTATGCTGGAGAGCTCACACCCTCCTGAACGCCAGCTGATCTGCATTAGACAGCCTCTTCTGGTATCTGTAGGCACACACACACACACACACACACACACACACACACACACGTGTTATTCACACACACATATGCATGCAGACATAAAAATAATCTTAGGGGAGCTGGAGAGATGGCTGCTCTTGCACAGGACCCTGATTGAATTCCTAGCACTCTCATGGCAACTTGGCTGTCAGTACCACTCTAGGCTATGGTCTCTGTGGCACCAAGCACACGTGAGATGCACAGACATCATATAGGCAAACGCTGATACACATAAAAAAGAATCTTAAAAAGAAGCACAGTTGGATAACAGTGCTTTACTGGGATAAATGTCAGGAAACATTTGTTACTTGGAAGCTTTCTTTAAACAGAAAGACAGCAAAACTGATTCACAGTTTGAATTTATATTTGTTTGAAAATTCATTGTTATAATGTTAAAATAATTTTCCAGATGTAAAAAGAAATTATTGTGAGATGAGGGGAGGGAAGGAGAACTGGGATTGATATGTGAATTTTTATTTATTTATTTATTTATTTATTTATTTATTTATTTATTTATTATGTATACAATATTCTGTCTGTATGCCTGAAGGCCAGAAGAGGGCGCCAGACCTCTTTACAGATGGTTGTGAGCCACCATGTGGTTGCCGGGAATTGAACTCAGGACCTTTGGAAGAGCAGGCAATGCTCTTAACCACTGAGCCATCTCTCCAGCCCCGATATGTGAAATTAAAAAATAAAAAAGTTATTTTTCTTGGTGTTCAAAGTATAAAACAGTATTTTATCATTGGAGAAAGACTTTTTTTCAGAATAATTATGTGGAAGACTTCTATTAAAAAGATAAAGGTCTAGAACTACTATTTAGAATGAGAAAGTAGAAAGAAAAGCTCATTCCTGACTGCTCTTTATGATGATGCACTGTAGAGTGGATCAATACAAAACCTCATTTATGTTTAAAATCACTACTTAGTTCTATAGTTTAGGTCCTAACTGACCACTAAAAACTGTTATTTGGCCCATTAAAGGCCTCATCCCCAACTTGGTTCTAGTGCAGGATCTTGGAGGGCTTTAGTACATTGGGGCATGCCCTCAAAGGTAACTGCAGGACCCAGTCTGCTTTTCTCTTTTACTTGGTGGCCACAAGGTGAACAGTTGTTGGGTACTATGTTGCTAGTGTAATTAATGAGCTGTCTAGCCCAGAGCAATGGGGCTAACTGAAACCTCCAACACGTTGATCAAATAAACCCTCACTTGTAAAAGGTGACTTTGTTACAGTTAACGAGAGTTAACACATTCAGTTTGTTACTGATCAACTGGCATTGAATTCGGTTAGCTATGACACTTGTGTGGATGAAGCCTATTTCCTTCCATGTATTTTCTTCATGTTGCGTTGTGGCTTACAGACACTTAGAACAGTGTTTAGCACTGCACTTGGGGGTCATTTGAACAGTAGCATCACCAACAATCAGCGTGAAGATGGGGAAAATGTAGCACTAAACAGACCACACTAAATAGATTATCGTCTGCAAGTGGCTGACTTTGTACTTTTCTTGTCCTGACTCTGAATTTACAGTTTTTTGTTTGTTTGTTTTTCAAGACAGGGTTTCTCTGTAGCTTTGGAGCCTGTCCTGGAACTAGCTCTTGTAGACCAGGCTGGCCTCAAACTCACTGAGACCCGCCTGCCTGTGCCTCCTGAGTGCTGGGATTAAAGGCTACAGTTTTTTTTTTAATCCCTTGTTCTTTTGTAAGCCCTTCAATGGTATTTAGACACTAGAATATAGATATTAGTTATATACGTTGCTACTGCACTAGCCTTTCTTCTAGGCCAGTGATTCTCAACCTCTGGGTTGTGACCCCTTTGGGGGGGGTCAAATGACCCTTTCACAGGGGTCGCCTAAGACCATTTGAAAGCACAGGTGTTTACACCATGATTGGTAACAATAGCAAAATTACAGCTATGAAGTAGCAATGAAATAATTTTATGGCTGGGGGCACCACAACAGGAGGAACTATATTAAAGGGTTGCAGCATTGGGAAGGGTGGGAACCACTGCTTTAGGCTCTTTGGGCAGACGGAGCTAGGAAGTATATGCCCGTGTAGACATACTTGTGCCTGGCTGTCTCTCTGCAGGATACCTCCCGTTATGGTCAGCACCACCAGGTTTTCACATCTTCCCAGTACCCATTTGTTTCCTTCTGCAGTGTTGATGAGCTTAGTTTCTGCTATTCTCAAATATTTACTAATTTGCTTAATCTTAGAATATGTACTAGATTAAGAATTACTGGGCTGTAAAGATGTCTCAGCAGATGGCAAAGGTGTTTGATGCCATGTCTGATGAACCACATTTGATCCTTGGGTCTACATGGTGGAAGGATGAACTGACTCTCACATGAGTACCATGGCGTGGAAAAACACGCATATGCACACACAAGTAAATAAATGTGATAAAAAGATTAAAATGATTCTTCCTTTCCTCTTTCTTCTTTCCTTCCTTCTTTTTTTTTTTTTTTGAGACAGGGTTTCTCTGTGTAATAGTCTTGGCTGTCCTGGAAGTTGCCCTGTAGAAGCCCTGTGGGTGCCCCGGGGGGTGCAGGGACAGGCACAGCAGGAGAGGAAGCTAAGCCAGGGCAGATGAGAGTTGCTTCTTCTGAACCCAGGTGGCTAGTTTGGGTTTCAATTCCTAGAGCTGGAATTCCAGTCCCATCTCTGGCTTGGGTTGGAGCTAAAAAGCTTCAGGCGCACAGCTTTTTCGTAAATTTGGGCGCCAAATGAAGCGCAACTAATAAAAACCCAGAGACAGAAATTGGGGTTCAATCCGACAACCAGAAAAGCAAAATAGTCAGCCACTGGCTCTTACTTTGACCTCAGTCTGAAATGGCGATCCTGACCCAAGAAATCTCAGAATAAGACTGAGACTGAGAGCTGTCTCCTGTTTTATATTCCTCTCTAGTGCTGGGATTAAGGCCTGCACCACACGGTTTCTATGGGAACTAGTGGCTACTGGGATTAAAGGTGTGTGGTACCACTGCCTGGTCTGTAAGGCTGACCAGTGGGGCGGTTTTACTCTCTGATCTTCAGGCAAGCTTTATTTATCAAAATATAAATGAAATGACACTACAGTAGACCAGGCTGGCCTGATCAAGGAGACCCGCCTGCCTCTGCCTCCCGAGTGCTGAGATTAAAGACGTGAGCCACCACCGCCTGGCTTTAAAAAGATTTTCTAGTACGAAGTTACTGACGTTCAGTAATCTGTATGCAGTTTTTTGCTTTAAGTGTTCGATCCTGTAGTGAATAACGTGTTAGGGGTGGTTGTATTCTCTTTTCCAGCTCTGAAATAGAATTTTTTTATACATCTTTATACATTTGAAGTAATGATTTCAGCTTTTACTTTGTTTAGTATTTCTTCGTTCTTACTGATTTTACTCATAGTTTTTCAGAGTCTTTGGAATATGAAATTATACTGACTAAACCATAAATTAGAATGTCAGGAAGAGAGAATATTGAATATGTGGAGGAATATATGGATGGGTACTTTGACAAAGCTTATGTGGTCTAATTAGCATTATTTTAATATGCAGGAAATTGCTGGGCACTGAGTATGGAATACATTAACTGTATTAAGTTTCTGTACTGAAATGTTTTATCATTTTTCATACATAAATGTCTTCATGTCAGTACATACAAATCTCTCTCCAAAGTGCATTGCAGTCCTCTATATAGACGTATGAGACATGCCAGTTACTATTCATGGACATTTGGTTTGTTTCCAGTTTTTTCCTATTACATAATAAGACACAGTGGTTATCTTTGTCCATAGATAGACTGTTGTGTGCCCGTGTGATTATATCAGATACTTTTTTGTTTCTATTGTTCTTTGAGGTGCTGGGATTGAACCAGAGTTTTACACATGCCAGGCAGGTACTTTACCACTGAAGACTCTTTACCTCAGATCACTTTGAAATGAAAAAGTCAATCAGGAGATAGTGCTTTGGGGGAAGAGGGACAGGCCAGTAGTGACAGGACAGAAGCTTGCTATATAAATATGGAGATCTGTTTGGATAACTGGAGTTCCTAGCATTTAACTATTCTTTAAAATATAAAGTACTTTTAAAGATTGTTTTGTTTGCTCATGAAACTGATTTCATAGTTTCATAGGAAAATCACTTATTAGCTATATGCTCTACTGATCCCTCTGAAGCCCATTAACACTGATGGTACAAGTTAAACCTGTCACTGGTAGAGTATGGAAAAGGAGGTGAAGACACTTCCATTCTGCTTCAGAAGAGAACTGGCTTTTTCATTGTTTGCTCTTCCCCACGGTCCACGGATGGCGTGGCCCTGGCAGGATGTGTAAATGTTAATGTACTTAGACCTTGGATGTCTTCCAGTAGTTAAAATACACCACACTTGTTAAGCTACTTATCTATAATAAGGTCACAGAGGAGTCTTTTACTGTTTTATGGTGTTATCTATAATACTATAAAATCTGATAAATACATAAGTCATAGATTTTCTAGCCTTATTCATTTATCCTGTTGGGCGGACATTTTCTCTACCTCTTAGTACCCCTGCTGTAATAATGTTCTGAGACTTAGGGAAGAAATAAAAATCATGTACCTCATGTATTTTCTCATATAACATGTCTTAATTTTCAGTATCCTAAACTTTGCAGATAAGACATTTGTAAACAAAGCCGAAATGCCTATCACAAGTAACCTTAGTGTTGTGTTCGTACAGGGCCTTGGCAACCCAGGCAAGGATTTTCCCTTTCTGATTGTTCTTGCTAAAGGAGGCCTACTTTGGCTCAGAAAGAAAGATTTGGTTTCATCATGAATTTTCTTGTTTTTCTGTTGGGTTTTGGGGCAAGGTTTCAGTCTGTAATCAAGGGCATTCTAGAAGTAGTTTAGGCTAGCCAATTCTGTTCTGTGGATATCTGAAGAAAAAAATGTCACTGATAGTGTTGAATCAGCCTCTTAAGGCTTAGAGCTGACAGTAAATGGGGTTAGAGAAGGACACTAACCATTACGCTATAGCCTGGGAAGGATCAGCACGAAGAACCTTCTATTGGAGAGAAACAGATCTAGGAGAGGGTAGGAGGCTGATGGTGATGTACAAACAATGTCACTCAGTAGTTTCTCCAGGGAGCCACTCTGAAGACAAGGTAGTGTGTGCAAGTCGGCATTTAGAAGAATACATGGCAGAGCCTATACATGTAGGAATTAGACCTGTACTCTCATATGATGCGGACGAGTGCTAACTATGAAAAACCATGAACTATTATGTTTTCTGATATATAATCTTTTAAGAGGGTTCTTTGGTCTTAGTTTCTTTTCCTGTTGCTGTGACAAAAATGCCCTAACACATAAAAGAGACAGAGGGTTTATTAGCCTACAGTTACAGGTTTCAAGCCTCCTGGCAGGGAAGTCACGGCGGCAGCAGTTAGAGGCAGGTGATCACATGTGTCTACACTGAGGGAATGTGGAATACAGATGCTAGTGACAGTCCTCGTCTGAGGGGATGTGGAATACATGCTAGTGACAGTCCTCGTCTGAGGGAGTGTGGAATACAGATGCTAGTGACAGTCCTCGTCTGAGGGGATGTGGAATACAGATGCTAGTGACAGTCCTCATCTGAGGGGATGTGGAATACAGATGCTAGTGACAGTCCTCGTCTGAGGGGATGTGGAATACATGCTAGTGACAGTCCTCGTCTGAGGGAGTGTGGAATACAGATGCTAGTGACAGTCCTCGTCTGAGGGAGTGTGATACCTGCAGTAGGTGGGCCTTCCCAGCCTAATTAACACAGTCAAGAGAATTCTCCACACACAAGCCTATCTCACTCAGATCCCTTCCAAAATGATTCTAGATTGTGTCAAATTGACAATTCAAGCTAACCATCACACTTGAATTTGATCTCTTGGCAGTTATTTTAACTTTATAATGGAGGAGAAAATAATTGAAATGTTGTTCTTTATACTCTGGTTAAGATGTTAGTCAAGTATATAGTACATTTTAGACATTTATTAGGAAGCAACCAAGGACTTGGGGATGTAGATCAGTGGTAGAGTGCTTGCCTAGAATATGCAAAGGCGGCCCTGAGTTATCTCATTCCCTCACAAAAGAAATGTTTAAAGATGTTCAGATTGCTTGGAAAATTACGCGTGTGTGTATTTGGATTCCTTTTCCCCTCGTAATATTTGTAGTCCCCAGCCCACACTGTGCACAGAACTTTTCAGCATAGAATATAACACTGTAGTACGGAGACTTGTGAACTTGGTAACAGATCTGTAACTGGGAAAGAAGCTTTGTGTTCCTGTGGTCTAGACCAAATTTCCTGTCTTAAGTAGAACATTTTCTTGAGGGCTAGAATGTTCTACAATGAATGAATAGAAATAATCAATTTGATACAATGTACCAAAATTTTGTCGCCTTCCCCAGGACTTTGTTTCTGCAGCATTTAAATATGAAAATAATCACAAGTGTTGATTCTAATGCTAATAAAAAGCACAGGTTATGAGGGTGCTCTCAGTTACATCTAGGACAATTTAGATAAAGTTTATTTTGAGGTTGATGCCTATTATAAAATATTGTTTTATTTTTATATTTAGGAAGCAAATGAAGTGATTTTCTGTAGGGGAAATATAAGCTACATTAGCCTTGGTTAATCTAGCCTTTGGTTAATGTGGCTTTTTTTGTATATTACAGATGTAGTTTACTTTTATTGAAGTTAATCAGTTTTTCAGATTTTCTATAGAACTATACATAAATTTTAAAAGTATGTTTATATAAAAATTTATTACCTATTATAACCAGCACTGAGTAAATTTATAAATAATAAGAACCACATGCTTTCAGACCCAAGTTGTATAACCACTATAGCCTTCTCTTGTTTTCATTGATGTTGAGGCATACTTGGTACAACAGAGTTGGAGTGACAGAGCATTAATTTTGTCTCCTGATATCTATTACTAATCATACAAAAACTCTTGGAATTTTGGCCAAAGGATTTTGGTGATAATCCTACTTAATTATCATACTTTTTTCTAAGTAGAATTTAACTTTTATAGGTCTATTTCTTTAAATAAGTCTCAAATTAGTTGGGCAGAGTTCTTAAGAGTCCACTCTAAATTACATCAGGTACTCAACTGGGTGTGGAGTCTCATTCACAGAATGCTACAGATGTGTGTATGCCTGTAACCCCTGCATCTGGGAGGTGAAGGAAGGGGATCCTAAATTCAAGTCGGCCACAGAAGAAGATCCTGTCTCAAGAAAAGGAGGTCAGGGTGTAGCTCAGTGGTGGATGACTTGCTCAGCACAAGAACTGGCTTCTGCGCCTCGCACTGGGTGGGGAAGTATTGAATTTCCTGCCTCACCACTTTCATCTCCCCTTATGTTTTCAAAGAGAAACTGGAAGCTTGGATAGATTTAAGGCGTCTTTAAGTGAAAATGTCCTGGGAAGCCCCAAGGAACTGGTGAAGTTAAGTGTGCCGTCAATGGTGTATGCTATTCAGAACAACATGGCTTTCCTAGCTGAGTAACCTGGACGCAGCAGTCTACCAGGTGAGTGCAGTTAATGATATAAAAGCTCTGAACTGAGACATGACGGTGCATACCTTTAATCCTAGCACTCTAGATCTCTGAGGCCAGCCATGGATAGATATTGAGATCTTGTCTCAAAAGAAAACTGGGATTTGAGGTTGTTGAATTTCTCCAATGGAGATTTTCTTAATTAACTCTTTACTACATTCACAAGTATTTTCTTAATTCTCCTAGTGATAGGAGATATTTCTGTAAAAGACTAACATTAGATGAATTTCTTATTTGTTTCTAGGTGACCTATCAACTGAAGATTCCCTGTACTGCTTTATGTACCGTTTTGATGTTAAATCGAACACTCAGCAGATTACAGTGGATTTCGGTTTTCATGCTGTGTGCTGGAGTCACGCTTGTACAGTGGAAACCTGCCCAGGCTACGAAAGTCGTGGTAAGAAACAAAATCATGTGCCGTAGGTAAAAAGAGAACTCCTCTCGTACAGCACCTGATCATGCCATCCAGTCACGTTGATGAATGGAGAGCAGCATCACTTTTGATGTAAAATGCACCCTGCCTTATAGGTGGGCTTTCCTCGTTAGCACTGGTTACTGAGGGTCATCATACTTAGTATGGCGTTACGGTTTAAATGAGATGGCCCCGCTCTCTGGTAGACCATGTATTTGACTCCTGGCTGGTGATGTTTTTAGGAGGCTTAGGAGATATGGTCTTGCTGGAGGAAGTGTGCTACTGGGAGCATGCTTTGAGGTTTTTACCGTTCGCAATTCAGTTCCCTCTGCGGTGGTTGTTGCTTATGGTTTAAGATGTGAACTGTCAGCTGCTCCTGCTGCTATGCTTACTTGCTGCCTTCCCCAGTGTGACACTGCTTCAGCCCAAAGAAAACCCACTCTTGCATTAATTGCCTTGTCATGATGCTTATCACTGCAACAGAAAAGCAGCTAATACCACCGGCTTTCTGTTTCTAAGAGGAAAGTGTTAATATATATTAGTGATAGAAAACATTCTTCACTATATGCCTTTTTAATGGATAACAGCACACTGTATTAGTAACCTTTCTATTGCTGTGATGAAACATCATGACCAAGGCAGCTTAGAGAAGAAAGAGTTTATCTGGGCTTACGGGTCCAGAGGGAGAGTACCTGATGGTGGAATGGTGGCAGTCCATGCATGTGGCTGGAACAGAAGCTGAAGGGCTCACAGCTTGAACCACAGCACAAAACAGAGCCGACGAGGAACGACATGGCTTTGAAGCCTTAAGGCCTATTCCAAGTGACATACTCCTATGGCAAGGCCACATCTTCTAAATCTTATCAAACATCCTCACTGAGACGACTAAGGATTCAAACATCTCAGCCTGTTGGGGCATTCATTCTCATTTAAACCTCCACAAACAACTCTAGAAAAGGTGAGGTAACTGTCCAAAGACAGTTAATAGCTAAACTGTACAGGCTTCTTCATGCCATTGCAGTTTCTAGATGGTTTTAAGCTGCTTTTGGAAATGCTGAGTATGGTTTCCCCGTCCAGTTTTCATTCCCTTTCATTTAGTCTCTGGCAGTATGCCCACTGTCAGCCATTAGGGATGACAGTGGAGGACTGTTCTGACATTGATACGAAAGTGGTAAAAATAGCCCTTTATGTGTTGGTTTCAAAATGACTGTTAAGGAACTTGCCCGATTTTTCAGAGTGCTATAAGCCTCATTATTCTTCATGTCATAACAATGAAATTACTACCTTCATAGGATGGACCTGTGAGTGTGTGAGGTAATGTCACATCCCTACTCTTCATAGGATGGACTTGTGAGTGTGAGGGTAATGTCACACCCTACTCTTCATAGGATGGACCTGTGAGTGTGAGGGTAATGTCACACCCTACTCTTCATAGGATGGACCTGTGAGTGTGAGGGTAATGTCACATCCCTACTCTTCATAGGATGGACTTGTGAGTGTGAGGGTAATGTCACACCCTACTCTTCATAGGATGGACTTGTGAGTGTGAGGGTAATGTCACATCCCTACTCTTCATAGGATGGACCTGTGAGTGTGTGAGGGTAATGTCACACCCAACTCTTCATAGGATGGACTTGTGAGTGTGAGGGTAATGTCACATCCTACTCTTCATAGGATGGACTTGTGAGTGTGAGGGTAATGTCACATCCCTACTCTTCATAGGATGGACTTGTGAGTGTGAGGGTAATGTCACACCCTACTCTTCAGGTGTCCCAATTTAAACTCGTTTATTTCTGTGGCCTGTTTCTAGAGACCTTCCTGAGGCCCGCATTTCATTTCCAGATGTATCGTTCTGTCATTGCTCCACAGTATGCCCTAAAACTGGATTCGATGTCCAAATACTACCTAAGTTGTATCAGACATAGCTTGATATTACGCCTTTGCTTTAAACAGAGGTCTGCTAAGTCAGCATATAGTCAGTTTTGGGCGAGTTTATTTTTTTAATTGGCTATATATACAACTGATGTTTTATAAGTACAACTTGTTTTGAATTTCGAGTGTAGCTAGCTTATCCTAAACCAGTATTTGCATTTAAACTCATCCTGTCAGATGAGAAAGTCTCCTGTGGAGTATCTACCATGCGGACAGGAGTTTTTGCATACATTCATTCCACACCACCTTGTAACAGTGGGTTACTTTCTGTTTAAGAATTAGATTAATTGTATTCTAAGATCCTATACACTGTTGGAGCTTGGACTAGTAGGCTTGGGTTTCCAAATTTCAGTTTCTTTTTCATTTTGTTGTTACACTGGTCTATACCAGGTGCCTGTTTACAAAATACTGAGACTACAGACTGTAACTTGAGCAATAGTCAAGAATCACAGAGGGTCATTAAAACCCTTTAGTATCCCAGGAGTAAAATTTTTCAGTTTTCAGTGACTGGACATTTTAGGCTACACTTTATGTCTCAGTCCCAGGCACTGCTGACATTAGGCTTTCTGCTGTTGAACAAAGGTATCTCATCCTTACTATAGTACGAACAGTCCTGTGTCCCAGTGCTTTAATTCCAGCGGAGTACTGAGGTAGTATTCGTTTCTCAGGATGACAGATGACACTCCTGAAAGCTCGTTTAGGGAAGGAAGAAAACGAGAGCTGAAACAGTATGTTGGGTACTATATACATACATCTTCTATATACACCTGTCAGTCTCCCCTGTACAGGAAGCTGTTACGGGCCATTCCGAGATGTGTGTTATCACTTACCTGCTTAGCATACAGCAATGATTCTGGTACACAGAATGGTCTAAGTATTTGGTAAAAATTCAGTAAAGTGTGTAGTGTCAAGAGTTAGTACTTTATCCAAATTATAAGGGAGTAAGTTATCTTACTTACTGTACCATTTTCAGGACTGATAACTTTGGTTCAGGGTAGAAGCAGAAATTAAAATTAGTAAGCAAGTCAAGTACTTGGAAATTGAGGTATACATGTTATATTGTGCATGTCCTCTGTGTATGATTTGAAAGAAATTCTTTCAACTTAAATGCTTTGGTTAATTTGAAAATTGTTTTTTCATTTTGTTTGCTGCTTTATCATTCTTATTTAATTATGTCTGATATGAAATGTACTTTTAGTAGAAGCATAAGTAGGCCTTCTCTTTTTCTTTTTTTAAAGACAAGGTCTTAATATATACCCCCGGCTGTCCTGGAACTCCTAGAGATCCACCTGCCTCTGCGTGCAGGGATTAAAGGCATGTATCACAGGCCTGGCAACATGTATATTTGTAGTTATTTCTTTGGACTGTTGGATTAATTTGGTTGCACTTACTAAGAGTAACTTTAAAAACTTACAATTGCAGGTAGAGCAGAACCCATTATTAGGCTTCTGTGCCATAGCTATTGCCGTCTTGTGCTCTGGGTTTGCAGGTAAGTTGTGAAAGCACCGTGTTACCATGTAACTGTAAAAACCGCATCTCATTTCCTTGGTTTTTTCCTAACAATTTTATTCCCATTAAGACTTTAAATTCCTTCTTATGTTGTTTTGTGTCAGCTATTTCCCCCCTCTCCCCTTAAGTATGTGATTCACTTACCACAGTTGTTCAGACTTCAGAGTTGCAGCTAGGAATATACTTCGGCCATTCTTGGCCATCTTAGTTTAGCCAAGGACCAAAAGTTAATGGAAAGGCCTCCAGCAATGAAGGGAATTAACCTTCAGGGAGGCCGCAATGAGTACTTCCCATGTCCCCAAAGTATCACTGTTTTCAAACTTGTCTCTGCTGCCATGGTTACTAGGATAACCAGCTTAGACTGTCTTGTACCTATAATCTCAAGTTCTTCCTTTGCTTCAACAGACTAGGAGCTATGGAATAGAAAGAGGAGGTGGGGGAAATGTACCTTAGCAAACATAATATCAAAGAAGAACAGCCAAAACATCAAGGAAACAGGAAAGTATGGAGTCATATTAGGGACAATTATTCCTCTCATGAATTAAGAAAAGATAAGAAATATACGAAGCTTAATATAAGAAATGAAATGTGTTGCAGAAATAGCTCCAACAGGTATGAAACTCAAGAGCTTTTTAATAAAGAATATATTAGTGGTATTTGTATATCTCTTTATTTCCACCTATTTCAAGAGTGATTTTTTTTTAACTAGGAAAACAGGAAAGACATAGAAATAAAATATTGCTTATAAATGTTTTATAGGAGAAGAGAAAGGTTAAATTTAGGAATATACTTAATTAATCATAGTCATGGTAAATAAACTCTTTATTTTTAAGAATCAACAAATTAGGAACAAAATTTTAATCACCAAAAAATATTCTTTTGCTTTTCAGTAATATCTTTGAACACTGAAATGCTTATACCCCATATCCTCTTTAGTCTAGCCTCTGCTTAGAGCTGAGGAAGCAGAAGGTGGTTTAATGCTTGTCCTGTCCTGAAGTAACATCACTGAATAGCAATGCCTTTTCCAGACAGAAAGTCTAAGTGGGAAGTTTCAACAGCTATTTTATGTTTGTTGCCATAGTCTGGCTCTTTCCAAAATAGCCTCATCAAAATCAAATCTTGTTTTTGCCAGGTACGGTGGCAGGACCTGAGAGGTAGAGGCAGGCAGATTCAAAGTCAGCCTGGTCTACAGTTCCAGGCTAGCCAGGGCCACATGGTGAGATCCTGTCCCCAAAATAAAGATTAATATAAAAATTATTTTTAGTTATACCTTTTAGTTGGTAAATAACAGTTCCCAGTGTCTCTGGGTCAACATGCATTCATCTAACTTTAAAGCCTGACATAGTGGTATTTGACTTTTTAGGGACAAAAGCTGTTTTTTTTGTTTGTTTGTTTGTTTGTTTATTTTTCTCCCTTTTCTCTATGGGGGAAAAAACATTTTTTGAGCCTTACCCCCTACCCAAGTCCTGGGAAAAATACATCCACACACAAATTTAATACCTAATAAGTAGTTCCCAGCACATGATATTGTCTGCAGCTTACTTTAGTTTGGTTCTGTCACTGGAACGACACCAGCTGGGTGATTAGATAGCTGCCCCACAGTGACACACACTCATCCTCACAGGTGTCAAGGGGGTGGGAGTAGGATAACTCACTCAAGTGCTGTAGCTTTAAGATTGGTATTAAGGAATAGAGAGTTCTTTGATCTAAAGGGAAAACTGTTCTTGACTGTTTAACAACCGTTTGTCAAATGGAGCTTATGACGTTTTCTCTTCATTATTAATCTATATGCTTTGTAAAAGCAATGTGGTGATGTTTAATATATCATGTCGTAAACTACATAACAAACGTGTATTTAACTAATACTAAGAATATTTTTTCCCCAAATCATGCACTTGGGGTGTGTTCTAAACAGAATATCATTAGTTAATTCATACTATCTTTAATACATCTATGTCCATTTTTTCCCTAGGAGTTTATTTTGAAAAAGTTTTAAAGAGTTCAGACACTTCCCTTTGGGTGAGAAACATTCAGATGTATCTGTCTGGGATTGCTGTGACATTAGTTGGTGCCTACTTGTCAGACGGAGTGGGAATTAAAGAAAAAGGATTTTTCTATGGTTACACGTATTATGTCTGGTTTGTCATCTGTAAGTATCTAGGAATAAAAGGTCTGAGTAGATTCTTTTTGCTTTTTATTTTAACTCTTAAGTTAGATGTCTGTCATTTTGGAATTATTCCTTTGATAAAGTGATGAATACCAGTTCAGAATATATAATTTTGTTTTTATCAACTTGCTATCTCAGAGAAATAATCAGAAAGAATCTTGTGTTATAATAACTGTGTCTAATTTAGTAGTGGACTAGTCTTTTACACATCAGAGACTTGCTTCTGAAGAAAACTGTTCTCCTTGTCCTAGGTAAATGAGTGTGCCATCTCTGGGGATGGAATGTTTTCATGATTGAGTACTGAGATCTTATTTCTTTCTGTCTCCTAAGTCCTTGCTAGTGTTGGCGGACTCTACACCTCTGTTGTGGTCAAGTACACCGACAACATCATGAAAGGCTTCTCTGCAGCCGCCGCCATTGTTCTTTCTACCATTGCCTCAGTCATCCTGTTTGGGTTACAGATAAGTAAGTTGTTAACATGGATGAGCCTCTCTTCATGGTCTGCTCCAATTCTTATTTAGAGCAATCCTAATTTTGCTGCGGTTTATTCTGTGGTGTGCAGCTGTGTGAAGGAGATTATGCAACACTTCAGTATCCCTGTCCCCTAAAATATTACATACAGATGTTTTAGGTGAGCCAGGTTGTACATTTGGTCCTCTATAACTGTGGCTTCTGCATCTGAGGATTCAATCATGTTAGAAAATATTAGGGAGAAAACTGTCTGAATATGAATATACTTCTTGTCACAATTCCTTAAGAATAAAAATAACTGCCAGGCATGGTGGCACACACCTTTAATCCCAGCACTTGGGGGGCAGAGGCAGGGGGATCTCTGTGAGTTCAAGGCCAGTCTGGTCTACAGAGTGAGTTCCAGGACAGCCAGGGCTGTTACACAGAGAAACCCTGTCTCGAAAAACCAAAACCAAACTAAAACAAGAATATAAATAATTACAGTACATTGTAGTAGATATTTTAAGTAGCCTATGAAGGACTTGTAGGGAAGGTATTTATGTGTAGGTTATGTGTAAATGCCATGCTGTCTTCATATATGGGACATGAAGATTTTGGTGTCTGAGGGAAATGCTCGAACCCATCCCCGTGGACGCACAGGGACTATGGTGCTATGGTCAGGTTCTCAGGGAAACAGCCTGACTGGAGGAAGTGACTCCTTCCAGCAGTGGAGTTACCACATGTAGACCTATTTTGAAGCCTCCTTTCATTTCCTTTTTATTTCAAGTCTTCCTGTTCTGGACTTAGGTTTACAGCAGAATTGTGGCACCTTTGTTATGCTAATCCTGTTAGTGTTTTTTTTTTTCCTTAACTGTCATATCCAGCTTTTGAATTATTTAAGCAGCAATGTTTTAGTGTTTCAGGTTTATTTTAAGCTTTATAGTAATTATTTTCTTTATTGATCAATTATTATACCATAACCTACTAAGGAAAATATATTAAATGTGTACATTAAGTGAAAGGGGGAAAACTGTCCTGTATTAATTTCATTTTAGAATAAACCCCTCTTACAAATACAAGTAGAAGCATTATCAGTTTTGCAGAAAGCCGTTTTATAGGATGGTTCAAATCTCGTCTATTGTAAGTTTTGGCAGCAGCCTTGGGGAAAGAACACAATCATGTCTCACACCTTTTCTCTCAAGTGATGTCATTGATCGCCAGGGTTTATCGGGTGATTTACCTAGAACAGTCTCCACCAAACAACAAGGAAGTTGTACAAGTCCTCCCACAGCATTTCTGGTGTTCTTCTCATCCGATTTGAGTAAACATTTAATGGTAGTTCTCATCTGTCCTTATATTCAATGTGATCCCGTGACTTTGCTCCTGAGAAAAACTTGGTAACTATAAAATATTTCTGTCTTAGGAGTCTCTCAGCTAACTATTGAGATATTAAGATATAAACTGTCTTGCCCCTCGAATTCAAAGCTGGTCTTTTACTGTAGATGAACTAAAACTGAAGCTTGGTGCTTTTTCTTTCTATTCTTTTTAGGGGGCGGGGCTATCCCATGTAGCTCAGACGGCCCCAGACTCAGTAGAAAGCTAGCAGTCTTGAACTCCTGAGCCTTCTGTCTTAGGATTACAGACATGTACCAACATGGCAATTTTTAAAGGTATCAATACTGAACCACTGTGCAATACAGTTAATATGTATAGAATGTGGTTCAGTTTTAAGTATACAGTTTTGACATTAGCATTTATTTATATAATGCCTACATATGAAGCTTATAGAAGGGTTTTATTGTTACTATTTTTTTTCTCTTTGGTGTGTGGGTCCATGTGGATCAGTTGCTCTCCCTATGTTGGGGACAGGCCCACTGACTGTTTGGCTAGACTAGCTGACAGATAGCTCCAGGGGTGGTCTGTGTCTGCTCCCACAGTCTTCCCACAGCACCGAGGCTGCGTTTGGGTGAGTGCTGGCGATTCAGGCTCTCAGGCACCTCAGCCCTCATACAAGTTTTGAACATCCCAGTTTTCAGGAGTAGCATGAAAAAGAGACAACCGTGGCAGGAAACACAATAATCACTTTATCACCTATCCAGAAATTTTCAGTGGTTTTTGAATGCTGAATTTTGTGTAGCTATCTTTTACATTAAGCTTTCTGGGATTGTAAGTAAGCCATATCATACCACATTTTTTTTCTATTCATACACACACACACACACACACACACACATATATATTTATATTACATTTACTTACTTCCTCTCACTATGTGTCTTCTAGGGAAAACAACATACCTCTTTGTTGGGGTAGTCTAAGATAAGAGGCTTACTAATGTTTTTGAAAAGTATGTTATCACTCCTTTGATATTTATTTTTTCCTCCAATTTCCTTTCTGCTTAGAATAGATAACTTCTCATAAAAACATGTGTGACCTGGTAGTGCAGCCTACAGTTAAAAAGATTTTAGGAGTGGGATGACGGCTCATTAATAAAGTGCTTGCAGTCCTAGCAGCAGGGAGGCGGGGGCAGGAATCCCTGGGTTTGGTGGGCTCCACTCAAAGGAGAGACCTTGCTGAAAAAGAGACGGACAGCATTCCTAAGGATGATGCCCAGGACCCTACACACATAAAATGCTTCTTAAAGTTCATCATTTTTTTATAGTCTAAAGAAAAAAAGTTATTTTTCTTTCTCTTTTCAGCACTTTCCTTTGCAATGGGAGCTCTTCTTGTGTGTGTTTCCATATATCTCTATGGCTTACCCAGACAAGACACTACATCTATTCAACAAGAAGCAACTGCAAAAGAAAGGATCATTGGTGTGTGATTTGAATCTTAACTGACCTATAACGACTTAACTGTTGATAAAAAATTAGAGCCTTAAGTCAACCCCAGATGGTAGCTTAAACAGTATCAATGGATTAACTATATGACATAAGAATCAAGAAGGAAACTGAATGAGTGAAGTGCTAAAACAGATTTAATTTGAGTATGTTTGGTGTCAAGTTATATTACTTCAGAATGAAGGACTTTACTACAAAGTGTGTGTGAGAGAGAGCGTGCGTGTGTGTATGTATGTATATTGTGTACAGGGAGCATTCAGTTGACATGGTATCAGGACTACATGCGTGTGTCTCATGTACACAGAGCAGAGGTGACAATACAGGGTCAGAACATCAGGTGAAACTACAACATTCAGTAGACAAGGTTGAGACGGTGTCTGAAGGTTCAAGTGCCAAAGCCACTTCTGTACACACTGTTCTCTTGTTCAGGTACCGGGAGAGGAGGGTGAACCTTCCTAGTCTAGATCATGGATAGTACTTTTGTAGCAGTAAAAAGTCTGGCTTCTCTTATCAAAGTGAAGAATGAATAAGATAAGACAGTTGAGAACAAAACTCAGTGTGTAAACAGAATCTGCTTCATAGCTCAGACACTGACTTCTGTCTGGGAACTTCAGTGCTGTATTTGTGCCAGTCACTGTCTGGTTCATATTTCTTTGCTGTTAGCTGATATACTTTTCAGAAAATTTTCTAAGTCGCTTTTATACTTTCTTTTTTTATAATGTATGGTTACCTGTTGGGCTCTGAATTTGTGAACTTTCAGTGATTTCAGTGATTTTAAAATATTTCTATAATGTTAATGGGGAAATCCAGCAATAAATTTATTTATATCACTTTTGTGTAGTCACTTTGTTTTATGATACGATCACTATGATAATGCAAAAACATGGCTTTTTTTTCTACGTATGAAAATTTAACAAAGTAATCTAATTCTTACAAACCTTGAGCAAAAAAGAATTTCTAGGGAGGATTACAGCATAGTAAGTCTTTTCAAAGAACTGTATTTTTGAAGACTTAATCCCTGTATAATTTTGCTCAAGACTGAAATAGTGGTCTGAGGAGTTTCTCCAAAGAAGTGGAGAGAAAGAGTAGATATGTAAAACATGCCCCAAGTGTACACGTTCATCCCACAGCGGGTTTGCTGTAGGAAGGTCAGTGCTACTCTAAGTAGAAAACTAGCAAATCACTTACAACTGTGACCACATAACATTTAGATTAAATGTGGAAGGCCAAATAGAAATGCTGGCAGAAGATGGTGATGGTTCTCAAACAGCACATCGTACTTACTGTTAGCTAAATTAAACCCATATCACTGAATCAAGTCAAACTACCTTGTCTGTATGCAGATACATGGAAGCCAAAACTCCACCTCAAATTATGCTTTAATACTGGCCCACACTTGACAAAAACCTGAATTCAGTGTTCTGTAGCTGCTTGCTATTTAGATGCGTATGTCCCTGACTTCACAGTTTGTTACTGTATATTCCAGCTAACGGTAAGCCCAAGGCCAGTTCTCACTGCTGTCTGCCAACGCTTACTTTACATCTCCCTGTATTTGGTCCAGGAACTAGCTACTGTTAAAATAAAATCGGCAACCAACCTTCACCAATTATTAGATGAAAACAGGAGGTAATCTCAGTTATAAGAATAATTTCTACAAGCCCCCATGAGTCCCAGTCAGTTGATTCTATGGGCCATGTTGGAGCCTGTAGGGGTCTGACCTAGGTTCTCTGCACATTTCTTGTGGGACTCCTAACAGTGGGAGTCCTCTGACTCTTTCTGCCTGCTTGTGGGACCCCTTTCCTCCTACTTGGTTGCCTTGTGCAGCCATGATGTGATGGTTTGTGCCTAGCCTTACTGTAGCATGTATTTGGTTGATGTCCCTGGGTGGATCTGGGGAATCTGGGAGGTGGGAGACAGAAGCTGGAGAGAGTGGAAGTGAGAGAGGGCACACTGCAGTTGGGATGTGTATATGCGAAAAATAAAATAATTTTTTTTCCTATTAATCCCAGCACTCAAAAGGCATATCTCTGAGTTCAGGTCAGCCTGGTTTACATAGTGAGTTCCAGGCCAGCTGGGGCTACACAGACCTTGTCTCATATTGACTAAAAAAAGAAAAAAAAAAGATTTCTGGGGCCAGCAAGTTGTTTCAATGCTTATGAGTAAAAGCCTGACACCCTAAGTTTGGGACTTGGAACCCACCATAGAAGGAGAGAACCAACTTCCAGAAGCTGTGCTCTGACTTTCAAGTGAACACCCCCCCTCCCTCCTCCCCCACCAAGAAGAAGCTGAAAAGAAGTTCTTGTTGGAGTCTAAATGTGCAGGCCTGTAACCCTAGCTGAGCGAAGCCAGTAGGATCACAGATTCAAGGCCTGGCTAGGTTATAAATTCAAAGTCCACATGGGCAATTTACATGACATTCTAATTCAGTATAAAAAAATAAAAAGAAGGGTAGGTATCCTTGCCTAGTGCACACAAAGTTTCAGGCTCAGTCTCTAGCAACATAAACAATCTAAATATTATAATATATGTGCATATACATGCACACACATAACATACGCACATACTTGTATTTGAGAAAAATGACTGCAGGCCAGAATTTAAATGTTAGTCTTTTGCCCCAATGATATCACAAGGTTTGAAATTTAAAAGACTCAACTCAGTTTCTTACATGTTTGAATACCTACTGATCATGAGTGAAATACACATATTTTTTTAAGAGTAAAGATTAAATAAGTTAATGTTACTATATAAAAATATATATTCTGATCAGGTGGTAGCAGTGGCGCATACCTTTAATCCCAGCATTCGGGAAACACGAGACAAGTAGATATCTGTGAGTTTGAAGCTAGCCTCAGAGAAACCCTGTCTGGAAACAACCCCACCCCCTAAAAAAAAAACCATACATACATATATATACACACACACATATATACATATATATATATATAAATTTTGGCACAGAACAATAAATTCTATTCCGAACAGCAAGGCATCTTATAACTAGAACTTATTTGGCATTAAAAACCACACTTTAATTAGAAATTACATATTACATTCTACATACAGGTGTAATTCCAAGAAGTTTCATCCCATTGGCGAGGACAGAACGAACAGCTTTGAAAAGATGAAGCCTAGCCTACAAAATAAAAAATGATTAAATGTTCAAGATTATGTTAGCAATAAGCAAATAAAGAGTGGTTTTAGAAGTTATTCTAGGGGCTGGAGAGATGGCTCAGTGGTTAAGAGCATTGCCTGTTCTTCCAGCGGTCCTGAGTTCAATTCCCAGCAACCACATGGTGGCTCACAACCATCTGTAATGAGGTCTGGTGCCCTCTTCTTGCCTGCAGGCATACAAGCAGACAGAACAATGTGTGTATATATATATATATATATATATATATATATATATATATATATATATAATAAATAAATAAATAAAAAGAAGTTATTCTAATTTAAGGAAGGAATTTTGTATGATAGTCCTTTGCATACTCCAGGCAAGGAAACAGATTCTAGCTTCCAGTGGAGTGGCAGAAACTGTCACTTGGACTCCTGACAGAAGAAGACACCATTGGTAGTCTGCTATTTTGGGAAATACTTAAACAGATTATTATGGCCCAATTCTATTTATTACCCAAGTCACAAAGTATACTGCTATATTTAATCAACAAGATATTTCAGGAATCTTCCTAAGACTTTTAGTGATAACATTTTATAATGTTAAGTTCAGTCAAAGAAACATACCCCAGCCACATCAGGAGGACTGTCTTTCACCTGGAGTGTTTTATGCGCCATAGCTGCAAGGTGACTGAAACAAGAGAAAAGTCAAAGTGAGGACGAGTAGGAACTTCCTGTCCACGAGTCCCATACCTAAGCCAACACTTTACTTGAAGGAAAAGCCTAGAATCACTAAAATCTGAAGTAAATGTAGTTGCTTGCCTGTGATAAAGTAAACACTGAACTCAAGCTTTAGACTTTAGTCCTGCTTCTACTAAATGACAAATTTTAAAAATTTTGATTTGAGGGGCTGGAGAGATGGCTCAGTGGTTAAAGAGCATTGCCTGCTCTTCCAAAGGTCCTGAGTTCAATTCCCAGCAACCACATGGTGGCTCACAACCATCTGTAAAGAGGTCTGGCGCCCTCTTCTGGCCTTCAGGCATACAGACAGAATATTGTATACATAATAAATAAATAAATAAATTAAAAAAAATTTTGATTTGACTATTTTAAAGAAATAGGACTTGCCTTTCTAACAAGTAATACTTCCTTATGTAGATAACTTTTTAAAGTATAACATGGTGTAGACCTTCCCTTGTGCCAGAGGGGGCTGGACAGGCACTAGTTATCACTGCGCTGCACACATACACTGGACACTCCTTGAAGTCCTTTCTCAGTTAAGGTATGGCAGCAATGGCCATGAAGTGCACATGATCATCAATTATTTTATGTGACATTTCACTAGACTTTCTGGCTTTGCCTTTATATGTAAGTAGGAAAACAATAACAACAACAACCACTTATTTAAATCTGAGGAGCCAGGGGTAGGACTGTAATACTTAGGGAACAAAAGCAGGAGGATTAGGAGTCCCAGGTTAGCCTGGGCTACACAAGTGAAACCCTTTCTCAAATGAGAAGCCCTCTCTGATTCCCTCAAAGCTGGGCTGGATGAACATCTCATATGTCCAGTTTTGGCAAAACACATGTCACTGTTATAATGACCCTTGCCATTGTCAATTCCTATGATTCTACCTTATATCACTAAATAAATACAATAAAATCTAATTGTCACGAAAGATGTAACAGTTCCTAATAACTTATAGGAAAAAGCGATTTTTTAGGGCAAGGGAATTACTTATAAGAAACTTTTAGACGAAGGAGAAAATAGACGGGCTGGAGGGATGGCTCAGCAGTTAAGACTACATGCTGCTCTTCCAGAGGACCCTGTACCCACGTCAGGTAGATCACAATTGCTTCTAAAGCCAGCTTCAGAGGACCTGATGGCCCCTGAAGGCACCAAACACATATGGTGGTGCCACTTTATGAAACCAGCTCTTACATTCAAAGAAGCTAAATTCTGGCTGGACTTCATAGCTGAGTTAACACACCTGGAGGTCACTGAAAGCCTAGGTGGATACCCAGGTGTGGATTTAGCCGGACTTCATAGCTGAGTTAACACACCTAGAGGTCACTGAAAGCCTAGGTGGATGCCCAGGTGTGGATTTAGCCCGTGTAACCATCCTTTAAGAGCACAATTTCATAATCAACCTCACTTGTAGTGACTGCCCATGTGATTACTTTTACAACCTAAGCCAATGTAAGTTATGCATTCTTTATGTCCCTGACCCAGAGAGCAATGTACATGTATTTGAAAACAGTTATGGCAAAAGTAGCCTCATAAATTATCTGCCATAAATCTGAAAAGAGCATATGGATATTGTTTGTGATGGTATGTTCACGTGATGTTTGCTGTTCTGAGTGCTTCTGGGTCAGCTGGTGTCAGTAAAGTTTCCTCCTGTGTAAGTAAAACTGTGAAAGGTGTCTTGGTGTCTCTTATTTCTTCTATTCAGTAGAGGGACAGACAAGACCGCATCGTACAGAGGCCAGTGACTCAGAAGCTACAGACAGATGACATGGGAAGAATAGAAGTTCTGCCTCACTCTGGTTAAGCCACTCTAAGAGGAAGCGCTTTGATTCCTTTCTTCAATGTAGCACCTACGCGTACTGGTGACCGAGTTTATCATAAATTTAAACTAGCATGCATGCCTGTGAGTACACACACACACACACACACACACACACACACACGAATAAAAATAAGTCTTAAGATTTTGAAAAGAAAAAAGGGAGATTAAGAAAAATTACCTTAGCGTTAAAAGGTAGCCAACAATGTGCTTAGGTTGCAGGTCCTGAGATGATTTATAAAGTACTTCATCGAACCTAAAAGACGACAGGAACAGACTTCATTTGTTATATGAAGCTAACACATTAACATGTTAAACACTTTGGACGTTAAGGAGGCATATGAGAAAGGACCTGGGTACATCTGATCACTAATGTGCATTTTTCTTTCATATAAATTCCTTGATAGCAGAGACATTCTAAATTATCTTTGTATCTCTTAGATCTAGTCCTGCGCAAAAAGAGAAAAAGAAAAACCTTGCCTAACTATTAAGGCAGTGAGCTCTGGTCTCAGGGCTGAGGGAATCAGGAGAGCTTATTTTCTCTCACATTATAAGTTATGTGGTAGTAAATTTCGCTATCTGAACAAAGATCTGCCGAGCACTGTATGACAACTGAAGAAAGCTGCCTTCGTAGACACACTCCTCTGTGTTCTCTGACCTCGTGGAGTCAAGGTGTGGTCTGCCTGTGTGGCAGAACTAGGCAGACAAATGCACTGGAGATTGGGAACTGAAGCCACGAGGCAAATTGGAGGATTCACGGTGTCCGGACAACTGCACAGAGACTGGGCTTTTCCTTCCCCCGTCATAACAGCCTCAGAGGATGCTCTTATCCAAAGACCATGCTCTTCCCAGGCTTTACCTTCCTGGACCATGGCCTTAGATCGTGCACTACTACTTCGTGGCATTATATTTTGTGATAATATTTTTAAGGCTAGGATTGACCTTGAACATTGGCTTAAACGGTGATCCCAGTCTGTTCTGAAAAGGCAGACTCCTTTTGGGCCCTCCTAAGTCTGTCTAGAGGAAGAAGGCAATCTCTGAACCAATGATTCTAGAAGTCAGCAAAAAATGTTCTCAATTTAGTTAAGAGTATCAGACGTGGAAAAAAAAACAGAAAACCTCATACCTGAGAAGATGCTGGAGAATTGAAACAGACTGTGGCTCTTGTAAACAAGCAACGTTGACGTCATTTAGGTAACCACATCCAAAGGTCTCTTCCAAACTGTCACCAAGAGTTTAAACAAGTGTGAAAGGGTCAGTGTTTGAGGGTCCATAACTACATGTGATGAAATATTAGCTTTGGGTATACATTCTGTTTTTTTAATTAAACATTCATTTCTTCTCATTTTGTGTGCATTGGTGTTTTGCCCGTATGCATGTCTGTGTGAGGGTGTCGGATCCTCTGGAGATGGAGTTACAAAACAGTTGTTAGTTGTCATGTGGGTGCTGAGAATTGAACCCAAATCCTATGGGACAGCAGCCAGTGGTCTTAACCGCTGAGTCATCTCTCCAGCCCCTGGGTATACATTCTTGATCTCCCTAATATATAACCCTTGACTTTGACACTGACACTGATTTAAATCCTCATTTTTCTCAAAGTATTTTCAGTGTCTCTTACACTGTAGGTGACAGGATTTTCTCTGGCAGAATTACTCTGAGGATGAAATAAGGCAATAATTAAAAGTGTTTCTTATAGTAGGTGACTGATAAGTGCTTAGCAATAAGAGGCCTGCTGTGTTTTACCCAGAATTGAATAAAGAAGTTTTGGAAAAGTCCAGAAAACAGGACCAACCACCGATCTGAGAAGCACACCAAGCAGGCTCCAGCCCAGGGAAGGAGAGCCAAGCTTCCCTGAAGCCTCTTCTCACCTATGGAGGCGGGCGTGGGTATATTGTAGGAAGACTCCAGTGTCCCCACGACTCTGGAAGACGCGATCCCAACTGAACTGATAGTCAGATAAGAGTAAACCTTTGAAGTCCTAAAATGAAAACACATCATTACCCTGGTTTTGCTGCACACCAGACAAAAAAGACCCCTGAGGAAGAAGCCATAACACACCTGGATGATGAGAGCTGCGAGCCCCACCCTCTCTGCAGTCTCCTGTGGGTTCTCCATTTTCTTTGTTGCTGAAACAAATAAAGGCAGCTGCTTTCAATGTGCACCTCACTGTTCAAGGATAATGGATCAGCGTATGGAAAAAAAAATCTAAGAATGTACAATCAAAAAATAAGATGATAATGGATCTTCCCTTCCTAACTTGGGGTAATAGTCAGTTCTCCTGCCTACATCAAAGTGAAGAAACAGGAACTTCATTTGTTTTTAAAATAAATATTCCTTGTAAGGTATTAGATAAAGCCCTTATTTTTTCAAGGGTGAAGGTTAAATACTTATACTTTATCCAGTTTATAATGCAAGGACTTGGGCTGGAAGACAGCTTAGTTGGCAAAGTGCTTGCCTAATGTGGTGTTCGGAATGAGAACCCGCATAGGCTCATATCTGAATGTTCGGTCCCCAGGTGCTGGAACTGCTTGGAAAGAGGAGGAGGTGTGGCACTGAGGGGTTGGCTTTGAGGTTTCAAAAGCCCATGTCACTCCCAGTTAGCTCTCTCTGCCTTTTGCTTGTGGATCAAGATGTAAGCTCTCAGTTACTGTTCCAGTGTCTGTCAGCCTGCTGCCATATACCCGGTCATGATGGTCATGGACTGTAAACCTTTGGAGCCATCAGCCCCAAATTAAATGCTTTCTTTTATATGTTGCTTTGCTTATGGTGCCTCAACACAGCAATAATAAAGCATGACACCTTGAAAACACAAGGACCTGAGTGTGAAAACCAGAACCTATGTTTTTGTTTAAAAACAACAACAACAAACAAACCTCTGCGAGTAGTGGTTTGTGTGTGCAATCCCAGTGCTAGGGAGGCTCATGACCAGCCAGCCTAGTCGGTAAGAGATCCTGCTTGTTCGTGTTTTATAAAAAGTGGGAGCGTCTGAGAACTCTGGCCTCAACATGAATGTATGCATGTGCGCACTTGACACACAGACATGTATAAAAATACAAGCACGTCACAGGATGACTTGGACAACAGTCTGTCAACATTCAAGCTGTCCATGTCAAGAAGAGTAAACTTACACCAATGAACAACTGAGCTACATGTCAAATTAATGAAAGCTGCTTCTGATCAGGTTCAGTGGAGTCCAAGAAAGCATAAAAGTAGCAGAGTATTTACTCTTAATGGAAGCCATGTTCTGTAGCATTCTTGATTGAACCTCATTTAAGACATCTTCCAGAAAAGTGACATCCCCTCTTCTAGTCTTCATTCCCTTTATTATCCCAAAAGGTACATGCTGGCACCTGAAATGGACAGGCATTTATTAACCAAAAGCTAAAATGGTGTGAATGATGTGAGTATATCTTAGCACCCTTTCAGAAAACAAACTTTTAACCTTGTAGTAGAGTTTTTAAAAATTACCAAATAAATAGGATGTAGCCAGGAATGGCATCTGTGGCAGTCAATTCAAGCCCTGGGAAATGAAGCGGGAAGACTAGGAGTTCAAGGTCATTCTCAGTTACATACACAGTTGTTCAAGGCCAACTCCTGCAAGGGACCTCGTTTCAAACAAAAATTCTCATCATTTTTTAATAGCTGAAAAGTTGTACTGTATACAGGTACATTTTCACTATTTGCTGGACACCCAGACTGACACCATTTCCTTGCAATTGTGAAAGAGGTCTCTGTAGTGGGACATGGAGCCCTGTGGGTATATATCCGGACATGGTTTAGCCGAGTCATACAGTAGCTCCATACTGATTTCCATAGTGGCTGTGGCCAGTTTATAGTTCCACCAGCACAGGAGCAGCCTTCCCTTCCCCCACGTCTTTACTGTGATTTGTGGCCGTGTTTTCTTGGTGACAGCACTCTGACTACAGTGAGATGGGATCTCTAAGTAGTTGTCATGTGCATTTCCCGGTGCCTTATACTGGTGAATACTTAAACAATATTGGCACACACACACTTTTGCTGTTTTTTTGAGACAGGGTCTCTTTCTATAGCTCTGGCTGTTCTGGAACTCACTATGTTGAACAGGCTGGTCTCAAACTCACAGAAATCCTCTTTTGTTTACTTGACTGTTTTCTTTATTATACACATGCTTAACTTTATGAGGTTACATCTGTTAAATGTTAGCCTTATTGCCTGAGTGAATTGCCATTAGAAAGTGCTCATATCTTAAATTGTTTCCCATACTTTTTCTTGTAGTGGTTTTAGATCTTACTTAAAAGTCTAGGAGCCCATTAGGAGTTGACTTTTTTGTGCAGTGTGTGAGAGATAACTACCTTCTTCCATTATTCCTCATGCACATATCCAGTAGGTTATATTAAGTGAGATAACCCAGGCTCAGAAAAACAAACACTGCCATGTTCTCTCCTAACCTCTGATTTTTACACGTGGGCATTCATGTTGGAATCAGTTGTGTGTAGAGGCTAAGAAAGTGGAAAGGGACTCATGAGAAGCCTGGGAAGGGGTGGGGACAACGACAGTAAAACACATCTGACAGAGAAATGAAAAGAGGAATGGCGGTGGAAAGATTTAAGTGTGGATGGAGAGCAAAGAAGTGGGGGAGACCTTAGGGGAGAGGGAAATCACAACTAAGAATGGATGAGAAAGCTATTAGTAAACTGATTACTTTGTGAGCTAATTAAAAACAAAATAATATTTAAAGTTTGAATGGCAATACTGTGTGGATGCATAAACTGCTCCCAGAACCATTAAGTTTATTAAGAAAAAAAAAATCTCAGTGCCAGGGTGGATACCACCTTATGACTTGAGCACCTAAAACAATACAAGCTATCTGGTTATCCACCAATAGTATACGATATAATATGCATGCAGGACATTGAGAAATCAAGCTGGGACTAGGCTAGGAGTCTCTTCCCTGCTGGCTAGCTTTCATAGTGCCACAAGATGCCATAGGCTGGAGGAGAGGTATCAACAATTGATGGAGGAAGGTCATTGGTTAATTAATAAAGAAAACTGCTTGGCCCTGATAGGACAGAAAATTAGGTAGGTGGAGTAGACAGAATGCTGGGAGAAAGAAGCCGAGTCAGTCAGTCGCCATGATTCTCCGACCCGAGGCAGACACAGGTTAAGATCTTTCTGGGTAAGCTACTGCCTCATGGCCCTACACAGATTATTAGAAATGGGTTAGATCAATATGTAAGAGCTAGCCAATAAGAGGCTAGAACTAATGGGCCAAGCAGTGTTCAAAAAAATAGTTTTTGTGTAATTATTTCGGGTATAAAGCTAGCTGTGCGGGCAGTCAGGTGCCAGAAACACAGCCTGCCGCTCTCCTATACAACAAACAATCTAACTCAGCTGTGAACCTTGCATGCCCTACTCCTCCCACCAGACAAGGGAAGACTGTTATAGAGGCACCTAACCGCTCTGAAGGAAATTCAGACCTGGTTATGCACACATGGCTAAAGCTCACAGCTTGAATGGTTTTGAGCCGAAATGAAGGAAGTGCTAGTGTTGTTCTGATAAATGGACATATTATACTTATGAATGTACCTTCTAAGTGTTGTCCAGCTTTGGTCAGAGAAACTTTATCCAGTGGGCAACAAGTCTAACTACAGCATGACTGTTGAATGCTGAGCCCAGTTGGAAAGAATGTAAGAGTTGGAGGAAGTAGGAGAGTGTTGTGGGACGATGTCGTCTACGTATGGCAGGGATATACATTAATAAACTGTGAACCTGCCCAAGATTGGCCCATCCCCTCACGGAGTGGGGAGGGGCTCATGAGGTTTTGCCCTCTCTGAGGACATAGAGGCAGTTAACAGTTGCTAGTGAAGGGAGAGACATTTTTGTCTCTGAGGACATAGAGGCAGTTAACAGTTGCTGGTGAAGGGAGAGACATTTTTGTCCATACTGTAGCTCCAAGAAAGGCATTCATGATTCTATCAAAATATCTCCCATGTTCTTTAGGCAACCCTAACAAATCATGGGCCCATAAATAAAAATCAATCAACCAATAAATAAATATAAAGGAAGGATGCGAATGGAAGAAGAGGGAAACAGTGTGAATATGATAAAATGCAATATATACATGTATTAAGAAATCATCATGTTCCAGCTCTCGGGAGGCAGAGGCAGGCAGATCTCTGTGAGTTCGAGGCCAGCCTGGTCTACAAGAGCTAGTTCCAGGACAGGCTCCAAAGCTACAGAGAAACCCTGTCTTGGAAAAAAAAAACAAAAAACAAGAAAAGATATCATTATGTATAATTAAAATATAAGATATAAAAAAAGATGTGATTCTTTGCAGTTCACTAAAGTTTCATTTTACTGAGAAAACCATTAGCTTGTGATTAAATTACTGATTGTCTTTATGAGGAAGAGGAAATGGATATTAATAATTGATAACCAAAACACTGATAGCAGACATCTAATAAATATTATCAGGACATAAATTAGTACAAAATCAATCTGTCTTTTCATACTAACATCCTGAAAAGAGACGTGAACATAAATTACTGTAATGTCCTGAGGCATGGCTGACATATGACATTAGTGACCTTGATCAGGCAACAAAGAACAACATGGATCCTACCTTTCTGCCCATTCATACCCCATCATCTTCAGTATTTGGAACACTTGCTGAAAATGCCTCTTTTGCCCTTTGTCTGTCTTGGGGAAAGTTTTTGGAATTTAAACAAAACAAAGACAAGTTAATAAGTAAAAATGGGCTGGTCCTACACAAAAAACATTAGAGTTTTGTCAGACTAGAGTCATTGTCAATGCTTTAAATAAACATAGTAGTGGCTGGAGCATGGCTCAATGATTAAGGGTATTTACTATCTGCTCTTCCAGAGATCCCAAGTTTGGTTCCCACCACCCACATTGGGCGGTTCACAGCTCCAGCTCCAGGGATCTGATGCCCTCTTCTAGCTTGTGGGTGCCTGCACACACAGGCATTCATTTTCTTTCTCTCATACACATAAATAAAAATTAAAATAAATCTTAAGCACATGACAAGACTATTAAAGTTGATAGGAAAATAAGAGTGGTAGCACCTTAAGACAGGAGGAAACATGAAAAAAAATCCGAATATTCTATTTCATTTCCTTCTCTCTCAGATGTTATAATCTCTATTTCCAGAAGACCAAAGCTAAGCTGAACAAGATGGCGCCGCCTTCTTGGTTACAGGGAGGCAGAACATGCAAAGGAAGTAGGCAGAGAAGAGACTGGAATACCAGTCAACAACACAAGGATCAAGCTAGTGATAACACTGCCTTGGCTGGTCTCAGGGACGATTGCTAAGTTGGGAGAAAAAAACAATTCTAGAAAGTTACAAACTGTATGATGCCAGTTACACACTGTTAAATTGACAGCATCTGTGCCAAAGATCAAGGGAAGGGTCGGAGGGAGCTGTGATCCAGTGGAGGATCACCAGGAGGGAGCTGTGATCCAGTGGAGGATCTCCAGGAGGGAAGGGTCGGAGGGAAGTGTGATCCAGTAAATGACCATCCGTGTTCTGAATGTGGTGGTGGTTACACATCTATACATGGGACAGAGTTCCATAAAACCAGCCTATACAGGAATGCATAGATAAACTGAAAAGATTTGAATGTTTCTACACATGTTAATCTAATCTTGACAAAGTAATTTCATGTGTCTGTAGAAGGGAGTGGGTGAAGGGTACTCAGAACCACTGGTAGTCTGAAATTTTGTGTCTTAAGATATTACAAAATTTTAAAAGTTTTTTTCTCGTTTTCTTAATTTCTTCTTCCTTCCCTTCCTTCCTTCCTTCCTTCCTTCTCTCCCTTCCTCCCCCCCCCCCTCTCTCTCTCTCTCTCTCTCTCTCTCTCTGTGTGTGTGTGTAGCCCTGGCTGTCCTGTAGACCAGACTGGCCTTGAACTCAGAGATCACCTGCCTCTGCTTCGTGAGTGCTGGGGCTAAAGGTACGTACACCACTACCACCTGAAAAGTTCTTTTTAAAACATAGTTCTAACACTTTATTTTATTTACAGCAATAAAGCTTGTATAATAACACTATTATAAGTTGATACAGTTTTAAAATTTTATTTAAAATTTTAAAAAGATTTATTTATATGTATGAGTGTTCTACATGCATGTATGTCTGTGTACATGTGGGCTATTTCTCCATTCCCTTGATGCAATTTTAAACATAAGAGAAAATATTCAGATTACAAACTCCTCCCCGCAAAATAAATTAAAAAATAATTTTTAAAAAATGCACTAATAGGACAAATAGGATGAATGCAAGTGCCTCATACTAACTCATGTACAGTAATTTCATCATATAATGCAAGTGCCCCATACTAACTCATGCACAGTAATTTCATATAACCACCTTCTTGATTTTGTTATTTTTTTCACTATGAAGCAATATAAACTTTTGACTTTTGAGTCTTTTAAAAAATAAATTTAATGCTTGGAGAAATGGCTCAGTCGTTAAGGCTGCTCTTTCAGAGGTCCTGAGTTCAATTCCCCACAACCACATTGTGGCTTACAACCATCTGTAATAAAATCTGGTGTCCTCTTCTGGCCTGCAGGCATGCCTGCAGACAGAACACTGTATACATAAATGCAAATAAATCTTAAAAAAAAATTAAAAGACGCCACTATCTTAATCAACTTAGTATTTAATTGTTTTCCGCAGTTTCGCAAAATTGTTTCTGGCAATTTTTTCAACATAGTTTCCTTTTTGCTTTCTGCTGGTGAGTGAGGGCACATGTGTACACAGGTGTTCCTGCCACGATTCACACGTGGAGGTTGAGGACAATTTAGAGGTGATTCTCTCCTCCCTTCATTACGTGGGTTTTAGGAACTGAACTGACATCATCAGTCTTACAAGGCAAGCACCTTACCCACCGAGTCATCTCTCTGGCCCTGGTTTCCGATTTCTGTCTCTGTCTAGTTTCCATGAGGTAGGTTCATAATCTTTTGTTTTTTATTGTGATTACTTACCACATAAATCATGGTATCAAAATTATACTTGTCCATGCGATCTATAGCAGCTGCAAGATCCCTGAAAAAATGGGTTATAATTACTTTTACTGTATTATTCTGTGGCCTGGAGCATATGACACATCCTTGTGGAGTCCCAGTACACTTTGATAAGAAATAATAACAAAATTGGGTTTGAAAAAACAAAACAACAATGCCCTGGAAAGTACAATTAAAATGCAACTTAGTTAGTTACAAAAGCTGTAGAGCAAGTAACCGTGAAAGGTCTCAGGTGTCTTACACTTAACTAAGCCTTCACAGAAAAGAACCATCTAGTTACTACTTTTCTACCACACATTTTCTCAAAAGAACAATTATAATTATAGATGAGAAAGAGCTAAAGAAGTACCGTTTACCCTAGTCTGTGTTGGCAAAAACATTCAAAATGGCTCACTCAGAAGCAGTAACTTCTACTGCATTTAAAAAAACTCCTAAGACCCTGGATCGCTCAGTGATTAGGAGCCACATACTATTTCCCTTTCTCTCTCTCTCTCTCTCTCTCTCTCTCTCTCTCCCTTTCTTTTTTTTTTTTTTTTGAGACAGGGTTTCTCTATAGCTTTGGAGCCTGTCCTGGAGCTAGCTCTGTAGACCAGGCTTTGCTCGAACTCAAGAGATCCGCCTGCCTCTGCCTCCCCAGTGCTGGGATCAAAGGCTTGCGCCACAACCGCCTGGCTCATACTACTTCGGTAGAGGAGCCAAGTGAAGTTCCCAGAACATGAAAGGCAGCTCACAACTGCCTATAACTACAGCTCCAGAGGATTCAACAAACTCTTCTAGACCCCAGGGCACCTGAACTCCCATGTATATGTGTGTATTTATACACACACCCACACCCCCCTCTCGTAAGGCATTCCATTTTTTTTCTCATTAACCCCAATTGCAAGAAATTGATAAAGAGAAATACTAAACCAGACAGAGATGAGTTCTCTAAGGGGTTTTTAGAAAATTAACTGGTTGTCTCAGTTACTTGTAATAATGAAATTTTCAACAGCATAACTACCACTGTTAGAAATGTGCTCCTGTGTAAAGCTGTGGGCATAGCTCAGTGAGTGGAACAGTGCTTGTCTAACAGAAACATAATCTTGGATTTAATTCCTAATTTAGTTAGGAATTAATGGCAACAAACCAATGTGTACAGCGGTTTATAACCTACTTAAAACTCAGGCCGGGGTGACACTGGGACCTTCTGCCAGAGGTGGATGGTTATGGCTGTTTCACTGCCCTGCCTTCTCTTCCCATTGGCTTTATTCAAGAAACCATGTGTGCTTGGTAAGTGCAACTCTCATATATGAAGAATGAGTCCTCACTTCCACAGGCATGGTATGGAGAAGCCCATTTTCTCATTTTTCACAATATAATGAGGTTTGGTATTGCATGTAAAATGGTCTCTAATATGTGAGGTCAACATTGAACCTTAACTTGGTCATTTTTTAGAATATATTTCCTGATAATGTGTACTTAATATATAATTATGAAGGACCATGGACAGAATGATGTGCTATGCTGTGAACAGTTTATGATAGTCAATACATTTTAATATAAAATCCCATTCTTCTGATATTAAATCTTTCTGGAAATTGTAACTGGCAATAAATAGAAACCCAGAAAATATTCCTAAAATATGCAAATAGATTTATAGTTTGTAACTAAATTTTTTAGGAAAGAGTTTGGAGGACAAGATGACTGTTTGCTTTCATCTTGGGACAAGGAGTCTGGAGTCTCAGGCTGCTCACCCAGACAGTACAAACCTGGTTGCATAGAGAGAAGTTCCATCACTTCGCATCACAGTGCAGACAGAAGAGAGGTCACCTGTCCCTGAGAGATCTACTACAACATTTCCTGTTCTGGAAAACACAAAAGAGAAGCCCAAAATCAACATAATGACTGTATGTGAAGACAGAGTCGTTAGAGCACTTTTGGCAACCAGAAGCTATTCTTATTGTAAGTGGTGTCAGTTCACACTAAAAGCAACAACTGTCAAAACCAAGAAGTTAGCTGACATGGTGAAAATTAAAACTACAGCCGGGCGATGGTGGCGCACGCCTTTAATCCCAGCACTTGGGAGGAAGAGGCAGGCGGATCTCTGTGAGTTCAAGACCAGCCTGGTCTACAAGAGCTAGTTCCAGGACAGGCTCCAAAACCACAGAGAAACCCTGTCTCGAAAAACCAAAAAAAAAAAAAAAAAAAGAAAATTAAAACTACAATGATAGTTCCTCATTTGTGTTAGAATCCTTTTATTTAAACAAATAAACAAAACCCAAAGAAGGGATGGCAGGCATTGGCAAGGATGTGGAGAAAAGGGATCCTCACATACCACAGGGAGGAATGTGAGTTAGTATAGCCATCACAGAGAGTAGTAAAGAGGGTCTTGAAAAACAGTGAAATAAAGAATGATTCTTAAATCCAGCAATTCTATTCATAAATATATATATATTAAATATATATCTTATTTTTAAGATATAAAAATAAGGAATTAAAAATATTGTGCTGAAAAAATACTTCACTGCCATGTCCATTGTAGCATTATGTACAATAGTCAAGACATGAAATCAACCTCAGGCTTCGTCTGCTCATAGATTTTAAAGATGTGATAGATACCTAACATGAAATAGCACTGCTCAGGCCTTAAAAATGAATGACATTGGTGACAACACAAATGAACCTGGAGGACATTTTGCTCAAAGAAGTAAGTCAGGCACACAAAAAAACAAAAAAAACAAAAATTACATGACAGCACAAATGGAATTTGTGAAGGAGAAAAATAGTTAAAATACCAGCTGTAGGAAGGGTTGAGATATTAGTTAAAGGATACAAAGTTGCAGTTGGAAAGCAAGAGCAAGTCCTAGAATTACAATTTAATGTTCATATCCAGCTGAGTATGTGAGGTGAGAGGCACATAGCTCATCCGCACCACAGCTAAGTGTACTAACGTGCCTGATTTAATGAGCACATGCAGCAAAGCCTCAAGATACAACATGAAAATGCAAAATCTGCTGTTAACTTTCTCAAAAAGGAAAGAATTCTACTATATACAAGGTAACAATATCAATAGGGATGTACTACCATTACTTTACGCCTATTTTCATAAGTTGACTTAAATATTTTTTGAAACTGGCAGCTGTCTGTTCCCACCCCCAAAAGGGTGAGGTTAAGTCACAAAAGCACATTCTGTTTCCTCTTTTCAAATCATTAATGTAACTGGAGGCAGGCTTCATTGTTTTTATACTTCTGTCCCCTTTTATAAGAGGAGCCATCCTTTCTCCTATTAACATGAGACTTTGGTCATGATAGCGATATAGCCTATGAGAAAGCATCTCATTACTTCAATTCGTGAGTCCCCTGCCTTGGCCTTCTGCATGTGGCCCTGACTATCACGGAACTCACAGAGAACCTCCTGCCTCTGCTTCGCAAATGCTGAGATTAAAGGTTAGTACCACCATGCCTGGCAAGAGAAAGTACAAATGGAAAACACTACATACCTTATCTTTGTCCTCACTCAGAGACTATATTGACATCAGTGTTAAAGAACACGCATACTTGACTAGAGCACAGTAACCTGGGGCTGGATGTGGTGGCATGTGCCTTTAATCTCAGTGCTGGAGGATCTCTGTGAGTTTCAGGGCAGCGTGGTCTGCAAGTAGTTCTAGGCCAGCCACGACTACATAGTGAGTTACAATCTTCAAGAAAACAAGGGAAGGAAGGGAAAGGGGAAGGGAGGGAGGCAGGAAAAGGGAAAGGGAGAATAGTAGCTTGATCATACATTGTTTTCTGTAGAAGTCCTTTGCTGTCCAGCAACTTTAAAATATCTCGAGATTTTTCATGGTAAAACGATTCTCCTGAATATTCATCAAAGTACACTCCAAGGCGCTAAGAAGATTCAGAAGTATGGGAAAAATGTTGGTTAATTTTTTACTAAGACAAAACTAAAGATGTCTTACCCCTGCCACAAAGATGGAAACTAAAGCTTAGACTTTCTAACAACCACAGTGCCAGTGGCCAAATCCTCAGTGTGTATCTGCAGTCACAGGCATTCATGGCCTCAGGATCTAGATAGCACTGAACATTTACTGTAACAGCTACTCATCACACTCAGGCAGTCATGCGGCCAAGGCAGCTGTGAAGGCTTCTGCAGCCAGAAGTCTGCACTAACTGCACAGCCTGGCAAAGGGAACCATCATGCTCCAGTCCAGCCTCTTGGCTCCCGTTCCACACCACTGCTCACCTTGCTCACTCACCCCCAGTACAGTCTTCTTTCCCACCGTCTAGCACTACCTCACAAATTATGTTTTCTGAGAGAATGAGGACAAGAGAAGCTCTGGATTATTTATTTGTTTTCAGCTCTCTCACCCAAGAACATCATTTGACTGGAGTTTCAACTAAACTAGACATCTACTCTTAAATACGAGCTTAAGCAGCAGGCAGTAAGCACAATACCAGCAAGGGAACACAGAGGTTCTGGGGTACCTTGTAAATCTGAATGTACTCTTCAACGCTCAAGTTCCGAAATCTTTGCCACAGTGAAAGTGCCTGCACGTCACCCAGTTCTAGTCGATGGAAGAATTCGTGTGCCAATTTCGCTACATTTTTATCATCTGCAGCTTCTTTATTAACCTGTACGTAAACCTAAAAGTACATTAAATGTACTATTATACACTGTTATTTCCATACAAAAACTTAATTGAGAAAGGCTTATCACAGTAGCGTGGCTTAATCCAGTAAATGAAAGATGAATGGGAGGTTTAACAGCTACTAAAGATTATTTTCTATTGTTTATTCTTTGACAGTCTCCCATGTCATGATACACTCCAATTGTGCTTCCCTCCACCCCCTCTCACCGTTATCATCCTCCATTCTCCTCTATCCGTCCCGTCCCCAGATTTATGACCTCTGAACAGGGCCATTTGTATGACCACTGGGTTGGATATGCCCACAACTGAGGGCAATGACTCTCCCAGCGCTGAACCTATCATCAAAGGGTTGAGCATCGCGGGTGGGGACTTTGGAGTCTTCTTCCACCTACATCTGACTATTCCCCAGCCTAATCTTCTCAGATGTGGTCCAGGAGCTATTTTTTATGAAAAAACTTAAAGCTATTCTTTCAAGCTATAAAAGACAACAGGCGGTGACTGCAAACAGAAATAGTTACAGGAAGGTTAACTAATTCCAGCTTGGACTCTTAAGCATTATGTGGAACAGGCATTTTGTGGTTTTGCACTATCCACTTTGCTGGTTTAGTTCTGTAAACTGGAAAGGTATGGGGCTGATGGTTTACTAAGGCTCACTTCTAATGCAGTTTTAATTGTTTTTTCGGTACCCGCCATTAGTAATTTGCAAATTGTAAGGGTTAATAATATCAATTAATGTTAGGCTTTGTCGCAACAGTAATCAAGATTTTTCATTATTAGCAAAAAGGAAAGTCGAAAAAACTTCAAACTTCTCTCAGAATTTCACTATGTGTATTTTAAAGTTTCCATTATTATTGATATCTAGCTTTATTTCATTATGGTCTGATAAGAAAAAGAAATTATGATATGGGGTTTCCTTTTGTATGCTAAGAATATGTTTTATTACCATTGGTTAATAAAGCAGTTGCTTTGGTCTGTGGCAGGACAGAATATAGGTAAGTAGAAATCTAAACTGAATGCAGGGAGAAAGAAGGTGGAGTCAGGTAGACTCCACAAAATTGCCGAAGGTAAAAGATGCCAGAATCTTACCGGTAAGCCAAAGCCTCGTGGTAAAATATAAAATAATAGAAATGGGTTAATTTAAGATTTAAGAGCTGGCTAGGAATATGCCTGAGCAACTGTTGGCCAAACAGTGTTGTAATAAATACAGCTTCTGTGTGATTATTCATGTCTGGGTGGCTGGGGAATGAAGGTGCAGTCTCTGCTTACAAAATTATTTCAATTTTTGTGATTGTTAAAAGCCTTGCTTTATGTTGCAAAACATGACTTATTTTAAAGAACGCTCTAAGGCCTTCTGAAAGAATGCGGCTGAAACCAACACTGTGCAAATGCTGAGAAGGACACCTGCCCACACCTCACTGGGAGAGCAATGAGCCCAGAGCTGCACGTGGGGAGCAAGTGCTCTGCACTCAGGCACATACATCCCAGTACTGAGTCTGAATGGTAAAAGAATCACAGAAATTTAAAGTTTTTGCATTCAATCCCCAGCACTGGGGGAATGGAAGGAAGGAAGGAAGGAAGGAAGGAAGGAAGGAAGAGGGAGGCAGAAGAGAAAGGAGATATTAACTGAATTTCAGCATATCAGCACTTCAAACAATTAACAATAAAGTTTAAAATTTCTGCCTAAAACAAAATCCAACTTCCAAATTCATCATTGAATTTCTTCTCCTTAATATATTACCATTGCACATGAAAAGTATTTGAACCTTAATCTCTTTCCTATGTTGTTTTTCTTATTTTTATTTATTTTGTAATATAATAAAAACATCTTCTCTTTCTGTTTTGTTTCTTTGAAACAAGGGAATACACCTCATCCTTCTGCCTCTACTTCCCAAATTCTAGAATTGCAGGATGTGCCATGGCCCCTATAAAATGCCTTTTCTCCTACAACTGGGACTTGTACCCAGTCTTGTGAATGCTAAGCTAGTTAGTGTTCGACCACTGAATGATCTGCCCAGCCTTTGAATATCATTCAAGGATGACACTAACTTTTGTAGAACAGTGTGCACTAGGTTCATGTTGAAAATAGTATGGTTTGCACAATTCACTGAGGTCAGATACACACTGTATACCTTGTCCCTATGAGGTGCCCCCATTCTGATGTTGCATACTACAGTATTATAGCAGAAAGCTGCAGGTGGGTAGAAAGGCATGCATTTTTTGGAAGAAGGAGAACTGTCTAGATTGGAGAGGACTGGGAGCACTGCCAGGAAAACAGCAGCTGAGGAGTCCACAGGGTGGGGCAAGCCTCCGAGGGCACTACTCCTAGTGCGCCTACACAGGATGGCGGAGTCCCTCTACTTCTTCTAGGTCTGGAGGACCAGGTAACAACACCCAGGTGAAGCCTGCAACATACAGAGAACTGATGTCTCGCAGGGTTGGTGGGGACAGCTTGTATATTGGAGACCAACATGGAACGAAGATAATAAACCTGGGTCTGGGAACAATTTGCTAAAGTTGTAGTAAAAAATGTCATTTTCTGAGTATTAAAAACATAATGCAGAAAATAATTATAGAGAGTGAGAGGGAATATTTTATTTATTGATAATGGTAAAGTGGATTTAGTTTTTAAGTTTGTGCCTACTGATTATACCCTTAATGGAAAAGATAAGCTAAGTTTCTAGTCTCCATGTCAGGTGCAGAACGGGAGGGGTGACTCAGCGGCTCAAAGCACTCACTGCGCTGCCAGAGGTCCTGCGTTCAGTTCCTAGCACCCACCTAAGTGGGCTCTAGCTCACTGTAACTCTAGCTTATAAGGAATGTGATGCCTCTAGGGCAATTGCACTCATGTGAACATACCAACATGCACAGACACAGAACTAAAATAATAAAAAGAAGAAAGTATGATGCAGGCATAAACTCTAAAAGAAATAGAGAATTCAACTTTACTACATAGGTAGCTTCAAGGGAAAGATCAAGCAAAAAGGAAATGACAAATGCCCTCTCTGAGTTCTTTGGTTAGGGATGTAGACCCTTAGTTTGGCGAGTACTCTTCCTTACAGAGACAGAACATCTGTAGTTTGGTTCCCTGTATGTCTATCACTAACATGTGTGACACAGAAAACAATGAGACAATAAAAATGAAATTTGACTCTGGAGAGTACTTGGGCAGGAAAAGAAACCTGAGATATAGAGAATAAAGCTATCCAGAGGACAAAATGAAGAAAACTGGGTGTTCACATTGGGCAAACCTCAGGAAGAACTGAATGGCTTAATGAATAAAACAAAACATAAAACTTTAGAATACAATTTATAGAGTGGTTTTCCTGTACAATGAGAAAATAAAAGGGCAAAAAAACATACACTAAAGATTTACAAATCTTGTTGGGCAGTGGTGGTGCCAGCCTTTAATCCCAGCACTGGGAAGGGAGAGGTGGGTGGATCTGTGAATTCAAGGCCAGCCTGGTCTGCAGAGTAAGTTCCAGGACAGCCAGGGCTGTTGCTATAAATACCAGAAAGAAAGATGAAATATATAAACTGACAGAACAGAGAGAAATTTCTGTGTCTTTCTTAGCCATTAGCCTGTGTGGATTTTATGGTTTGTTTGTTTTGAGGCTCTGTAGCACAGACTGGCCTCCTGAGAGCTAGGACTATAAATGTGCATTGCCTGACCAGATCCTATGCATTACTTCTAAGATGATTCCATGTATCTGGGGAATTACTGTTTAAAATCAAGTAAAACAGAATACTTTTTTTTTTTTAAAGAAACCAGTTGGACTGGAACTGAAATTAGTCAGGTCTTGGGATTGCCTTAAAAAGTCTTTGTGAAGTATTCTGAAAAAAATGTTGAAGCATTCTCTAATGTTGCCTTACCAACTTACTTCAAAGAGATGTTGTAAAGGATTGGACTGGAGTTTTTCTTCATAGCCAAACAGCTGGAAACCTGTTCCCAGCAGACCTGTTAAGATAATCAGTAAATGAAACATTATTCAATAAAATAATAGAGCAGTCAGTCATGGTGAAAACCAGGTATAGTTCTATAAAAAGATGAACTTCTCAGTTATAAACCCTGAGAATCACTGCTATATATAAGGCATATTTTACAAAATAACACAGTAAACAGAGACTGCTCTTTTGTTCCCAGCCACCCAGACCCAAATAATCACACAGAAACTATATTAATTATAACACTCTTTGGCCTATTACTCAGGCTTCTTACTAACTAACTCTTGCATCATAAATTAACCCATTTCTATTAATCTATATATCACCATGAGGATGTGGCCTACTGGAAAGGTTCTGGTGTCCTACTTCTGCAGCTACATGGCATCTCTTTGACTCCACCTACTTTCTCTCTCTATCTCTGCCAACCTGGCCATATTCTGCCCCACCATAGGCCAAAGCAGCTTTATTCATTAACCATTAAGAGCAAAACATATACAGAAGGACATCCCACATCATGGCACATCAAAAGAAAAACACTGAAAAGCTTATTCCAAACTGCAATGGCTCACTGAACCTAAGTTAAAAGATTGTAAGCTCATCCAACACAGAGTCTAGGTCTACTTATGATGGAGGAAGGTCATTGGTTAATAAAGAAACTGCCTTGGGCCCATTTGATAGGCCAGCCCTTAGGTGGGTGGAGTAAACAGAGCAGAATGCAGGGAGGAAGAGGAAGTGAGGTAAGACGCCTCAGACAGACGCCATTTCCTCTCCTCTCTGGGGCAGACGCGATGAAGCAAGCCACCAGGTCAGACATGCTGAAACTTTCCTGGTAAGACTGGTGCTACACAGGTTACTAAATATGGGTTAGGCAAGATAAGTCACTACCTCGTGGTACTACACACATTAACAGAAATGGGCCAAGCAGTGTTTATATGAATACAGTTTGTGTGTTGTTATTTTGGGGCATAAGCTAGCCAGGTGGCCAGGAGCTGGGTGGCAGGAACGCAGCCCGCAGCTCCCACAACAACTTATCTTTGCATTCAGTAATTCTTTGGCAGACAGTAAGAAAACAAACATTTATTGGACAGTTACTTTGTGAGGCACTAGACATTCAAAATTATACTGATATACTCAAAGTTATATTAATCTGAACTCTCAAAAAATACTAAATGAGGTTTTAGAATAGTCTTAATAAACAATAGTAAAAGATGACTATAATTTTAGTTTCAAAGGACAAATATGATGTGGGATTCCCCTCTGTATGCTATGAATATGACTTATTACCATTGGTTATTAAAGAAGCTGGCTTAGTAAAGCCAGGCAGGAAGTCCAAACAAAAGCATAGAGACAAAGTAGGCAGAATCAAGGAGACGCCATATAGCTGCTGAAGGAGACAGATGCTCCGGAACCTTACCAGTAGGCCACAGCCTCATGCTGATACACAGAGTAATAGAAATGGGTTAATTCGAGATGTAAGAGCTAGCTAGAAATATGACTGAGTCATTGGCTGAAAGGTGTTATAATTAATATAGTTTCTGTGAGATTATTTGGGTCTGGGTGGCCAGGAAATGAATGAACAGTCTTTGCCTACACAAACACAACCTGGGTCTAGAGCAGGATGTAGGCTTGTTATTTTGAAAAACTAATGTTTAAGCAGCCATGCCAATCATCAAGCTTCATATCTAAAAGGTTTATGAATGCTCACTTTGCATCCTTTTATGGAAGATTTGTTTAATTTTATGTGGATGAGTGTTTGCCTGCATGTATGTATGTATGTATAGTACAGGCATTCCTGGTGCATGCAAAGGCCAGGAGAACAAATTGAGTCCTCTGGAACAGGAGTTAACAAGTTGCTGTAAGCTGCCATGTGGATGCTGGGAACCCAACTCGGGTCCTCTACGAGAGCCACAAGTGTTCTTAACTGCTGAGCCATCTCTCCAGCACCAATGCTCATTTTCCTATGAGACTCAGCAGAGAGCACAATGCTATTTTGAGAAGAAGAAATGTTCTAGATCCCAGAGAACACTGAGGAAGATGTTTAAAGTTCTGTTTATTTCAAAAGAAAAACAAATGTGATTATGATTCAGGGTACTGGGAGCAGAACGTGCAGAGATGCCCAGTGATTACTGAAAAGATGGGAAAAGCAAAAACTATTCCATTTAACATTCAGTTTGATACATGTTGAAAAACTAATTCTGTGCACAGAAGCCATGTGCCAACTTTCAAATGGAATATCTGAAAGAAAATTTTAATTCTTCTAACAGCTGTAATGAAATGCTAACAGGTCATTAATAACATTATTCCTGTGTTGTGGAATATTAGTTTAAGACATGTTACATTTGTTTATGCTGTGGAATATTTGTTTAATGATGCAAAGATGTGTTTCATTCTTTTATGTTGCATTTGTTTAACTCTGTAAAACTGAATTACATTGCCTGCCTCATCCACCCGATTGGTCTAATAAAGAACTGAACGGCCAATAGTTAGGCAGGAGGAGGAAGGAGAGGAGGGGCTGGCATGCAGAGAGAATAAATAGGAGGAGAAATCTAAAGGAAAAAAGAAAGTGAGTAGAGAAAAGGAGAGGACTCCAAGGGTCAGCCAGTCATTCACAGAGTAAGAAGGAAAGAAGGATATATAAAGAAAAGGTAAAAAGCCTAGAGGCAAAAAAAAAAAAAATAGTTAAAGAGAAATGAAATAATTTAAGTTAGAAAATCTGGTTAGAAACAAGCCAAGCTATGGCTAGGGATTCATAAGTAAGAATAAGCTTCTGTGTATTTATTTGGGAGCTGGGTGGCAGGCCCCCCAAAAGTGAAAGAAACAAACAAAAAACACCAATTATATTTCTATAAAGAAAAATATTACTGTAAAATCTTTCAGCCAAAATTTGATAACTACTCAAATCACATACTTGCTGAAGCCTGTGAAATGTCTAAATCAGTCAAAGGAATAAAAGTGGATGCTATCTATAAAGACTTGATTGTTGTACCTAGAGCTTAAACTTAAGTAATTACTCATAAGAAGTCATTATAAATATCTTACAAAAAAGTTCCTTTAAATGAAGTGGTCTTTCTTTTGGAAACTGATTTCCTCTCACTGGATGTAGAATATAAGCATGTTAGTGAATTTCAGAACTAGTGATGTGTACTATACACTCCTAGAGAAGCCTTACGCTATCACCTAGGTTTGCTATTAGTATCGTAAGCATCATTCATCACTGGGTGTCTCTTATGTGCCACACATTGTGGATACAAAAGTAATTATGGCATAGTCTATACTTTGAAGGAATTAGCATCTTGTGGGAGAAAGAGCACACAAAAAGTGCTACAACAAAAATCCCAGTGAGGACAGCTGCCTTCTAGGAATTTGGTGATACCTCTCTGCCAGAGAACGTAGCAGTATGGCCGGACCTTGAAAACATCACAAGATTGTATTCAGTGTGCAACCAGTCCCTCATCTGTCTTGCCTTCCTCATACCTAGGTTACTGGTTGTATGAACCACAAAGTTTCCAAATGACCTTAGACATGACTGACGCCACACAACTGTTGGGCCTCACCCTTTTCCTTTCATCCTCCACCTCATCCACTGGGAGGTTCTAGAGAAAGCCAACATATCATACTTTGTTTTACCTCTGTGTTACTCAGTCACATAACAATAAATCCCATTTCTCATCAGATGTGGGGCCGGGGTTGGACCTCACTGATCTAAAAATGCAGGCCTTGGCTGAGATGGGAATACATAGCTAGAATTATTTCTTCTCTGTGTATTCATTTCTACCTTTAATCAATAAAGGTAAGTTACTCTTCCTCACTAAAGGCTTAATGTGCATGTGCGTGTGTTAAGTGTATTAATTAGGCATTTCTCTGAATATTCAATTTAATTATATGATGAGATTATGTAGAATATATAACTCCATAGGCAGATACAGCTCAGTGGTAGTTCATGTGCCAGGAATACAGGAGACCCCCAGGTTCAATTCCTAGCACCACACTATTACACTATTTTATCCAACAGGGATCTTGTCTATATCCCATACAGATGATCAAATGTTATAGTATTTGAAACAATTAGGTCATATAATAAAATGAAAAGCATGTCAAACATACTTACCAAATTGCATGCCCCAATCTCCAATGTAATTTATTCTTGTTACTTGATGCCCTAAAGCTTCTTTTAGATTTGCTATAAAATTTCCTAGAAGCAAATACATATATAATCGTAATTTTTAAGTCCATTTTGGCTTTAAAACTATGTTCTTCTCTATTACCAAGTTATAACATAGAAAGCCCTTTTAACAAAACATACCAACTCAATGTTTTTCACTAAAGCATTCATGATGTGTTACTTGTGTGAGGACATGAAGTAAGGAATTACTTAGTGAGTCGTTATTTCAAAGGTTCCCATAATATTCACAGAAATAGAACTCTTATCAGCATCATTGTTGGTAGTTAGAAACACATGTTAGAATAATAACTACTCAGGGCTGGAGGAATGGCTCAATGGATAAGAGCACCAGCTGCTCTTCCAGAGGTCCTGAGTTCAAGTCCCAGCAACCACATGGTGGCTCACAACCATCATAGTTGAATCTAAAACTCTCTTACATACATGCAGATAGAGTATTCATACATAAAATAAATAAATACAATCTTAAAAACAAAACAAGAGCGACTATCCTGAGTGAGGTATCCCAGACCCAAAAAGATGAACATGGGATATACTCACTCATAATTGGTTTCTAGCCATAAATAAGGGTCACGGAGTCTACAATAGGTGAATCTAAAGAAGCTAAGTAAGAAGGGGAACCCAAGGAAAAACATATAGTTATCCTCTTGGCTAAGGGAAGTAGACAAAATTGACGGGGAGAAAATTGGGATCTTGGGGGTGGGGTGGGATGGGGGTAAGGGGAGATGGGGAGAGAAAAGTTAGAAGGGAAGGAGGTCGGGCCTTGGGAAAACAGGAGGATTGGGATAAAGGAAGGTTGGACAGGGGAGCACGGAACCACAATTCTTAGTTAAGGGAGCCACTTTAGGGTTGGCAAGAGACCTGACCCTAGAGGGGCTCCCAGGTGCCCAAGCTGAGGTCCCCAGTTAGTTCCTTGGGCAGTTGAGGATAGGGAACCTGAAATGACCCTATCCTAGAGCAATACTGACGAATATCTTGCATATCATCATAGAACCTTCATCTGGTGATGGATGGAGATAGAGACAGAGACCCACACTGGAGCACTGGACTGAGCTCCCAAGGTCCCAATGAGGAGCAGAAGGAGGGAGAACATGAGCAAAGAAGTCGGGACCACGAGGGATGCACCCACCCACTGAGACAGTGGAGCTGATCTATTGAGAGCTCACCAAGACCAGCTGGACTGTGACTGAAAAAGCATGGGATAAAACTGGACTCTCTGAACATGGCGAACAATGAGGGCTGATGAGACGCAAAGGACAATGGCACGGGGGTTTGATCCTACGTAATGTGATGGCTTTGTGGGAGCCTAGCCAGTTTGGATGTTCACCTTCCTAGATATGGACGGAGGTGGGAGGTCCTAGGTCTTACCACAGGGCAGAAAACCCTGACTGCTCTTTGGACTGGAGAGGGAGGGGGAAAGGAGTGGGGGGAGGGGGAGAAGGGTGGGAGGAGGGGGCGTAGGGTGGGATGAGGGTGAGGGAAATGGGAGGCTGGGAGCAGGTGGAAACTTTTTTTTTTCTTTTCTCCTTTTCTCAATAAAAAATATATATATATATAAAAACAAAAAACAAAACAAGAATAATAATAACTACTCAGTTAATTCCAAGGAATATAGCACTTAGGGAACTAGAGAAATGGCCCAGTGGTTAAGGTTACTTGCTATTCTTCCAGAAGGTCCAAGTTTGGTTCCAAACACTCATATCAGGAGCTCACAACTACCTGTACCTCCAGCTCCAGGGGATCTGATGCCCTCATTTGGCCTCCAAAGACACCTGCACTTGCATTCACATGCACACAAACACACCCACCTAGCCTCAGCCTCTGTAGGAACCTGCACTTATATACATATGTGTACACACACACACATACACACACACCCTCAGCCTCTGTAGGCACCTGCAGTTAAATAGACATGTGTATATACAAACACACACACACTCAGTCTCTGTAGGTACCTGCACTTACATACACGTGCACACACATTCAGTCTTTGCAGGCACCTGTACTTGCATACACATGTGTACACACACACACACACACACACACACACACACACACACACACACTCAGTTTCTGTAGGTACCTGTACTTGCATACACATGCACACACACTCAGTCTTTGTAGGCACCTACACTTACAGACACAAGTGTACACAGACACGCACACTCAGCCTCTGCAGGTACCTGCACTTACACACGCGTACACACGCACACACACACTCTGCAGGCACCTGCACTCATCTGTGTCTACCCCACCCTTTTCTAACTAGCTCAGATATCTTCCAAGCACTACCGTGAGTCCTCCACAAGACTGTTCCCCAAGAGCACACACTGCTCCACAGCCTGTACTTCCATGTTCTGCTGATGCAAGTCTGATGTTCAGTATCTATCTGTCTTCATACACTGTAAAATCTAAAATATCGACATCCCCATTTCCCAGAGTCCTTTGTAGTTAGGGTTCCAGAAATCTAGGTTGAGACAGTTTGCATGAGATTTGGCAAAGGAGATACTTCTGGCTGTTTTGTTTGGCCGTGACAAGCAGTTATGCAACTTTGGGGCATTTGTTTTTTCTTCCCTCTCTTCAGTGGCACCTGCTAATACAGATTCTAGTACTGTGCCATAACTTCCAAAACAAGATGAAAGACAGGACATGGTGTGACCTCTTTGCCCATAATGGGTTGCAGAAGACACGGCACGAACAGTGGCAGTTTCCAGACTATGGCAGTGGTCCCAGAGCATGGACGCAATGGTAGAAGAGGCAGACCCTCCCTTGGTAACTGAACTCTGGGAATGTTTTGGGAGTTGTTCTTGTTGCTCAATTAAAAACATCTATAGTTCTCCAATAACTTTGCAAACCATTCTATTTTTTATAATAAATCATTTCCTGATTTAAATACAGTGGCTTGCTGGCAAACAGTTGTAATCCTACCTAGCTCTTGGGAGTCTGAGGCAAGATTGCCAAAAGTTCAAGCTTAGTCTGGGCTATATAGTAGTTCTAGGTCAACTTAGGCTACAAATAAGACCCTGTAACAAATCAATAAGACTAAAAAAAGCCTAACTTGAATTACAAGCATCTCTGTTTGCACACCTTCCAAATCTATACAGCCCCAGCAGGAAACTTACCTTCTTCGGCTGCTACTAATATTGTATATCTATTTTTCTTAGTACACTGTCAGCTCACAAGTACACCTGAATATATCTGTATGGTTCAGAAATGGACAATTTCAAATCCTAGCTACAAATACTTTATCCATATGATCTTGAGAAAGTTACTTCTGCTCGAATTTCTTCCTCATAAATCTTAGTAGTACTTACCGAGCAGGGCTGTTGTGACTTAAATGGGAAAAATCTACACTAAATGGTATAAACTGTCCCGTGCTGTTCGAGCTCACTGAGAAGCTGTCTCCACCTCCACTTCAGATCCAAGCATGTCACCCCTTTGATTGAGAGTGGGCTGTTCCTCTACCTCTGTAACATGGAGGGAAGAACCCTGTCCTTGCAAAGAGCTGGAATATAAGCCATTTCCATCGGAGGTCTACCCTATGACATAAAAGCACTTAAAGAAGGGGAAGTTGAAGGTTTAGCCACAGGAAACTCAGCTGACTGCCTCCATGTCCCGCACTGGTTCTGCTGAAGCTGTTGAGTGTCTGATACGTTATCCTTGGCTGTCGCTGCTTGTTCTTACACTGGGAAGTCTCACCCGAGGAAGCTCGCTCAACTGGGAACTCTACTAGCTGGCTGTCTAAAAAGGATTTCCCAGTTGGTTTCTGCCAAATGTTTTTTTTTTTTTTAAAGATTTATTTATTTATTATGTACACAATGTTCAGCCTCCATGTATGCCTGAAGGCCAGAAGAGGGCACCAGGTCTCATTACAGATGGTTGTGAGCCACCATGTGGGTTGCTGGGAATTGAACTCAGGACCTTCAGAAGAGCAGTCAGTGCTCTTAACCACTGAGCCATCTCTCCAGCCCCCTGCCAAATGTTTTGAGCACCTGATTGGACCATTATTTTGGTTTTCTGCTTTTTTTCTCCATCTCCCTACCTACTTTTCTCTTTCTCTCTCTGCCTTGCTGTTTACTCTTTTACTTGCTATATACTTAATAAATAAATATTCATTCAAAAACTAAAACTATGGCTATTGAAGGATATTTTCTAGACTCTGGACTGCACAGACCAACGAATTAGCACATATAAACACTTAGTTCACTAAATTTCAATAAATATTCTTTCCTCCCGATACTTTATCATACCCTACTTACCCATTTACTCTTTTTGACTCCATTTAATGTAGATTTTGTTATACGACAGATTTCCTAGATAGTTTTGGTTACGTCCTGTTATTTTTTTTCCCATAAAATACTCCTCAAAGACTTTCTAACCATGAAAGCTTTCTTATTTCAACAATAATCTGCCACTCATACAATTTTCCAATGTTGAAATCTATCACAGTAGCATCTAAATGGCTTATTCTTGAGCACACATCATAGATTTCTAACCTGGAATAAACTCCAAGTCTAATATTGCACAATCCTAAATTGAGTTTTGAATTGCAGTACTGCAAAGTATTTTAAATAAATAGAGAGCAGGACTTGAGAGGGCTCAGTGGTTAAAGAGTGTTTGCTATGTTGGCTGCTCTAGTCAGCACTAGAGTTCAGTTCTCCACACTCATGCCTGTAACTCCAACTCCAGGGCACCTGACCCCCTCTTCTGAACTCAGTAGGCAGTTCCCACACCCATATACACAAGCGTGCGCACACACACACTTCAAAAAAGCATATTATACATGAAAGCTTTATAATTATAAAGTAGTTCCAGTATTTCTAAAGTAAATAATTTCTATTAAAACCTTTAGTTTCCAGTCTTGAAAATTACAGTTGTAGGAACAAAAAAATATGAAAGATTTCTGCCAACCCACAGAAATAATTTGTGACTATTTTTTATTTTTGCCTCTTTCAGTTTTCCGTATATCTAAGTTACAACCATAACATACACACCAATGAAAACTGACTTCAGCCTTTACCTTTTGAAATAAATTTTGGTTTTTAACATGTAAACCAATTTTTCAATTTAGTGCAACATTTACTCAGCATCATGCTTATGTAATCTACATTGTGGGGAGCCTTTTCTTCCCTTTTCACTTAAACTCTGAACTATTACATTGCATTATCATGTATGTCTCCTAGACACGTTTAGTACTGTCTGTTAAAGGGAACACTTACCTATGATGGTGGAGCGCAAATGGCCAACATGAAATTTTTTTGCAACATTAGGTGAACTGCAAAAATTGCAAGAATATTTTCTTATTCCAATAACAAAAATTTTGAACATGAACTAGATGATAATGCTTCTTTGGGGTGACAAAATTAGGGAGCAGGGCTTTTGACAATTCAGAAGGTAGGTTAGACATCAGAATTAACAGTAAGGATAAATTAGAATTTGGAAAGAATCAAACCTATCATTAACCAATAATCATTGATCCTGTGATCTATAAAGTAGTACAACACTCAGAAATGGCACATGTATGAAACTATTTTGAGACAAGGAAGAAAGTGCTGGAGAGATGGCTCAGCAGGGAATGGTGTTTACTGACAGGACCGACAAACTGACAAAACGTTCCTTGAAATCATTAATCTGACATTTTCTGGAACTAATTCCCTACTAAGAAAAGAATCCTATAAGACAAAAAGGCAAATTCAATTCCTTTGGCAACCAAAATAACCACAATGGAATTACAATTGGATACCTTACTTTTGTAAACTATTTAATGTAATCTCCTAAATCTTATGAGGACACATGATTTTTTTTTAAAAGAGAGTGTTGTGATTTGAATAAGAAATGTCCCCCATAGGCTCAAAATGCTGAGTCCTTGGTCCCAAGCTGGTGTTGCTATTAGAGAATTTGCAGGAGGTGGTCATTGGCTACCCATCCAGTTCAAGGCCAATGTGGAGGTCCTGCTAAAAACAAGGAGAGGAGAAACAGACTGGAGACGTAAGCATCTAATTTTATCCTTTTTATTCCTGGCTTAGTGGCTGATTGACTGTGATCCTTACAAAGTAACACAATGTCATGGACTCTCAACTTTCCACTGTCGTGGAAAGAGAACTCGACCCCGAGGTATGAGCCTCTCTGCCCCATCAGCTGGCTCATCACCACATAACTGGAGTACTCACCTGAATTCCACCACAATCCTCTTCAGGGGCAGACCCGAGAAAAGCTCACTTTTTAATCCATACTTTGAGCCGTCCTCAGTTACTTGCTGTAGCACCGCCTGAAGAACAGAAGGGTGGGGTTTAGTGGTGAAAAGAATGTCCTTAACTACTGCGTTCCTGGAGATTAAATGTTGCTAACTTCTTCACTCTAACTTCAGAGCCCAGAATTTTACAGCACTGTCAGCAGCACCTGCTCTGGAACCAACAGCACTTGTTGCCAGTTTCTCTGAGGGCACTTACAATGTGAGCTAATAATGAAGGGGCTACTCGGGGCCCATAAATCTCATCTATTCATTATTACAGTAACTACGAATGATACTGAGGGATCAGGACATTGAAGCTTCGTGAGATAAGGTTAACTGCCAAAGGTCCAACGGAAATAGTAATAGCACAGCCAGAAGCAGTATCTGATCAGTTATTGAGTGCAAATGATGTTACAAAGACTGGGATGAGGAGTTTACATTTATTAACTCAGTTAATCTTCATACGGCTTCAGAGATGAGTACTATGCTCACAAACAAGGAAGGCAAGGCAAGGAGATTAATTTTCCTAAGGTCATAACAGCTCAGTTGATAACAGCAGTTTCCTTGCCTGTATAAATCTGTGTTCCAACCCTAGCACTGCATAATCCTGGTGTGCTGGCTCAGGCCTATAAACCGGACACTCAGGAGGTGGAGGCAAGAAGATCAGACGTTCAAGGTCATCACTGGCTACATATCCAGTTCAAGACCAGCCTGGGATACAGGAGACATGAAGTCAAATAGCAGAAATTCTCCCAATCAAGCGACTATGTTAATTAGAGACTGCACGTGTTTGATCAAGATGATCTTGACTTAAAGGTTTCATGTAATCACGTATTCAGGGTCACCTGTTCTCCGATGTACTAGCTTGAGAGAGAGTCAGTTCCTTTGCAAGGTTTCTCCAACACCTCTGGCCCATCCCGACTTCAGCATCTGAATTTTTTTATTCTTACTGTATTAAAAACCTTTTAACTTTACTACTTACTGTTTTATTAAAAGAAAAAGCTATCCCATGGTTTCTCCAGTTTAAGTCTTACGTTTCCAACAGATTATAGAATAGCAGGGAGTAGAAACCAACACACTTTCACTACAGAGCACATTTATCAACAAACAGTATTTATCTAGAATCTATGATGCACCAGGCATTATGGCAAAACATAGAAACAGGACAGTGGGAAAGACAGACGCTAAACCCCAAAGTGAAATAAGAGTTGACAAGCGGCACCAGACAAATAAATGGAATGTGAGGTGCACCTTCAACCTGAGCACCCAGGAGGCAGAGGCAGAGGCAGAGGCAGAGGCAGAGGCAGAGGCAGAGGCAGAGGCAGAGGCAGAGGCAGAGGCAGGAGGACCTCTGTGCATTCGAGGACAGTCTGGTCTACAGAGTGAGTTCCAGGACAGCTAGAATTGCTACTCAAAGAAACCCTGTCTTGAAAAACCAAACAAAGAAGAAAAAGATGGCATGTAAAATAGCAAGGTGCTTTCTGCAAGAAGAGATTAACAGTGCTATGACAGCCCACAGTGAGAAGATCAGGAAGAGACTGTCAAGGGCTAGGGAACCCACTGTGACTAAGTGGTAAAGTGCTTGCTTAAGCATATGAAAAGCCCTGGATTTAAACACTGGAAATACCACCCCCCCCCCCCCAAAAAAAGAGGGAGGAAGAAAGATTAACTTCTACTGCACTGCAGACTGAGGAATCCTGTGCACAGGTTCTGAGGTGGTGTCTGAGAGCTGGGAGAGCAGTGTGGCTAAACAGCGTGAAAGGAAACTAATCCACAAAGACCAGACTATAATCCACTCTTACCTTTGTTAGTAATTCTCTGTTTATTTTGAAATTCAGCATTCCTGGACCAGCACTGATGGCAGTTACCACCGAATCACATTTAAGCTGAAAAATAACAAACCATGTAAAGCAGATTATATTGTAGAACAGACCTAATGAGATCAGTAGCTCTGACACCATAAACATGGTTTACAAGACAGCAGGTGAATCAGTTCTCAGGCATTAGAGCCAGACCAGGGTCTTAGCCAAGGTCTTCTGTTCCAAAATCCTATTTATACAAACACATTTTCTTTTTCCTCACTAGAATGCTATTCAGTCTCCCCCTTCCCTTTTCTCTTTCCTTTACCTCAAATTTCTCCATCTATCATACAGTGAACACTATCTTATCTTTCAAGACAGCCACAAACAGGACATTGTGTCGGACCTACTGCCAACGCACTTGCACAAGCACAGAATGAAGCCTCTTACAGAGTCTACTTTTCCTGCATGTGTCCATTCAAACCCTCTGACAGACTTATGGCACTAAAGATGCCTGCTGTCACTGAAGAGCAATCAGTCTTTATTTCTGAAATTTAAAAGATAGATTAATTCTACTCCTGGTATCAGAACTTAATATCAGGTATTATCCGTATTAATAAAAGAACAGAAGTGACCTTGTTACCAAATAACTATTATTCTGTTACCAAAGCTCCTTTCGCCGTCATTTTTAGTTATATTTTTTTTTCCAATAGTGACTTTCACTGTTTCAGTTTTTTTTTTTTCGAGTTCCTTGACATCATCTTTGAGCAATATATGTCCCTATTAAAAACTTAGGAACAAACGAAAGCTTTCCCAACATGCTTTGTGTAAAGATCTGAAGCTAACAGTTTAGATTTGGTCATTCACTACAACCTTTCCAATTCCTCTGTTTTACTAGACCCACGATAAAGGACTTAGAAATACAGAGTTTATGAAATCATCCAACTACAACTTCTCTGCGATCATCCCATTCACTCCACATACATTTTTTCTTCTCATATTTTTAATGCTCTTCTTAGAAGCTCATTTCAAAGAATTGCAACCTACTGCTCTAATATATCAAGTTTGTTTTTCTACATTCAAACACTTATCCAGGGGGCTGGGGAGACTGTCAGATGTTAAGAGTGCTCAGTGGATGCTCTTGAGAGGACCTGGGTTCTAGTCCTTGAAGTCACAACTGTTTGTCACTCCCTGTTTGTCACTCCAGTTGCAGGGGAATAAATAAATCTGCCTTTAAAAGTTTTTACAGTTTCAGGACTAGAGAGAAAGCTGAGTGGCTAAGAGCACTGGCTGATCTTTCAGAGGTCCTGAGTTCAATTCCCAGCATAGTGGCTCACAATCATCTATAATGACATCTGGCGCCCTCTTCTGGCTGGCAGGTTACATGCAGGGAGAACACTGTATACATAATAAATAAATCTTTTTTAAAAGTTTAAACAGTTTCAATCCATAAATTATAAATTAACACTTCAGCCCCGTGGCTAATAAAAGAATAAAACAAAGCAAAACACCAGCTAAACAATGTTAGCTCAGGAGTGTGCTAATCAGTTTTCACTGTCAACCTGATATCAACCTAGTCACCAGGGAGAAAGGAACCTCACTGAATGGGCTCAATCAGATTGTCCAGATTGCCCCAGGGTGTACATGAGAAATTTTCTTGACTGGTGACTGATGTGGGAGAGTCTAGCCAAATGGAGGTGGTACCATCCCTGGGTAAATGGGCCTCAGTTGTATAAACCCGCAAGCTAATCAAGAGCCAGAGAGAGCAAAACAGCAAGCAGCATTCCTTCCTGGCATCTGCATCAGTTCCTGCATAAGGTTCTGTCTTGAAACTACAACAAAAGAGATATTTTACAGCTGATGTGAAAGATCACAGAAACCTCCCAGCTAAAATGAAGTGAACGGTCCTGCAAGCTGCCTTGAACAGAGAAACGTGAATGCAGCCTGTGAGCTGTGCTCTCCTCCAGTGCTCAGTCCAGTACAACACAGAGGTGAAATACCTTCTCTGCCAGTCCTCCTGGCTTGATCTTGAGCATCGAGTTGTGACTGCGGATTGTTGTCTTCTAGCAAGGAATCCACAGAAAGCTGGAAGTCTGCCACTTCTCTAAAGATGAACGTTGAAATGGGAAAGAGCTGTTAGAAAAACATCACTTGTCTAGAGGAGAGTCATCACTGGATTATGAAAACCTTCAAAACTGAAAGTCAAGAAATACAAAACTTTGTTTTTACTTATAACTTTTAAAATCTTGGTTATTTTATACAATTCTTGCATATTACCTGAAACAGACAGATATCTGGCAAGTTAAATGCAACTAGGAAGCAGCTTCAGAAAAGACTGAGTTGACGTCCGCTACAAAGCTGCTTCTCCTACTAAGTGCTTCTTTATAACTGTCCAAATAACAAGAGCAAAAATGTTTTTTTAAATGGTTGTAATTTAAGTTTTGAAGAGTTCAAGAATAAGAATATAGAAATACAGATTCCAGAAATAAAGAAGTGGGAGAATGAGATCAGGCTGTCAGCAGCTTTCTCATCAGCTTAAGGATTAACTATTAACAGTGGGTTACTTTACAAATGATAGGTATCTGCAAGACTGAAGCCGCCCTCAGCTTTTAGATACCCCCAGCCACTCATGCCCAGCAACTGATCTGAGCTAACTTTTAAATGACGGGATGTACATGACTTTTCGGTTATGCATTGTCCCTGCTATGGGGATTGGCTGAGGGAGTGCAGAGCTTCTGTAAACACCATCAGGGAGGGCCAGGGAGAAACAAAGACCTAAAACGCAAACACTAGTCTAACTACAAACTCTGTTAATGAAAACTGCAAAGAAGGGCAACTTGTATCTAGGTTTTACTTTAAGATTGCAAATATTCTTTTGTTACTGTCTAATGCTTGCTATAACCTTCCTTTGCCACAACCTTATAAGTCCATCTCTGGTTGTGGTCTCAGCTAGATGATAAGCTTTTGTGTCGGGTGGAGATTGGTTTTTTTTTTTTTTTTTAAATTTGCTTCTGGCTTAACAGACTCTGGTGGTCTGTCTCCCATCTTTGTGCGACCCCCTCCCCATACCCAACAGTTTCAGCATGACAAAAATGTTATTTATAACACTGAGTTGTTCACTAGAGACATGGACACAGCTATTGGTACTTTCCACTAAACTATTAAAAGCTTCAGTGGAACCAGCTAAAGGAACAGTCAGTTACATGACTACAGAAGCTATTTGCAAGTAAGGAGGGTAACAGAATCAAAAAAATATATCCAGTCACAACAGTATTTGCAGTCTCATTGAGAAAAACAAAACAAAATCAACTACCCCTACCGTATAAGCCGAGAGAGAGAGAGAGAGAGAGAGAGAGAGAGAGAGAGACAGAGAGAGAGAGAGAGAGAGAGAGAGAGAGAGAGAGACAGAGAGACAGAGAGACAGAGAGGACTTGAATTTGGAAAAAAGGCTTGACAGTTTAGATGGTTACCACACTGAAAGTGGCTCATCTGGACAGGTGGTGGTGTTGCATGCCTTTAATCCCAGCACTCGTAAGGCAGGGGCAGGCAGATCTCTGTGAGTCTGAGAACAGTCTGGTCTACAAAAACTAGTTCCAGGACAGCTAGGGCTGTTACACAGAGAAACCCTGTCTTGAATTTCAAAAACCAAACCAAACCAAAACAACCCTCACCCAAAAGAACAAACAAAAAAAGTGGCTCATCATATTGTCTCTATAGAATCTTTTGTAGATGTGATAATTTAAGTTAGACATTATTAATATACAAATAACTGCACAACTACAGATACTGACATCTTCTGATGGTCAACAGAGAAACGGAAGAGAGTTAAGTGAGTTATACCATGGTTTGTCCAGCCCACGTCACTCACTTAAAGGAATATATTCTGGAAGGATACAGGTGACTTCTTTCATGTCCCTCATCATGCAGCTTGAAATGCCTGAAAATTCCTGTATGGCTTCTGTGTAAACATCACATTACAGAGCCTAAACTCTAATGGACACCAACATGTTTCCTGGGAAGTGTGCACAAAATAACCAACCCTAACCAAGAAGTTATATGCAACTGATGCCTGCTGTTATGATTTCAGCCACAATAAGGCTGACACTTCCGGGTTCTAGGGCCATGCTTGTGAGGACAAGCGCTCAGGCAGAAGTGCCTAATGGTCTGTCTCTCTCTCTGCACACTGACCTTCACCAGGCCTGTACCCCCCACCATAAACTCCTAAGCGGGTTTGTTGTGTGTTCCTTCTCACTCACGCCAAGTAATCACACCTGTTGGGTAATTTCACCAATGGGATGTCCCTAAATACATCAACCACACTACAGAGGAGGCCAGTAGTTTGCCAACACAAAACGGACTCTGATTTTTTGTGAGCTTTTAATTTCCTTTTGGTACTCTTGGTCTTATTAGACTTTTTTGTTTGATTTTTGGTTTGCTTTTTGTATTTATTGTTTTTTAAAGACAGATGGGAAAAAATATGAAATTGGGCTAGTAGGTGTGAGGACCTGAAACTTGGGCATAACAGGGAAATGGAAAGGACTTGGGAGGAGCTGGGTAGGAGAAAGAATATTATCAAAATATATTATATGCAGTCTGCTGGAGACCTGTTTCAGCACAGGTTAAGGTCCCAATGAGATGTGGGGGTGGATGGGGGGACAACACGACATGGGATGGTCAGGATGAGGTGGGGGACAACACAATCAGGGTGAATCAGGATGGCTGCCAGTGCATTTAATGGGATAAAAAAAAAGACTGCATACTCGGCTGCATGCAGATTTAAATGGGAGAGAAGGGACTAGTGAGGTGGGGTGTGGCTTGAGATCAGGGGTCGAGGAATCTAGCCCTGACCTTGGTAATAGGCACCAGCCACAGCAGAGTTCCTCTTCCAGAGATAAGGAGAATGACTGCTTTAGCAAGCAGGAACTTGCTCAAGCCCAGTGAGGAGGGAGGCCTTATTCAAATGCGAGTCCTTGGGAAAGGACTTCTGGGGACCAGATGCTACACCCACAAAGTCTCAGCATTGACTATCCAAACATGAGCTGAATAGGGAGGGCACTAATGGACACGACAAACTGGACTGAGAAAGCCCATGAGGCCTCAACCCTACAGAAAGAACTGTAGGCAACCGAGGAAAGCTTGGAGCAGGAGAGGTGGCCTTCCCTGGGGAAGAGTGTCCAATGCATACCAGTAAGCCCCAAAACAGACATACAGGTAGCATTAACCACTTAACAGGTTATATTTAAAAATATTTATGAATATACAGACTGAACAGGTAATAATTATTTAGGAATAATATGTATACACCTACACTTATTTACATGCAATAACAGTAAAAGAAAGGGGGGCGTGATATTGAAGGAGAGCAGGGAGGGAAATATGGGAAGATTTGGAAGGAGGAAGGGGAAAGGAGAAATACTGTAACCAAATTATATTCTAAAAAATACAGCAAAGTAAAAGAATGTATTATATGAAAACCTAATGAAATTTCCTGAGTCTTTTCGTTAGTTTTTTGTTTTCTTGGCTATCCTACAACTAGTGAGCTACACTGCTTTGCAATTTCCAGGATAACAGAATCAAAGAAATATATCCAGTCACAACAGTATTTGCAGTCTCATTGAGAAAACAAAACAAAATCAACTACCCCTGCCATACAAACGGGGGGGGGGGGGGACTTGAATTTGGAAAAAAGGCTTGACAGTTTAGATGGTTACCAAACTGAAAGTGGCTCATCTACCAGGTGGCGGTAGTGCCAGGTAGCGGTAGCGCATGCCTTTAATCCCTGCACTTGGGAAGCAGAGGTAGGCAGATCTCTGTGAGTTTGAAGACAGCCTGGTCTACAAAAACTTAGCATGGAATCTACTTATCAATCCAAACTGATATCTAACCTATAAAACCACACAAGTTCACCTACCAGTTAATGTCTGTGTAATTCCAGACACATTGCTCAATCTCTTGGAACCTCAGTAAAATGATGATAACAAGTATCTACTTTACAGGGCTATTGAGAAACGACATCTCAGTTATAAATTATGCTAGTCACAGATCTGATGCTAAATAACACATCAAATACTGGCAACGCTAACATTGTGGGGAAGTTTTTCCTTGTCCTGTTTATACTAAAATAGCTGGGAAATTATGCTCATTTCTTTTCTAAGATTATTTTTTATGAAAATGAAAATTTTCTGAAAATGAAATTTAATTGTAGAAATTCATTTAAGGTTTAAATGTACTTATTGTATTCTTCCTTAGCAAAGGATTTTAATAACTTAGTCAAATATTTGAACCAATATATGGGCAACCAAAGAAATTAGTTTAGCAAAATAGGAATAAAACACAAAGCATGATACAAACAACAAAGACTTTTTTTTTTAAATATTTATTTATTATGTATACAATATTCTGTCTGTGTGTCTGCCTGCAGGCCAGAAGAGGGCACCAGACCTCATTACAGATGGTTGTGAGCCACCATGTGGTTGCCGGGAATTGAACTCAGGACCTTTGGAAGAGCAGGCAATGCTCTTAACCACTGAGCCATCTCTCCAGCCCCAACAAAGACTTTTAAAAGTCAAAAAATAAAGTAAAACTAGAAGTAATAGGAGCTCTAATATTATTGTGATGACAGGGATTTGAATATATCAAAGACCAAATTGCAGCTTTTTGATACAGAGCTAGGATTCTTTATAAAAGATTTAATATGAACACAGTCTTACAGCATGGTTCTCAAACACCTAGGAAGACTCAAAGAAATAACCATAAATTGCTAAATATAGATTCTAAATTTTATAAATAGTAAGACATCTGCAATTTTATTTTTAACATGGAAACTTATATTAGTCTAACGGAGTCACAAATATTTCTAATATTTGTGGCAGAGGATGAAAAGCTAAATCACTCTTCTAGTCTATTACAATGCTTAAAACTAACTTACTGCTAAGACCACTGAAAACAATGACAATGGGGATGATTAGCAAACAGGCGTCTTTCTTCTTCTCCCTCCTCCTTCCATCTTTTTTTCTTTTCTTTCTTTCTTTTTTTTTTTTGGTTGTTCAAGACAGGGTTTCTCTGTGTAACAGCCCTGGCTGTCCTGGAATTCACTAGGTAGGTCAGGCCTTGAACTCACAGAGATTCAACTGCCTCTGACTTGTTTGCTGGGAATAAAGGCATGCATCGCTCCATCCAGCCCTACTTTCATTTTTTTCCAAAGCTAAAAATAGTAACTGTATGGGCACTCTTTAGTCTTTGCCTTCTCTTCCTCCTCATGAAGAGAACATTCGCCCCCTCACGTGAAAGTTCTAATAAAATTCAGACAACAAAGGGTAAACTGACACTGAGAATTTCCTATTCCATCTTTAAACCCTTAGAGCTAGGAATGTACTGTGTGGCAGGCGTCTTGAACTAACTGAGAGAGCACAGCCCTCCTTTGGTGATTGACTGTAAGACGTCTAGAGATCCACGATCTGCGGAAGCTCAAGGCCTCTTGCACACAGTATGTGCGATTTCCACGTATCCTCCACATACCCTCTGTATACTGTAAATTATCTTTATATTCCTCTAATCCTTGTTACAAGGTAAATGCTATAGAAGTAGTTGTTATTAGTGTATTGTCTGAGATAATATGAAATAAACTTTTTCATGTTAGTGCAGATGCAATTTCTTTGCTTTGAACATGTTTGTCCCTGCAGCCCAGGGCTATACACTCATGGATAGACTACATTCTATTAAAGCACTGAAGATTTTAGCAAAACACTAAGTTAACAGTAGGATGACCACACTAATAAGGAAACAAAACATTTCCCTGTACCTAAGAAAACAACATAGATTTTTACATAGCCCTAACCAACAGTTCTCTATTGCTTGGGAGTCTTCAAATAAAACCTCAAACAAAAACCGAACTGGGAGATAAACATGGTACAATAGTATTCAAGCATCAGATGATTATACAAGTTTCAATAATCCTTCAAAAGCTCTGAGATTATAACCATATTGTCATTCTCTTATTGTTAAACAAATTGGAATCTCCTTCCTAAAGACTGACATAATTGTTAGCAAAACCAAACATGAAAATAATTAACAAAGGAATATCACATTCACCATAGATACCTAAATAGAACTATAAATTTATAATATCAATTATAACAAGTTGAATATAATGAATCATAACTTTAAGGTTTATTCTGTAAATTGAAGGGATAAGTAAAATTTCAGATCATCGCAAGTATACTTAACTCTTTTTTTGAAACTGGAACTGCAGATATTGACTTGATCAAGCTTTCTGGTGGAAGGGCCAAGACTCTGGAAAGCTAAAAGTAAAAAAGAACAGGATAAAATTGTTGCTGTATCTATTCCAGAGTGAATGGACTACTACTAGCGATAAAAGAAATGTCATTAACACACTGAACATAAATGAACCTCAAATACATGATGTGAAACCTATATTAAAGGTTTGGAAACATAAAACTATCAGACTGAGGTTAAGATTTCTGAGTGTCGGGGGTTGAGTAAAACATAAGGGTTTGACTATTAAGTAGCAAGCAGGACTACTTGTCTTTCAATGAATTTTATGTTTGCCAGTTTAAAAAAATTGAAAGAAATATACAAAAAAGATACAAATCACTGAAAATCCAAAACTATTTTCCATTAAAACAATATTTATTGAGTAGCTAATGTGTACCAGACAGTATTCTAGGCATTGATACTATAACAATGAACAAAACAGAAAAAAAAATTATGGCACTTAGTAGATAAACAAGTAAATATTAGGGAAAAATCTGATCCCCATGCCTGAGCCCCATAAAAGATTTACCCATCAGAACATCAGGAGTAAAGAAACAAAACAAAAATCAAAGCAAAGGCCATAGGCTCACACAGCCGTGAAGCACCAGCTACTTGCCCTGTTAGTATGCATGAAGCCCAGGATTGCTCCTTAATGCAAAAATAATAAGTAGAAACAGGTGCATCTTTGTTCGTAAGGAACTTCTTTCATGGTTATGCTGTTTGGTGGTATAGGCATTTCCATGTTCATAATAATCCTGTGACAGGCACATAGGACTTGGCGATTCCTAGGGCGTGTGGCGTACAAGAGAGGAAGAACTTTGTGAAGCAGAGACCATGACAGAAAACCACAACGGGTCAAAATGCAGTGGTGGAGACAAGCCTCCTAACTTCGGTGCAAGCAATCTGTTTGAGAGATGACTTCTGGGAACTAGATGTTGCACCAAGAAGAGCGAGGAAGGAGAAGAGTTTACAGAAGATTGCACCAACGAGGATGGAACGAGGCTCAATTGGCAAAGCGCTTGTCCTGAACGCACAGGGAGCTGAGCTTGGAACCCTAACTTAACTCTTGTAAGAGCTGAGCCTGGTAACAGACCTGCAACCTCCAGGGCTGGCGCTGTGGAGAGATGAGGTATTAGGGATGAGGAAGAAAAGGGACTAAAGCTGGGTATGAAATAACCAAGTAGATCAAATAAGGAGGAAGGGGGAGGGGAAATATGATAAAAATACACGGCATGGTTTATTTTTGCATAAAAAAGGAGGAGGATAGGGCTATGTGCTAGTATCAGCAAGCCAGTTGGCTTTCTTGAGGAACATATGTAAGACATTGTTGCCCATGCATAGGAACTAAATTGTATCTATTTTTGGAAGGAGACCACTCCGGACTGCCCCACAGACAAGGAGTTCTGGTACAGGTAACCAAGAAAAACTGCAGCTACACCTTGGTAATATGAAGGAGAATTCCTGAAAAGAAGCTGTGTCTGCAGTAGCTAAGTGATGAAATCTCCAGTGGCTGTGGAGAGTTTGGAATGTTACACATCTGAAGCCTAATCGCAATTCCTCTTGGCCACGCCCACCTTTGGACCTAATATCTGGAGACAACTACCTAGACCTAACTTCCTGGCAAACATAAAAACCTTCTAGGGTGCATTAACTTAACAAAACCCTAGCTCCCACCCAGCGAAGGGCTAAGAGGCTGTCAGACATTATCCAAGGTCTACAGAAGCGTTAACCCCATCTTGTAACTTACCTCACCAATGGTTCCACCAATATATTTCGTAAATGCTTTGACTTATAACATTCTTTTTTGTTATTATAAATACTCCATTAAACTGCTTCCATACTGGAACTATGGAAATTGGTGTACCATAAATCCATGTTCCTAGGCCACAGTTACTAAAATTTGGCTCCAGAATGAACCATCTCTTATCCCTTTACAGTTGAGAGCTGAAGATTAGCTACGACAGTAGTTAGGATCGGTGTTAATTTCCTGCCATGGTAAAACTAAAAACTGGTCACATAAAGATGAGAACAAAGAAAGCAGAGGCTAACTAAGGGCTTACAGTTCCTGCCAAGCACTAAGAAGAGCAACACCTGCAAGGCGCACAAGGCACACTGATTAGCAGTGCCTTCCTGTGATAAAGGACAGCAAGAGTTATGGACAACAGCTGGAAAGGCAAGTCAAAGACGGAGAAAGGGGCCTTCAAAGTATGACCACTTCCCTAATTGAGCAAGTAGTGCATAACAGCCTGTGGTCATCTCCCTGGTGGGCCAGAGGGCCATGCACAGCCACTGGAGAAACCCTGATAAAACCTACCCTCCCCCCCAACTCCCATAAATAGACCCAGACTCCCCAACCCTAGATTTCTCTTCCCTCCCCTTTCCGAGGCAGAAGCTGGCCTTAGTAAAAAGCATTGTTTCATTCTCTCTGTCTCCCGTTTTTCTTGTATTTTGGTCTGTTGTCTTCCCCAGACAGTGAATTCTTTCTTTGCCTGTCCCAGACAATGAATTCAGCTCACGCTAGAATCACTATTTCACCTGAAGCTCCCTGGCTAGCCAGCCTAGCCTAGCTGAATGGGTAAACCCCAGATTCAGTTAGAAACCCTGTCTCAGAAAACGAGGTGGACGGTGCCTAAGACAAACACACCTGTCCTCTGCCCTCTCCACATGACGGAACACACAAACAAATACAGACACACGGATTGTACATTAAAGTCATTGATATAAACAGGACTTAATGCTTAATGTCTAAGAAGCATATGCAACATCTCCAGAATTGCCCAAAACAACTCAGTCACACTGAGCCTAAGTTTGTGCAGACCTCAGGCAGGACTTGACGCTGTGAACAAATGAGGGGTACAAGTCCCTTAGCCACGCAAGTTTTTCTACACAGGCTCTGGGAATTCGAACTTTAGCACTTTTACCCAAGGAGCCATCACTGCAGCCCCTTAGCATAAACTTTTTGTTTTGTTTTTCGAGGCAGGGTTACTCTGTGTAACAGCCCTAGCTGTCCTGGAACTAGCTCTTGCAGCCCAGGCTGGCCTCGAACTCACAGAGACCCTCCTGCCTCTGCCTCCAGAGTGCTGGGATTAAAGGAGTGCACTTATACGCCTGGCCCTTATTTTATCTACTTTATTCAACGCTCTAAAATATTTTATTTAGAAACGAAATATAATACAGGGAAAGCAAATAATGACTACAAACGAAGGAGGACTAGTAATTTCTACCGGGTCTAATCACGACCCACAGACACTCCTCCCGGATTAAAGCACGACGAGCGGGACTGCCAAGACAGGGAAGCGCCCAGTGCTTTCGCGGGTCGTCCGCCTCCGCTGCTCGGGGAGAAGGCAGAGCCGGCCTAGGCTGCACCCCGCGGCCCCGGCGCCCGCGGGCTCGCCACTCGCGACTGTACCTGACAGGCGATCGACCTACGAAAGGCGCACGCCATGCCGACCCGAAGCCCGCCTCCGCACGCCCCGCCTCCGCGCCGGAAGTCGCTTGTGCTTCCGCAGGGGCGCGCGGAAGTGTTCAGTGCGCAGGCACACGGAGCGGTGGATTATGGCCACTTCCTCGGTGTCCAAGGTACGTGGGGGTGGCGCTTGCCGGTGCCTCCGCGGTGCCTCTTTGGCAAGCACGGCGAGGTGGAGGTTTGACGGGCGTTGGCTCCGGCTCCGGGAAGAGCAGAACTCAGGTCCGCGTTTGAGGCCACCTTTGCTTCGGCCAACTAGGCTGTGGCACCTAGGCTAGCCGACCGGCTGCCCCAAGACTATGTCGCGTTCCCCCCTCGCTTCCAGCTTTTTTTCCCTCAGAAGTACTTCCTGTGCGTTCAATTACCGAAATAAAGACGTAAACAGAACACCTTTCTGTAATCAGGAATATTAATAAGCAGCAGATCTTCGTATTAATAAGGGGAAAGGTTCTGAGAGAAGAGCGATGAACCAGGATTGCCAGGAGACCAGCGAAGCTTTAGAGAAAGTGACAGTTTGGCTAAGCTCTGAAAAATAAGAATCTTGGCTGGAATGTAAAGCCCTCGGGTGGGAGAGCAGAATGACACGTCCTTTGCCTTAGAATATAGAAATAAAATAGCACATAGAAAAATCAGGATAACCCGAGAGTGGAGAAAGGGACATTAGGGGGGGAAAAAAAAGAACAAAAATGTAAATCAGGGGCCTGAGAGTGGTGGCTCACGCCTTTATTCCTAGCGGATCTTTCTGGTTCTAGGGCTACAGGACAGGCTCCAGAGCTATACAGAGAAACCCCGTCTCGAACACCCCCCCTCCCAAAATGTAATTCAAAAAAGTGTTCGTGTTGGGGTGTCATGGACTGCCTAGATGGCAGGGAGTGCAAATCAAAATATAGTTTATAAGAGGAGGCCCCCTAGCAGCCTGTTGCTTATTGCGTTTGAGTTAAGATAACTTAAAACTAAGTTTGCCGTTAGCCCCTACCATGTTTCGATAGCACATGTATGTTAAAGCAAGTTCTACTAGACTGTGCTACTATGCCCTGTAAAGAAAGTCTTCTGTTTTAAGTACAGAGGGATACTCCTGAGTTAAACTGTCTGATAAAGCTGATAAAGTTCTGAAAGGGTTTGTGTTCGGAGTTCAGGGGTGATACTGCGCGGGATTGGCCTTCTTAAGAGGGATTTCTTAGATGTGGTATTTACACCACAGACAGGTAGGCAGACAGCATGGCAGACAGTGCGAGGAGAGTTCTGGCCCACATGGCAGAGGAAGTCCCTTCAAAGTTTTCCCAGGATGAGGGTTCTGGAGGAGATTGAAATGTTTTCTGTGTTGACCCTCAGTTCATGGTTGCTCAAAGTAACCAGTGTATGCTCAGTTCATGAATTTTAGGGGATAAATAAACACCTTCCCTCCTTGGGCACTTCTAAGGGTGTGGAACAGGGAAGAAAAGAATATAGAAACAAATTACCTTTTTGTTTTGAGACAGGGTTTCTCTGTGTAGTCCTGGCTGTCCTGGAAGTCACTCTGTAGTCCAGGCTGGCCTCAAACTCATAGAGATCCACCTGCCACCGCCTCCTGAGTGCTGGGATTAAAGGCCTGTGCCACCACCACCTGGCTAAGAAACAAGTTACTTTAGTTCAAGAAGCCAAATTACAGTTACAGAAATTGTCACAGTTCAACCAAAATGGAGACACTTTACAAGTGGTCCTGTCTATATCCCCCAAGTGCTGGGATTAAAGATGTGCACCACCATACCCCATCCCTAATATAAGGTTTTTAAAGATGTTGCTAGAAAAACAGATTTTTAACTGTGCTCGTGTTTTTATTACGGTTATTCCTATTTTTATTTGTCCTTGACTACAAAGTTCCAGGTATTTTAGGTGCCCTATCTCCTAATCATGCCGTTGCATAAAACTTCATTTCTTTTTCTTTCCTAGTTCTGGATATAATTCTGTAGCTTGTGCGTGCTGAGCAAGTGCTCCATTGCTGAGCTGCGTCCCCAGCCTTAGCCCTCTTATTCTAAAATTTACAGAAAATGAGAATTTTTTCCAGAAAAGCGTTTTTCTTTTTCCTCTTTCTTTCTTTCTTTCTTTCTTTCTTTCTTTCTTTCTTTTTTGCCTTCTAACAGAAATAGATCTGTTGGCAGGCTAGAGAGATGGCTCAGAGGTCAAGAGCTTTGGCAGCTCTTCCAAAGGTCCTTTCAATTTCCAGCACCCACATGATGACTGACAACCATTTATAACGCCCTCTTCTGGCGAGCAGGTGTACCTGCACATCCATGCAGATAAATCTCCATATACCTAAAATAAATACATCTTAAAAAATTATTAAGTAAGCCGGGCGATGGTGGCGCACGCCTTTAATCCCAGCACTCAGAAGGCAGAGGCAGGCAGATCTCTGTGAGTTCGAGACCAGCCTGCTCTACAGAGCTAGGTCCAGAACAGGCTCCAAAGCCACAGAGAAACCCTGTCTCGAAAAACCAAAAGAAAAAAAAAATTATTAAGTAAAAGAAGTAGCTATGTTGATGAATGAATATGAAGTAGACCTTATATAAACAGGAACTTTGCAGGACCATTTCAGTAACTCATGGATGGAAATGCCAAAGTTTTAATTTATTTTTCTCCTTAAACATATCAGGTGTTGTTATTTTTCTTATATAAATATTTTTTGGTCTGTCTTGTTTTATTGTTTTTCAAGACAGGGTTTCTCATAAAACAGTTGTGGCTGTCCCGGAACTCGCTCTGTAGACCTCACACTCACAGAGATCCACCTGCCTCTGCCTCCAGAGAGCTGGAATTAAAGGCGTGCGCCACAACTACCTAGCTCCTTTTCCCTTCTGTTTCGGCTGATGGCCTTCTAGTCTAACATGGTGAACCATATTACTGTTGACGTGTTTATGTTAGTACTCATTGCTTTTGTTCCTGTCCTTGTGCTAATGTTCATGAAATTAATACCCATGCTAGAACTCTCCGTGTTCTGCTGTGTCGGCGCTACCCTTGCTGATGTGCAGGTCCCTAGGGAAAGGTGCAGTAATAGCTTGTGATGGTACAAGGTACTTCTCCAAAATATGTACAAGTAGTTCACATAGCTCTGCTAGTTGCAAATATAAGAATACAAGGTACAAATTAATTTGAAACATGTAATCCACATGGCCACTTTATATTTTACACAGGTGTCTAACACTAGTCGGAGATGACTTTTTTGTCATTTTATTCCTTTTAGCTCATTTTCCAAACGGAAATCTTGGAGGCTATCCATAAAATGCAGCTTTCATTTTGGTAGAATACACCACAGCTAGAAACTTAGATGCCAAGTACCAATAGTCAAATATAATAATAAGAAGCTTAATGTGGCTAGAAAATTACCAGGAGAATTAGACAGCCATTTATTTATTCATACCGATCCATAAACATTGAGGAGGTGGTTATAAGTAAAATCTATCTGTGCTGGAAATATGCTCAAAATTTATCAGGGAGACAAAGCAAATATGTTTGAATCCTGAGATCTCGGGAGAAGCATTTCTTGCGAGAGAATCCGGGAGGGTTCACCACAAGAGATGAGGGTTTGATTTCATTTGGTTGCATAGCGAGACTGGCCACAAACTCGTGTAAGGGAAGATGATTTGAACTCTTGGTTCTTCTGTCTCCACAAGCACTAAGATTACAAGTGTGTAAACCATGCCCTAGTTTTTCTCTTTTTGAAAAATTGTTTATTGTATTGTCCAGGGGCCTGGAGTTCACTTTATAAACCAGGCTAGCCTCAGTCATGGCAGTGCTCTTGCCTCAATTTCCTAAGTGCAGGATTACAGAGGTGAATGATGAGTTTGGAGCCAGACGGTAATGGATAAGTGGAAAGGAGTTTATTCATTGAAAAACGATGCTGGGTGAAACGAGCCAAAATTATCTACTTACATCCTGGTTGTAGATACTTGGAGTTAATTAAATAAATCATTTGGAATGGGAGAGTATCAGTGTTTTAAACTTAATCTTTATTTATTTATTTTTATTTTTTGGCTCTTTGGACAGAGTTTCTCTGGGTAGCCCTGGCTCTGTAGACCAGGTCTCTCTCTGTAGTCCAGGCTGCCCTTGAATACAGAGAAATGCCTGTCTGTGCCTCCCAAATGCTGGGATTAAAGGTGTGTGCCAACACTGCCTGGCACTTAATCTTTATTTTAATGTATAATTTAATGTTATTTCCCACCTAGGTTTTATGAAACTTGAGCTAAAAAAGATTGCCTACTTGTTAGAGCGGGTCCTGAAGCGTGTGAGAGCAGCTGATGGACTGAGGAGGAAGACATGCACAGTTGTTGAAGGCATCTTTCCTTTGTATTTCTAAGAAAAACTCCCCTTTTAAAGAACTTGTTTTTTTACAAAGTGTTCGGGTAATTAGATTTGTCTGCTTTGCCTAATTTGACTTTGTGCTTTATTTCTTCTTTTCTTCTTCTTTTTTTCCTTAAATAGGGCTGTTTTGTGTTTAAACCAGACTTCAAGAAAAGAAAGATCTCTGTGCCAATCGGTAAAGTATCTTAACCTATCCACTTGTTGATTTTGTTCCCCTAAATCTTCTTAAAACTTTAAGTGTGGTTATAAGCAAACCTTCTTAATGTTGGAGGTGATTCAACTTACCAGAAATAGTTTAAAGAAAATTAAGGATTTATTCCTTCATTTATTTATTCATGTATATTTGAGGCATATACCATACATGTGAAGCCACCAGCAATGTAATTATAACAAATTTGGTAACATTATAAAGCATTTTTTATGTGCTGGACTGTTCCAAGCATTTTTGTTGGTTAAATCCTCTCAGCACCCACATGGCATCTAACAACCATCTGTTGTTAGCTCCAGTCAAAGGGATTCAACACCCTCTTCTGTCTTTCTTAGCAATGCACATACCTTTCAACAAAAAAGAAAAAAATACATATTAAACCAAAGACTAGACTAAACTATGTCAGTGGAACAAAACAATCTGAAAAACTGTTGAGTAGAGAAGAGTTGAAAGTAATCACAAGTTAAAGAAGATGAGAATGTGGATGCAAACATTAATGTTGTGCGTATATACCTTGAACTGAAAATCCTTAAGTAGAAGCTTAGAGATTTGTAAGGAATAGAACTTTGCAATTTTATATGGTCCTTTTTAATATTATAAAAATGTGACAAAATTAAATACGAAAGATTAAGTACACCATTTTTCTCCAAGTGGATAGAAAAAATACATGATTTTTTTGATTTGCATAAAATGCTTTGATACCCTCTCTATGCTCTGTGTCTCTGTACAGTTTCTTAATTTTATTGTGTTAAAAAACAAACTGAGTTTCTGTTTCTCTTTTTTAAGAGGATTATTTTAATAATGAGATACTTGGGTCTGAGGACAGTAAACTTCGATTTGAAACGTATCACTTGCTATGGCAACGGATGAAATCTGAAACAGAGGTGAATAATTTCCTTTTTACATTTCTATAGTAAAATACTGTAAATCTTATATTTGTTACTTCCCATATTTCTAAGATTTATTAGATTATGCATAGAAAATGAGAAGTTACAACCAAACACAACTTTTATATCTCAAAGAAAATAATTTGTCATGTTCTAAATATTAGGCATAGCCTGAGTTACTGGGACAGGATAGTTGCTAAGACAGAGCCCTACTGTGATGACACTCTCTCTTAAAGGAAAGACGTTCCACAAGTCTGAAAGGAAGTGAATTCTAAACTTGGTCTGACATTCAGTTTTCATGGTTGTTTGTTTTGGTTTCCCCTTGAGACATGGTCTTAACGCTAGCTCAGGCTGACCTAGAACACTACACGTTCTGCCTGTGAGTATCTCCAGTACAGCGAGTCAGTAGCTCCAGTGCCAACAGCTTAATCTGCTCAGCTAATGTTAAGCATTAACTTTAGCACTAGTTAAGCATAACATGTTTTGGTTTTGAGTGAAAGTTACACAGAGCTTTTTAGTGGGCGCTGGGAATTTTGAGGACCTTAAACTTGTACAGTCTGCACTCTTACCCACTGAGCCATCTTTCCAGCCGACACTTTCTAGTCTCTTACTGTTTCCCATCTATCTTTATCACTTTATACTTCACTTTGCTCTTTGATGCTTTCCATGTAGTCCTTGAAGATACTTGAGTGTATGGTCTCCAGGTTAGGTTATCTTCTAGTTTTCTTTTCCTAAGATTTATTTTACTTGTTGTTATCTTGTGTATGGGTGGGTGGGTGCACATGAGTGCAGGTGCCTCAGAGGCCAGGAGAAGGGCACTGGATTCACTGGGTTAGAGTTAACATCAGGTCTTCCACTGGGAACTGAGCTGCAGTCCTCAGCCTGAGCACTCTGCTCTTTTAACTGCTCAACTATCTCACAAGCTCCTGTCTGTCTTCATTTCTTAATATCCCTATAGCGTGTGTTCTGACATCCTTCTAATCTGCCACTAGCTCAGTCCCCTGTTTGAGGCAAATGCAGCTGTATCCCAGACTTTGGGATGTGTTTTATATAGCCCCCCTTACCAGTTCTGCCTCCTTTACTCTCTGACCTTCACAGTGGTGCCAAATTAGCCTTTCACTTCTTATAAACTGTTTGGGTGTCCTCCATATAGTATAAAGTCCAAATCCTTTAAAATCATGGTGTTTGTTTCACGACTGAGACTTTTACCTGTTTGTGCAGCCTCTGTTCCTCTCGTGTTTGATTCTTTCATACTTAGCTGTGTAGTAGTTATCCAATGTTTTGTGCTTTCTTTCTTATTTCTACAATTTGTCCTTCTACCTTACTTTGCTTCCTGTCACCCTCTGTTTCACCAGATAGTGCTTTGATTCAAATAAATTACCTCTTCAGCCTACAGTAGATGGTTCCAGTTTCTCCCAGACTTCATCCTGTCCCCCTCAACCCTAGCAGCACCACTGAAAATGTTGTATATATCAGAATTCAGTGGGCAGTGATGGCACATGTGTTTAATCCCAGTACTTGGGAGGCAGAAGCAGGCAGATGTTTGTGAGTTTCAGGCCAGCCTGGTTTAAAAAGCAAGTTCCAGGACAGCCAGAGCTATTACACAAAGAAATCCTATTTCAAAAAACAAAACAAACAGAATTCAGTTTAAGGTTCAGCCATCTTGCCCTTCTATTCTTCCCTCCCAATTCATTGTGTACTCCTCATTGTGTGTTTATATATTTGTGTGTTTCCCCCTTCTGTTAACTCTCAATACACTGTGTCTGAAGATATTTGTGTGAAGTTTTCTCCTTCTTTTATTGCCTTTCAATACATTGTGTGTTGATATATTTGTGGGGCTTTTTTACCCTCTTAATTTATTGCCACCCAACTGAAATTACTGAACATTCAAAGGGAAGAAAAAAATAGAAATTTCCTTACACCAGATATGATGGTTTGAAGGAAAATGGCCCCCAAAATGAGTGGCACTGTTGTGAGGTGTGTGGCTTTTTTGGAGTAGGTGTGACCTTGTTGGAGGAAGTGTGTCACTGTGGAAGCAAGCTTTGAGGTCTCATGTATTCCCAAGCTATGCCTAGTATCTCTGACCAATTCCTGTTGCCTGTAAGAAAGATGTAGGACCCTCAGCTACTTCTCCAGCACCATGTCTGCCTGCACACTGCCATTTAGCACCATGATGATAATAGAGTAAACCTCTGAAAATGTAAGCCAGCCCCAATTAAATGATTTCAATTGTAAGAGTTGCCTGTTCCCCGCAATAGGACCCTAAATAGGCTAGGGAAAGAAATGCCAGATTACTACTATTAATTAATAATTCATGAAATTTTGTTTTCATTGCAGCAATTACAGGAGGAATTAAATAAAAACTTGTTTGATAACCTAATTGAATTTCTGCAAAAGTCCCATTCTGATTTCCAGAAGAATTCAAGAAACTGGGGCTGTCAAATGAAACTCAGAGAAATTCCAACTGCTGCTCTTATTCTTGGTATGTATGCATCTGTTTATTCTTGCATGCCTGTGCATATTTTTTTAATTGGTGCTTAATGAACTATTATCTCCTGTAATCAAGAGGTGTCTCTTGTTCAAATAAAATTTTATCAATTTTGATGGTGTCCATAGCTTTTCTTCTCCTGAGGAAAATTGCCTTCCCCAATGTAATACATGTCCTGATTTCAATTCTGAGATCAATACACCTTTAAAATATATTGGCTGATTTATTTCTATAGTTTTTTTTACTATCCGATGTCTTTCTGCAGCTTTTGTTTCTTTATCATTAGCATTTAGAAAATTCAAAATTAATAAAGCATTATGCAATCTATTTCTGGCGGTATTTATCATCCCTTTTTGTTTATTTAATATAGCCTTTAGATTTTTGTTTGATCCTCCTATAACTGCCTGCCCTATAGGATTGTGTGGTGTACCTGTAATATGCTTTATATTATAATAAGCAACAAACTTTCATTTTCTTAGAGATATATGCTGGAGTATTGACTGTCTTTATTTGTTCAGGTATACCTGTAATGGCCATAACTTCTAGTCAATGTGCGATTACCAGAATCAGCCTTTTCTAAGCTCAGAGCAGTTGTCCATTGAAAACCTGAATAGGTATCAATGGTGTGGTATACATACTTTAGTTTTCCAGTTCTGGGCTGGAGAGATGGCTCAGAGGTTAAGAGCACTGACTGTTCTTCCAGAGGTCCTGAGTTCAATTCCCAGCAACCCACATGGTGGCTCACAGCCATCTGTAATGAGATCTGGCGCCCTCTTCTGGCCTGCAGGCATACATGGAGGCTGAACACTGTGTACATAAAAAATAAATAAATCTTTAAAAGTAAAATATATAGCCGGGTGATGGTGGCGCACGCCTTTAATCCCAGCACTCGGGAGGCAGAGGCAGGCGGATCTCTGTGAGCTTGAGACCAGCCTGGTCTACAGAGCTAGTTCCAGGACAGGCTCCAAAGCCACAGAGAAACCCTGTCTCGAAAAACCAAAAAAAAAAAAAAAAAAAAAAGTTTTCCAGTTCTACAAAATGGAACACATCCATCTGCCAACTTTCATTCGTTTGAGTTCCCTTTGGGGTTACTTCCTGCAGATAGTGGTGTTTGGTTGTATAAAGAACAAGATTTCCTTGGCTTGTTGCCACATGATGAAAAGGTCTTTTTTTAAACCTTAGCTATTGCCATGATGTTTTTATGAAATTCTGAGACCTTCAGCGGGATGATTCCTATTTCTGATTATATCTGGTTACTGAATAATTAATAAAGTCATTTCTGTGTCATCTGTTATAAATCCATCAGTTTTCATATGTAAAACAACTTTCTGCATATTGTGAATCAGTAACTATGTTGAAAGGTCCTTTAAAATCCCTTAGTACCATGAGAATAGAATATAGTTTTGACTTTTAGACAAAATAATGAAGGCTTTGATCTACTTTACTTAAATTTTCTGATTTTTTTAACCTGCCTTTCATGACTTACTTGCATCAGTATAGAATGTAGCGGCTCCAGTTATTGGTGTGTCCTGTACAATATGAGGAAGGATCCAGTTAGTCCTCTTTTTTTTTAGGAGGAGGAAATCAATTAGTCGTCTTTATAAGTTGGAAAATTGGATTCTCTTGCTTTTGGGATAGTTGTTAATCTCTCCCCCCAAAAATTAATACATGCTCTTTGCCAGAGTTCCCTTTCTTCCCATAGTTTATCAATTTCCTTATTGTTAGAAAGTACTATAATTTCTGCTGGTCTATTCCTGATGATTGACAAAGTCTCAATTTTCCTTTTGGAATTAACTCAGAGACCTTTTCCACATAAGATTTTTATTTTTTACTTAGTTTCTATGGATGAAGATAGTATCTTCCCTCTCCACCAAAATTCCTGTGGGGGATGTTTGGAGGGTACTATGACCAGAATGCAATTAAGATTCGGACCCACATGTTCCTTCTATAATTTCTTTCCAACCAAAGCCACTTCTCGCCCAGGTTCACCTGATAATTCCCTGGGACACTTTAAGACCTTGTCACCATCTAAGGTTTCAGAGGGTGAGTCCAGACCATCATGATGAGGGGCAGGCAGGCATGGTGCTGTAGCAGTAGCTGAGAGCTCACATCTTATCCTCAAGTTGTAGACAGAGAGAGGGAGACTGGGTCTAGCATGGGCCTTTACACCTCAAAGCCCACCCCAGTGACACACCTCCTCCAGCACGACCACACCTCCAACAAGGCCACATCTAATCTTTCCCAGAACAGTTTCACCAGCTGGGACAAGCATTTAGATATATGAGCATGTAGGGGCCGCTCACATTCAAACAACTATACCTGCTAAAAGGAGAGAGAGAGAGAGAGAGAGAGAGAGAGAGAGAGAGAGAGAGAGGCAAAATGTAAATTTGTCTGCTAGTATATTTGTTTTCTGGAATTTTTAAAGAGGTTTTATTGCTGGCATGAATGATTCTGAAATTGTTTTCTATATCCTATGACTTGTCTGGCAAATTTAAAGCAGGTTGAATATTTGTGCTGCTATCTGCCAAAATGTCAAAGAATTGTTCGTTTGTTCGTCCTCCTTCCCTCCCTCCCTCCTTCCCTCCCTCCCTCCCTCCCTCCTTTCCTCTTCTCTTCTCTTCCTCTCTCTCTCTCTCTCTCTCTCTCTCTCTCTCTCTCTCTCTTTAAGACAGGGTTTCTCTGTCTCCCAGACTATCCTAGAACTCAATCTGTAGACCAGACTGTCCTGGATTGTAAGTCACAAATTGTTAGTTAGGGAAGGTACCACTTAATAGAATGAATTCCAAACTAGTGGAGACATTTCCTGCCAATTCTGATGTACTTTGTAGAGAGCACCAAAAACTGATTTTTGGGGGGGGAGAGGGGGGGCTGGAGAGATGGCTCAGTGGTTAAGAGCATTGCCTGCTCTTCCAAAGGTCCTGAGTTCAATTCCCAGCACCCACATGGTGGCTCACAACCATCTGTAATGAGGTCTGGTGCCCTCTTCTGGCCTGCAGACATACACACAGACAGAATATTGTATACATAATAAATAAATAAATATTAAAAAAACTGATGTTTTTCTAAGTGAAAAGATACTTTGATAAATACCAAAGACCCAAAGTTTTAATTTTGTTTCAGTTGTCTCAGAAATTAGTCTACACTTTTCAGTTAACTACTGCGATTTAAATAATAGTAGCATCTTTTTATCCTCAGTTTTTAAGTGAAGTCACAACAGGGTTAGATTGTTTAGTTCCTTGTACTTAAATGACTAGTGATTTCTGTGTGACTTTGATAAGGAATGAAATTGCTCCTGAGCTATTTTCCAAGGTCAGTTATATATGCTTAATAATCTTTTCAAAGGAAGAATTGAACAAATTAGTTGTATTAACATTTCAATACTGACAAAAAGATAGATAATCAGCTTAACGAAAGAAAATGTTTGGCTCATGGATTCAAGGGTTTTGTGTATAGTAAGTGTCGGGGTCTGGTGCCAGTCCAGACCATAAATTATTTTTTCAGACCAGAGGGGAGGCCTGGTATTAAAGACACAACTCACATAGCTTTATCAGGAGGGAGATTTTCAGTGATCCTTCATGAAATCCTGAGTTCACATCCTGAAAATTCCTTGCATTTATTTTCCAAACAGCCTTTATACCAAAACGTAAACTGAAGGTAAATTCATTAGCATGTGTTTCCTAGGTAACCAGGTGAATGACTTTAGTCAAGTTCACATCTTTCTATGCCCTCTCTGTCACGTGTGCTGAGTTAGAGCTCTATCCCAGGCGTCCTCTAAAGTACAAAAAAGGAGCGGAACTACATTAGCATATCCTGAAGATATTAGCATATCTTCACCCTGTTTGTAGGTGCTAGGTGACTACCTCCTATGCAGCAGGTGCAAACTGGGGCCTGAGATTCTCATCACCATACCATGTAGAAATATGGGAGATAGTGTATTATGGAATAGTGGGCCGTTAACACAATGCTTTACCTCGAGAGGCAGGGGTAGACAGCAGCCAAACTTACTCCAGTAGGTTTCCCATCTCAGTAAGAACTATGTTGAGAACTACCTTAGGCTGTTCAGGAGTAAACTGTACCACATTTCCTTTAGCCATGTCATATTCTGTGAGTAGAGTCAATCATGTTGTAAATTTCTGGATTTCTATTGAAAATGGCATTTTTAAATTGTTTTTATTTGGTGCTTTACTTAATTTTTAAAAATACCCTTTGTTAAATTATTAAAAAGATGATGACATGATGTTGTTTATTTTCCCATAGGTGTGAATGTCACAGATCATGATTTAATATTCAGAAGTCTAACAGAGACTCTTCAGAATAATGTCACACCATATGTAGTCTCACTGCAAGCTAAGGATTGTCCAGGTAAAATATAAATGGCGTGGTTTTTGGTGAGTTGTTTCAGTGCTTGCCTCCTCTGCCTGGCCTCCTCTCTGTGCATGTCTCACCCATTGCCATAAGTCCGTTTGTTTTTCCACTTGCAGAGGCCATCAGTGGTTAAACATACAGTTGTAGGCAGAGCCAGACTTGAGTTTGTAAAGCCATTAAATCATGAAGAGCACACACTATCATACTCAGATTTGTTTGCATCTGGACTGATAACAGATTTAATGTACTAAATTAGAATTACAGTCTTTTAAGGATGTCTTTTTTAAATGCGTGTAAATCAAGATTTATAATCAGTAAAATAATTCTTGATTTTAAGGATAAATACATGATATTCTAAAAAATAATTTATAATTTCCTGCCTCTACATTTGCTTAGATGACACTTGTAGATAATACATATAAATTTTGATCTGATCTTAGTCTGAACTAATGAGATGTATTTATTCATCTTACTTAGAAAGGGTTTTATATAACCCAGGCTTTCATTGAATTTACTATGTAGCAGAAGATGACCTTAAATTTCTCCCAAGTCCAGGAATTTCAGGCATGCTTGACCACATTGTTTTTATTTAGAACTATTTTTTTATTAGAACATTGTATTTATTAGAACTGGCAGTCAGCTCTAGGGTTTTGTGCACGCTAGACAAGTATAGTACTAGCTGAATCTGTCCAACCCTTGATGAAATTTAAATATTAAGGGAAGGGTACTAAAAAGTAATAATAATGTATTTAGCACATGATAGCTATATTGATGAAATATAGAAAAAGTATATTCTACTCAAATAATGCAATCTGCTTAGCAAAGGTTTCTATGGATAAGTTTTCTTGCTTTTTATATTCTGCAGATGTGAAACATTTTTTACAAAAGTTGACCTCACAGTTGATAGACTGCTGTGTAGATGAAAAATCCAAAGAGACGAGAAGTGTGAAGACCTTCAGAACGACCAACTACTCAATGGACTCCCTTTGCAGCTGGTACACGACTGCCACACAGGTACCGGAGACTGGGTGTTCAGAGGCTGGCCCAGGTTATTTCAGTTGAAGCTCATCCTTCTGATAAACAAGTGTGTAGAGCAATGATAGCAGTTTTGTGGTAGCTATTTTTTCTGAAGCTACTAGAATTTGAAAGCATTCTTCTAGTATGTAGATTAATTACTAGTGAGTGCTTAGATTCTTAGAAGACATTATATTTGTTGGAGAAGTCCATGAAATGGCAAAGAGAAAACATCCAAAGTTTGTTCTGTTGGAAATTCTATTTCTGCAATAATAGCTATAACTTCCTTATATTACCCCCTAAGTTCTTCAGTATTTGCTTTTGTTTCATAGACACATATCACCTATTCCTGCTGTCAATTTAGTACTTGACGAGTAATTCTGTAATTTTTAAATTTTAGTTCCATGTTTAGAATTCTTGGGAAACATTACTGTATAAAGAAGGTTATTGAACAAAACAATGCAATACATAATATATGTTCAACAAAGTATGATGTCATTCTACTGTGAGCGTCTTCATGGACTGGGGTGAATTTTCTAGTGTTTTGCTGAAGTCATACATGAAATCTCATTGCGTTTTATGTAAGAATGCTTATGGTAATAGCTTAATTTGATCCAAACTCTTAATGTTTTTAGAAATCAAACTCATGGTAATTTAAGTCCAGTGTCTTTAAATTTGGTTTGACCAAATACTTAGTGTCCATTTCAAGGTTTAAAGTTTATAATACTGCATTTATTGTGCCTTTACAATGATAGCAAAGCTCAGGTTAGAGCAAAGATTAAAGGTTCTTTTCCTATGTTTTTCAGCAGAAAATCTGTCTCCTATGTGTTATGGGTCATACTGAACCTTTTTCTTACTGTTACCAGGTCTACAAACAGATTCTGCTGGTAACTGTTTATTTATTTGGGAAAATAAAAACAGTTATTGTGAAATATAGAAAGAAATACATTAACAAGTGTCATTATGGTATTGTTTGACAATTTAACTCCTCCATTAGACGACAGGCCTCAAATTGACAAGCAAAAAGAGGACGACCTGTAGCCAATGGCAGTGTCCTCCTGTTGTGCTCATCCTGAAGAATATGGAGAGCTTCAGCACGAAAGTACTCCAGGACTTCATCATCATCAGCAGGTAGAGGATGCACTGCTTGGCCTTCGTATTCTCATTTGTTACTGCTGTTTGTGTCCAAGTACCATGTGCATGTGTGGAGATTAGATAGCTGCAAATGGGTGTCCTGTGCTCACACTCGGGTCTCCAGGTGTGCCTTTACTTGCTGGGCCGTATCACTGATCCCTGTTTTATTTTCCTGTGCATTCAAAGTAGCAGATTTCCATAAGGCATGTTGTGTATCTGGTTTCACTTTCCTTTAGCTTTCTCTCCCTTCTTCTTGTTCCCATCCCTTTAAACTCTTCACATCCAATTACTTGACTTTTTGTGTAAAATTTCCTTTGTGGTAAGAAAACAATACTTTTAACTTAAAAACATAGTATTTTAAGACCAGCTTAATGAAATTCAGAACTATTTTAGATTTTTTTTTCCAAAAGTGAATGTTCAAAGACTTCGTAGCAAATTATTTTCTTGGTTTTTAGCATAAGGTTGACCAGACAGATTTCACCTGTTCTTAGTTAACTTGGTAAAAAGGTATAAAATATCATTCATCTTACAAATATTACCTCCTTAACTGTTTTCATTATGAAAGTATCTTATTTCTATATATTTGCAGTAAGATTTTTTTAAATGTCATGAGTATTTTAAAGCAATCTTATGAGACTTAAAATTGAAGTAATTTTATTTTACTATTTTAAACTCCCATGACATTTGCTTCTGTTGTATATTTGTTAGGATATAATTAACTTTGTCATGCATATTCTGTATGTCAGTTAACATACTAAAAAGTCTTACTTTGAATGTGATTTTGTTAGGATTTTGTTTCATTGAATAATGAGTTGTAGATATAGTCGTCTATCCCCTTAATAACCCCTCCCCCCTGGGCTGGGGATAAAACCCAAGACTTCATGCATGCCTGAGCAAATTCTCTATTGTTGAAGTGTATTTCTTGGGTTAATGTCCTAAGACATTTTTTAAACTTTGTAACATTCTCTGCAGATGTGCAATGTGGTGTGTAACAGTGTTTAACTTGGATTTGATAGTGCTGTGGACATAGAGCAGACGCAAGACAGTGCTGTGCTTATAGTTCCTGTGAATGGAGAAAGAAGGCCATGCAGCCCACACTGAAAAGCAGTAGGAAGGAGGGAAGTGCAGAGAGGTGTGATCTGCAGAGCCCCTCATGAATAGTGCAGTTCCACTGCATGGCTGCTGTTTGTTCTGTCTTAGCCTTGCTGATATGATCACATTCAGGATATTTAGGACAGAAATAGAAGGAAGGGATATGATTCTTCTGAATGATGTCCATTAAAAAATTCCTTACATATGTGTAAAGCTATGTATGTGTGAAAAGGAAGGAGAGACTGATGTGAGGAAGACTAGGTGAGTCTCAAAGTTAGTAAGAGTATTTTAAGTGATATTGACACATTGTTACAGAACTTTGGTTATCTCATGGATCTCTGTGTCCTTGTTTATAAAAGAAAAGGATACATATGGATTGATTGGAATCAATATGGAAAGTGGCCATTTTATTATTTTTCACTTTAAAAAGCAAATGAATGACCTAGAAAACTTAATAAGAATGTCTTAAAATAATCATTTTGAAGTGTAATATATTGAAAAACATTTGCTGAAGAAGCTTTTGTATCTTTCTTTAAAAACCAGTCAGCATCTGCATGAATTTCCACTAATTCTCATTTTTGGAATCGCCACTTCTCCGGTTATTATCCATCGACTGCTTCCTCATGCAGTGTCATCTCTGCTGTGCATAGAGCTGTTCCAGTCTCTGTCTTCCAAGGAGCACCTGACAGTAATGCTTGATAAGGTAAAAAGGAATTATGCTTACCACCCGTGCCATGGAGTGAAACACACACTACCAGACATCCATTGTCTGTAAGAAGTGATACCAATAAATCATGTGTCTCTCAGATTTTGTTCAACTTATTGCATATTTTTTAATACTCTTATTAAATTATGTTTATTCTTGAATAGTCTCTCTCTGTATAAAATTGCCTCTCAAATAAAAATAAGCTTTATGAAAGTGATTTTATGTATCTATTCATTCTTTTTGGTTTTTCAAGACAAGGTTTCTCTGTAGCTTTGGGAGCCTGTCCTGGAACTGGTTCTTGTAGACCAGTCTGGCCCCGAACTTACAGAGAGAGAGCCGCCTGCCTCTGCCTCCTGAGTGCTGGGATTAAAGGCGTGTGCCACCACCACCCAGCTATATTCATTCTTGTTTTCATTACTTAGTTGAAAAGATTAGGCTTTTAAAATTAATTTAGAGATCTAGAGATACAGCCCACTAACAACCACTTGTCTGGCAGTATAGAAGGCAAGCCCTGGATTTGAGTTGTAAAAGTAATAAGTAAAATTTTACAGAATTTATGGACTTCAGACCATTACCAGACTGTTTTGACCTTATATTTTAGATAAGATGGTTTAAGTGTTTTAAGGGTTACTTTTATTGTATCTGTGTGAGTGTTTTGTCCGCATAGATGTAAGTGCACCACACAGATGTAGGGCCTTTGGAGGTCAGAAGAGGGTGTTGATTGATGGGTGCTCATGAGCTCCAGCCCTCTCTCCAGCCCTGAGGTTGTTCTGTGGAATTTGACAACTGTCACATTGCTCTTAGCAACAGCTGCTAAACTTAGACTTTAACTGCGATAACATTTCTGTGTCAATAGCAGTATGGTTCTTTATTATCGACTGCCACAGATTCATCCTAGATTCCAGTAAGATGTGTCTGTGAAAACTGATGGTTGTGTAGGGTAAAATGACAACCTGTTTGGTCCTCTACTGACCACTTCTCCACATCTGTTCACAGCAGATTGCATTCTGATTTATTGACACATTAGAAAAAATTACTTCAGTTTAAAATTGACTCATTATAACCAAATGTAACTGTCCTTGTGAAAATATACTTTTGTTAAAAAATTCTGGTATAAGGTTTGATTTTCAAATGTAAAGCATCACTGTAGCTCATTGAAAACTAACCAAATAATGCAGGTTGCTCTGTAGTTTCAAAAAGAGAAATCATTTCTGTTCTTCATATGTTCTCATTCAGTACCAGATAGCTTACTACTCTTCACTAGTTTGGATCAGATGGGAGAGAAGACTTATTTGATAGCAAAAAAATGCCTCAATTTTTTAATCTTTTGGTATGAGAAAAGAGGTTATACTGCTAACTATATAACTAAATAAATATATGTACATTACTTGAAGATCAGGGATTTAATGGAAGCTGGCAGACATCTTTGGTTTAGAATGTAGTTTGAACATGGGAATGGTGGCACTTGGGAGAAAGAGCAGGCAGAGCTCTGTGGATTTTATTTATTTTTTTATTGTTTTTGTCAACCTGGTGTACATAGTAAATTCAGGACAGCCAGGACTACCTGGTAAGATCGCCTTCCACACACACTGGGATTGTAATGCTCATTGCTTTTTGGTGTTTTCACTCTCAAGTAGTAAAATTTATATTTGTTTGATGTTTGATCTTAAAAAAGAAACAGTATAGATAGCTACTATTGCTTTCATATTTGTTGTGTCTTGCTATTTATCCTTCATGTTCATGATAAATGAAGACTAAGGAATATGTCTTTCACCCTTCTGTCTCTTTCAGCTGCTTTTTACAGCTCAATTTCCTTTTAAAATAAGTAAAAAGGCATTACAGGTCCTGACCAACATCTTTTTATATCATGATTTCTCCATTCGAAACTTCATCAAAGGACTTAAGGTAAGAAATACTGGTGAGTTTGAAAGTTCGCCATCTGTACGTCGTGTGCATTATTCCCGATCGACTAGTATAATGATGAAGACATTTTCACAGTAAGATCTAGAAAGAATAAAGTCTAGGGCCCACCTTTCCTTTCTTACCTTGCAGTCACCTGTAGAAGATAACATTGTGTTATCAGTAATGGAAAAGAGCTCTTTCCATTAGAGTCTTAACCATTGAGGTTAGAACTTGATGAACTCACCTAAGGAATGCCACTTATTAGGGACCAACAGACTTCTCTGCTGAGCCAGAGAATGGATGTCTTCAGCTTTGTTCTGTGTGTGTTTGTGGCCTTTGCTGCTGACATTTTTCCAAACTGTAAAGCCACATTTTTTAGTTATATGAAAATAAGTGATATGCTATATTTTGTTATTCAGTATAAATGTGTGTTAATATTTATTTGTATGCATTGTGAATGCATGCTCATTAGGGTCATATAAATTGTGTAAACTGATTCTTGATCTTAACTTCATAACATTGGTTTTAACCTAAAAAGAACCCCATTTTTCAGTTGTTTAAAAGTTAATATTAATTACTTTTCTTGGGAACTACCTAAGTTATCAAAGTATAGTCATTGTGGGTACATGCCAGTTGTCAATTTCATTAAGACCTGTATATTATAACCTTTATTGGAAAAGTCTAATATGAAAATCTTAATCTTTTTATCCTTAGAAACTTAGAAACTCTTAAGTGTGACTGTCTTAGGCACAGAAGTGCCATCTGACAGGTGAAGTCATGTGTAACAGCTCTGTAGAGACTCAGAATAGAGAAAACATCATAGCAACCCTGTAGCCAACCAAATATTTTAAAATTTGTATATATAAGAGCATGTTAAATCATTAACTTCCTTTGGGGAATGCTATCTTCTAAAGTCCTATCAGTCCAATAATACGGTGTGTTGGTTTCTCGTCAATTTGTTGTAAAGTTTCCCTGGGAAGAAAGAACCTCAAATGAAGAAATCCCTCTACCACACTGGATATGTCATAGTGGCATTTTCTTGATAGTTGATTAACGTGAGAAAGCACAGCCTACTGTGAGTGGTGCCACTTCTGGACAGCTCATCCTGGGGTTGGGTATAAGAAAGGTTGCTGAATGGAAGCCCAGTCAAGCCTGTAAACCCCATTTCTCCGTGGTTCCATCTCTACTTATGAGAATTACTGCTCTTGCTTCCCTCAATAATGTTCTGTGGTTGGTTTTTGTTTTTTTGTGGTTTGTTTGTTTGGTTGGTTTTTCAAGGTAGGGTTTCTCTGTAAAACAGTTCTGACTATCCTGGAACTGGGTTTGTAATCTAGGCGGGCGTCAAACTCACAGAGATCCACCTGTCTCTGCCTACCAAGTGCTAGGATTAAAGGCATGTGCCACCATCACCCAGCCTGTGGTTGGAATATTTAAGCCAATAAACCCTTTATTTTCTTTCCTAAATTGCTTTTGGTCATGATCTTTATCATAGCTACAGAAAACAGAATGGGATACAAGGTAATCTGAATAAACAAGCTTGCTTAAAATCAGAAAAAAAAAATGATAATCTTATTAAATCACTGTAGAATTTAGAAAGTCATCTCTATGAAGACAGCAGCAGTCTATTATTTGAGTTCTTTACTAGTGCATATACTTTTTTTTTGGATGGGTTAAAACTGAATTTGAAGGTACAGAATTTTGTTACTCTTATCAGTAGGTATAGCATTGTATTTATTTGAACTGCAACATTTTATTTATTTGAACAGAGAGATCAGGTAGTATAATTTGGGGTAATGTCTTCTGAGTATCTATTAGATCTTTAGATCATATAATAGTCCCATCCATATAATTTTTGCAATACTTTTAGCTAATTTTGCACTAATGTATTCATCTATTTGCTTTGTTTTCTTTTAGTATGTATTTCTGAGATTACTTTTTCTGACCTTGTCCACAGAATTGTAGTCTTGAAAGGTCTATAAGTACTGTTGCGATGTTATTGTAACATAATTGCTTTAATAGTTATTTTTATTTTTGTGCGTTGGTATTTGTCTTATAAGTCTGTTAGTGCCTTGAAGGCCAGAAGAAAGTGTCCAGTTCTCAGGAGCTGAAGTTACAAATGGTCACTGGCTCCTAGTTACTGGGAACCCAACCTCTTATCTCCAAGAGCAGCAAATGCTCTCCAACCATATATACGTTTGCTTTTAAAAGAGTTAAAATTAAGAAGGTAAAGGGCAAAATGTTTACTACCAAACTATAAAAAAAATATTATTTCTTTCAGCTTTCTCTACTAGAACATTTTTATTTGCAACCCCTGAGTGTTCTGTGCTGTGATCTCCCAGAAGCCAAGAAAAGAGTAAAATTTTTCTCAGTTAATCAATGTGAAAACATCCGGCACCTTCCATCATTTAGGAGGTAAAAAGATGAGTCTATATTTAATATATTTTATACTAGAGACTAGGATGAAATGAAAAATGCTAGCTTCTGTTGGCTTTGGACTGAGGAATGGAATGCTAGTTTATTGCAGTGTAGAACCATACTGCTTTTAGTAATGGAGGTTCTTTGTTGGATTTAAAATTTTAACATAAAAATATTTTTACTAGCCGGGCGGTGGTGGCGCACGCCTTTCATCCCAGCACTTGGGAGGCAGAGGCAGGTGGATCTCTGTGAGTTCGAGACCAGCCTGGTCTACAAGAGCTAGTTCCAGGACAGGCTCCAAAACCACAGAGAAACCCTGTCTCGAAAAAACCAAAAAAAAAAAAAATATTTTTACTAATATTTTACATAATTTGTAAGTTCTCTAGAGTTATCTTTTAGAAATGATATTATATCACCTTTATGATTTCAATAATTATCATTAAGGCAATTTTGAACTGTTATCTTGAATTTATTTTTGACCAGAAATATAAAAAATAGGGAAACCATTCTAGGTAGTTATTTTTCCAACATGCTATTCAAATATGCAAATTGCTTAATATTCCCCTTTTTCTGTATGGGATGACAAAAATTTTAGGTACGTGGAAAAACAAGCTTCAGAAAAGCAAGTTGCACTGTTGACCAATGAGACAGTTTTAAAGGTAGGAATGTGTGTGCCTTACTGCCTTTTTCTTCATGCAAAAGAATATGCATTCAAACGTTGATTAATTTTATAAAATAGACCTGTATATCTTAGTACTCGGAGGATGAGGTGCTGAGTCTTGATAATCAGCTAGCAGTGAGTACTATACATGACAAAATCAAGTTTAAACAACTCACAAAGAATCTTTCTTTATATCAGTAGAGATTTGCTGTATTGATTTTTTGTTGTTTTTTTTTTTCTTAGACTGTTTTAAATAAAAGCTTGTAGAAGCTAGGCAGCTTAACCATCTGCTGCTAAGGAGTTGGGGTTGTTTGTAGACAGAGACGGTGCTTTCGTTTCTCAGCCACCCAGGCACGAATACTCACACAGAAGCTGTATTAATTACAACACTGGCCAGAATATGTCTCAGGCATATTCCTAGTAAGTTCTGGCATTTTAAGTTAACCCATTTCTATTAATTAGCCCATGTATTGCCATGTGGCCGTGGTGTTATCTCATCTTCTCTCTTTTGCTTTCTTTCTTTCTTTCTTTCCTTTCTTTCTATTTAATTTTATTTTTTTAAAAGAGAAAACATTGTTTTTTCATTTTACATACCAATCCCAGTTCCAATTCCCTCCCCTCCTCCCATTCCCTCCACTTATCTCTCCCCTCCCCCTCACCTCCCCAGAGAGAGTAAGGCACTTTGCTTGGGGAAGATCCAAGGCCCTCCCTACTGTATCCAGGCTGAGCAAGGTATCCATCCAAAGAGTTCCCAAAAAGCCAATATAAGCAACAGGGATAAATCCTGGTGTCACTGCCAGTGGCCCCACAGTCTGCCCCAGCCATACAACTGACACCCACATTCAGAGGGACTAGTTTGGACCTATGCTGTTTCCTTTCCTGTCCAAATGGAGTTGCTGAGCTCCCATTAGCTCAGATGAACTGTTTCAGTGGGTGAACCCATCATGATCTTGCTTTGCTCGGATTTCCCACCTGGCTTTACTCTGCTAAGCCATCGATAAAAACAGCTTTTTTCATTAACTTAATAAAAGCAATATATATATACATACACACACACACACACACACACACACACACAGAAGGACATCCGCTATTAGTTGACTTCATTTTATTATATAGTGATAATGCCAGGAAAGAAGTGATATTGTTGCAAGTCTATTAGTTGTGTGTGTGTGTGTGTGTGTGTGTGTGTGTGTGTGTGTGTGTGTGTAATCCAGATTAAAAACAACAGCAACAGCAATAACATGCAAGTAAGACCCATTTTGGAGCAGGAAGGGACCATTGGGGAGATGAATATGATTAAAGGTGAATATAAATATGACAATAAGTGTTAAGGTGACATTCTAAAGCAAATCATTGTGTATGTTGGTGTATACTGGTGCTATAGTTTAGGTTTCTATCGCTTTGATTAGGCACCATTACTAAAAGCATCTTGGGGAGGGAAGGGCTTTATGTGCTTATGCATCCACATCACAGTTCATAATGGAAAAAAAGCAGTCAGGAAGCTAGAGGCAGGAGCTGATGTCGAGGTGATGGAGGAGTGCTGCTTACTGGCTTGCTCAGCCTGACTTTTTTAGAACCCAGAACTGTCTGCTGAGCTGTGGCACTACACATTGTGTGCTGTGCCCTCCCACATCAGTGACATTAAGAAAACGCACTGTAGGCTGGCCCACAGGTCAGTATGATGGCACACTTTCTCAATTGTGGGTTCCTCTTTCAAAATGACTCTGTCCTGTTTTGAGATCGACATAGAATCTGTCAAAGGAAATTTTTTATCTCGGAGATAAATAATATGGTATATAATTTCGAAGGCAACTGTAATTTCAGGCAAGGCCAGCCTTGGCCCATTAATCTTTAGACTACTTCTACTCTTTCATACAGCTACGGTTACTAGTTTCTTATCTGTCACTCTAGAACTAGAGTCCACATGTGACAGTAATTATGTCTACTGGCGAACTCTTCTTTCTTGAAGACAAACGACGTTCCTCAGCATGTGGATTTTGCACTTAATTTTGTACATCATTCTATGTTGCTGCTAAAGCGCGTGCCATGGTGTCCTGTTGAATAAATGACCCTGTTTTCTTTAGTAACGTTCTTACTGGTAGTGTTTAGAGACCTCGCATGTCTCATTAGCTTTACATTACCGTGCTTGTCTAGGAAGAAAGCTATTAGAAAACTGGCCATCAACTGAAAATGAGCTCAAAGAAGCCTAACTTTTAAGTGTGAATTTTACTGACTGTAAATTCTAACAAAAGATATTAGATCCTACGGGGAGGGCATATGTTCTGTGGAATCGTAAAACTAATTTGTCTATATTATAAAATCTTCTTTGGACTTTAGATGTAATAATTTCACTTCATGGTGCTTTTTTATTTGAAAATTCTTAAAATAAAGTTTTTTATTCTTTTGAGATTTGTTTTACTTTATGTATGAATGCTCTATCTGCATGTACACCTGCACACCAGAAGATGGCAACAGATCCCACTGTAGATGACTGTAAGTCACCATGTGTTTGCTGGGAATTGAACTCGGAACCTCTGGAAGAGCAGGTGGTGCTCTTAACCACTGAGCCATCTCTCCAGCCCCATGAAATTTTAATGTTAAAAAAATCTCCAAAATATGTTGACGATAGCGTCTATTAAATATTTCTTTCATTTAAAAAATGTGTTTATTTTTTGAGATAGGCTGGCATCAAATTATGTCTGTAACTGAATAATCTCTATAACCCTTTCAGTGCAGTATAGGAAGTTCTTGGAGCCAATGCAGGTGATTTCACTAGAAGAAATGTCAGAACCAGTGAGACTAAGTAGTTTAAGATTAGTATCAACTCTCTGCTGAGTCAACTGTTGCTAGGTACATTTCTTGCTCGTACATTCATGGCGTGTTATCGCAAGTCAGGAATACTTGTCATGGTACCCTCGACTCACTGACATAAAGAAGAGCCTGTCGAGGCTAGTACAGAAATGGCATGATATTTATCTGTTGCAGGAACTGTATATTTCCTAGGCATTTATTTGTGTCTTATTCTTGTTTCACTACCTTCTGTTTGTTATTTTCTTTGCTGTATTCATTTTATTTCGCACTGTATATTTTGTCCTTCAAGGACCTGTTTTCTCAAGACTTCATATACTTAGAAATATGAAGAAGTGCATATGGTTTGTACTCTTAAGTTATAGGCTACTTACTAAAGTCATATAAAAGATGTCTATGTAAATAATTAGTATGCTGGTATTTCTAATTTAGAGTAAAAGTATCTGTGAATATTTTAATCTTTTCCCAAAATCACAGTCTAAAATCACAGAAGGCAGAGGTAGGCGGATCTCTGTGAGTTCGAGACCAGCCTGGTCTACAAGAGCTAGTTCCAGGAGAGGCACCAAATCTATACAGAGAAACCCTGTCTCAAAAAAAAAAAAAATACTAATTTAAGCTTCAGTTTTCTTATATAGAAAATGAAATAATAATTCCTATTGTGATTTCTGCTTAGCTTATTCAGCAGGTAAAGATGAGATGAAAAATATAACAAAGCTTTTATAATTGCAGATCACATTATGACTTACATATTTTTCACTAGTATAAAATTTGATCTCAGTTTTAAGTGCATAGCTTTATGTATTCTGTGTATCATATTATGTACAAACTTTATATGACAATATGTAATATTAAGTTATTTAGTTAAATAGACATATTTCCTCTCCAGAGAAGGTTTAGTCAGGGCTTTTCTGTGTAGCCCTGGCTGTCTTGGAACTCTCTGTAGACCAGACTATCCTCAAACTCACAGAGATCCTCCTGCCTCTGCCTCCCAAGTGCTGGGTTTAAGTGCAGGTGTGCCTGACTTTATAATCAAATTTCTGACTTCCCTTCTGTTGAGTGGACCGTAAGTCCAATTAGTGTATTTCCCACAAGATATAAGTGCCAATATTGCAGCGTTGGGGATATATTGCTGTGCCAATGGTTTGCAGCTTCTCCAGCGAGGTAGACTTTTTTTTTTTTTAATATGCATTGGTGTCATGCCTGCAGGTATATCCATGTGAGGGAGCTGGATCAGCTAGAATGAAGTTACAGACAGTTGTGAGCTGCCATGTGGGTACTGGGAATCAAAGCCAGGTCTTCTGGAAGAGCAGCCAGTGCTCTTAACCTCTAAGCCATCTCTTCAGTTCTGTGAGGTAGAACTGTTCATAACCTTTCTCCATTGGCAACTTCCAACACACTGAAAGCTAACCCTCAGGAAGAAGGGTTGCAGCTCAGGACCACCGTAATTTCTCCTAATCCAGTGATTGAATGATATGTTGTCTTCAGTAATCATCTTCACTTCAACTTCTTCAACTCATGTCACTGCAGAAGCAGCCATCCTGCAGCTCAAAGGGCAAACTGGGAGCTGTTGAATGAGTGTGCCCATGTGCACAACTATATGCTTTGGCCTTTTTCTTCTCTTCTTTCTTTTTTTTTCTTTTTTTTTCTCTTCTTTCTTTTGGCTTGATGCAAGAATTTTTTTCTTTTTTCTTTTTCTTTTTCTTTTTTTTCTTTTGGTTTTTTGAAACAGGGTTTCTCTGTAGCTTTGGAGTCTGTCCTGGAACTAGCTCTTGTAGACCAGGCTGGCCTCGAGCTCACAGAGATCCACCTGCCTCTGCCTCCCGAGTGCTGGGATTAAAGGTGTGCACCATTACTGCCCGGCCTGATGCAAGATTTTAAAGAGTCTGGCTTATTTATTACACTCCTCTTTCCCTCACTCTTCTAGAATAAGGTCCTGTTATGGTTGGATTATAAGCAGTGAGTGGTCTGCACTGTATTTGCTTATGGACCACAGGGATGTCACAGATAAAATTCACAAAGGAGCACTCAGTTGAACTGTTGGCCAGAACTACGGCAGTATGCTGTTTCAGTGACGCTGAGGAGAGCTGTGGCGCTTCCTTGCTTAATAGTGGCAGACAGAAGATAAAAACGCTCTACTATAAGTGTGTAATTGGTGGAGTGGATTTCAGGATAGACGCTAAATTACATCAGAATACAGTTCTGATGTGTGGTACTAAAAGTATGTATTGATAAATGTTTAAATTTTATTTTACTGCCTTGCATATTAGTAGTGTACTCTTGTTTTTTCAGGAGGAAACTCAATTATTACTGGAAAATTTGCATGTTTATCATATGAATTACTTCCTCGTTTTGAGATGTCTTCATAATTTTACCTCTTGTCTTCCCAAGTACCCACTGGGCCGGCAGGTATAAAATTTCTTCATTTGGAGTCAACAACGTAGGAATAATAGTACTTTCTTGTTTTGATTTCTCTAACACTCAGGCAAATGGAGCCAATTCTTATGCTAAGAACACAATCTATTCCAGCTTATTACATTACTCATAATAGAAATTGTTTTTTTTTTGTTTGTTTCTTTAGTTTTGTTTTTTTTCCTGAAAGTCATAGCTAGAAATAGCCATGTGGATTCCAGTGGCTCGTCTCCTCTGCATTTGGGCTGTAGCATGTAACCTTGCTAACACAACCCTAGCACTTCGTTTGTCGTGTGCACAGGGAGAGTTAGTTTGAGAGGTAGAATCTGTTTAAAATTTATCTAATAATAATAATTTAGTGGTTAACCTTGCATTTTACCAAGAATTAAAACACAGTACTCTGCTCAGTTGACCTTGTATTATACCCCAAACTTATGAACTATGTGGCGAATGCATGTGAATAGAATATTTAATTTTTAGATCTTTAGTTAAGAGTTTAAGAGATCAAATAGAGGAATGACCTGTGGGAATTTCTGCTAACTTAGCTATTAAATCTTCAATCAGCCATTTATTCCAACTTTAATGATATATAAGTGACTGGTGTCAGCCACTCCCAGTACAATTTTATTTGACTTTTATATTTTTGTAGTGTCTGATCCAATATATGCCAAGAAGTCTCTTGTAATTTAGTGAAATATATACTAAGAAGTCTCTTACAATTTAGTAAAAAATTTTTATTAATATCATATTTTGTTTGCTATGTATATTTTGCCTAGCTTAATATACAACTTAGTGGGTAAATTTTATTCCTCATTAATCCTATCTTTCATTTATAGATCAGGGAGCTATATTGCACATGTCTGGATGATAATGTGTGGGATTCCGAGGAATACACTTCAGCCTTGCAGCTGCTGAGGTAATCTTTTGGTTTTGTTCCTTTTTTGTCTGCAGCAGGCCTGCCAGTAAGTAACACCTTCCTCCAGAATTCTGTCTGCCCAAAAGTTTCCTACATGGCCTGTTGTACCTAAGAATATTTGAAAGCCTTTTGAATCTATGTGTGGTTTCTGGTGGTACTAATGTAATTAATGCAGCAGCCTTCTATTTCTCACTTCCTTATGTGTCTTCTGGAGTCTGTGCTTCCAGAGCTTCTGAGCCCCAACAGCGTTGAACAGTTTACCAGCTTAATGTGCTTTACACTTGGACATGAACTGGCTCATTATAAACCGTTAAATCTATTGGTTTGGTGCCAAATATAACCAAAATTGGTTAGCAGTAAAGATTTCATTTTTTAGAGCCCTACTCTTCTTTAATCTTTTTAATTTGGCTAGTTAGTGCATAACCAGCTTTGAGATCTTTTGTTTACCTTTAACACTTGAATGTATTTAATTTTGAACATTTATTTATTTAATTTATTTTCATTTTTCAAGACAGGGTTTCTCTGTGTAACTTTGATACATGTTTTGACACTAGCTCTTGTAGACCAGGCTGGCCTCAAACTCACAGAGATCAGCCTGCCTCTGCCTCCTGAGTGCTGTGATCAAAGGCGTGCGCCATCACCGCCCGGCTGCACATTCATTTATTTATTTATTTATTTATTTATTTTGATTTTTCGAGACAGGGTTTCTCCGTAGTTTTTTTTTTTTTTTTGGTTCCTGTCCTGGAACTAGCTTTTGTAGACCAGGCTGGCCTCGAACTCACCGAGATCCTCCTGCCTCTGCCTCCCGAGTGCTGAGATTAAAGGCGTGTGCCACCCCTGCCTGGCTTGCACATTTATTTTTTATACTGACATTTTCTTTTCAGAGTCTTGGACCCAATCTTTTGTGATATAGGATCACAACTGATCTTAGCTGCTTTGGAACCAACTAGAAACAATGAAGGGAGTTTAGGGCTCACACTAACTTTGGAATACAGGGACGCAAAGCATTCATTACTTTAGACAGATAGATCAGCTTCTCCTGGTAGAAGGAGACCATGCCAGTCATGGGGTCAAGGGTTGGCATTATGAAGTTTTAGGGATTGGAATTTGGAAGACATTAATTAAATGAACAAGGACAGAACACAAACAGTCATATCCAGTGTAGGCTACAATGTCTCAGAAACAGTTTGTTGAATTTTGAAAGAGGCAGTTCTGAATACCTATTTAAGGAGAATAGGGAGTTCAATAAAGGCTTTGCTTGATTGGCATAGGTACCTATCCGAAGTTTATCTATGGGACATCTTTTTCAGAGAAAGTGTAAGTACTCAGTTGATTTACTCCTTCAGTGGGTCTCTCTTGCTTCTCATTTTGAGTATCTCCTGGAAAATAGGGTTTTTAATATTGGACAAGTCAAGTCAGTAACTTCTGGAATTTGACATACATGATAAAACTGGCAAAATTGTTTAATATGTTGTATTTAAGACTATCTTTTTTTTTTTCTTTTAAAGTCAGCAGTCTCGCCGGGCGATGGTGGCGCACGCCTTTAATCCCAGCACTCGGAGGCAGAGGCAGGCGGATCTCTGTGAGTTCGAGACCAGCCTGGTCTACAGAGCTAGTTCCAGGACAGGCTCCAAAACCACAGAGAAACCCTGTCTCGAAAAACAAACAAACAAAAAAAAGAAAAGAAAAAGGAAAAAAACAATAAAGTCAGCAGTCTCCTTTAGTTTTTTCTGTAGGAATGGATCATGGTCATGTAGCTCCATGCTGACCACGTAGCCCCCTCTGGAGCCATATGGGAAGGACTTGTCCACCTGCACTGATTAGTCTCCCTTTGGGGTGTATGCTGGCTAGAGCCCAATCTTTGGAGATTTCGTGGCCACTAATCAAGATGACAGATGACTTACTAAAGAAGTCCTGTCATCCCGTAGTTGCCGGCTGACATTTAAGAGCAAGGACCACAATATAAGCTGTTCTTTTTGACCCTCTTAACCTTGTTGAATAGGCCTCCAAGGTTTGGGTGCTGAACCCCAAAGGAAGGTCTTGCCAGTGTTATAATTTTCACTTTCCAAACAGTTTTAAGTAAATCTTGATTTTCTTATGACTCGGTTTCCACAAGTGATTAAAACCTAACAAAGTTAGGGACTTGAGAGGTCTTGAAGAGATCTTGAATTCAGATTCTATGGTGTTTGAAAGCCCACTGGTGAGCTAGCCTAGCAAAAACCTCAGGTTTCTGGTTCAGAAACAGATAAAGAGATGAGTTTGTATTTTCATTTTTTATTAAAAATGTGGGGCTTTTTTTGTTGTTATTGTTAGTGAAAGGAGTTCACCCTTAAACTCATTTACAGTGAGGCTTGCTTCTGATCATCTAAACTGGTTTTATGCAGGTTACCCATGGTCTGTCTGTTCTCTAAACTTCACTGTCTGTTCTTACTTAATGGCTTTTAAGACTTCTGTGTTTGCCCCTTCCTCGGTGAGTGCTCCTTCCAAGCTTCTCCAGCGCTTTCCCAGTCTATTGGGATCCACAGAACATATCTCTAGAGTTGCCATACATGAAACTGAAACCCTGATTCAGCCCCTGAAACCTACCATCTTATTTATCCCTCTGAGTGTCCAACCAAAAGAAAACTTCATTTTCCTCATTTCACACATATTCCTTTTGGATGTCAGAATATCTTTTGAAAATATGACTAGCAATTTTCTATTTTTGTCTTTTGTTTGTAAGACCATTAGTTCTCTTCATTTCACGCAGAGTAAAAGATTTAGTTTGTACAGTGATCTCTCTGTTCCCAGCTCTATTGCTTCTTTGTGACTGCATCTCCATAGCATTGTCTCCATGGCCTTACCTTTGCCATACATGCCCTATGTACCCACTTTTGCAGCTTAATGATTTATGTACCACAAAAGCACTTCTCTAATATTACTATAACTTACTCCCCATCATCCTATATATATTTTATCACTTGACCAATTTAAAATGGAAACCCATTTGTCTGCTGTGGTCTTTATTAACTTTTGCATGTAGTTCAGAGTGGTGCATGGGTGTCCTAACATTGACAGTGTTTTGAGCTGCAGTGTGTGTGATCAGTCAGAACATGCATGGTGCTGGAGCTACAGTGTGTGTGATCAGTCAGAACATGCCTGGTGCTGGAGCTACAGTGTGTGTGATCAGTCAGAACATGCATGGTGCTGGAGCTACAGTGTGTGTGATCAGTCAGAACATGCATGGTGCTGGAGCTGCAGTGTGTGTGATCAGTCAGAACATGCATGGTGCTGGAGCTGCAGTGTGTGTGATCAGTCAGAACATGCCTGGTGCTGGAGCTGCAGTGTGTGTGATCAGTCAGAACATGCCTGGTGCTGGAGCTGCAGTGTGTGTGATCAGTCAGAACATGCATGGTGCTGGAGCTACAGTGTGTGTGATCAGTCAGAACATGCCTGGTGCTGGAGCTGCAGTGTGTGTGATCAGTCAGAACATGCATGGTGCTGGAGCTACAGTGTGTGTGATCAGTCAGAACATGCATGGTGCTGGAGCTGCAGTGTGTGTGATCAGTCAGAACATGCATGGTGCTGGAGCTGCAGTGTGTGTGATCAGTCAGAACATGCATGGTGCTGGAACTGCAGTGTGTGTGTGATCAGTCAGAACATGCATGGTGCTGGAGCTACAGTGTGTGTGATCAGTCAGAACATGCATGGTGCTGGAGCTGCAGTGTGTGTGATCAGTCAGAACATGCATGGTGCTGGAGCTGCAGTGTGTGTGATCAGTCAGAACATGCCTGGTGCTGGAGCTGCAGTGTGTGTGATCAGTCAGAACATGCCTGGTGCTGGAGGTGCAGTGTGTGTGATCAGTCAGAACATGCATGGTGCTGGAGCTACAGAGTGTGTGATCAGTCAGAACATGCATGGTGCTGGAGCTACAGTGTGTGTGATCAGTCAGAACATGCATGGTGCTGAAGCTACAGTGTGTGTGATCAGTCAGAACATGCATGGTGCTGGAGCTACAGTGTGTGTGATCAGTCAGAACATGCCTGGTGCTGGAGCTGCAGTGTGTGTGATCAGTCAGAACATGCCTGGTGCTGGAGCTGCAGTGTGTGTGATCAGTCAGAACATGCCTGGTGCTGGAGCTGCAGTGTGTGTGATCAGTCAGAACATGCATGGTGCTGGAGCTGCAGTGTGTGTGATCAGTCAGAACATGCCTGGTGCTGGAGCTGCAGTGTGTGTGATCAGTCAGAACATGCATGGTGCTGGCTCTGGTGATGCGAGCTTGAAATGTCAGCCTGGAGCAGATAAGGAGGAATTTTTATTCATTCTGTCCCCTCTAAGTTCAAAATTCAGCTTTGTCAGTGACCAGTTTTGGGGCATTGAACAAGTTACTTAAATTCTCTGTGCCTCCATTTCCTTGTATCTAATATGGGAATAATAATAGTATCTCACAGAGTATTGTTTCGTGACATGATACACGTGTGTAAGTTGGCATTAGCCTGTATGTTGTCCCACTTCATCATTTCAAATATTCTGCATTTGGGAATGTGTTTAATTTAATCAGAAATTTAATTACTTGATATATATTTAGGTTGTTCCTAATTCTTACAAACATTATTACAAACATTAGTGACAAGCATGTGTGTATATACATTTGTGTAATTATTTCCACAAAATGAATACATGGATGTAGACTTTCTGAAAGTAAACTATAAAGTTGATTTGCCCGGGGCATGTGGTGCTAACAGTGTGTCTGCTTCTTCACAAATGGTTTTGTTTGGCTTTAGCATCCTTTTTTTTTTTAATGTATACAATATTCTGTCTGTGTGTATGCCTGCAGGCCAGAAAAGGGCACCAGACCTCATTACAGATGGTTGTGAGCCACCATGTGGTTGCTGGGAATTGAACTCAGGACCTTTGGAAGAGCAGACAATGCTCTTAACCACTGAGCCATCTCTCCAGCCCTGGCTTTAGCATCTTTGCTTCTTCTGGGATGAGCTGTTTCTTTTTTTTTTTTTTTTTTTTTTTTTTTTTTTTTTTTTTGGTTTTTCAAGACAGGGTTTCTCTGTGGTTTTGGAGCCTATCCTGGAACTAGCTCTTGTAGACTGGGCTGGTCTCGAACTCACAGAGATCCACCTGCCTCTGCTTCCCAAGTGCTGGGATTAAAGGCGTGTGCCACCACCGCCCAGCTGAGCTGTTTCTTTCCTGTTCCCAAAGCATACATTTTTCCTCTCTTAGAATAGACTTGTGTATAAAATGGGAAGTGGTGCTCTCTGACACCTGGCATAGCTTCCCTAGTGATTTGAAATGCTATCTGTGATATATACTTAACTTCCATGTATTCCTTGATCTCTTTTTGAATGTTTTTCCTTTTCTGTTGGCATATTATTACTATCTAAATCAGTGCCACCATCTGATTTTACCCATTGTAGCTTAGACATTTTGATATACTAATTCTTTACTATATACATTCAAAGTTCATTATGTACTGTTTGTTTTCTAAGTTTCTGGAACCCATGACTTCTATTTTCTGCTCAAGTATTGTAGGCTTCATTTATTTCCTGAGCCTCCACCCAGAAGGGAATGTTTCAGTTTGGAGGTTGCCACATAACACAGTGAAGTGTTGTTCCCATTTACAGATAAGGATACCAAGGACCAGATATAAGTAAGGAGCTTGTTCTTACAGAATCAGAACCAGGTTATAAACACAAACCTCTGGCTACTCCCTCAGCTAAGCATATTGTTATAACTCTATACTTCTAAATGTAACATTGAACAAAGTCTCTCTTTTTTATTTCATCTCTGAACAAAAACATTTCATACGTAGAAAAGGTTTTGGGTGTGCTAATGTTTTAGTTCTGTCAGATCTGCCACTGATTGTTTTGTAGAATGCTGGCAAAGGACGAACTGGTGAGCGTGCTTGAGAAGTGTTGTGAGGTTTTGAGTTCCTCTGCTGAAAAGCAGCTTGGCAGCACAACACAAAAAGTAAAGGATTTCCTGACCCAGTTTCAGAACCTTGATGGTAAGTAAGTGTAAAATGCTGCCCATTCTTGCTGGCATGACAGTTTTGAACCAGAATGCCATTGAAACTCTTCAAGCTCAGCCAGCAGGCAAGGCTCAGAATGTCACATCTCAGCAACCACAAATAGGCAAAGTGCTTCTCCTCTAGATTTGTTTAAACAACGCAGAAAATTAAATGGAAGAACATTTTTGTTCTTGAGATGAAATTGGGTGGACATACCTGGAGACAATTGATTCTTCAGCTAGACCATTTTATACTCTTTCCTGATCTAGTGGGTATTGGGATGGGGCCAAGGAAAGAGGCTTGATTGATACAGAGGCAACAGAATTAGATATGGCATCTCAAAAATACTTTGTTTGCAGTTTGAATCCCTTCTGTCTTTATTTGTCTTTAAACTCCTTTTTATGAGAAGTTCCCTTTTCTAAGGAAACTTTTTTGTGGGAATCTTTCCTGTATCTTTTATGCAGGCTGGTCTCTGATGAGAACTCAATTATAAAAGATCAAAGTGGTTTGGTACAAACAGGCAGGATGAGCAATTCTACAAAGGTGCTAAGAAGACTTCCCTCCAAAATATGTGTGGTGATCTTTTAACACCTTAACAATGACCTGAAACACTTTACAAAAGTAAAAATTTTAGAAATTGAGATCATTTTAGATATTAGAAACTGAAATCTAGGAAGAAAAAGTAAGCTGTTTGATATTTCACAGCTATCTAATATGTACCTAGACTTTAACCCAGCTTTCTTGACCTCCAGGTCAGTGTGTGTGTGCGAGCGTGCGTGAGAGAGATCAGTTCACAATTGTAGTTTCACCAATGAGAAGCCACTATTAAGAATATAAGTATCGCCAAAAGTATAGAATATAAAATAAATTGGACTCAGAAATTCTCTAAGAAGAAACTGATATCATGATACTGTAATAATTTTTTTTTCAAAACTCCAGCTCTCATTATTTTTTTAATGAGTTATTTAACTTTGTGTTCATTGGTGTGAAGGTGTCAGATCTCATGGAACTGCATTTTCCGACAGTTGTGAGCTGCCATGTGGCTGCTGGGAATTGAACCCGGGTCCTCTGGAAGACCAGTCAGTGCTCTTAACCGCTGAGCCATCTCTCCAGCCCCTACTGTAATAATTTTAATTAGACTTTGTGTGAGATGAATTAGTGAACAGATCCATTGTTACACTAGCACTGAAGGATCACAGCTTCTGAAACGAAAGATTGAAGATTAAAATGATTGACAACAGTATAAAAAATAAAGTGTTTTTTGAGTTAAAGCAAAACCACCCTCCTGGTGATTTGTCTATTTCTCAGTTTTTAAAAGTCAATTCTTAATAATAAAATACACTCAACATTTCTCACAGGAAGAAATATTTGGTTTTTTTAAACCTCTGGTTTCTATACACTAATGGCATATTATAATTGGGATTTAAATGGGGTGAGGACATTAAATCAGGCTGAGTGTTACAATCACTTTTAAGGTTCTGCTACAAGTTAATAAAATGAAAAAAAAAGAATTTAGCTAGTAGTTATCTTAACCTTAGCCTTTTTAAAATCATGGATTATCTTCTGATTCTTTAAGAATGTGTGTGTGCGGGGCTGGAGAGATGGCTCAGAGGTTAAAGAGCACTGGCTGCTCTTCCAGAGGTCCTGAGTTCAATTCCCAGCAACCACATGGTGGCTCACAACCCTCTGTAATGAGATCTGGCGCCCTCTTCTGTGGTGCAGGCAGACATGGAGGCACAATGTTGTATACATAATAAATAAATAAATCTTAAAAAAAAAAAGAATGTGTGTGTGCGTGTGTGTTTAAACTGAATTCTTCAGCCATACATGAAGCAGATCATTGCCCAGTGTCAGGTTACCAAGTCAGCATGTCATCCCCTGCAGAAGCATAGTTACACATTTTATCAGTTATCGAACTGATTTTACTACAGCTTTTACATTACCTTCCTCTTGCTGAACAGGAATGAATATTAAATTGCAAGGCTGAGACTAGGTTTGTCAGAATGTAGCTTTCAATGTTTACAGTCTAGGGAGGTCAAAGAGACATAGTTTCAAGTTTGATTTTTTTTTTAAGATATTTATGCAGGCTTTTACTTTGTTAGTTCAAAACACACTCAGAATTCAGTAGCTAGTAGTTGAAGACCTTATTGACATCTCCTCTGTGTACTATGTAGTGCTTTTAGTTTTGGAGTGAATGTCATTTGTCTGATAGAATCTTGTTCATGTTAAAAAGAAAAGTGTAACTTTTACTTCCATTGAATTAGTGTAAATGTTTGTTCCCTCTATTGTATATTGGTTTTGTATTCAAAACAGATAGCAAAGAGGAAGAGGATGCTTGTGGATCCCAGCCAAAGGGGCTGCAGAAAACAGACCTCTATCACCTTCAAAAGGTTAGGTATCTTTCTTTTCCTTCCAGCTGCTTTAGGAGTGGTGTGTTGTTCCAACTAGTCTAGACCAGCTCTGCCAGAATGTCTCCACTTTCATTTTTTTACATCACAACCAGTAACTTTGCAACTGATAAAGGAAACATATTGATGTCATATAAACTGCAAGATGGGGTTGATTTTCTGTGCCTACTGAAGAATTAGAAGGTAGAGAAGGAGTATTACAGGAAATCTTGAGGAACCATCATACAATACCAGGGAAATTGAGGTCCTGTTTTGGGGTCCTTTCTCTTATTAATGAATAAAAAAATTAGCAGTGGTCCAGAGGACAAAAATAGGAAAATAAGCAGGCAGCCACAAGGCAGGAAGGGTGGCTTTGGAGAATATGGAAGGGTAAGGAAGTTAAAAAGTATGCATAGGCTCTGGCCAGCATGCAAAAGAAAAAGGAATAAGTATGTCCGATGCAATACTCAGAAAGACAGGCCCAGCCAAACGGCAGGGAGGTTCTTTAGTGACTAGATGTTAGGAATGCTGCAAAGGAAACCACATTATCTTAATGGAAATGAACCAGCCTCACTAGGAGTGCCACTCAGCCTGGACCTTGACCTGTGTGAGAAGACAGGCGAAGTCTCCACCTAGAGGCAGATTCCATTGTGTCCTGTCGTACTGTTTGTCTCACTATCATCCTAGATTGTACATGCACACAGTCTACTAGGTAATATAGAAACCATTCCTGAAGCCTCAAGGAAGAAAGCAATATTAACTGTAAGGAAAAAGTAGGTCTATATATGGTTTACAAAAAGAACATGTAGATATAATGTACTTACTTTTTTGATCCAAGAGTTGGGAGAACCTAAGGCCAATTTTCTTCACACACACACATACACACATACACACACCCCTACCTATGATGCAGGAACCAAACCCAGGATGTCTCCATCAGCTAGAACCCTACCACTGAACTACAATCTGTTTTTTTCTTTTTGGATTACCATTCAAAAACAAAACTGAGCCACAGTCTGTTGTTGTTCTCAGATGATGCACTTTCAGCCCTCGGTTGCCAAATGAAGACCCTTCTTTGTACCATACTACTAAGTTATAAATGTAGCACAGAATTTCAGTCTGGGTAAAAACTAAATCCAGAGACTCTGTTGTTAATGTGACCCAAAGCTGTGGTGGCAATGGATGGTGTTTTGTTCCTTCTCTTCTGGCATGCTCCCTCATGCTCGTAAATGAACTAACACTTTCTAAATAGTGAGCTCTCTTGTAATCCGGAGCAGTGCAGTAAACTGCTCTCTTCTTTCCTTGCTGTATGTTTAAAGCAGAACATGTAGAGGGCAGAGTCTTAACAGAAAATAAAACACATTTTGATCTGGTTCTTTGTACTCTGCATAAGGGCATCTTTACTTGAGTGACAGCTCTCTCTGAAAGTGTTTCTCTCCTAAACTCACCAAAAATAGCATGTTTGTTTACCCACTCCCCACTGTGGCCCTGTAGTCCTTATTGGAAATGAAGGAATTAAGGAGAACAACTAAGAAGCAAACCAAGTTTGAAATGCTCAGAGAAAATGTTGTGAACTTCATCGACAACCTGGTGAGGTGAGTCTGAGGCTCTCAAGACCTAAAAGTAACCCTGTTTTCCCAAATAACACTAGTAACTAGCTGCCCAATCCAGGATGTTTCTTCCATCTAAGTAGAGTTAACACTTTTTATTGACCTTCTGTCCTTGTTGAGTTATTTAATCAAATGGTTTGGTTAATTTTTTACTGTTAGTCAGGAAGAAAGCAGGTTTAAACTTCATTTAGCCCATTAGGCTGGTGAGGAAAAATGGGAAGTTTCAAAGTATTTCTCCTGTTTTGCATTGTACTTTTATCATTTTTCTGCCTATTTAAGTAGTAAATGCTGGATCTGGACTAAGCCAAGAAACAGACATTGTATACTAGCCATGTTACTGCTTTGTTCTTAATATTTTATCAGGTCAACTAAATATCAGCACCAAATGTACATTGAAGTGTCTGACGAGTAACTATCAAAGTCTCCTAGTTTGTTTTGTGATTTTTCCTGGGAAGACCATTTTGTGTATTTCCCAAAGGACAGTGTTATGTGTGTACATGAAATTATCCATCCAAGTGACCTTTTGGAAACCTGGACCATGTTATAGATTTTAAAGTAGGACGTGTACCAAGGAAAATGACTTAGGCAGTCAAAAGTAGAGCAGAATGTGGTGGTTTGTGCCTGTAACCCAGCATTTGAGGCTCTCCAACCACCCAGCCAGTCTTCTGACATCTTGCCTTTTAAATCTGACTCTTCAACCTTTTACCAGCTGCTGAAATAATGAGAATGATTGAAATTGGTTGTGAAATCACAAAGTTTCCCACACAAAGATTAAGATTGTAGTCTGTTAAAGCTAAAAGCGGAAGGGGAAGAAGGAAGTGCAAGGAAACAGAAGAGAAAGAGGGCAAGTAAGCTAAGAGAGAGGCTGCTTGTGCCACGCGGCCCTGCTCTGCCGGAAACCCTTTCCATTATTTTCCACAAGACCTGGAGTACAGATATTGGACAGAGCTTTGAGGTCTGGAGAAAAGATATTTAAAATGAAATACAAGCAGACTGGTAATTCAAAATCTATGTTGCTTTACAAGCGCACTGTGGATAAGGACCAGCATCTGAGCGCAGCATGAGAAGGGTCAGGAACTCTTGAGGTAGAAGGAGGTGGTGGTGAGGAATGATTTGCATGGCCAGTGCCCTCTTCCCTTCCTCTCCTCTTTGGTCACAGAGAGCAGCAGAACAGAATAAGTGCATGGAGGTAAAGGGCTAGGGCAGTAAGAGGAGGAAGGACAGCAGCAATGTCTTTGGATACACAGCCAGTAATGTGACTAACACGCAATAAGCATAGGACTCTAAGACTCATAGGAGCTGTTTTGATCCAGGTTAGAACCTACTGTTCTGCCATTGCACTTTGTATGCCAAAGCTTCTGCCTAGCAGGCTTCCCTGCAGCCTCCAGACTGTGGCAGTCACGGCACTGCTTCTGCCCAGCAGGCTTCCCTGCAGCCTCCAGACTGTGGCAGTCACGGCACTGCTTCTGCCCAGCAGGCTTCCCTGCAGAACCCAGACTGTGGCAGTCACGGCACTGCTTCTGCCCAGCAGGCTTCCCTGCAGAACCCAGACTGTGGCAGTCACGGCACTGTCACTGACTCAGCACAGATTAAAAGTAAATTTGTCGTCTAGCTCATCAGCAAAAGATAAAGTTAGAAGTTATGCTCAGCTTTGTAATAATTGAATTTTATTAGTGAACAATTTGTTTTTTAAAGACTTTAAAACTAAAGTTTAGCCTTAGAGGGTTTTTTCTTTTTTTCTGTGTGGTGTGTGTGTGTGTGTATGCCAGAGGGCATCAGGTGTCCACTGAGACAGCATCTGTCACTGAACCTGAATTTAGATGTCAGTCCTGCAGCATTGGGGTTACATGTGCACCCGGCCACAGCTGGCTTTTTAGAATTGGTACTTGGAATTCAGGTTCAGGTTCACATTTGTAACGCAGTTGCTTTTATTCAATGAGCCATCTCTTTAGCCCCGATTTAGCTACTTTTTTAAAAAAATTAAAAAGCTCCTGGACATCATTCCATGAAAAATATCAACTGTTTTTTTTTCCTGATAATAAAGATTTCCTAAACTCAGTACTGTTTACCACTTTCCCAAAGCCTAGAATGCTTGCTATGGTAAAAATGTTGATATGTTTTATGAATAACTTAGGAAATTCAGTAATACTTCAAGAAATTATCCATTAGAGATTTTAAGCATAAATATAACAAATGTTCAAATGTTTGACTAAACGTTTAACTTAGAACTGAAACAAATAGTTTCTCCTTAGGAGTATTATATTGGAGTTCTCTGGAGGAACCGAACTGATAGAATGTATGTATGTACATGTATGTACATGAGTATACAGAGTATTTATTAGAGTGCCTTACAGGCTGCATGATCCTGATGGAAAGTCCCAAGAATCCAATCCAATGGTTGTTCAGCCCACAAGGCTGATGTCTCAGCTCTAGCCTTCATTATGTCAGAGCCCTGAAGAGGTAGACGCTAATAACCAGTGAAGGAATGCCTCATCAAAAGGATGTATGAACTTCCAATGAGAACGAGGGCAAGCAGGCAAAAAGCCGAAGTTCTTGCTGGGCAGTGGTGGCGCACGCCTTTAATCCCAGCACTCGGGAGGCAGAGGCAGGTGGATCTCTGAGTTTGAGGCCAGCCTGGTCTACAAGAGCTAGTTCCAGGACAGGAACCAAAGCTACAGAGAAAAATCCTGTCTCAAAAAAACAAAACAAAAAAGATGAAGTTCTCTTCCACTCCCTTCTTATGGACTGCCTTAAGGTGTGGGCTAGATTAAACATGGGTTTTCCTACCTCAAATGATCCAAAAGAAAAATGCCTCATGGGAGCACACAGCTACTTGCATTTTACATTTAAGATCCCAGATGTAATGAAGTAGACCACCATGAGCAGCCAAAAAAAATACAGAGTAAGTTTGTAAAGTAGTATTGAAGTATAAGTTTTGGTCTTTGGTTTGTGGATTTCACTGTTTAAGTAACATAGAGGCTTGACAGAACCGTTGAATTGAAAATAACCCTATACATATGTTTCAGAGTTTACCTTCTGCCTCCTGAGAGCCAGCCTTTGCATGAGGTAGTATACTTCAGTGCTGCCCACACGCTCCGCGAGCACTTAAATGCTGCTCCACGAATTGCCCTCCACACCGCACTCAACAATCCTTATTATTATCTTAAGGTAAGAAGGAAACTTGATTCTCCCACAGTTAAGCTCAAGTCCCAGATATCAGCACCACAAAAATATTCAAAGTTTGCAGTTCTGCTGTAATGAAAGTTAGCAGCTCTGGGTTCTGCACTCACATTTTCTTAAGGAAAAAAATAGATTCTTAGATTTAGGTGAACTGACTCCCAAAAGTCGTCCTCTGACCTACACACATGCCCCCCCCCACACACAAAAATTTTTAAACAAATCATAGGCATAAAGCTTTACAATATAATGCCTTACTCTTGTGAAAAATGATTCCTTTGTAGGTAGGTAACAGTTTGTCAGTGAACAGGTGATAAGACCTAATGAACGTGTGTAAAATTACAAATGCTTACTTAAAATGAGAATTTTTAAATTTTTTATTTATATATTTTTTATGTACTCTGCATGCACACCTACAGGCCAGAAAGGGGCATCAGATCCTAATACAGATGGTTGTAGCCACCATGTGGGTGCTGGGAATTGAACTCAGGATCATTGGAAGAGCAGCCAGTGCCCTTAACCTCTGGGCCATCTCTCCAGCCCCCTTAAATGGAAAAATTACACCGGGATTTCATCTTGGGTTTTTAAACCTAAGAGGCATCTACTCTGAGAGCAGCTGTAGGGCTTTGCTGCAGAAACTCCTCAGGCGTACAATGGCAGACACAGCTGCCTAAAACTTAGAACATTACTAATTCATTTCAAATGTTGAAAGCTACCTTTCTTATGACAGTTAAATAAACTTTTTTTTTTTTTTGGTAGATGATAAGGTTTTTCGTAGATGGATAGGGTTGTTGTACCTGCATGGTCATGTGTGCGCAGGAAGAGCTAGAAGTCTGCCTTTCACAAAAGATGTTTTAGAAGGCACTCTAAGTCCGGAGTGGTAGCACTGCATAGGCTCAGGCAAAAGGATCAAGTTCAGCGCCAGCTTTAACTTAGTGAGACTTGGAAAAAAGTCATGTGGGCAGCCACACAGCTCAGTGGATAAAGGGCCTAAAGTGATTACCTAGTAATAAACCTAGAACCTGAGTTTCATCCCAAAGCCATGTAAAGGTGGATCCCACAAAGTTGTCCTCTGAGCTCCACATGTACTACACATAGCACATGCATCCTCATACATCCCCACAACCTCCTCAAACATATACACATAATAATTTTTAACTAAAAACATGTCCCATAAAAATATCCCAAACTATGGCCGGCTCGTGGCAAAGTGTGAATGTGACGTATGGGAAGACAATACAGAGTAGGAAGTTAAACGGCAGTGGTTTTCAATGGCAGTGGTCATCAGGAGCTTGATAGATTCATATTTAAAGACTTGTTCTAATTATGTGTGTGTGTGTGTATGAGCTCGTGTTAGCCCAGTGCCCACAAGAGGCCCTGGAGCTTAAATTAGGTGTTGTGAGCTGCCTGAAGGAGGACCTATAGCAGCAGGTGCTCTCACCCTGAGCCTACTCTCCATTCTTGGTAATTTCATATTTAAATAACAGGCTGGTTAGATGGTTCAGTTAGTAGGCAAAAGCCTGATTAAACTCACTCTGAAACTCAAACTAGAGGGAAGGAAGCCTAACACCCGCAAATTAGTCTCCCGCCCCCACCCCCCACTAAATGAATTAATTTTTTAGGAATAACAAAAGTTTTAATGTATAAATTAAAAATTAAAATGTTTAGTGGCAGAGTTACAGAAAAAACTGATGTAATTTTAGATGCATTTTGTGTATGGGATTTGTTTCTTAATAAAAACATGGATTTCAAATAGGTTAAAGCCAATACTGAGTTTAGGGCTCACTGGTCGATTGCCTACAGCTCTTTTCTGGTGCCCTCTCTTGGTCTTTGCAGGTGCTTGTACTTAAGGACATCTGCTCACATAGACATATTCATACACATAAACAAAAATAAATCTGTAACTGGGTTATGATGGCTGGCCCAAGCTATATGTTTCCAAAAACTAAAAAAGATAGTACAGTGTTGGGAGCAAAGTCTTTTTCTTTGAGAGATAACTTTTTACTTTCCTATTAATGAGATGTTTTTACTAATGCCACATGATGATTGCTAGAATTGAGTTTAAACAGTTGGAAGGAGCATTTGATTGGGTAACCATTCCCAGAGACTTCTGAACTAATTACAGCAAACTGAAATGTGTTTTGATAGTCTCAACAAATAATAATGTATAATTAAGATTTAGGGGAAAAAAAAACCTTGCTGAATACTACTGAAGTATGAAGAAAGGAAACTAAAAGATTCTACTTTCTGATTTACTAAATTTAGGAATGTTTTAGTTTGGGTAGACCCATGACAACAGCAACTGTTACAAAGCACACATTTAATCGTGGTGGCGGCTTACAGTGTCAGGTTAAGTTCATCATCATGGCAGCGAGCATGCTGACATACAGGCAGGCATGGTGCTGGAGCTGAGACTCCTTACATCTTCATAGGCAGGCAAGAGGAGTGACAGCCTTGCAAGGGAAGCTTGGGGAAAGAAACCTCAAAGCCCACCCCTACAGTGACACACTTCCTCCTACAAGGCCACACCTCCTAACAGTATCTTTGGTGGGCCATTTTCTTTCAAACCACCTCAGGAAGAAGTTCAGCTAATCATTTCGCTTTTAATCATTTCTAAAAAGTTCGCTTTTAATCTGCTGTTTTTAGAATGAAGCATTGAAAAGTGAGGAAGGCTGCATTCCAAATACTGCCCCCGATATCTGCATAGCATACAAACTGCACCTGGAGTGTAGCCGGCTTATTAACCTGATCGACTGGTCAGAGGTAGGTCACAGAGAGAACGTGATAGTTCTTCAACCGCTTCAGGCAAGGTTCTTACAACTTTTCAAATTGTTTTGATTTCAACTTTTATTTTTTCATTTTTGTTTGGGAAACAAATTGTTACACTTCAGAAGTTCCTTAGGAAGTAGCATCTTAGCAGTCTGTATTCACAAGCTTTGTTCTTATCCTGCATTCTTTAAAAGCAAAAAAAAGACTCCAGTCAGTCTGTGCACTCCACAGAATACAGGGTGTAATGAGTACCCTTCGTACAACAGGAGAAATTCCAGTCAGGAAGAACATTTCAGGAAATGCCCTCAAGGTAAAGGACAAGTGCTGCTATCCCGAGAAGAGTAGTAAAGAGATTTTAACTCAACATTAAAGGATGTGCTGAATTAGCTCTTACCAAGAAAAATATGCATCTTCCTGGAATAAGACTGAAAGAAGAGGAGACAACGGCTTTCTTTGCTTTTTATTTATTTATTTTTTTAATTTTTTTTGGTATTTTGAGACTGGGTTTCTCTCTGTAGCTTTTGTGCCTGTCCTTTAACTAGCTGTTGTAGACCAGGCTGGCCTCGAACTCAGAGATCCACCTGCCAAGCCTCCCGAGTACTGGGATTAAAGGTGTGCGCCACCCTGCCCAGCTGCTTTTTAAATTTTTAACTAGCTGTTTTTTTTTTTTTTTTTTGCTGTTCTGCGTTAGTTCTCTAAAACTAGCATATAAAGAGCCAGTGTTATATTAGTATGGTTTTGGGAATCTGAAGTCTGACATGAAAAAGATGTGCCAGTTATCTACAGTAGCAGTACTAATGCCTGATTAGTACAGAAAAGATGCCTAGCAACAAATTTTCTTTTCTTGTGTACTCAAAAGGCTTTTGCAACAGTTGTGACAGCTGCTGAAAAAATGGATGCAAATTCTACAAGCTCAGAAGAAATGAATGAAATAATCCAGTATCCTTTTAAAACCAGGCCTATGGTGTCTTAGTAAAAGTTTTTTAAGTTTCTTTTTTCTTGGGCCTGAGAGTCCAGGTCAGTGATACAGCATGTTCTTAATTAAACACAGGGAGGGCCTAGAATCCAAGCCCCAGCACAAAAAGTACACAAACAAAAAAGCCACATCTAGTAATTCATAGATGTATCCTTCTCAACCATACCATTCTACAACCACCTACATTTCCAAGTGTCCTGAATTAATCTGAGATCAAACCTAGAATTCAACTTATATCCAGTCTGTAAATACATCTTTAGAAGATTGGGAAAGAGTCAGTTCTTATATAATGCTGGGATTGCTATAGGTGTGCACCATCCCACACAGCTCCATCTGAGCTTTATTAGCAGTGTATTCTAACTGCATTTAAATTTTCCAATAGGATTATTTAAAGTTTAGGGAATATTATTTTAACTACCTATTTCAATTACCAGTTAGTTACTGTTTTAACTTTGAAATTTTAGCCTTCTTGTGAAAAAAACTAATTTTCCTTAGCTAGAGTCTCCAGTGCTCGATTTATTAGAGCTGTTTCTGAACTAGAGCTTTTGGGCTTTATAAAACCTACAAAACAGAAGACTGACCATGTAGCAAGGCTGACATGGGGAGGCTGCTAAAAAGCAAATAAGTGAAGACAGGTGTTCCACATCTGACACGCTATCAGAAGAAACTACTGCTGAGCTGAGTTTAACCAAAAAGTGCACTGCTAACCTGAAATCAGTGCATCGAAACGTCTTTGGAGTACTTCAAATCTGATCAACAAATGCATAAATGACCAAAAGCTTTTACACAATGTAACTATACTTGCTACAGTTATTACTAAATTCTAAACAAAGAGTTGAGTGTATAGTGTATAAATGACATACTTTCTTATCCAGAGTAAGTTACTTACACTTGGTCAGCAGTACTCATGCCTTTCTCCAGATACTTTCACTCCTCACACTATGCGTATTGTATAAAATAAAAAACAGGTGTTTTTCTTGCTGTTTGGCTTTATATTTAATGTCAAAATATTCACATGAACAGTCGAAGATACCCACAGCACAGCTAGTAAAGGCCTTCACAAAGTGCACCCAAGCTGACAAAACTCAGAAATATAAAGACCCGGATAAAATATCAGGATCTCTTTCATGCAAAGAACTTAAGGATTGGACACCTAAAGCTTACTTAATGTTCACCCCCCCCCACCCCCACCCCCCCAAGAATTTAGAGACGGATGCCAAAATTGCCTTACAGGTGATCCAGAGAGCCCATGTTCAGGAAAACAAAAAAACAAACAAACAAAAAAACTCTTTAAAAAGCCTTCACACACTCGGGAGGGAGAGGCAGGCGGATCTCTGTGAGTTCGAGGCCAGCCTGGTCTACAAGAGCTAGTGCCAGGACAGGCTTTAAAGCTACAGAGAAACCCTGTCTCGAAAAACTGAAAAAAAAAATAAAATAAAATAAAAAGCCTTCACAGCCGGGTGGTGCTGGCGCATGCTGTCAGTTCCAGCACTTGGGAGGCAGAGGCAGACAGGATCTCTGTGAGTTCAAGGACAACCTGGCCTACAAGAGCTAGTTTCAGAACAGGCTCCAAAAACCTGGAGTTAGAGTCAGCTGTTGATCCCCCCAGATGTGGGTGCTGGGAACTAAACTCAGGCCTGCTCTGAGAGCAAAATTCATTTTAATCCCTCAACACAGATGTACGTATCCCAGATAAAACTGAGAAACTGATGCCCCAGGCTGGCTTCACTGTTGGGTAACCCAGGCCTGCTTGCCTGCCTCAAACTTATGATCTCCCCCAAGTGCTGAGATTATAAAGAAAGGCTTTTACCATTATGCCTAGATCAGAAAATGTTTCTTTAAACAATACAACATTTTATGCATGTAAAATACAGAGGCTGGTCTTAACACCGTTAACACTGGCAGATTTTTATCTTGCCAAGGCACATGTTCTTTTCTTTTCCTAGGTATTCACCTACATTTGTACATGCCATATGCATGCTGATTTTCTCTGCCATCTAAGATTAAGAGCAGCACAACAGGAACTGTTCTCATAATATCAAAAATACTTGTCATACTAAACCATTAAAATGATGTGTTATAATTACTTGACATCCTCGAAAATTCAGCCCTTAGTTGAGGAAAACTGAAACCTCAACTAGCTTAGAAGTAGGGCATTCATTCTGATTATTTCTCTTTTGTTTTCATGAAATACTAATCTGAAATCTTAAATTACTTTGTTAAAGAAATATCAAGCATGTGCTGTGTATCTGTTCCTTCCGAGATACTTCATAAATCAAAGAGCCTTGTCTTCCTCCTACTTTAGCCAAGTGGTAGAAAACAATGGGGTAAGAAGTAGGCTTGCATTGTACTCTTAAAGAATGGTCAGAGCAAATCTCACTTGAGCAAAACTACAAAGAGTTAAAAAAAAAAAAAAACACCCTACCCTCCCGACCCATGAAAGTGCTGAGTGCACTCACTAGGAAGGAGAGCAAAAATAACAAATGTCCTAAGGTGGGAGTGGACATCCAGAACGGGTGAGGTGGCTCAAGCAACAGCAAGTGAATAAGAAGGGCAGGGGTATGGGTCATAGCTCGACAGGTTTATTTTCTTAGGTAGGAAACAACCTAAGCAAAAGACATACACCTGTAAGTGGTCAGTACCTTAAGAGGAGTGATGAAGGAAAGCAGTAACCTGATAGTTGACCACTGAGATTTCCCACAAGGCAAATCTTAGACTAGGGGCCACAGGAGAGACAGTGACACTACAGTGGATGTACATGACAAGCCTTAGATCCTTTCTGCTTAAAAACAGCATGGCTCTATCGGGGCCTGCTGTGGTTCCGTTAAGGACCAGAGGACCATGTGTGAGGCTTAGTCCCTAGGATGACAGGTGGAATGTCTAGGAAGTAAGTAAGGCCTAAAGGAAACTTCTCATGACCCCAAGGAAAATGTAGAATCCAACTGCCAGTCATTTCACTCTCTCGCTCCCTGGCTGATGAGCGAGTGGTTTAGGTCTACACTGCCCTCAGCCATATGCTGCTGCCTCATCGTAGACCAAAGAAACAAGGATAACCAACCACTGAAACCTTCAATGCTGAAATAAACTTCCTGAGGATTTCATTATAGTTACAGAAGGCTTAACTTACTAAAAGAAACATTATGAGCTTGGCTTTGGATATAAATTAGGGGATATCCTGTTAGGCATTTAAGTGAAATGCCACCCAGTGAGGTGGTAAATCTTGTAATCGAGATCAGGTCACCAAAATCAATATCGAAAAAAGAGGCAAGGAACTCAAACTCTATAGCTTTGAGGTTTATGCTTATTTATAGTTAAAATTTCAGGAAAACAGTAAAAGTTAATATAAGAACAGCCGGTAAAGAAGTTGAAGAAATATCTTGGTGTTTTAAGCTCAAATGTTATCCATTGATTGGATTTAATACCAGATGACCTAACCGGGTGTTCAAACTGGACAGCAACAGGGGAGAAGCCATTCACTATTACTTTATAACGTTGAACCCATAGCATCACCTTATATTCTTACACAAAGGTTTACCCTAAGCACTACAAGTTCACTAGTTAAGAATACTTGCTTTTCTTCTTAAGGATCAGAGTTTGGTTTATACCAACCATATCAGCCTCTTCAAAACCACCTGTAACTCTAGCTCCAGAAGATCTACCACCCTCTTTCTGGTCTCCGTGGGCACCTGCACACACAAACACCTAAAACTTTAAGCCTGCCATCTGGTTTATAACTTGTAATGGCTAGGTTGTTAATTGTAGCATAAAGAAAGGCTCCAAAGTAACAGGCTTAGTCCTTCCAGAAAGTTAAGAGTTGTTCCAGAAGCTTAGAATCTTGAATCCTGGGGGTAGAAGGTAGGCTTAGAGAACTAGAGCTAAAAACCCTCAGCAAATGAGGAGCTATGAATGCAGTAGACATTCTGCTTTGGACTAATAGTACGGAGGTTACAGAGAGCATACATGCGCTGGCATTTACAAGTTTAACTTCTTGAAAACAATTTATAGCAGCTTATACTTGAAGGAAAAATTCTCTCAACTTCTATGAATGTTTTCCTAGCCAGTTGTCGAGGGCTAAATTTGAAAGATGTGATCTCTTGTTGGCACAATGTGCGGAGGGGAAAGTTTAACTGGCACCTAACGAGAGGCCAGATATACTTACTGTTAACGCTCTAGAATGCAGATATATCCTAAATGCCAATAGTTGTTGAGACTGAAAGGCTCAGTTTACAGCCAGCCACCATATTACGACTTGTGTTTCTCATACACGAATGGCCTTGCAAACTGCCTGGGATACTTGTGAAGGCCCTACAACACTTTGGCTGCTTGCTTTTAAATGAAGTTATGGAATGCAGTTAAGTTAAAAAGCCAAAATCCTGTTTTCAGTGAATGTATTACAAATGAAATAGTATGTTTAAGACTAGTCTAATGACTAGAAGTATGCTACTACACTTCAGAAGGGGCCAGAAAGATAGCTCAGCAGTTAAGAATACTTGCTCATCTTGCAGAGGACTACAGGAGTTTGACTCCCAGCCTCCACACAGGGAGTCTTCCGGCCTCAGGAACCTACACACATGCATATATATAAATAAATCTTTTTTTAAAACTCAGTAGAATTCACTGAGCAATATTTTTGACTGGGGGGAAGGGAAGGTTCCCTCTTATACTGAACTCCTGACCCTCCTTCCTGTCTCCCCACTATCACAGTACAAGTGTATGGCTAGAGTTTCAGCTTGCTCTAAGAAAGGTACTTTGAGAACCATGAATGGAAAGTGTGTTCATTCATTCAAGTGATGTTAGTGTTTTGAAAATACTTAATGTTTTGGGTATGTGTGTGTGCCTGAGAGTGTATGTGTATACTATGTGCATCTTGTGACCTTTGAGCATCTGTTGGTGAGCTGCTGTGCGGGTGCTGGGAACTAAACCTGGGTCTATGTAAAAGCAAAAAGTGCTCTTTAAAGGCTGAGCCTCTTTCCAGCCCCTTTAATGTTAATTTTGTCAACACCACCCACCTAGGATTTCCTAAGTCTGCCAAGGTTTGTCTAGATCAGGTTGGCCTGTGGGCATGTCTGTGGGGGGGGGGGGGGGGGGGCTGAACTGCTTTCACTGATTAGGAAGAACCAACCTGAAAGAGAAGTGGCACTGGCCCTTAAGCTGTAAGAGAAAGGTAACAGTATTGTGCATCCATTGCTCTCTGCTCTTACCTGGATGCCATTCCTGTTGTTTTGACTTCCCCAGCGATGAATTATAGCCTGGAATTGTGGGCGAAACTACACTCTTTCTACCCTAAACTGTGTATATCAACTAGAGCAGCCATGCTGTCATGTATCACATCATTCAAAAACATTAAAACTGGAATCGAAGGTAAAAAAATTCTACACCTGTTTGAGATCTTGCTATGCAGCTTGCTGTACAACAGCAAGTTACAGAAGCAATTCTGAATCAGAACTTAATTTTTGGAAACAACATTTAATAAAAGGTAAACCTTACCAGAAAACTAACTTTATTGAGTTCTAGAAAATACTTATGAGTTGCTGAGGAATCCCATCGGGACGGGTGAGTGTGTGCCACCCAGGGGCGGACTGTCCCGGAAGAGAGCACAAACCCCCTCCCCCAGCTCCTTCTGCAGGGCTGTCTTTCTTTCGCACGACCCAGCACCCCTCCCCAACCCTGCCCTGCTGTATGCTAGGACCAGTGCTCAACTACAGTCTTAAGCTCCTAAACTAAGGCGACCAACCCAGAGTGGTGAGTGCCTGCCAGCCGGGCAGGCCTCAGGGTCCCCTGTAAGGGAGCCGGGCACCTTCAGCTCAGGCGCCAGGCTTCCTGCGCGCTCCTGGATACCACCCCCCTCCCCTTGCTCCATTCATCCTGTTGGCCCTCGATCATTGGGCTACTGGCGGCCCTGTTTAGTTGCTGAGGAATCCCATCAGGACGGGTGAGTGTGTGCTACCCAGGGCGGACTGTCCCGGAAGAGAGCACAAACCCCCTCCCCCAGCTCCTTCTGCAGGGCTGTCTTTCTTTCGCACGACCCAGCACCCCTCCCCAACCCTGCCCTGCTGTATGCTAGGACCAGTGCTCAACTACAGTCTTAAGCTCCTAAACTAAGGCGACCCACCCAGAGCGGTGAGTGCCTGCCAGCCGGGCAGGCCTCAGGGTCCCCTGTAAGGGAGCCGGGCACCTTCAGCTCAGGCGCCAGGCTTCCTGTGCGCTCCTGGATACCACCCCTCCCCCACTTGCTCCATTCATCCTGTTGGCCCTCGATCATTGGGCTACCGGCAGACCTGTTTAGTTGCTGAGGAATCCCATCTGGACGGGAATGGTTCCTGCTTCTACACTGAAGAGATATACCCTGAGAGTCAATCACAGCAAAGACTGGACCAAGAGCCCAGGCCTCTCCTGGCTCCATTTGAAGGAAGAGATGGGAAGGCGCCAATCCAAGAATTCCTCCAACAATCTGAAAGGCAACATGACACCACCAGAAACCAGGGATCCCGAAATAAGAAGAATTGTACACCCTACTCCTGAAGAAATAGAAGAAATCGACTCAAAAGTGAACTATATGAAAATAATAGAGGACCTTAAACAGGAGGTGAAAAACTGCCATAAACAATTAGAGATTACAAACAAAACGGTAGAGGAAATGAATAAATCGCTCAAAGACACGCAAGAAAACCAAGAGAAACAAGAAAAAGCAATCAAACAGATTAGGGAAGCGGTTCAAGACATGAAGAATGAAATGGAAGCAATGAAGAAAGCACAAACCGAGGGAAGAATGGAGATGGAAAATCTGGGTAAACGAACAGGAATGACAGAAACAAGTACTAACAACAGATTACAAGAGAGAGAAGAGAGAATATCAGACACTGAAGATACCATAGAAAAAATAAACACACTGATCAAAGAAAACAGCAAAACCAACAAATTCTCATCACAAAACATTCAGGAAATTTGGGACACAATAAAAAGACCAAACCTAAGAATAATTGGAGTAGAAGAAGGAGAAGTGCAGCTCAACGGTACAGAAAATATACTTAATAAAATTATAGAAGAAAACTTTCCCAACCTGAAGAAAGAGGTACCTATGTACGTTCAAGAAGCATACAGAACACCAAATAGGCTGGATCAAAAAAAAAACATCCCCTCGCCATATAATAATCAAAACACAAAATATACAGAATAAAGAAAGAATATTAAGAGCCGCAAAGGAAAAAGGCCAAGTTACTTATAAAGGTAAACCTATCAGACTTACAACTGACTTCTCTATGGAAACCATGAAAGCCAGAAGGTCCTGGATAGATGTACTGCAAAAACTAAGAGATCATGGATGCAAGCCCAGACTACTATATCCAGCCAAGCTTTCGTTCACTATAAATGGAGAAAACAAAATTTTCCAGGATAAAAACAAATTCAAACAATACGTAGCCACAAATCCAGCCTTACAGAAAATTATAGAAGGAAAATCACTAACCAAGGAGTCCAACAATGCCCACAATAACTCAGTCATCTAGAGACCTTTCACCAGCGCAACTCAAAGAAGGGAAACACACAAACCCTACTACTTAAAAAGTGACCGGAGTTAACAACCACTGGTCATTAATATCACTTAATGTCAATGGGCTCAACTCACGTATAAAAAGGCACAGGCTAAGGGATTGGATACGAAAACAGGATCCAACGTTCTGCTGTCTAAAAGAAACACACCTCAACCACAAAGACAGGCACCTACTCAGAGTAAAGGGCTGGGAAAAGGCTTATCAAGCAAATGGTCCTAAGAAACAAGCAGGTGTGGCCATACTAATCTCTAACAAAGTTGACTTCAAACTTAAATCAATCAGAAGAGATGGAGAGGGACATTATATACTCATAACAGGAACAATTCATCAGGATGAAGTCTCAATCCTGAATATCTATGCCCCGAATATAAAAGCGCCCACGTATGTAAAAGAAACATTACTAAAACTCAAGGCAGCCATCAAACCACACACACTAATAGTAGGAGACTTCAACACTCCTCTCTCACCAATGGACAGGTCAATCAAACAGAAACCTAACAGAGAAATTAGAGAATTAATGGAAGTAATGAAGCAAATGGACTTAACAGACATCTATAGATTATGCCACCCGAAGAGGAAAGAATATACCTTCTTCTCTGCAGCTCATGGAACCTTCTCGAAAATTGACCACATACTCGGTAACAAAGCTAACTTACACAGTTACAAAAAAATATTAGTAACCACCTGTGTCTTATCAGATCACCATGGATTAAAGTTAGAATTCAACAACAATGCTACCCCCAGAAAGCCTACAAACTCATGGAAACTGAACACTCAACTTCTGAACCATACCTGGATTAAGGAAGAAATAAAGAAAGAAATTAAAGTCTTCCTTGAATTCAATGAAAATAAAGAAACAACATACTCGAACTTATGGGACACTATGAAAGCAGTGCTAAGAGGAAAGTTCATCGCACTAAGTGCCCACTTAAAGAAAACAGAGAAAGCACATATTGAAGACTTAACAGCCCACCTGAAAGCTCTAGAAAAAAAAAAAAAGAAGCAGACTCACCTAGGAGGAGTAGAAGACTGGAAATAATCAAACTGAGGGCTGAAATCAACAAAATAGAAACACAGAAAACAATACAAAGAATCAATGAAACAAAAAGCTGGTTCCTGGAGAAAATCAACAAGATTGATAAACCCCTATCCAAACTAATCAAACGGCAGAGAGAGAATACGCAAATTAATAAGATCAGAAATGAAAAGGGGGACATAACCACAGACACAGAGGAAATTCAGAGAATCATCAGATCATACTACAAAAGCCTGTATAACACAAAACTGGAAAATGTAAAAGAAATGGACACTTTTTTAGATAAATACCATATACCAAAGTTACACCAGGACCAGGTGAACAATCTAAACAGACCTGTTGGTCGCGAAGAATTAGAAGCTGTTATCAAAAACCTCCCTACCAAAAAAAGCCCAGGACCAGATGGTTTCAATGCGGAATTCTACCAGAACTTCCAAGAAGAGCTAATAGCCATACTCCTTAATGTATTCCACAATATAGAAACAGAAGGGTCATTACCTAATTCCTTTTATGAAGCTACAGTTACTCTGATACCAAAACCACACAAAGACTCAACCAGGAAAGAGAATTACAGGCCAATCTCACTCATGAACATCGACGCAAAAATCCTCAACAAAATACTGGCAAACCGAATCCAAGAACACATTAGGAAAATTATCCACTATGATCAAGTAGGCTTCATTCCTGAGATGCAGGGCTGGTTCAACTTACGAAAATCTATCAATGTAATCCAGCATATAAATAAACTGAAGGAAAATAACCATATGATCATCTCATTAGATGCTGAAAAAGCATTCGACAAAATTCAACATCCATTTATGTTAAAAGTCTTGGAGAGATTAGGGATGCAAGGGTATAAATATAATAAAAGCTATATACAGCAAGCCGACAGCTAACATCAAATTAAACGGAGAGAAACTCAAAGCCATCCCGCTTAACTCAGGAACACGACAAGGATGTCCACTCTCTCCATACCTCTTCAATATAGTACTTGAAGTTCTAGCAATAGCAATAAGACAACATAATGGGATCAAGGGGATTCGAATTGGAAAGGAAGAAGTTAAACTTTCGTTATTCGCAGATGATATGATAGTGTACTTAAGCGACCCCCAAAACTCCACCAAAGAACTTTTACAGCTGATAAACACCGTTAGTAATGTGGCAGGATACAAGATCAACTCCAAAAAAATCAGTCGCCCTCTTATACACAAAGGATAGGGAAGCAGAGAGGGAAATCAGAGAAGCTTCACCATTCACGATAGCCACAAACAGCATTAAATATCTTGGGGTAAATCTAACCAAGGAAGTGAAAGATCTATTTGACAAGAACTTTAAGGCATTGAAGAAAGAAATTGAAGAGGATACCAAAAAAAGGATGGATCTACCTTGCTCTTGTATTGGGAGGATCAACATAGTAAAAATGGCAATTCTACCTAAGGCAATTTATAGATTCAATGCAATCCCCATCAAGATCCCATCAAAATTCTTCACAGATCTGGAGAGGACAATAATCAACTTTATATGGAAAAACAAAAAACCCAGGATAGCCAAAACAATCCTATACAATAAAGGATCTTCTGGAGGCATTACCATCCCTGACTTCAAACTCTATTACAGAGCTACAGTAATGAAAACAGTGTGGTACTGGCATAAAAACAGAGAAGTCGACCAATGGAATCATATAGAAGACCCGGAATTAACCCACAAACCTATGAACACCTCATTTTTGATAAAGGAGCTAAAAGTATACAATGGAAGAAAGAAAGCATCTTCAACAAATGGTGCTGGCACAACTGGATGTCAACCTGTAGAAGAATGAAAATAGACCCACATCTTTCACCGTGCACAAAACTCAAGTCCAAATGGATTAAAGACCTCAATATCAGCCCGAACACACTGAAAAGGATAGAAGAGAAAGTGGGAAATACCATACAACAGATGGGCACAGGAGATCGCTTCCTATGTATAACCCCAGAAGCGCAGACATTAAGAGCAACATTGAATAAATGGGACCTACTAAAACTGAGAAGCTTCTGCAAAGCAAAGGACACTGTCACTAGACACAAAGGCAACCTACTGACTGGGAGAAGATCTTCACCAACCCCGCAACAGACAAAGGTCTGATCTCCAAAATATATAGAGAACTCAAGAAACTAGACTTTAAAATGCTAATTAACCCAATTAAAAAATGGGGCACTGATCTGAACAGAGAATTCTCAACAGAAGAAGTTCAAATGGCCAAAAGACACTTAAGGTCATGCTCAACTTCCTTAGCAATCAGGGAAATGCAAATCAAAACAACTTTGAGATATCATCTTACACCTGTCAGAATGGCTAAAGTCAAAAACACCAACGATAACCTTTGCTGGAGAGGTTGTGGAGGAAGGGGTACCCTCATCCATTGCTGGTGGGAATGCAATCTTGTGCAACCACTATGGAAGTCAGTGTTTCGGTTTCTTAGGAAATTCGGGATCAACCTACCCCTGGACCCAGCAATACCACTCTTGGGAATATACCCAAGAAATGCCCTATAATATGACAAAAGCATTTGTTCAACTATGTTTATAGCAGTATTATTTGTAATAGCCAGAACCTGGAAACAACCTAGATGCCCTTCAATGGAAGAATGGATGAAGAAAGTATGGAATATCTACACATTAGAGTACTACTCAGCGGTAAAAAAACAATGACTTCTCGAATTTTGCATGCAAATGGATGGAAATAGAAAACACTATCCTGAGTGAGGTATCCCAGACCCAAAAAGATGAACATGGGATGCACTCACTCATAATTGGTTTCTAGCCATAAATAAGGGTCACGGAGTCTACAATAGGTGAATCTAAAGAAGCTAAGTAAGAAGGGGAACCCAAGGAAAAGCATATAGTTATCCTCTGGGCTAAGGGAAGTAGACAAAATTGCCGGGGAGAAAATTGGGATCTTGGGGTGGGGTGGGTTGGGGGTAAGGGGAGATGGGGAGAGAAAAGTTAGAAGGGAAGGAGGTCGGGCCTTGGGAAAGCAGGAGGGTTGGGATAAAGGAAGGTTGGACAGGGGAGCACGGAACCACAATTCTTAGTTAAGGGAACCACTTTAGGGTTGGCAAGAGACCTGACCCTAGAGGGGCTCCCAGGTGCCCAAGCTGAGGTCCCCAGTTAGTTCCTTGGGCAGTTGAGGATAGGGAACCTGAAATGACCCTATCCTAGAGCAATACTGACGAATATCTTGCATATCATCATAGAACCTTCATCTGGTGATGGATGGAGATAGAGACAGAGACCCACACTGGAGCACTGGACTGAGCTCCCAAAGTCCCAATGAGGAGCAGAAGGAGGGAGAACATGAGCAAAGAAGTCGGGACCACGAGGGATGCACCCACCCACTGAGACAGTGGAGCTGATCTATTGAGAGCTCACCAAGACCAGCTGGACTGTGACTGAAAAAGCATGGGATAAAACTGGACTCTCTGAACATGGCGAACAATGAGGGCTGATGAGACGCAAAGGACAATGGCACGGGGGTTTGATCCTATGTAATGTGATGGCTTTGTGGGAGCCCAGCCAGTTTGGATGTTCACCTTCCTAGATATGGACGGAGGTGGGAGGTCCTAGGTCTTAGCACAGGGCAGAAAACCCTGACTGCTCTTTGGACTGGAGAGGGAGGGGAAAAGGAGTTGGGGGAGGGGGAGAAGGGTGGGAGGAGGGGGCATAGGGGGGAAGGAGGGGGAGGGAAATGGGAGGCTGGGAGGAGGTGGAAACTTGTTTTTTTTTTCTCCTTTTCTCAATAAAAAAAAAAAGAAAATACTTATATTTAAAACACTACTTTATTCAAATACTACCCATGTGTACAATTCGAAAACAAGCAGAATAGAAGTAAATGTTTTATTTTTCCAACTAAAGTCCAGTGCTACAAGGGCAGTAAAACAATGATACACTGGGGAGGGGGGGTGCAGCAATAAACATTTGTTAAAAAGACTGATAGAATAAATAGAACTACCAAAAAAATAATAATAAAGGAAATCATATAAACCCATTCTGAAACCCCAATGAAAGTCCTGAAATACAGAAATGCCCTCCTCCTCCACTATTTCACAGAAGTACTGTAGACTAACTGCTTAATTGTCCTGGGATTACATTCTAAATTATTAATAACTGGTTACAGCTTGGTTGTAGTGCACAATTAAAATCACACTAACTTCATCTGACGTGTCATTCTACAGCTTTATTTACATAACCAGTGAAGGGCATGTTCTAGATGCCAACTTTAATCCCTTTCAAACATTAATATAAAGAAGCCAAATTGTAATGATACAGCAAAACGAGGCCACTGGTATTAATACAAGTAGCAAAGGTCCACATCCAGGTGGTAATGACATCACGGAAATTTCCAAAACCAATTGCTGCTGCCTAAGAGTGGTTGCCACTGACGAAAGCTTGAAATAACCTGTATTCACAGACGGGCACTGGCACTGTTGCAGGTCATAGTTGGGACCTCCTGCAACAACTCAACAAGGAACAGGGCAGCCCACAAATGCAAAAAGCGTGATTCATGAAACATCTGGAGGAGAAAAGGAGTATTAGTGCAAAGAATGAGACAAAATAAAACATATAAGTTTAATTCATTTGTAACATCGCCCCTAGGTATTTAAGTGACCAAGAGCATTTTACTTCTGTTTTAAACCAACCTTGTCTCTACATTTTTTTACCCTAACTCCAACATCAATACATTTTTATCAACTCTTTTTAAATATGAAAACATTATTTCAGTTTGTAGTTCAAAGGTCAAATACTTACAACTAGCAGGCTGTTCTCCATATCGCCGCATTATCTGATCATGCGTAAACTTCACAAATGCATCATATTGTTCTACAAATAAAGATGTGTCAATTATATGACTTGCAAATAACCCATTTAATGTATCTAAAAATATAAATCTACATAAAGGCACTCTAACACCTTCATCCTTCCCATAACCTCAGTAATAATTGTAAACAGAGTGTTTTCCACATCCACAGGATACAACATAAAAATTTAAATTTACACTCGGGAGGCAGAGGCAGGCGGATCTCTGTGAGTTCGAGGCCAGCCTGGTCTACAAGAGCTAGTTCCAGGACAGGAACTAAAAGCTACGGAGAAACCCTGTCTCGAAAAATAAAAAAAAAAAAAAAATTTAAATTTACTAATACTGCAGCTGATCAACATAACTAGTTCTTCCCTAGGGCCATGAAAGTGAGGTGTGGGTTTTAAGAATGTTGAGTTCCTTTTTCTTTCTTTCTTTCTTTTTTTTTTTTTTTTTGCTGTAATGCTTTGGTTAATAGACAACACTGTGTCAATGTACAGAAAATACTTTCACCAGCATAAAACATGGTGGGAATAATTCAGTTCTTACAACAGTTTCTTGGTGTGGCCGTTTGAATAAGAATGGACCCAATAGGTTCATATATTTGAACACTTGAACATTTGAATCTCCAAAGAGTGGAACTCTGAAAAATTTAGAAGGATTAGGAGGTATAGCCTTGTTGGAGGAAGGTACACCTAGAGCCCCCATTGGCAATACTCCAATATTTAGTGACGAACAATTTCCCTATCAAATTTTATTTGATTACCTTACATCACTGGGGTTGGTCTTTATTGTGAAATATTTAACTAGGCAAAGATGTGTTACATCTGTCTATGCTGCATTTGTTTAAATATGTAATCCGTTGTTTTACCTTGCCTGCCTAAGGCACCTGACTGGTCTGGTCTATTAAAAAGATTTATGGCCGGGGCTGGAGAGCTGGCTCAGCGGTTAAGAGCACTGCCTGCTCTTCCATAGGTCCTGAGTTCAATTCCCAGCAACCACATGGTGGCTCACAACCATCTGTAATGAGATCTGGTGCCCTCTTCTGACCTGCAGGCATACAGACAGACAGAATACTGAGAATACTGTACACATAATAAATATACCTTTAAAAAAAAAAAGATGAATGGCCAATAGCTACGCAGTAGAGAGATAGGAGGGGCTATAGGGTGAGATAATAATTAGGAGGACGAATCCTCCTACTTATTGAATCAGAAGAGAGAAGAGCATTAAAGGGAGGAAGGGGGGGGGGAGAGCAGTTAAATAGCCAGAGTAGGACGTACAGAATCAAAGAGGTAAAAAGTCCTGAGGCAACTGTAGATGAAGAGAAACAGGTTAATTTAAATTACAAGAGCTAGTGGGGCAAGCATAGGTAAAGCCAACCTTTCATAACTACTAAGTCTCTCAAGACTTGGGAGCTGGTTAGTGACTCAAGGTTTCCTAAGCCCACACCAGGTCTAGGCCTTCTCTCTCTTACTAGGGATCAGGGTGTAGCTCTCAGTTATTGCCATAGCGCCTCTCTGCACGCTGCCATAATCGACTAACCTAAAACTGATCAAGCCCCCAGTTAAATGTTTTCATGATGTCTCTTCTCAGCAGCAGAACAGTGACTAAAGCACTGGGATATTCTAAAATAAATTTATTTGTTACCTGCAAGTTTTGTGTTCAGTATTTCTTCATATTCTTCTCGAACTTTCTCTTCCCGTTCTTTCAACAAACGTTCACAGATCATCCCAACCTGCCTTAGAGTAAATAAGGGCTGTTCTTTTTTTAATGGTGAGGATGTTGCAGATGAAGTCCCTATGTACAACATAAATAAAACGGCACCTGATTTAGAACCATAACAGAATGCACTCTGAAAGCAAGTTTCATTAGAACTGTGCCATGTGTTGTTCTCTTGCAACACTACAACTCCCAACATCCCTCTGGACTCCAGCGCACGCAAGCGCGGGACACATTTCCCAGAAGCCTTTGCATCCCCCGTTAAAAGCAAAGACAAGCCTTTGTCTTTCCTTTCACTTTTCCTAGTGTGTTTTCCCCTCCCATTAAAAGTGTACCACGTGGGACTGCCGCGTGTCTGTGTCTTTCCTCGCGTAACCCTCGTCTAACCCACAGGAATTAAGAACAACATTTTGGTGCCGCCGCATCGACCCTGAGACCTCTCCGTCCGTTGCCCGAGGCTTTTCCTCTGGGTTTCACCGACAAGGTCCAAAGAACCGACAGCTTTCGCTCACCGCCACCTGTTCTCCGCGGCCATTTCCACCGCTTCATCCTGATCCGTGAGTTACCCCGGGTTCACTTCCTTCCCCCTGGGGCGTTCAAAGACTGTCTGGCCGGCTTTCTTTGCGCGGCTTTCTTTGCGGCTTTCTTTGCGCACCTCGGGCTAGGGCTAGGTTGCTAACCCGCCTCCCCCGGTTCTTTGCCCTCGGCCGAAACGCTCAGTCCGCGCACCCGGAGTTTGGTGCTCCGGGCTTTTTCTCTTTTTTCTTCCTTTTTTTTCTAACTTTTTCCTGTCCGCTTTCGGGCCGCTCCTTGTGGCACCTCCGGGCCCTGTGCCCTAAAGAGCTTAATCGCCTCCTCTCAGCCGGGACTTTCTCTCCCATACGGTTGCTGGGCTCGGGGCAGTTAAGTGTTAACACGCCCCAAATTCGCTCGGATGCCTGCGTTTTTGGCTTGCCGTGTTTGCGGTACTCTGTTGGTACCTTTTTGCGGCTGGGCTACACTTCGGCCATGGGCTCAAAAAATTCTAAACCGGTCCCCCCATCTTCCCCGCTCGGGCAGCTTCTGGAAGCTCTCGAACCCCACGCCCTCATTCCCTCCATAAAACTTTCCAAGTTAACACGGCTTTGTTCCAAGACTTGGCCTAAATACAATTCACAAGGCTCCATTCGCTGGCCTTCCCAGGGATCATTTGACCCTGACACTCTGCGGGAGCTGGCAAAGTTTTGTCACCGGTCAACTAAATGGAAGGAATTAATGTACGTGATGGCCTTCTTTTATATGGCTCTAAAAACTGACCCATCTATCTCGTCACACTGTTCACCGGCTCACAAGTTTTTGGCTTTACCCTCCCTCCAGGAACCCTCCACTCCGACCATGGACCCCGCTGACGATCCCCCGCCTCCCCGACCTCGTGGGACCACTCCTTCCCGCCCTGCCCAATCGGGGGCCACCTCCTCTATCCCCCCTCCTTCAAAAGTTTCTTTTAGGTACAAAAAGGAGTCGCCTACACCTTCTCCCCATGCCTCTAAACGCTTCATTCCTAGGTCTCCAGGAGTTCCGCGTAAACATCCTTCTGGGTCGCCTTCCCGTTCCTCTGAACCCCCCAAAAAATCTCATTCCCCCCGTCTCATATATCCCAGCCTTTCCGATCCAGCTTCACCTAACTTTTCTCGCAGCAGGGCTCGACTGCGAAGACAATTAACGATTTCTTCCCGTCACAGCAGGCGCAGGCCGTCCGAATCAACTTCGGATTCTTCCGTCTCACCTCCCCGCCCCACCCCTCTGCCTCGGTCTTCCAAGACCCCCTCAGGCGCTAACCCCACCCACCGCCTTGCGCCTAATTTCACCCCTCCCCTTACGTGCTCGCGAGCCGCTGCAGCAGACCCTGATCAACCCAAACCAGCTACTGTTCTGCCCTTACGAGAGGTAGCTGGGGTCGAGGGCCCACTTCGGGTGCACGTCCCCTTCGCCTTATCGGAACTTTCACATATTTCTAAGCTACTAGGGTCGTATACGGCTAACCCCACTAATTTCACAAAAGAGTTTCAATATTTAACCCAATCTTACAGCCTAACTTATCATGATATTTATATGATTCTCTTTAACAACTTGCTTCCTGAGGAACGCCGACGGGTCTGGGAGCAGGCGAGACTGCATGCTGATGAAGTACACCAGACTCAGCCTTCTCATCCACCCAGTGCAGAGGCGGTGCCCGAACAGGAACCCCACTGGGATTACAACTCCCCCGGGGGCATTCTGTCCAGGGACAGATTCTTAACCTGCCTCCTGGTGGGATTAAGAAAGGCGGCTCTCAAACCAGTCAATTATTCTAAACTTGCAGAAATATTTCAGGATACAAACGAGAATCCTTCTGCATTCCTTGACCGTCTCACCAAAGCTATGCTACAGTTCACAAACATGGATCCAGAATCCAACGAGGGCAGACAGCTCCTGATGTCCCACTTTGTCAACCAGTCCTACTCAGACATCAAGGCGAAGCTCAGACGTTTGGAGAAGGGTCCCTTAACTCCACAGGCACAGATCCTGGAGATGGCCTTCAAGATCTACCACTCAAGAAATGACAAGGCCAGAAATCATTGCCACGTGATCACCGCACCCGCCAGGCCAGTTGAGGTGATGGACTCCACTGCCCGCCCTCCGCGCGTGGCTCCCCCGCCCCCTGGCCCATGCTTCAAGTGTGGTAAGACAGGTCACTGGTCAAAGGCGTGCCCCAATCCCCATCGCAACCCAAGGGGCCCCTGCCCAAGGTGTCACAGGGAGGGTCATTGGTCCACAGACTGCCCTCATGCGTTCGGTGACGCTGGGGCAGCCGCCCCAGAGGACCCCCAGGTTGACCTATTGGGTCTGGCTCTGGAAGACTGAAGGTTCCCGGGCTCCTCCACCGACAACCCGACTGCTACGCCCATCTGCAACCAGGAGCCCCGGGTACTTCTTACAGTGTCGGGACGCCTCATCTCCTTTCTCTTGGACACCGGAGCAACATATTCGGTTCTAAGGGAATTTTGGGGGCCAACCTCCCCCTCACGTTCCCCTATTGTCGGGGTAGGGGGACAGCCTTATCTACCTCTCCAAACTCCACCTCTCAATTGCATATTTAAAGGTATCTTTCTCACTCATTCATTTCTAGTTCTACCAACCTGTCCAGTCCCACTCTTGGGAAGGGATCTTCTGACCAAGCTGGGAGCTTCCATTTCTTTTGCGCCCCCCACCCGTTTCGTTTCAGATCCGTCGGTGACACAGCTGCTGCTTCTCCTGGCTCCGCGACCCTCTGATACTAACATGTCTTTTCCCCTCCCAGCTTCCCAGGTGGACCCTCTCGTGTGGGACATCCAAAACCCAGCTGTCGCTAAACACCACCCCCCCCCCGTTATTATTCAGTTAAAAAACCCTACTGGGTATATCACCCAAGCCCAGTACCCGCTTCCTTCCCAAAGCCTCAAAGGACTAAAACCTATAATCTCTGATCTCTTGAGGAAGGGGCTGCTTCGCCCCACCTCATCCCCCTTTAACACTCCTATACTGGCTGTCAAAAAATCTAACGGAACTTATCGTTTGGTTCAGGACCTCCGGCTCATTAATTCTGCTGTCGTTCCCTTACACCCAGTGGTACCCAATCCTCTCACACTTCTGTCTAACATTCCTTCAGGGACCTCCCACTTCTCAGTCTTAGACCTAAAGGATGCCTTTTTCTCTATTCCTCTCAGCCCTCGGTCTCAGAACATCTTTGCCTTCACCTGGACAGATCCTGATACTAATTTCTCCACACAACTAACCTGGACCGTCCTGCCTCAGGGATTTAGGGACAGCCCACACCTCTTTGGCCAGGCTCTGGCCTCTGATCTGCTCTCACTGTCCCTCCTTAAATCAAAACTGGTACTCTATGTCGATGACATCATGCTATGTAGCCCCTCTTTGGAGACTAGCAGGACTGACACCGCCACCTTATTAAATTTTTTATCCAAAAAGGGCTACAGAGTCTCGCCTTCGAAGGCTCAATTGTCCACCACTCAGGTAACGTATTTGGGGTTAACTATAACCCCAACACAAAAGGCTATCACCTTAGACAGAAAGAGACTAATTCAATCTCTTGCAGTTCCCTCCACCAAAGAAGAGGTTCTGTCATTCCTGGGAGTGGCCGGTTTCCTGCGATCCTGGATTCCCTCATTCTCTCTCCTCGCCCGCCCCCTATAAGAAGCAGCCCTCGGCTCTATGCATGAGCCCCTGCTTCACCCCATCACCAAACCTTTCCGGAGACTCCAACAGGCCCTTACCCAGGCTCCAGCTCTCCATCTTCCGGATTTAACCCGCCCTTTTTCTCTTTACGTAGCAGAAAAAGAGGGCTATGCCCTGGGAGTTCTAGGCCATCAACTGGGACCTTCCTTCGCACCTGTAGCTTACCTGTCAAAGAAGATGGACCTCACCACTCGGGGCTGGGCACCCTGCATACGGGCCTTGTCAGCTGCGGAACTTCTTATTCGTGAGTCAAAAAAGCTAACCTTCGGAGCACCTACTACGGTTTTCTCTCATCATAATTTGTCTAACCTCTTAACTTACAAAGGCCTACAGACCCTACCTCCTTCTCGAGTTCTTTCGCTTCAGGTGGCGCTGGTGGAAGACACTAGTCTCACATTCCAGTGCTGCCCACCCCTCAATATTTCAAATCTTCTACCTCAACCTGGTGCTAATGATTCCCCATCCCATTCCTGCATTGAGGTCCTAGAGGACCTACTGCCCCACCCCTCACATATACAGGAGGGCAGTCTGCCCCAGGCCACCCACACCTGGTACACGGACGGCAGCTCCTTTCTATGTGACGGGACACGCAGAGCAGGTTACGCCATAGTGTCAGACACAGAGATAGTCGAGGCAAAGCTACTCCCTGCTCATACTACCAACCAGCAGGCTGAGCTGATAGCCCTCACCCGTGCCTCCCAGTTAGCCGCCGGACAATCTTTAAATGTTTATACAGATTCTAAATATGCTTTTCATATCCTGTTGTCCCACGCGGCCATCTGGAAGGAACGCGGGCTTCTCACAGCAAAGGGAGGGTCTATTACCAACTCAGAGTATATTATGGACTTGCTGAGGGCCTCCTATCTACCTAAAGCTATAGGAATTATTCACTGTCGGTCTCATCAGTCTGACAGTTCTATTGCTTCCAAGGGAAATAATCGGGCTGACAGAGCAGCTAAGACAGCAGCTCTTAGCTCAGATCTGCCTCAGTTACCTCAGGGAGTACTTACAGCACAGCCTACAACCTCACAGACACCTCCTAACACTCAACAGATCCTGTCCTACCTGCACCAGCTTTTTCATCCGAATGAAAAAGCTCTGCTTCATTTTGTAAAAACACATATCAAACCCACGCCTGAGGACATCAGGTTTCTAAAAGCCACCACTGCCTCCTGTCAGATCTGCCAAAAGTCAGATCCCAGGACTAAATATCGTAGCTTCCCTTTCCCTACCCACCAAGCAAGGGGCTCCCTTCTGGGAACTGATTGGCAGCTGGATTTTACTCATATGCCCACAGTCAGGAGGATTAAATATCTCCTGGTTCTGGTGGATACAATGTCTGGGTGGGTTGAAGCCTTCCCCACCTCTAACAAGAGGGCCCAGACAGTCTCGATATTCTCCTCCGAGAGATTATTCCTCGGTTTGGACTCCCAACTTCTCTTCAGTCAGATAACGGTCCAGAGTTTACTTCTCAGATTTCTCAAAATCTGTCTAAAGCGCTCGGGATCCCCTGGAATTTCCATATACCGTACCTCCTCAGTCGTCAGGTAAGGTAGAACGAACTAACCGCTCTTTAAAGGAAGCCCTCATTAAGATGTCACAAGAACTCCACCTCGACTGGGTAAGGCTCCTGCCTTTAGCTCTTTTCCGACTCCGAGCCCTTCCAAGGGGCCCCCTCCTCATCTCACCCTTTGAACTCATGTATGGGCGGCCGGTCTTAACCCCCGGCTTCTCATCGGAGACTTCCCCCCTTCCTGACCACCTGCTCACTCCCCTCCTGTTCCACTTACGCTCACTACTATGGAACTTCACAGATCACTCACTACCTCGACCATGTGCTAATACATGTCCGCCGCCAGTTAAAATAGGGGATGAGGTATTACTCTCACCCCCAGGCCAGCGCCCTTCACCCCTTTCCCCTAAATGGCAGGGCCCTTTCAAAGTAATTCTTTTAACTCCCACAGCTGCCAAGCTTAAAGGAATTCCTCATTGGATTCACCTGTCACATCTTAAACCGTTTATCTCCACAGCTCAAGATAATCCTTCATACACGGTGACTCAAACCGGACCCTGTACTCTTAAGTTCCAAAGGACGCCGGATTCAGCCCCCCTACTACAGTCTAAGGACAATAATGGTCCCGATCCGTCGCTGTGTTAACACACCCTCCCTTCTTTAAATTCATAAATAACCGTCTAGCTGTCGTTACAGGTACCCCCATCAAATACGAAGGCAAGTGGTAAGCAGATTCTCCTCTACAAAGCTCTTTTACGTAACAGGCCAGCCGCTGACTGCAGCAGTGGCCCCTGAAATGTTAAGAGATGTATGGTTAGAATCTATTTCTTTTAAGACAGTTTCCTTAAGCTCCGGGATGCCAGCCCAACGGATCAAACACAAAGGAATAAGTATCACTTAATTTTTTTTATCATTTCTTAACCCCGGACATCCTAAGACCCTCTCCCCCCCTCTTCACCCCAGCTCCCCAAAAATTCCCCCCCCTTCTTTTAATTTTTTTCTTTTACTAATGCAACTTTTGCCTTCCAGCATCTTAATGATGACCCAGCTACTCAGGAAAAGCCACACAGATTTCTTCAATCAGCCGCCTCAGACGACAGCCAGGACTTCGAACATCAGTGACCGACTACACCAGCCAGCAACCCTGGACATCAGTGACCGACTACACCAGCCAGCAACCCTGGACATCACTGACCAACTACACCAGCCAGCAACCCTGGACATCAGTGACCAACTACACCAGCGACCGCAAACGCCAATGGGACATTGCCAAGATAATCGGACATTCCCTGGACCCCTCAACGCCCAAAGCCAGCAGGAAGCAGCCATGAGAGACTGGACTATGCCCCCATTCCCAACCCTTTAAGGTCCCCCAATTTTTTTTTAATCAAACCAAAAGGGTGAAATGTTGTTCTCTTGCAACACTACAACTCCCAACATCCCTCTGGACTCCAGCGCACGCAAGCGCGGGACACATTTCCCAGAAGCCTTTGCATCCCCCGTTAAAAGCAAAGACAAGCCACGAGTTCGCCCCTTCTTGTCCCTTCCCTTTGTCCCTTCCTTTCACTTTTCCTAGTGTGTTTTCCCCTCCCATTAAAAGTGTACCACGTGGGACTGCCGCGTGTCTGTGTCTTTCCTCGTGTAACCCTCGTCTAACCCGCAGGAATTAAGAACAACACCATGTCCTTTAAAATTTATTCTTTATGATAAACAGGTCCAACTAGTAATTCGATCAGCTGTGACTCTGGAAAAAGAGATGTTATCCAGAGGAAAAGCCTAAAGATGAATAGAGAAAACCTCAAAACAAAATTATTGTAATGATGGAGCTCATTACAAAACTTTTAATATCCTCCCAGCAAATACCTGCTTAGAACGTTTAGTGGCTCATTTACAAAATTAGCCACAAAAGAAATATAACTGATTTAAAGCTTCAGTTTAAAATTAGAGTAGTACTATAAAAGACACTTGTTTTATTATCAACTGTTTATATTTAAGGCCATACGGTAAAGCCTCACAAGCAGATTATGCCACCACTTCAATATTCCTCATTTTCCAAACGCTTTACTGTCCTATTAAAGAATCATGTCTTAGCCGGGCAGTGGTGGTGCACACCTTTAATCCCAACACTCGGGAGGCAGAGGCAGGCGGATCTCTGTGAGTTCGAGACCAGCCTGGTCTACAGAGCTAGTTCCAGGACAGGCTCCAAAGCTACGGAGAAACCCTGTCTCGAAAAAAACAAAAAAAAAAAAATGTCTTAAAGTTGCTATAGGGAAAATTCTGGAATGTAGATACTTAATTTAAAAACATAATTGATTCTAAGCTTTGAATAGTGATCATAATCTCATTCATTAATATAATCTAATTCACATAAGTTCATTCTTAAAACTCCAACAGAACCAAAGTTATCAAACTAATGCAGCTGTATCCAAAAGCAGTTGCACCAGTGTTTGTCAGTTTCAAATAAGCAAGAATATTTCTTCCATGCTTTCGTAACTAAAAAGTTTTGAGAGAAAATTGTTAACACAGAGAGCGCAGATCTATATTAAAAACTTTACGAATAGGATATCAACATATCTCTAACAAATTGACTCATGACCAAATATTCAGAAAGTCCATTTTTGTGACTTCTTAAAGGGGGAAGGCTCTTATCATGATTATTTCTTTGAATTGTGTACTTTTCTCTAACAGTTTTTCATTAATGCCACCAGTTAGGCTAGTCTGTAGGGGGGAAAACATCTGTATTTTATGGCTCTGAGTTCTGAAATATTATTAATTTAACAGTCACTGATAGTATCAAATAATGAGATACCTCATAGAAAATTATTTCCTTAAACAGTCATCCTCTTTAAGGATCATTTAAAGTACTTTCAAGTATATACATACAGACAAAAGCATAAAAATACATAAAATTGGGTGTTTTGAAAGTTTTTAACGGAAGTTACAAGTCATTATACTTACAAAGTGTCCGTTTTAGGGCTGCTAATAAGGTGGCTGTCTGGTTGCTGGGAATTCAAGTGCTGATTACTTTAATATTATAACTAGCATAATTTTTTTTTTAATCTTAGAGAAAAACAAGTTCTTTAAGTCACTATGGGCATTTGCATCCTTTCTTCTCCCGTAATTTCTCACATAGCATTTCTTTCACTTATTAAAGTTTCTTATTGGGGCTGGAGAGATGGCTGGGTGGTTAAGAGCACTGACTGCTCTTTCAGGGGACCAGGGTTCAAGTCCCAGCACCCACATGGCAGTTCATAAATGTATCTAAATCCAGTCCCTGGGCAATCTGACACCTTAAAAACATTACACATAAAATAAGGCTTTAAAAAAAAAAAAGTTTCTGATTACCTGGTGACGCTGGTCCACTGATGAGAAATGCATGTGGCTGTGAATCAGAACTACAACCCGGGTCTGTCTGCTGAAAACTAGCTTCTAAATGTCTTCTCTTCTGCATACGCTTATACTCCTGTTTTATGTTGTACAGAATTTGTTCTAAAAGGAAAAAGTACAAATTTGGAAAGATCTAAATTTTCATGATATACAATTTCCTTGAGCACAGTTAACAGGGGCACGTTTTTAGAAGTAGTATATCCAACCCTCTTCTGGCCTCTTCAGGCACATACATGCAGCATACACTCCCATACACACATATACACATAAAATGAATCCTAAAAAATAAACAGCCCACCTGAAACCTAACAATTCAAAGTCAAATCCTGTTGAGCACTAACTAGTAAATGCTAAACTTAAGCTTTTTACTCAAAACAGTGGTCAGATAGTCTGATTAAAACCCATTTACTTAGAGTAAACTCAGCTCATCTATCCATTACATATAGAACTACTGAAATGAACAGGCATTTCCAACCATTAGAAGGGAAGACTATGTACATTCCAGCACAGGCCAGTGAAAAGTGGTGACCACAGATCTAAAATAACAACATCCAAGGCAATTAATACTTCACCATGCATAAAACTGTCACTGCCTTAGTTAATATGAAGCACAATGAAACCTGAAACTATTCCAGCACTAACAACAAAACATTCTGAATCTTGGGAAGAAAAAGCCCATGTGGTACAATACACAAGAATCACTGCACTACAATGCAGTTATCTTTTTTTAAATATTTATTTATTATGTATAATTTATTTATTTATTATGTATACAATATTCTGTCTGTATGCCTGAAGGCCAGAAGAGGGCGCCAGACCTCTTTACAGATGGTTGTGAGCCACCATGTGGTTGCTGGGAATTGAACTCAGGACCTTTGGAAGAGCAGGCAATGATCTTAACCACTGAGCCATCTCTCCAGCCCCCCAATGCAGTTATCTTTAACACAGCCACTGAAACAGTTAAGATCATATCCAGAATATTATTTTTGAGCCAATACGATTCACTATACAGAGACTTCTAATTGAAAATAGGAACTTTGGGGCTGGAGAGACAGCTCAGAGGTTAAGAGCACTGGCTGCTCTTCCAGAGGTACTGAGTTCAACTCCCAGCAACGACATGGTGGCTCACAACCATCTATGAGATCTGGTGCCCTCTTCTGGCCTGCAGGCATACCTGCAGACAGAACATTGTATACATAATAAGTAAATAAATTTTAAAAAAATCATTAAAAAAAAATAGGAACTTTGATCTAACCAGAAGATGCCTGAGGTTTCCACTCCCCTAGTCACCTACCTCCACTTTCTCACTAACCCCTTTAGCTCTATGTGAAACTAAATCCCAAGAAGTTTAGTGAAAGCAGAAGTAAATGCAATAAAGAGACTTATATACAGTAACAATCCTATTCAATATTTAATACTGGTGCCTTTCATTTTTAATCTTCAGTAGTCTCTTTTCTTTGTCTAAGAAAATGTTCAGAATTTTAAAGAAAGGATTATTTTACTTATTTTTTTTTGGTTTTTATTTCTATTTCGTGTATGAGTCTTGTGCCTGCGTGTGGATAACTATACTATATGCATGTAGTGACTGTGGAGGCTAGAAGAGGGCATCTGATCTCTTGGAGCTGATGTTAAGGATAGTTCTGCCTGCTGGGAACAGAAAGGTCCCCTGCTACTAAATTCCAGTTCATATGACACCAAAAGGGATGTGTTGGATATCCAACTGCTTTTGTTGTGTGCCTCTAATGTAAGTATCTTCTCAAAGAGCCTACAGGTTAGAAACTGTGGGCAATCTTAAACTTTAAAACAAAGCAAAAATAGCAACAGCAATAAGCAGGGGAGAGAAAGGGGAAATGGAACCAATCAAAACCCAGAACGGGGAAATATATGTGCTACAGAGAATACATGGTCTGGTCTAATCTAGAAAATGTATGTGCTACAGAGAATACATGGTCCGGTCTAATCTAGAAGCAGAGTTAATTCAGCTCTTAGTCCAACTCACCAGTCATAAAGGCAAAATAATTTACAGTTACTTAAAGGGTTTACAGTAAGCTGTTGAAGTATCTCAAGTTATCAATGGCTTTATACTACCAGTGAAATAACAGAATCTGACCTTGCAGTGGTTACAGCACTTTTTCTTCCTCATGTAGATGCTAAATGAATGAATGCCTCTTGACAGAAATGTTACATAATGCAAACTTAGAATCTAACTCGGTTTGCAAAGACAGAGGGGAGAAGACTTTAAGGACAGCATAATTAAAGTTGAAATACGAATCCATTTCCTATTCATGTGCTCAGGCATTCTTTCTCCCAAATAAGCTACACAGAAAAATGGGTGCCAATACTTGCTAAGTCATGTTTCACACTCTAAATAACATCCTATTTGATTCTAGTACTTTCTTTTATTATTTTTAAAAAATGCTTATGTGTAATGGGGCAGTGGTGGCGCAAGCCTTTAATCCCAGCACACAAGAGCTAGTTCCCAGACAGGCACCAAAGCTACAGAGAAACCCTGTCTAGGGGGGCAGGGGAACGGGACCCAAACAAACAAAAAGTTTATATGTGTCTGTCTTTGCACATGTGTGTGAATGCCCAGAGACCAGAGATAACCCTGGAGCCAGAATTACAAAGAGTTGTGAGCTGAATACCATGGTTGCTGGGAACAGAACTCAAGTTCTCTGCAAGAGCAATAAGCACTCTTAACTGCTGAACAATCTTACTAGCCCCCTATTTAAAATATATATATATATATATGAATGAATGAATGAATGAATGAATGAATGTGTGGCCAACATTTGAAAAACGGTCTCTGATTTCTCCTAAGATAATCATCATGTGATTGATGACAAACAAATGCATTTTTCTGTAGTGACTACTATAAAAGAAGAATTAAGACCAACTCTCCACAAGAAAATACTGATTGGAATCTAAAGATTAATTCATGAATTTAAAAGCCAAAAGATTCTGAGTTGGGAGTGGAGGGACAGTGCAGTGGCCCTCAGAAAGTGAAGACAACACAGGAGCAAGATGGCTACCTCTGGATTCAACTGGAGATCCTGCCTCAATAACTAAGGTTAGGAGTGACTGAGGAAGACTCCAAATGTCAATTTTGAACCTAAGCTAAGACATAATGCAAATATGTATACATACATACATGTACACTTACCATACACACACTTACACTCCCCCCCCACACACATACACAGAGAAAGAGAGAGAAAGAGGTTTAAAGAAATAGTCTGGATTAAAGATACAAATTAGTGAGTCATCTGTGAGTAGAAACTTAAATCATGCGACTCCTTTGGGAACTATTAAGTGAGGTGGCCATGGAGCTGAAATTAGAACTAAAGAAATCCTGTATTTTGCTGGGCAGTGGTGGCACAGGCCTTTCTTTAATCCCAGCACTCAGAGGCAGGTGGATCTCTGAGTTCAAGGCCAATCTGGTCTACACTGAGACCCAGGACAGTCAGGGCTGTTTTGCAGAGAAACCGTGTCACAGGAGAAAAAAAATCCTAAGATTTTTTTTTTTTTTTTTTGCTTTTTCGAGACAGGGTTTCTCCGTAGCTTTTGGGTCCTGTCCTGGAACTAGCTCTGTAGACCAGGCTGGTCTTGAACTCTCAGAGATCCACCTGTCTCTGCCTCCCGAGTGCTGGGATTAAAGGCGTGCGCCATCACAGCCTGGCTCCTAAGATTTAAAGTTAGAAGAGCACAGAAAGAATAGCCAAAAAAATTCAAAACATGAAAATTAAGTGGCATTAATTCACATCACTGCTGACTGGCTTGGAAGTTGTCGGAGGTACAAATGCAAACAGGCATCTGAAAGCTCTTTCAAATTCCTTTTAGAGCACAAGCTAGAAGAAATGTTTTCAACTGAAGACCCAAAAACAGCAAAGTCAAGGAGGTCTGTGGGTGGGGGTAGTTAGGAGGACAAGACTCCTTTGGAAAAGAAAAATCTTCCTTGATTTTTATTAACTCAGTTACTTCACAAGGATACTTATAAGACAAAGACAAAGTTGGTAATGTTGGTACGAGGAAACTAAAGAAATTACCATATTATGACCTCTTTTTTTTTCTGTAGAAAGGCAAGATTATTTGTTGAAAGTATGATTATTAGACAAATTTTAAAAATCCCATTCAACTCTGCCTGCCTATTCCCAGCACTAAGGTGGAAATGCTTTTAGTCCACACAACCCCAGACAGAGCAGGACTACCATCACTTACACATTTACATGAATGTGTTCTGTTTCAGTGTCTTCTTTCTGAAATGTCAGTCAATACAGACCTAAGTGTGGGGCCCGCAGGTTAAGATCTACTACTCTGCTGTGCTGTATTGCTACTCCCATTCCACAAGTATCACAAGCTACCTAAATAAATCACAATAAAGAAAGCTAATGTTTAAAATTAGAATACCAAAACAGCAATACTAATATTTAAAATGAAGTATGACTTCATCTAATTGATAACTCAAATAATGACCACTATGCAAAACAAATTATAAGAAATCTCATGTCATGATCAGAAATTCACATAAGAGATGTCCTGAGTCTCTAAACTGCCTCCTCTATGATAGGTATGTTATGATATCTATATTCATTCAGGGAGATGTTTTGTTGCTGTTTTAAGTAAGGGATTACCCTAAACCAGAAGATAAGCATTGCTGCAGATCACAATGCCAGTCTCCAATAACGCACTATTTCACACTAAGTCACTGAAGGCTGATACAGTCAATATCAGGTTACACTGTCCTGGCAATAACAACTATTATCTATACTTCCAATTACATCATAAAGTTCTTTCAGGTAATTATATTTCAGCACTGGATAGTCTCTTAGGGATAGGGACAACAATACTTGAAAAATCCTACTATATTTTATTCAATTGCTAAGGCAGTTTAACATTGCTCACAGTACTCTTTATTTTTGAAGCAGGGTCTCAAAATGCAGCCCCTCCTGCCTCAGCCTACTGAGTGCCACCACACCCAGTACTATCTCATCTAAAAAATAAAACAAGGTTGGGCAGTGTGACATGTGCCTTTAACAACCCAGCACTCTGGAGAAAGTGGCAGTCAGGTCTACATAATGAGTTCCAGGACAGTCAGAGTTATGTAGAGAGACCCTGCCTCAATAAGTAAACAAGCAAATAAGAAAATTAATAGGTAAATAAACGACAAGTCTCAATAAACAAATAGCAAAAAAGAAAACAACAGTTCTCCTAAGCTCATCCCTAATCTATCCTCATTCTTATTTTCTTAAGGTGTTATAAATAGTAACAAAAATAAATACTAAAAAGTCAGCGAACATATAATTTCAGAAAAGTGAGCAAATCTCTAATTAATGGTGCAATTTCTCCAAATGAGACTTTTACAATATTGTAATGCTAGCAGTCCATATTTACCATCCAAGAGGAATATGAAGAAATATTAAGAAGCAGTTAGGAGCACTTGTTGCTCTTGCAGAGGACTGAGTTTCCATTCCCACCACCTACAACCTACAACAGCTCACAACCATCCCTACCTCCAGTTCTAGGGGATGTGACTTCCATAGATACCACATGTGTGGGATTCACATTCATAAACACTCATACATATAAATAAATAAATCTTTTTCTAAAAAATACCCAGAAGTATCATTTAAAACTTTCACTGCAGCTGGGACATGGTGGCGCACACTATAATCTCAGCACTCAGGAGGCAGAGACAGGTGGATCTCTGTGAGTTCGAGGTCAGCCTGGTCTACAAGAGCTAGTTCCAGGACAGGCTCCAAACTACAGAGAAACCCTGTCTCGAAAAACAAAAACAAAACAAAACCCTTTCACTGCAGTAGTTCCTAATTACACTTTCCTCATAAAATACTTTAACTAAAAAGAACTTTGTGCCAAGACGTTAGCTGAGAGGGTACTAATAATTCTGAAGCTAGTTTCAAAGGTGGTATCATTCATTTGCCCCGCAGCAGCTCTAAACTTGAGAGACCTGTCTGTGGTCATTCTTCCCAGACTATTTATGACTCTCTCAGGGAGTTGAGATATGCTGAGATAAACTGAGTTCTAGAATTGCTATACTCAGCAAATCAACATACAGAGCAGCATCTGTAGATACCAGACCCGTTCAAATAGGAAGTGTTTCCCTTCTCCTTACCTTTTAAAAATTGATAATCTTATCAAAGGCAAGTAATCCATCAAATTTTCACATATGCAGAGAAAATTTTGTGGATTAACAATACTGCACAGTATTAAGGTCAATAGTAAGGGGTACTGTTTAAATACTAGGACTACAGGATCATAAAATTCTGATGAACTAATTAATCCAGTTATAGGTAACTGGAGCTACACACTCTTAAGTATCAGGTTTACAATACAATCCACAGTACAAAGACCACTACTAATGCATTTATTTGCCAATTCCACTGAGAAACTAAAATTTAGCAGCTGTCTAAATAACCACAAATATTAAAAGACACTCTGACTCAATAAAATGACATCTGAAGTGAGACACTGCCTTCTCCAACAGACATATCATTTGTTTGCCTAGAAGCATTTATATTTTCTTTAAGCCAGCTGGTGTCTCCATTTGGAGGCATGTATCAATGTCTAGTGAACAATCTATTCCCCATTCACAAGCTGTAGTTTCCATTTTTTAATGGAACGCTTCCAACAAATACAATGAGTTCTTACAATGGAATTTAACTTTTCATCCAACTCAGTTCCTAAAACAAACTACAAACAATGTACACATTAAAGTTAACTAGCCAACTCAGAGTCAACAATATCCACAGAAGGTCATTCACCAGACCACTGATTCATAGTATAATTTCAAAAACAATGTGTTAGATTTGACTGATAGTACCAACAGTCTACGGTTTTATTAAAACAGTTCCTTTCATGGGGTAGTGGTGGTGCACACCTTTAATCCCAGCAGAGGCAGACAGATCTCTGTGATTCAAAACCAGCCTGATCTACAAAGCAAGTTCCAGGACAGCCTGAGCTGCTACACAGAAAAACCCAGTCTCAAAATACAAAATAAAAAAAAAAATAAATAAAATTATAAAAAATAAAAACAACTCCTTAGGAATGCCTTACTAATCTTTTGGTTATACAATAATATAGATATTAAAAAAAACTTAGATTGCCAAATAAAAGTCCAGTACTGGTATGAAATACAGCTCCTTACAGTGTTGGTCAGGTGTCCAGAGATCTCTCCAAGACTACTGTCAATGTTATTAGCTGCCCTCCAGAACTTGATGGTTAAGACTCTTGCTGAGGACCACACACCCTGGTCACTGGATAAGGAGCAAGCTGGTTCTGACCCAGAAGCTCCTCCCTGTTAGCTAGCTTCCACAGCAGCAGGTGTTTCGCAGGCTACTACGAAAGAAAAGTCATCCCAACAGCATCACCCAGCTGTCAACTCTGAGCTACAAAACTCATGTCTGGCATGACAAGTTCATGAGTAAAACAGTGGCATGAATGTCACGGGGTAAATGCCCTGCTATCTGACTGCGTTTATGATTTCCACCTGCTCCAAGGCAGAAACACATGTTTGACTCTGTAAACCTGGCCAAAAACCCAAAACTGCTCTAGCCTAATATCATTATTTTGTTAAATGGCCATGGTAACAAACTGCCCTATAAATTGTATCTCTGTACCTATAGATTAATGTAGCTCTCAGACCTCAGAAAATTTTTCTTGTATACTATTCACAGTTAACACAGAAACTCACAACTGGTCAAAGTGCAGAGCTCAGTTATAAAGGATCCATATCATATCTCTTCCCACCAATACTCAGGAACAATCATGGAACAGGCAGCAAATAAAGTAAGGGCCAGATGTCAGGGAAGACCAGAATCAGTGTCTTCTGCACATGACAGGACTGAATACAGCAATCGTCATCACAGGTTCAAGACCTGCATAAAAGATCAAGCCAGTCAACACTTATGCACAAGACTCCACCCTTAGCTAGGACCTATTAACAGCTGATGGTATTTGGTGTAGAAACAGTCAATTTTCTTTAAGCTCTTAGTAGATCAATCATGCTCCAATGGATAACCCTAATTCCATAAGCAACACAAATTGGGACTTGATAGGCTATTTTAAGGGGCAGGGGAGAGAACATGAAATTGGGAAGCAGAGAATGGGGGTGGAGTGGATCTGGGGAAGAGTTAGGTGTTTGATCAAAATACACTTCATGTACGTATGCATTAAATTCTCAAAGTACTAGGGGAAAAAAAATATATCCTTAAAATCTTATGTAAGGCCGGGCGGTGGTGGCGCACGCCTTTAATCCCAGCACTCGGGAAGCAGAGGCAGGCGGATCTCTGTGAGTTCGAGACCAGCCTGGTCTACAAGAGCTAGTTCCAGGACAGGCTCCAAAACACAGAGAAACCTTGTCTCGAAAAACCAAAAAAAAAAAAAAAAAAAAAATCTTATGTAAGGCATAGTAGGGTGCATCCACCCTCTAATCCCAGCATTTGGGAGGGAGAGCACTGAGTTCCAGGCTAGCTAGGCCTTCATGATAAGAACATTTCAATCTCTCTCCCTCCCTCCTTCCTTCCTTTCCCACCAACTTCCCAGGATAAGTATTTGATACACTCATTTCCCCATCTTCATTTAAATGCTCTTCTCTGTCTCCAAACCAATCTACTATCCTTTTACACACTAAGTATTTTAGACATCAATCACTGAATTATAATCCTAGGTCAGAGTATGTACAAACTTTTTTTTGGGTGGGTGGGGGTACGGAATAAAAGATCAGACAATAAATATGAATTCCGGGGCAAAATACTCTCTCCACAACCTTACTAAGATAATCTGTAATGGACTTTCAACCTTTTAAAGGCGGACAGGCATAACTGGATCCCAACTGTTTTTCATGGCACTGACATTTAAATTCTTTTGATTTTTCAATGTCATAAAAATAATCATTTTTATTCTTTTTCAGCCATTTTAAAATGTTATTTTAAAAAAGCCTTGCCTCCCAGTCTGTACAAACAGATGGCCATAGTTTGTCAAACCTACCTAAAGCAATTCTGAATCAGTAAGTCAGGCACACCAAAAATCATGTTTGAGATATGATGTGTAAAAGGGGGCAAGAACTGAAGCCACTGTTAATGAACAGAGTAACAGTTTCAAGTCTTGAGGGTAAGCTAGACTCCTTCAACTAGCCCTTTTCTCTAGTATTAAGTTGCAAGTTTAAAAAATATTGACTTAAACAAAAGCAGTCTTCAAATCAAAGTTTGGAATCACCTTCTTGGAATGTCTAAAATAACAGTCAGGGTTTAAACCAGTGCCCAAGTTCCTGAAGCTGCTAATAAGCCCCATAAAAGCCTCAACATCACCATCAGAAGTGACCGTGAGGTCTAAAAAAGAGCAATGAGAAAGACAAACTGCATATGGTACAAGCACTGTATAAACTTCCAGTTCTTTAGTTGTAACCCAAAAAAGTTCAACCATACATTTACAGTATCATTAAAAATTACAGTAAATATGTACATTTTAGCAAATTTAAACTTTCAGCAATCTCCCTCATTTTTCAGGATGTCAATTTTCTACATCAATATTCAAATTAATTAAAAATACCCACACTTACTATTTAGCCAACTATAAACATTAATTAAGATGTGATTTTAGGTTTCAAGATAGGATCAAACTATCAGCTGGCTTAAAGACTAGCAATAATTCTAATCATTTTACTATTGTACTTTACCTAATTGAAATGTGAGAGAACACAAAGTATATTAATCTCTGCTCCAAAGAGAGCAATGACATGACAAATTTGAAAGATCACTATTATTTCTGAACAAGTTCCTCTAAGTAAAGGAAGGTGTATAGTTCCCTGGTGTTTCATGTATGTGTTCAAGATTATTTTAATTGCATAGGGATATACTGTAACTCACAAACCTAACACTACCCTAATGAAATTTATTGCTGGTTACAGCTACTTTGAAAAGACCTCATTAGTAGTTAGGGCACCATTTCAATGCTCAAAGATACCATTTCATTAAACACAACTAAAATGTCTGCCCCAAAGAACTCATTCTTCACTTTGTTCTCGCTTTTTCTGTAATGTCTAAACTAGTGGTTCTCAACCTTCCTAAGGATGTGACCCTTTAATACAGTTCTTCACGTTGTGATGACCCAACCATAAAATTATTTCGTTGCTATTTAATAACTGTAAGTTTGCTACTGTTGTGAATCGTTATGTAAATATTTGATATGACACCTGGGGTCGCAACCCACATGTTGAGAACCACTCATTAAAACATATCCGTCATGAATGCCTTTATACATATATAAGGGGGAGGGGACCAGTTTAGGTATGATCATTAAATAAAACTTTTGGCATTCCTATGAAAACTGACTGCAACTCTTAAAATAGTATTGCCCTAAGTTAGATCAAATATTTAATAGCAAGAATAGGTAACTGAGGTCTCACCATGGATTTGGGTATGGCTATTTAAATGTGACAGTAAGAAAAAACCCACTTGGTACAGTTAATTGTATATGGAAGTTACCAGATACAGAATTATATAATTCCCGTCTTTTTTAAAATGAGGTTCTGGGGGAGAAATTTCAATTAAGCCAATCAAAGCTCTAAGGATGAGATCACCAAGGGGGCTCTCTCTCTGGCACTCACAGACCTTTGCATGCCACACAGCCACACACAAAGGAAATAGGTTTAGACTTCAAGTCCACAAAAGTCTGACTTAAGACGTGCACGGGGGGGGGGGGGGGGGGGGGGGGGAGATCCCTAGGTACACACATCATGTACAAAAGCAACCAAAGGTGCACCAGGCAGTCACTTTCCGAATGTTTCAAGACTTCAAGACGGGGGCTGGAGAGATGGCTCAGAGGTTAAGAGCATTGCCTGCTCTTCCAAAGGTCCTGAGTTCAATTCCCAGCAACCACATGGTGGCTCACAACCATCTGTAACGAGATCTGGTGCCCTCTAATGGCCTGCAGGCATACACACAGACAGAATATTGTATACATAAATTAATAAATAAATATATATATATAAAAGACTTCAAGACGGAAGTCCACTGGAATCTTGGGGTATTCGTTACTCTCGAGGCTAGGATGGTTTTCGTTGGGATAACTAAAGCGTTTACAAATAAATTAAGTCAGTCCCAATTTAAAGGACAAGTTCTTTTCATTAAAAGTTCGGATTTCTTAAGGACTAGACGCATAGCGAGATCACATTACAGTACTCGGGAAGAACATTTGCTTTGTTGTTGACCCTGCTAGAGAAACAGGTCTTGACTCAGCCAAAGTGGCGTTCTTGTGGGTGATTAATGACAGGCCTACAACTCGCCCCAGTGACATCCATCCCCCTCCAAGCCCCACCCCTCCTATACTAAAACCAGCCAAGTCTAAAATGGAGGAGGGGCTGCCTTCTCGCCTCAAACCACTCAGTCACTGAGTTAATAGCTGCAACCAATCGATTCAGCCCAAGAGACCGGGAGATTCGGGTGAAATGTGACCCTTCTCTCGCCGGACTTATAAACAATATCATCCACTCTGATCATTTCCGCCGGGTCTCTACAGAAGGACACAATCCCAGTGACCCTGCCCCCAAATGATCTTCCTCACAAGGAGCTAGCTACCCCATAATGCCGGCCAGCACGGCCCGTACCCACCCAACCTGCCGACACCGCCCCCACCTTGGTTCAGGCCCTTTCCCTTTGTGTCCGCACCCCAGATGCCCGGCCGCAGCCCACCCCGGCGGCCCCGGGGCCGAGGCCCACCTGTGGTGAGGCGGGAGGAGACGTCGCCGAACGGGGAAGGCTCCATCCGGAGATACTTCTGCGGCGAGGCGGCGGCGGCCGAGGCGGCGGCGGCGGCGGTGGCGGCCGCAGGGGAGGCGGTAGCCGACGCCGGGGCCGACAAAGGCGCGCACCGCCTCCGCTTCGGAGACGCGGGGCTCAGCAGAGGATCGAAATCCAGAGTCCTTTTCAGAGTGGCTCCGCACGCCATGGCGGCGGGCAGCCGAGGCCCGGCTCGGGCGGGGCCGGGAAGGACGGGGGCAGGAGGGCCCTCGGATGCGCCCGGTGGGTGTGGGGCCCGGGACGGCGGGGCCGCGGCAGGGCAGGTGGGCGAGGCGCGAGGTTCGCGACGCCGGCTCGGGGCCGCTCCCGAGAGGCCGGGCCACCCCCGCCGTGCGCTCGCTCGCTCGGACTGGAGCGCGCCGAGGCTGCTGCGCCGAGACCGGCTCCCTTCGGAAGTGGACCCGGCCAGGGGCGCGACCAAAACGCGATCTCCCACGCGCCGGGGCCGACGGAAGCTGGCGAGCGGCTGCGACGCGAGGCGGCTGGGAGTTGGCTGCGGCCGCACAGCGCTAGGCAACGCACTCGACCCTCTCCTTCTCCGCAGACCCAACTCTGCCACCCGCCGCCGGCCCCAATATGGCGTCAATAACAACGCCGCCGATTCAAATCCTGCGGCTCCAGTGCGCCTGCGCACGAGGGGCGGGCCGGGGCGGGCCCACCCGAGTGCACTCTGGGATTTGTGGGGTTTCGCTCAGGGCTGGAATCCGCCTGAAAGACGGTTACTCAGAAGTCACAGAAACTACGACTCCCGTCATTCAAGGCGCGCGGTCCCGAGTTCCGGGTTGAAATTTAAATACCCCCTCATAAGTAAGAGTAAAAAGATGTAAGGAAGAGAAAAAGGAGTCTCTGAGACAGTGGAAAAGAGGAAACGAACGCCCTAGAAAAAGCAGGCTAAGCAACTTAGAGGTCGGCATAGTAACTTAAACGGGAAATAGCAAACAGCTAATTTAATAGCCTGAGAGAGATACATTTTGCTATCAAAAGCGCCCAAAACCAAATCTGTCACATGGAGAGAATAGGAAATAATGAAAACGCCAATTTGGGACCATGAGACAGAACAACAGTAAAAAGAGATTACAGGATCTTTGAAGGCTGTGCCTTGCATTCCCCAGATAGCTACTTGTTTATGCTTATTGAATTCTACAAAGCTGAAAAATGAATAACATTTGAACGAAGCACAGAGTAAATTATTTTACTCTGAACAAAAACCACTTGACACCAGCAATTAGTTGAGTTTGGAAGGTCGGGCGGGGGTCTGCGGAAAGGCAAACAGGTGCTTACAGAGCAGGACCCATTTGTAAGCAAAGGGGGAAATGTTTCTAAAATGTATATATTTAATCCAATATCTAAAATAAGGACCGAATGCTGCATTGATGAAGTTATTTCTGTCGATGCTTTCCATCTTTTGCCTGTGGATGCTAGCGCTATAACGTTACCTGACTATCATCAAATGATTATAAATGTTAACTTTGTCTAAAGCATGCTTATGTCTGCCGATTACTCAGAAATCAACATCTGTAGCCGCTTTATAGTGGTTTGGGGCAATAATTCGCTATCCCCATTTGTTTAGAATTGTTCAGCACCGCAAAGATCAGCCCACTTGATCGCACTGTATAAGCAGCTGAGCCGAGCTTATTTTAATTTAGAATGTACTCTTTACAAGGTATCTTTTGGGAAAGACCTGTGAAACAATCGCTTAACTAAGACATTTACTGAGGAACTGTTTATTAAGGCCTGAACACTCCACGAAATCTGGCTATTATGATGAAACTGAGCACATAGGCATATTTTGTGTAAATGCAGAGAGACAGAGGTTCTTGAGGAATATTTCTATTTTATTTTCTGTAATAAGGTGGGGTGTATCCCACCCAGGCTGGCGCCAGATTCACCCTGTAGCCAAAGATGACCTTGAACTTGTGAACCAAATGCCTCTACGTCCCAAGAACTAGGATTAAGATTCCCAGCACTGAGGTCCTACTCAGTGTAGGTACTGCCAGGGGAGGAAAACTACCGACTAAGCGTGCCAGGATTTCTTTCTTTCTTTCTTTCTTTCTTTTTTTTTTTTTTTTTTTTTTTCGAGACAGGGTTTCTCTGTGGCTTTGGAGCCTGTCCTGGAACGAGCTCTGTAGACCAGGCTGGTCTCGAACTCACAGAGATCCGCCTGCCTCTGCCTCCCGAGTGCTGGGATTAAAGGCGTGCGCCACCATCGCCCGGCTCAGGATTTCTTTTTCCACTAAGATTTGACCATAGTAGCATGGAAGTAAAAGGGGAACCACCAGCGGGACAAATTGAGGTTATGTGGACCAGGTGAAGAGAAATAAATGCGTGATGTGAAAGCAAAAAGGGAACTGCCAGGAGTCAAAGGGTAAAGGCCTGAAGGGAACAACAGAAAAGAATTAGGTGTGAAAGTGTCGTAGTGAAAGCTATTGCATTGTATGCTAATTTTAAAATATAAACAAGAAATTCAGTAGGATAAATAAAACAACTGTGTAGAACTCAGAAAGAGAAACTTATACGGATTATAAGAGTTAGACATTCTACTGGGAATATCCGTACACCTAACAGTTTGCTCATTTATGCTTCTAGTTTTTATTTATTTATTTTTATTTTTTTTAAATATTTATTTATTATGTATACAATCTTCTGTCTGTGTGTATGCTTGAAGGCCAGAAGAGGGCACCAGATCTCATTACAGATGGTTGTGAGCCACCATGTGGTTGCTGGGAATTGAACTCAGGACCTTTGGAAGAGCAGGCGATGCTCTTAACTGCTGAGCCATCTCTCCAGCCCCATCTAGTTTTTATTTTTATTTTATTATTTTTTTTAATAGGGTTTCTCTGTAGCTTTGGAGCCCGTCTTGGAACTAGCTTTTATAGCCCAGGCTGGCCTCGAACTCACAGAGATCCACCTGCCTTTATCTCCTGAGTGCTGGGTTTAAAGGTGTGCACCACCACCGCCTGGCTTTCTTCCTATGTTTTTAATTGGTGTATTTATAGTAGTGAGGGTTTCCCTTAATTCTTTACTCTCTCTGGTTTAAATTAAAACATGGCTGAAGCAGTTTCAGTTGGAAAGTTGGAAATTCTGTCAATACAGTAATCTCTCTCTCTCTCTCTCTTTCTCTTCTCTTCTCTTCTCCTCTCTCTCTCTCTCTCTCTCTCTCTGATGTTTTTTCAAGACAGGGTTTCTTTGTGTAACCCAGTGTTTCTCTGTGTAATCACTCTGGCTGTCCTGGAACTCACTCTATTGGCCTTGAACTCACAGAGATCTGCCTGCCTCTTCCTCCTGGGTACTGGGTTAAAAGGCGTGCACCACCACCAACCTTGCCTGTAATTCTCTTTTATTAGGTTTGCTGCTATAGGCTCATATAGCTGACAGGAGGATCAGGAGTTCATGTGGACCAAACAGCAACTTCTTTTTTTTTTTTTTTTTAAGTTTTTTGAGACAGGGTTTCTCTGTAGCTTTGGAGCCTGTCCTGGAACTAGCTCTTGTAGACCAGGCTGGCCTCAAACTCACAGAGATTCGCCTGCCTCTGCCTCCCGAGTGCTGGGATTAAAGGCGTGCCCACCGTCTGGCCCTCCAAACAGCAACTTCATGACAATCTTGGGCTATATGGACTCTGTCTCAACAACAAATGAGTTCATACTAGAGTAGTGGGACTTTCAAATCCATAAAGACTGATTTCTTTATAAAAAGGGAGAACATGGATAAAGACAAAATACAGATGCTTTTGACGACAGAGGTCACAGTGAGGCATTTGCAGCTGAGTGACACCAGTGAGTACCTGCTTGTCACCAGTAGGTAGAAGACAGGTTCTCCCTTACAGTCCTCAGAAGGAGCCAACCTGACAATACCTAGATCTTAGAAGTCTAGCCTCTAGAACTTTGGGGTCATACATTTGCGTTGCTTAAATCACCCAGTTTGTGGTACTTAGAGCAGCTATAAGAAACTACTCCAGGAAGTTTGTGATCATCATTTTAGATAGATGATAGAAACGTTATATTTAATCCTAATAGGACTGGGCCATGTCCCTTCTGCTAGTGACAAAGGAGCTCGCTGTGAAATTGAGAGGACCAGGAGCATCTGTCTCTGCGGACCTCTGTCTATTTCTGGGTTCTCTGCTCTATACTTTCACCTGACCTTGGAAGATAGCAGGGCTAGCATGAATGAGAATGTCCCACAGGCTCACAATCTGAATGCTGAGCCACCAGGAGTGGAGCTCCCTGAAAGGATTAGAAGGATTAGGAGGGTGTGGCCTTGTTGGATGAGCATGTCACTGAGGGGGAGGGCTTTGAGATTTCCAAAAGATGACTCCTCCCAATCCACCATTTCTCTCTGCCTGCAAATCATGATACAGTTCTCACCTGCTACTCCAGTACCACGCCTGCCACCTATGCCCTGGCCACGCTGATATTAACTAGACCTGAGACGTAAACAAGCCCCCAATTAAATGCTTTCTTTGATGAGTTGTCTTAGTCATGGTGTCCCTTTGTAGCAAAGGAAGAGTGACTCAGAGAACAGCGTTGGTATCAGCTGCTCCAGGACCCCTTCCTCAGTGCCTCATGACTGAGTCTCGTCCACATACCTTCACCTCATCCTCACCACATTGCAAAAACGTCTCCAAGGGGATCTGCCTCTCCCTCACTTCATAAATATCCATTGATTAAGGTTGCTTTTTGTTGTTTTTGTTTTTGTTTTGTTTTGTTTTTTACCATTCTGTCCTCTCAAAAACCCATATTATACTTTTAAGTTATCCTCTAAAATGCCTAACAAGTCTTTCAGGGCAGGGAAAAGCAAAACAAGAAAAAAGAAAATAAATATGGCTCTTAAAAAAAACATTCAGTTTTAACATAATTTAGAAATGAATTTTGAGCTTATGGATCAAAGGGAAAAATTAACACAATAAGTTAAATTAGGTCATGTGAATCTAAATATATAGTACAATTAAACATTCCTGTGACCTACACAACCAGGCTTGTTCTGGTTGTAAGTACAGGAAGGTTTTAAAGGCTGGTCGTGTGTATGTAGGGCAGTTATGATGTCACTAGCAATTATCTTCTGAGATGCAAAATCTCCCAAGTCCGAGTAGAAATCACACCGCCTTTATCAAGAGTCTGATCCTTGCTTGGTATCGGACTTTCTTGCTTGCTTTCTTGTCTGCTTTTTGTTTGTTTGTTTGTTTTTGCGGGGGGGGGGGAGTTGTTAATGTATTATTATTGTATCTGTGTGAGGGTTTCAGATTCCGGGGAACTGGAGTTAGACAGTTGTGAGCTATCATGTGGGTGCTGGAAATTGAACCCAGACCCTCTGGAAAGGCAGGCCGGTACTTTTCACTGCTGAGCCACCTCTCCAACCCTAGTATTAGACTTTCAAACAACTCTGGATATAGTCCTTGAAATCGATTCTGACAAGGCATTCTGTGATTAAAGTCAGTAAAAGTAGACATGGATGATAACACAAAATCAAATCATTTGGAGCCTCAAGATCCTCTTCATACCATAAATCATTTTCAAACAATTTTCTACATCAAAAAATATAGTAAAAATAAATGCAAATATAGGAGTGGAGAAATGTTTGCTAACTTCATGCTGAGTTAGAATCAGGAACAGCGTGTAGAATCAGGAACAGCGATTCTAATTCAGAAGCCACTTCAAATCTATATTCAGAGCAAGCACTGCCTAGCACAGGAAAAAGTAATCATTGTGAAAATGAGTGCAATTGGGAAGCATAGACATTGTAACTCCTTCGTCAAATGTTTTACAGGCTGTGTAAGCCCCTTCTCATCTCCGGATCTGGAATATACAGAATTTTTGTTACAGATATGATCGCTAATTTTTATTTTCTTTTTTTTGTTTATTTTTTTAGTTGTTGAATCCAAAGACAAACACATAGGCATCCTCCTGAATATTAACCTTCAGCAAGCGATGAAAGGAGACAGAGACAGAGACCCACATTGGAGCACAGGACTGAATTCTCAAGGTCCAAATCAGGAGCAGAAGGAGAGAGAGCACGAGCAAGGAACTCAGGACCATGAGGGGTGCACCCACACACTGAGACAATGGGGATGTTCTACTGGGAACTCACCAAGACCAGCTGGCCTGGGTCTGGAAAAGCCTGGGATAAAACCGGACTCTCTGAACATAACGGACAATGAGGACTACTGAGAACTCAAGAACAATGGCACTGGGTTTCTGATCCTACTGCACGTACTGGCTTTGTGGGAGCCTAGGCAGTTTGGATGCTCAACTTACTAGACCTGGATGGAGGTGGGGGGTTCCTTGGACTTCCCACAGGACAGGGAACCCTGATTGCTTTTCGGGCTGAGGGGGGGGGGCTTAATTAGGGGAGGGGGAGGGAAATGGGAGGCGGTGGCTGGGAAGAGACAGAAATCTTTAATAAATAAATAAATTTAAAAAAAAAGAAAAGAAAAGAAAAAAAAGAAAAAAAAATTTTCCACCTCCTCCCCATTTCCCATTTCCCTCCCCCTCCTCCCACACATCGCCCCCTCCCCCCACTCCCCCTCTCCCTCCCCTACTCCATTCCTCCTCCCTCTCGAGAATGAAGAGCAGTCCAGATTCCCTACCCGGCCGGAAGTCCAAGGTCCTCCCAATTCTATCCAGGTCCAGGAAGGTGAGCATCCAAACAGGCTAGGCTCCCACAAAGCCAGTACGTGCAGTAGGATCAAAACCCAGTGCCATTGTCCTTGGCTTCTCTTCAGCCTTCATTGTCCGCCATGTTCAGAAAGTCCAGTTTCATCCCATGCTTATTCAGTCCCAGGCTAATTTTTATTTTCACTGTTGATCTGTAGCAATTATTTTTAGTTGATTGAATAGACTATAAAGTAATTAGAAATAAAGAGCTGCTAGGACAGTTTCAATGCATTTGTAAGTTGAAAATGTAAGTCAAAACTGTATTTAAAAATTACTACCCTAATCCGCCTTATCCAGAAGCTAGCCAACAGTGTATTATAGGAATCATTTGTTTTCCCTCCTGATCATATGACTGACTAAAATGGCTGCACCGAGAAAAGATTTAAAAAGCAAAATTTCTACAGAATGCATTAACATTCCCCCCACCATCTTCAAATTGAAAATTCATATGTTGAGCCATATGCTTCTGCCAATAATTTCCAGAAGCCACCTAGTGCAGTCCCAATCTCAAGACAAGATTATCTGTCTAGTCAGATCAGTGTCTGCCTGACTCCTCAACATTTTCATGAACATGCCGGGCGGTGGTGGCGCACGCCTTTAAACGCGGGAGGCAGAGGCAGGCGGATCTCTGGGAGTTCGAGGCCAGCCTGGTCTACAGAGCTAGTTCCAGGATAGGCTCCAAAGCTACAGAGAAACCCTGTCTCAAAAAAAAAAAAAAAAAACCATAGATGAACATTTTCATGAACATGACTGACAACCATAAATCTTCTACACCCGCTTTAGCTTCGCCATCAAAGGCTGATTTCTTCCTGTGCAGTATCCTATAGAACGCACACAGGCGCCGGGCGGTGGTGGCGCATGCCTTTAATTCCAGCACTCCGGAGGCAGAGGCAGGTAGATCTCTGTGAGTTCAGGGCCAGCCTGGTCTACGAGAGCTAGTTCCAGGACAGGCACCAAAAAAACAAAAACAAAAAAAACAAAACAAAAAAAAACACACACACACACACCACACATGCACACACCAGGAAATAAACTGGGGCTCACTTAGCCAGAGGGACGCTTAAGCCACTGGACAGTCTCTAAGTCAAACTAAGATTTTTATGAAGACCTTGTCTAAAAATTTGCCTGCTTTCTTCAAGTATGCCTTCACAAACATCTTTCCCCTTACTCAGAAACGACCTCTTCTTTACAGAAGGCCAGAGTCTTTTGTATTTCCCACCATAAGCAGATTAACAGAATCAAACAGAAAGGGAAATTGGAAATACAACATACACGTGCTACAAGAATGCAATCACTGAGCACCACAGAAAGAGACTGCAAAAACAGCCACGGTTTCAAGAAGCTCAATAGCCTTGAGACCCCTGTCTGTTAGGGTAATCAGTCCTCCTAAATTCAACCTCACTGGAAGCATTGCTGCAGTATAATAGTACCATGTCAAGAGCGGTAGAAGGACCAAGTTTCAGAAACAAAAGTAAGATACCCACTTAAATTTGGACTTCAAACTGATTTGCTTACAAGTGTGACACAATATTGTATGGGTTTAGCTGAAAGCCAGATTTTACTGGGTGTCTTGTATTTTGTCTGTCAGCCCTAGATCAAGAGCAAAGATGGTGAACCCCAAGTCACAGAGAAATGCTCAAACTAGGTTTCTTGCTCAATTGAAGAGGTATATAAAAATATACTAGAAAGTATCCCATCCATACTACCTATGATTTAAAATTAAAATTTCAGTTGTTTGGAAATCTATTTACACAAAATAGTTTGAGCCACAGGCATTCTGTTAACAACAGAGGGCCAGGCATAGAGACCAGTAAAAGACTTGTTTGACAATTGCAAAGCTCCATAGACCGGTTCACCTAGGTGGGCACCTTGGTCCCCTGAAGGTAGCTCCTTGCCCCATTCAGACGTGTGGTTTTAGAACACAGTTGCGCCTGCTGCAGATGTCCCCTGCATTTTCCCCAACCTGAGTCGCAGTGGAGACACTCTCTGCAGCCAGTTCCCTGCCTCTCTTGTGCCTTTGGTGCTGCGATTCCACGATGTCACTCAATGAGCCTCTTCGAGACCGTGAGATGAGCCTTTCTCGCCTCTACTAGTCCGGGCTTCCTTCTGCAAATGCGTGACCATAAAGACTGTCCAGGTGTGTGGTGTGAAGACAATGAGAAGAGTTTACCTTTCCTCCCAGGGGCAGCTGTTCAACGTAGACTCACTAAGAAGAAAGGTCACTGATGACCTCTGGAGTCTTTCTTAAGGCTCTCGCTTTATGGTGGACCCAAGACGCGAGAGATTTCCTCTGAAACTTGGGTCCCAGAATTTTCTTTTTCTCCAGCAAACATTCACCAGCTACCATACTCCAATTATAATGACCTTCCTCTTTTTTTGGTTTGATAATTCACAGTTGTCAACTAAGCTTAAAATACTTACTGAAATGAAGGCCACATGGATTGAAGAGTATCAGCCAGTCCCACTTGAAGGTTCTCTGAGAAATCCAAGGGTGATAAATGTCAGGAATATGGCCCAATTTATGGCGCTTAAAGTCCCCCCTGCCTCTTGGTACTCAAGAGATGTTCCTGATCATGTTAATTAAATGCTGCCTTTGTAGCTTATTTTGGGATATTAAATATAACTTGAAAGATGAGATGAGGTGCACCTAAAAACATTTTAAATGCAGAATAATATTCTTTGCTTAAACTGTGCATCTAGTAGCCACTGTCTCTAAAACACTTTTTGCAGTCTTTGAGATGAGCATGTTACTGTTCTCCATTCAAAGAAGTTTGCAGCTCCAAATCAGTGGGGCCGGGGTCAGAGTATGCGTCTCTGCCCACCCCCTTAAATAGATAACTTAGAGTCTTTCTCGGCAACATCTGGGAGGAGTAAACATTATTCATAGAGATCCCACTGTGACTCAGGAGTGTTCCCAGTCCACCCCAATAAAATTCTACAAAGCAGAAGTCTTTTAATCACATCTTACCACCGAGCTTGTGGCTCATGCTAAGTTGAATACTCTAAAAATGAGTTAAAGCGATTACCCAGTCTCATAAAGCTGAAAGGGTGTGGTCAACACTCTGGACTTAGGCCTCAAACACAACTTTAAGAGAAGACATGCAATAGTTTAAACCTTGAAAAACATATATGCAGCAAGTGGTATCTATCCTTCCACAGAACTGTGTGAGAAGATAAGCTTCTTTAGGAACTAGGGAGATGGCTCAGGAAAGTATCTTGCTGCACAATCTGAAGGTCCTGAATTCCAACCCTCAGCACTCACATGAAAATCTAGGTGTGCAGTACACACCTGTAGGCCTGAGGGAGTTGAGAGAGGCAGATCCCTGGGTCTCGCTGGCCCAGTGAGTGTGAAGTGCAGTGAGACGTCCTGTCCCGAACATATCAGTTAGAGAGCAACTGAAGAAGACAACCTTAGGTTGACCTCTGACCTCATTCACACGTGTGCATTTGCACACATGAAATATAAGCTTCTTAAGATCTGTTCAACGTTTATTTGGTGACTCATCTCTGTGCCTCGTGCTTCAGTTACAGATAAACAGAGAGGGCACCGTCTTTCTTGGAGGTCACCAGTGAATACAACCAAGTCTGTGGGCCTGAAGCGAAAACTATGGCCTGCGGGTTGAAGGGAAAGGACTAATTCTGCCCCAGTGTTCATTTTTCTGTAAACCTTATAACATGAAGGCCTCCTCCGCCGTGTCACGCATGTGACGCACAAAGTTACAGGCAAAAGCACCTGTACACATGCTTGTGTTTTGTTTTGTTTAATTTGGTTTTTTTTTTTTTTGAGGCAGGGTCTCTCTGTGTAGCCTGGGTTGTTCCAGAACTCACTGTGTAAACCAGGCTGGCCTTGAACCCTTTATGTAAACCTTCATGGCAAGGATGTGCCTCTTAAGAATTTTTAACTCTTGAGATGCAGGTGGTAAAGAAGGTGATGTATTTTCTTTTTTTAAAGAAAGATGATTCAATAGTGCACGGGCAAGTCAATTTGTATAATGGAAGGGGAGATGGCATTTAAAACGCACTTGCTGTGAGAGCAGGAAGGCATAAATTTAAATCACTTGCATCCGGGTAAAAAGTGCAGAAGGGTTGCGTGTGGCTGTAACTCCAGCATTGAGAGGCAGAGACCAGTGGTCCTGGGGGCATGTTGACCAGCCAGCATCACCAAAATGTTGAGCTCTGTTGATTGCCTTGGCGGGTTACTTAGTCTAGGGTTTGTAACCCGCCTGGCAGTTCAGTTATTCCAGGGTCCCCAGAGAGGCGCTATCTGGAAGATAATGGGCTAAGAAAGAGGAAGAAGGTTAGGCAAATTTGTTGAAGCCTCCGTTTATTAGAGATGGGGTACAGCTTATATAGGGTAAGGAGTTGGGGGGTAGGCACAGGGGTCTGGGTTCACGTTGGTCACGTGGTTCATGTTGGTCACGCAGGCCAGGAGGTTACCTTCGGTCAGGTCACGTAGGCCAGGAAGTCACAACTAGGAGTTGACACACCTAGTTCTCTAGATAGTTTGGAATGTGGGGTGGGTTCCGCTAACAGATAGCTCTCCATTAACAGCCAATTTGGGTGTGGGGTAGGCTCTGTCAATAGAAAGGTTTCTTAACACAATTGGGGGTGTGGGGTTCTCTGCAGACTCCCCAGGGCAATGGTTTCTGCAATAATCCTAGGAGGAAATGGCTCCTGACAGAGCTCTGGGTTTGGTGCACACATGTGTACATGCTATAGGCACAAAGAATTTTATTTATTTTTTATTTTTCTTTTCCTCGAGATAGGGTTTTTCTGTAGCTTTGCAGCCTGTTCTAGGGAGGTACCAGCAGCCTGTCCTGGAACTAGCTCCTGTAGACCAGGCTGGCCTTGAACTCACTGAGATCCACCGTCTCTGCCTCCAGGAGCACTGGGATTAAAGGCGTGATTATTTTAAGACAGAGTTTCTCTGTATAGCCCTGGCTGTCCTGGAACTCATTCTGTAGACCCGGCTGGCCTCAAACTTGGTGATCCACCTGCCTCGGCCTCCCGAGGGCTGGGATTAAAGATGTGAGCCACCATTCCCCCCCCCCCACACACACACATGCAGAATTTTTTAACTTGAGTATCAGTGAGAAAGGTATTTTTCTTCTAACTTCTGACCTCTTCAGATTACATCTGGTCCAATCTTTGGTCTTGAAAGGCTTTCCAGCGCCAGTTGCTTGTGATGTTAATCTTGTCTGTCAGCATTATTGGATTAAGAAACCCGAGGCGCTTAGTGAAGCACACACCTCTGTGTATGTGAGAGAGAGATAGCTTCCTTGAGATTATTAGATTATGAGGGCGCCGATGTAAAAATGCATTAGTTCTTTGACAGACTCATAAATGCAAGGTCATTATTGGACACTGGTGGAAGGACATGGAGCCTCATGAGAGGACGCAGGTCACCTGAGGTGTATTCCTATAGACTATTTTACCATTAAGGTCTTCGTTATTCCTTTTTTCCCTACTTCTTCCTTCTGTGAAGAGACTTCTTTGCCACATTCTCCTACTGTTATGTTCTGCCTTGTAACAGTTCTAGAAACATGGAACCAAGCAGTCCTGGGCCACATCCTCTGAAGCAGCTAAACTGAATAATTCTTTCCTTAAATTGGCCACACAGTGACAAAATCGACTCACTTTCCTTTGCAATAGGCTTTTTAAAAAACTGAGCCAGATGTGCAGGAGGTAGAGGCAGATAGAGCTCTAAATTTGAGGCCAGCCTGGTCTACATAGTGATTTCTATGACGTAGAGAGACCCTGCCTCAAAACAGAACAGAACAAAGACAAAGGCAATGTGTATACGTTTTTTTGCCTGCACATGTACTTGTGCACCATACGCATGCCATGCTAGAGGAGGCCGAAAGAAGGCCTCAAGCTGGAGGTGCACAAACGTGTGGGTGCTGGGATTTGAACCTGGATCCTCTGGAAGAGCAGCAGTGCTCCTAACCGCTTCATCGTCACTTCAGACCCTGCAATCGGCTTTTTTTTTTAAATTTATTTATTTATTAAGGATTTCTGCCTCGTCCCCGCAACCGCTTCCCATTTCCCTCCCCCTCCCCCGATCAAGTCCCCCTCCCTCATCTGCTCGAAGAGCAATCAGGGTTCCCTGACCTGTGGGAAGCCCAAGGACTGCCCACCTCTATCCAGGTCTCATAAGGTGAGCATCCAAACTGCCTAGGCTCCCACAAAGCCCGTACGTGCAGTAGGATCAAAAACCCACTGCGATTGTTCTTGAATTCTCAGTATTCCTCATTGTCCACTATGTTCAGCTAGTCCGGATTTTGGTTTCTAGCCATAAATAAAGGACATTGAGCTTATAATGCATGTTCCTAGAGAAGCTAAATAAGAAGGTGAATCCAAAGACAAACACATAGGCATCCTCATGAATATTAACCTTCATCAGGCGATGAAAGGAGACAGAGACAGAGACCCACATGGGAGCACCGGACAGAAATCTCAAGGTCCAAATCAGGAGCAGAAGGAGACGGAGCACGAGCAAGGAACTCAGGACCACGAGGGGTGCACCCACACACTAAGACAATGGGGATGTTCTATTGGGAACTCACCAAGGCCAGCTGGCCTAGGTCTGAAAATGCAATCGGCTTTTTGAAACTTTTTACTGGGCCGGGCGGTGGTGGCGCACGCCTTTCATCCCAGCACTCGGGAGGCAGAGGCAGGCGGATCTCTGTGAGTTTGAGGCCAGCCTGGTCTACGAAGGGAGTTCCAGGACAGGCTCCAAAGCTACAGAGAAACCCTGTCTCAAAAAACAAAAAAGAAACCTTTTACTGAATCTTCCACGTAGGATAAGTAATTTACTGTTTATAATAGGAACATAAAATTTCCTTTAGGAACATCTAAGTTTAAAAAGTGAACTATAGAAAACATAGGCTAACAGGACACATCTTTCATAGTCTTGGCAAAAGTTACGGCTAAATGAAGTGTGGAAATTCTTTATTACTTTTCAACAATCTTGGAAGGTAGGATAGGTCTGAGTTCAGCAATCCCCCGAGGCCGCCATGTGGAAGCTGAGAAGCGAGGATTGAAACCTAGACGTCTGTATCTTTAAAGTCAGTGTGCTGCATCTGTCTCCCTTAGACCATGACTGTAATTTTTTTCTTTCCTCCAAGGGCTGGAACTCTGGACTCTTCATTGTAGTTTATTATCTAACACAGCAGTTCTCAAAGTGTGTGCCTTCCAGACAGTCTTTTAGATAAAGGTGGTTTCACCAAATCCCAGGACCCTATGGTCTGTTCTATTCTAGTTTGTTTCAAGGGAACAGGAATTTCTTTGAAGGTTTCTTTATCTGCATTGTGACAATACAATGAATACAGAAGCAGACACGAGAGTCTAGCGTCCCTGTCTTATGCCAGATATTAAAAAGACTAATGGAAACAGCAATTTTTCTCACTAACCATTTTGGGATTTTGAAATTAAAACTTTTAATAATAAAAATCATGAAATGTTTATCAAGACAGAGTGAGTTTATTATTCTCAAATGATTTAAATTTTTAAAAATAATTTTATGTGTATAGGTGTTTTGTGTGTATAAAAATAATTTTATGTCGGGGGCTGGAGAGATGGCTCAGCGGTTAAGAGCACTGACTGTTCTTCTAGAGGACCTGAGTTCAATTCCCAGCAACCACATGGTGGCTCACAACCATCTGTAATGAGATCTGGCGCCCTCTGGCCTGCAGTCATACATAGAGGCAGACTTTCTATACATAATAAATAAATAAAATCTTCAAAAAATAATAATAATTTTATGTGTGTATGAGTATAGATAGGTACACATGTGCACCACATGTGTGCCTGGTATGCAAGAAGTCAAGAAAAGGCTGTAAGATCTCTCAGAACTGGAGTTATAGATGGCTGTCAGCCTCCATACGGGTGCTGGGAATCAAACCTGAATCCTCTTCGAGAGCAGCCAGTGCTCTTAATCCTCAAGCCATTTTTCAGTCTCCTCAAATGATTCTGTAATAATTTGAAATATTTATCTATTCTCATTTTTAAAACAGTAAAACATTTATCATATATCTATCACTTATCTCTCATTTAAATAAGTTCCATGGTATTAACATGGATGTAAAGGGTTCATAGGTATGGAGCAGCATTTAGCATGAAAAAAAAAATAAAAAGTATTTAAGATGATTGATATATTGTCTTCACTCTATCATACCACACTGTTTACATACATCATTATATTCCTAAATATCCCACAATCACATACAGTTATAATTCATCATAAATATTAAATATTGCTTTCTACTTTTAAGAAAAGTTTTTAAGAAGTAAAACGTAAGTGTTTAAGAAGAAGTTGAGACTATGTAGTATGGTAATATTTATTAATGGTACCTTTTTTTGCTCCTAATACTTCTACTCTCTCTTGTCTCTCCCCTTTCCATTAAGACAGGTAGCCCCTGAGCTTCACTTGTCTCAGAAGAGAGATATTACCAAAGGCAAGGCTGAAATGATGTTAACCCCTTGCCCTCACCTCATGAGAGGCTCAAAGGAGGGCCGCTGGGATCCCGAATATTTGGGAGGGTGAAAGACACCAGGGAACAACTCTGGACTCAGAGTTGGAATCACTTGTAGATCCACACCGAGCTGGGAAGTAAGATCAACTCACCTCTCCTAGAGTGTTTGAAGCATCAGATATACCTATTATGTCTACTGGAAAAAAAAGACAATGTCCCAGTCCACAAAAGCTGCAACCAGTTGTCCTGAGGGCCAGGCCGGCCTATAGATGAGCTTCTCTGGTTTAGGAGAGCATGTACAAGGGTTGACTGTTTTCATCATAATGCATTGGGAGAAATACTGATCGATTTTTGTCAACTTGACTCAAAGTAGACTCTCCTGGGAACCTCAGCTGAGGAGTGGCCTCCATGATGTTGGTCAGTAGGCAAGTCTATGAGGGCATTTTGTTGATTAACAATTGCCATGGGAGGGGCTGGAGAGATGGCTCAGCGGTTAAGAGCATTGCCTGCTCTTCCAAAGGTCCTGAGTTCAATTCCCAGCAACCACATGGTGGCTCAGAATACTGTATACATAATAAAAACAAATAAATAAATATTTTTTAAAAAAATTAAAAAAAAAAAACAATTGTTATGGGAGGTCACAGCTTACTGCAGGCAACGTCATCCCTGGGAACGTGGCCTAGGCTTGTATAAGAAAGCAAGCTGACAAGGCTATAGAGTGAGCCAGTAAGCGGCATGCTTCAGTTCCTGATTCCAGATGCCTTCCCTGCTTGAGTTCTGGCCTTGGCTCCCCTCCGTGATGTACTGTTATTGGGGCTTGTGAGCCAAAGAGACCCTTTCCTCTCAAGTCACTTTTGGTGTTTATCATAGCCACAGAGAAGTAGACTGGGACAGGACCAGGAAGTGGCTCTCCTGGCCGCTCTCCATCTCACCATTTCCCTCTTCACCCTTCCTCATCTCAGCCTAGAGGACAAGTGTGTTCTCCAAACCTTGCTCTATCAAGTGCTTGACCTCCTCTATGGAGACTCCAAGACGAAGCTCAGAACTTGAGGGAACCATGAACGTATCTATTCTTGTGAAGTTAAAAGGGATAGCCTTCGTTAACTACTCAGAGGAGCGACTGACATTTGAACTGGAATCTGGGCTGCCATTCATTAGCTCTGTGACTCTGAGCAGGTCATGAAACTGGTCTCTGTTGACTCATGTGTGAAATGGGGACTTTATAGCACCAGGCTCAAAGAAGGGCTGACATGAGGAACAAACGAGTAGTTACTAACATTATCATAAAGGAAGCAGACCACAGACCACAAAGAGGTGAGAAACCCATTTCAGAACAGCCTTGTGTTAGGAAGTGAATGGGGAACCATGATGTAGGTCCAGCTTGTGCTCCCTCGGTTCCCCCACAATCAACGCTAATGTGGGGACCCACAAATGTGAGTCCTGTTCCACCTTGACTAAAGGTCAGAGAGTTTGAGTTTATTTTTACTCTTTCAAGGTTGTTGACAACAGGTGTGGTTACTTGCTGTTTTGGTTGTTAGGAAGGCCCGTAGAGGCGGGTCCACTCCACCTTGACCAAAGGTCAGAGAATTCAAGCCCATTCCTGCCCCTTCATTTTAAAACAGGAAGTTTGACTTAGGGAGTGGTTGCCTACAGGATACTTGGTCTAGGGTGTATTTGCTGCATATCCTGCCCAAAACATCAGAATGCTTAACTCAGGAAACGGTGGCTCAATGTCTCTAGTATTGAAGCAAGTGATTATTCTTTTTTTTTTTTTTTTGGTTTTTCGAGACAGGGTTTCTCTGTGGCCTTGGAGCCTGTCCTGGAACTAGCTCTGTAGACCAGGCTGGTCTCGAACTCACAGAGATCCGCCTGCCTCTGCCTCCCGAGTGCTGGGATTAAAGGCGTGCGCCACCATCGCCCGGCTAGCAAGTGATTATTCTGGTTGCTCTTTGAGTCATGGTAAACCAGTCTTTTGCCTCCTTCCCCCCCTTTTTGTATTGGAGTACGGGAGCGTACGGAAAATAAACGTGGGCGGATTCAGTATTCAGTATTCACTGGGTTGCCCTCCCAGTGCTATCCTGTGTCTCTATTTCTTTCATATCTCTGTTCCACCTATGTATCATTTCTAATCTACATGCCCCTACCCTGGAATGTATGCATCAGTCGTGGCTGGACCACAACAGATGTCACCCCAACGTGTCTCTTAGGACATTAAGTTCTGGTATAAACTTTATGTGGGAAGGACAGTGTGGTCAAAAGAACTGCCTGCCACTTGTTTAGACAAGCATGTCTCTTGTTCTGAGAAAGAGAAGGACAAGGATCTGAAGGTGGCCATTTAGAGGGTCCTTAAAAGTGAGACACCACAACTCTGCCCCAGGACCAAAATCCTCTTAGCTCTGGACTCTCTAAGCCAGGCTGGGCCAGCCAGAAAACAGGGATGCAGCTCACAGTCAGACAGTAGACACCAGACTCCTGCTTTACCACTTTCTACCTGAGGTTTTTGTTTTTGCTTTGAGACAGGGTTTCTCTGTGTAGCCCTGGCTGTCCTGGAACTTGCTTTGTGGATTGGACTGGCTTTAAACACAGAGATCCACCTGTCTTTGCCTCTGAAGGGCTGAGATTAAAGGCGTGCGCCACCACAACTGGCTCTTTAGAGCAGTGTACTGAGCTATCATTTCCTCTATCTTCAGCTGCCATTGAGCAACGGCATATCTACCTCTGTTCAGTTATTAGATGTAAGCAAAGCACATAGAGAATGCTCAATAAAGAGTGTCCCAGATGGGACTGGCAAGGAGCTGAGTGGGGCAAAGGTCTACATATCTGATTGGTTGAAGAATCCTGAAAGGACAATGCAAATGACTAATGTAATAAAGACACGTCATGGCTAGTTTTATGTCAGCTTGACACAGGTTAGAGTCATCTGAAAGGAGGGAACTTCAATTGAGAAAATGCCTTCATGAGATCCAGCTATAGGACATTTTCTTAATGATTGATGGGAGGGCTCAGCCCATGGTGGATGTGCTATCCCTGGGTCCTGGTATATAAAAAGGACCCTAGATCCTTCAATAGGAAAGCAGGTCCAGCAAGCCATGGGAACAAGCCTGTAAGAAAACCAGCTCCATGGCCTCTGCGTCAGTTCCTGCCTCCCGGTTCCTGCTGCCCTGAGTCCCTGTCCGGCTTCCTTCAATAATGGACTGCAATGTGGAAGTATAAACCAAACGTTTATACTCAGCGTGCTTCCTGCTAACATGGTGTTTCATTTCAGCGTTAGAAACCTTACTTAGGACAACACAGTCAGCTCATCTTGCAATTTGTGCTTTCACTTTCTATATTAGTGACTTTTCTATCGCTGTGATGAAGCTTCATGGCCAAGGCTACTTATAAAGGAAAGAGTTTAATTGGGCTTATGATTTCAGAGAGGTAGACTCCATGATGGCAGAGCAAAGACATGGTGGCAGGAATGGCGGAGGGCTTACAGTTGAACCAGAAGACATGGTGGCAGGGAGGGCAGAGAGCTTACAGTTGAGCCAGAAGCACAAAGTAGAGAAAGGGAGCACAGTGGGAATGGGAATCTTTTGAAATCTCAAATCAGACTCACAGGACCACACCTCCTCTAACAAGGCCACGCTTTCCAGTCCTTCGCAAACAGTTCCACTGAATGGGGAGCAAGTATTCAACCATGAGCGCCTATAGAGGCCGTTCTCGTTCAAATCACCACACTTCCAGTCAAGATTGGGAATTACAGATTTGTTAGAGCTCCACTGGGCTTCTTCGGAGCCTGGAGAGATGGAAACTGAGGTAAGAAGAGGTTTATTAAACTGTCTCTACCCCAGTTTCCTATAAAGGATAATTTGTGATAGTGCTTATCTTAGTAGAAATGTGATCAAACTCACAAGCCTATGGGGTTAGAATAGATGGAGGCCTCAACTCGTGTATTTCCACGATCCACCACTGTTTTTCTTTCTGCATACCTACTTTCTCTTGTTTATGATGTATGATATTGAAAGTATCTGACTCCGTTAATTGTGCATCATTTTGTTTCTAGTTTTCAAATATAGCAGACCATACCAAGGACATACATAGTTCAGTGGTGTAGTAGTCTACACAAGGCCTTATGTTCAATCTCGAGTTTTGGAAAAAACCAAAAAGGAAAAGAAACCTCATCTAAGTACACCTGACCATTGGGGTACAGAAGTGCATGCCTGGAATACAAGCACTCAAGATGCTGAGGCAGGAGGATCTCAAGGCCAAACTGGGCTATGGACAAGAACCTGTGTCAACAAATAACAGCAAGGACAATAACACCAACCATACACCATAAACAACCAGGCAACAAAGGTTCCAAATTCTTAAATTCAAAGTCTCAAGAGAGGTAGTTTCCTGCACTGGCCCCTGGTCATGGTGTTCTCAATTAAAGTTGTCTTTGTCTGCGGTCAAGACAGAAAACACAGTGGGAAAGTAGAGACAAAGTCAGACAATTAAAGAAGCGTGTGAAGTGCTCAGCCTCACTAATATGCAAATTAATGCAAATCAGTATAACAATGCAAGCCTTTGTTTCTGGACTGTCAGATTGGCAATAATAAAAATACAGATAGGTCTATCAAGATAGCTCAGCCGAAAAAGGCACTTGCCACCAAACTTGATACCCCAAGTTGTGTCCCAAGGAAACACGTGGTGAAAGGAGAGAACTGATTCTGTAAATTGATTGCTCTCTGACCTCCACAGGGTACCATGGCACCTGTACACCACACACACACACACACACACACACACACACACACACACACACAAATGCCCCCTTCTGGCTTGCAGGCACACATGGAAGGAATGCTGTACACATAATAAATAAATATTAAAAAAAACCCAAAACAAATATATGCATACAAATAAAAGTGACTGCAAAGTTTAAGGGTAGAAAATGATATGTGTTTGTGTGCTATTGAACATTATGTTTTGATATTTGAAATGTGTATACCATCAACCCAGGAAATTTACTTATAAGAATTTATTGTAAGGAACCGACTAGAGTGTACCTGGGCCTGTTAAAGCTTAACAAATGCTCTTCAGTGGATGGAGGGATTGTGGTACAAAGGACTCCTCAGAGAGCATTACAAAGGATGAGAAAAGTCCTTATATAAGATGTATATGGAAGTATCTCCCTTCCCCGCCAATCTCATAGCTTGTGGGGGACAATCTTCAGGAAGTGAAGAATGAAACTTGGGACAGTTCCATCTTTGCAGGCACTGGGTCAAAATCTTCCAGAGACTGACCTGGTGGGTGGTTTACTCTTTTTATGTATTGAAACAGCAAAATTTGTGACTGGTGATCTTTCCAATAAGAATGGATTTTACTGATTGATAAACAGAGCTTAGGGCTAGGGTCTGGAGGAAGGATCTGATAAGCATAAGGGTAGATTCTACTGGTGGGAGGATGCAAAGCACATGGAAACTCTCTTATGGGGATTTGTGGTATTCACCGCAGAATTAGGACCTGAACAATGCTCAGGTTATTGTGGGGATGCAGGTGGAGCCCGGCTCCTAATAGAACAGCAAAGTATAACCAGGTCTTTTGACCTGCATGCCACTCCAGCATTGCAGGCAATCGGGCATCATTCATGGCATTCCACCGAAGAAAATAGGTCCTTGTGATTGACAATCCTGGTTTCTCCAATGTTTATTCTAAGATGTGCTTCCTACATAAAAGCCCTGAAGCCAAAAATAAAAACAGAATAGACAAGAATGGTCTTATTTTTTAAACATATGATGTGTACGGTGAATACTATTCAGAGTAATATATACTATATTCCAGTCCTAAAAATGAATGAAATCACTACCAACAACAAAAATAACTTGAGCATTTCCCCAGTGGCATATAGACCCAACACAACGAAGATAGCTGTCCCACCTGGAGCCTGGGATGTGAGAAGTTGGAGGGCGGACACATCCTCAGGCGGGACGTTAGTGCTCTTGTACTCAGAGAATTTGGCTTACCTGTAACCAAAGCGCCTTCTCTCTTTATAGAAGGATTTGTACACTTGAACTGAACTCTTTGCACAAGCCTAGAAGTAATACATATCTACATTTACACAAGGAACGAGGAGGCAGGTGGATGAGGATAGTCCAGACATGCAACTGACTGAAGGGTCGCACATACAAAGAACTGGAGGTGAACCTTGGGAAACTGGGGGTGGGCTAGGTTCCTTCCAGAAACACCCTTGCTTGTTATAAATCATAGCTTTGGTGCTTACGGGTTATTTTAGAACTTTAGTGGACTGAGAAGCTACAACTCTCACCAGGATAAATTTTAGAAAAGCATCTCTCTTTGAATGGTTCTTCTCTTCATGGGAACACGTTGACTGTTCAAGGAGAAGTTGGTCTGCTGTGCAGACAGCTTTGCAGAGCGTTCCATCACATGCTGTCAGTCAGTCATGTTAATTTGGCCCAGAGGGAAAACAGCTTCCATAAAGAGCTTCTGTCTTCGTTTGCAGCAGGCAGCTTACCAATACTGATTTTGGTGCAGTGTGAGAATCAAGCGGATTTCCGGTGAGAAACGGAGCATTTATTCACTATTTTACTTTTTCAAGCCTCTAACACCTGGACAGGCAAACTCTTTGGGTGCGATGTCAGATTTCTCCTTTTCAAATGCCTTCCGCCGCACCAAGCAACTCCCTAGAACTTTAGCATTGCTAGCTTAGGTAAACGCCTTCCAAAAATAGTTACAGTAATGGGAAGGTTGGGGCTAATACAACTCTCACGTTATTGCAAAGACAGGCTTTTTAAATGATTTTTTTATATGAAACCTGCTAAATCACTGATGTTAAAATTGGTCATTCTTTATGACATTAAGATGCAAACAGTAATCATAGACTCTGCTAGCTGGGGGATTATTTTGTTTGGTTTCCCCCTGGTTATATATGAGGAATCTGAAGGACTGGGAATTTTAACTGCGGTTTAATGACTAAGAAATAGAAGGGCTCTTTTGTACTGTCTAAACTAATGGTTTATTTATTCATTTATTTACTTTTAACCACAGCTAGTCAAGTAAGTCTCTTTTACCCTTCAGCCCCACATTTTCCTCAGAGATACCAAACAATCACTCTGCCCGTACTTCGTACTTCTCACCTTCCGCCATGGAGAATCTCCCTGGCATACCAACACGGGATGGGATGTCATGTCATGGTGTCATGTGATTATTGTGCTCTACCAGCCGGCGCGTCTCCAACTCAAGGCTGAGCACGTGACCTAAGCTAAGTTGATCAGACTTTCTCCTAGGAATTTGGAAGAGAGACAGGGACTGAGTCATTTTGCCTGTGAGGAGCCAGACTGCAAGGTCATGCCCAGCTGCCTTGCTGCAGCGGGCCAGATCGTCAAGATCATCAGAGCCAGGGGAAGCTGAGAAACCACGAGTCAGCAGAGTCTTCAAAGACAGAGGCACAAAGAAGTATCAGACAAACCCCAGGGGCAAACAGGAAAGTCGTATACCTGAGTAAAGTCCGGGGAGAGGAGCAGGAGGAAACTGTGAAACTTTTATCCTGCTCCTAGAGGGCCAGCTGCTGTGACTTCTCCACCGGATTTCGGTCACCACACCATAACCTGGGGTTCCAAAGAGGCGGAATTCTGCAGCATCCATCTAGTTCTCCCCGAGACACTTTACAATTCATATGGACCCTTGGTATGGCAACTCATGTCTGAAATCTCTGCCGTCAGGAGGCAAAGGCACAATTGGCTCAAGACCAATGACAGTTAGATCGACATCGTGAGTTGTGGGACCACCAGGGAACAAAATGAGACCCTTTTCGCAAAAAGCAAAGCAAAATAAATGACTTCAAAAACTTAAATATACAAATATGTGCGTATTAAAATACACATTTTGATGTAAAGAGTGACCACTCTCATGGTGATTTTGGGTACTGACATGTGATTTCAAAGCCTACAGGAGGGCCCACTGAACCACCAAACACCCTACCCGGCACACCACTGGGACCATGGTGTGTCCTGTAACCCAGATATAAAAAATCAAGCTGGTAAGTCTTTTCCAAAAATTAGTGCTCCCGTTGTAACCTTACTTGAAAAAAAAATGACTTAATTGATACACAAAACCAGTTATTTCAAAATAGAAATTATAAGTACATTCAAGGAACTCAAAGAGGGGATGCGTTAATCCCAGAATGAAGACTGTGAAAACACAAATAGTTGAAGGGAAATTTCAGTGTATGGAAATGAAATTAAATAGAGGTAGAATTTCAGAAGAAATGCCAACTGGGATAAAACTGTAGTGAAAAAATATAGTCAGTGAAATAAAAACCTGAGTGGAAGAGCTGGAAAGATGACTGGGTGCCTAAGTCAATTACCATCAGAGGAAAGCCAGAAGGGTCTCTCTGCATGTTGTTCAAGTTTGAAAGACCACAGATGCCAGTTCAGACTACTATACAATATCAACTAATTATCAGTTATAATCAAAGGGAAAAGTTTTCCGTAATGAAAACAGATTTAAGGACTTTTTTATGTAGACAGTATTCTGTCTCCATATATGCCTGCAGGCCAGAAGAGGGCGCCAGATCTCATTAGATGTGGCTGTGAGTCACCATATGGTTGCTGGCAATTGAACTCAGGTCTTCTGGAAGAGCAGGCAGTGCTCTTAATCTCTGAGTCATCCCTCCAACCCTGATTTAAGGACTTTATGACCACTATGACAGCTCTACAAAGGATATTGACTAACTACTTGGGTATGAAGAGAAGGTTAAATATACCAAAAGTAGCACAGGAAATGAATAAGCCATTCTTTAACAGTCAAAAGAGGTCTAAGAAAACACAATCACAACAAAATAACAGGAGTTAATATTATTAAATAATAACTTTTACAAAGCTACAGAGAAACCCTGTCTCAAAAAACAAGAAAAAGTATTTTATTTATTTTATTTTATTTTATTTTATTTGGTTTTTTCGAGACAGGGTTTTTCTGTGGTTTTGGAGCCTGTCCTGGTACTAGCTCTTGTAGACCAGGCTGGTATTGAACTCACAGAGATCCGCCTGCCTCTGCCTCCCGAGTGCTGGGATTAAAGGCTTGCGCCACCACTGCCCGGCTCGAAAAAGTATTTTTAATATTAACAGTCTCAATTAATAAACAGTCCTTAATAAAGAGACATAGACTAATAGACAAGATTAGGAAAAAAGATTCATTTTTGCTGCCTTCATTACATCTCACCACCAACAATAGGCACCACTTTAGGGTAAAAAGATGGGAAAAAGTATTCCAAGAAAATGGAACTAATAAACAATAGACATATAGATAGATAGAAATTCCAATATCTGGGGCTGGAGAGATGGCTCAGAGGTTAAGAGCATTGCCTGCTCTTCCAAAGGTCCTGAGTTCAATTCCCAGCAACCACATGGTGGCTCACAACCATCTGTAGTGGGGTCTGGTGCCCTCTTCTGGCCTGCACAGACAGAATATTGTATACATAATAAATAAATAAATATTTAAAAAAAAAGAAATTCCAATATCTAACAAAGTAGACTTTAAAACTCTAGTCAGAAGACATGAAGACAGATACTTTGTATTACTATAAGGGAAGAACCAACATAGAGGATACAGTCGAGGATACATTTATGCACCAGACACAGAGTAAATACACCAAACATAGTGTTTTACAAAAGAAATTCAATTAAATCTAAAACTACAGATTGACCTCAACACAGTGATAGTGGGTGACTTCAATATTCCACCCTTTCCAATGGACAGGTTATCCAGACAAAAACTAAATAGAGATACTCTGGAATTAAGTGTCACCATAAATACAATGGCTCTACCAGACATTTTTACAGATCATTCCACCCAAACATGAAGTATATACTTTATTCTCATTGGCCCATGGAACTTTCTCCAAAGTGAACCGAATATTAAAACCTGTCTCAACAAATATAGGGAAATTGAAATAGCATCCTACATTTCTTTTTTTTTCTTTTTTCTTTTTTTTTTTTGAGACTGGATTTCTCTTTAGCTTTGGAGCCTGTTCTGGATCTAGCTCTTGTAGACCAGGCTGGCTTGGAACTCACCAAGCTCCACCTGCCTATGTCTCCTGAGTGCTGGGATTAAAGGCACATGCCGCCACTGCCCAATTTAACATCCTACATTCCATCTGGTCACAAAGGAACAAAACAACAGAAAGTACATAAACTCAAGGAAACTACTGAATGAAAACTGGGTCAAGGGGGAAAAATCAAGAAAAAGCTTTAAAATTTTTTAGAATTGAGTGAAAATGAAAACACAGTGTACAAAAACATATGAGACACAATAAGATGAAAATGTATAGCACTAAGTGACCACATAAAAATTTTAAGAGATATTATTTAATAAAATAATGATGTACTCAAAGACATAGAAAAAATAAGAATGATACCTAAAATAATAGATGTGATAATATAATATAATAAAAATCAAAGCTGAAATTAATGAAATTGAAACAAACGACAATCAATGAAATGAAGGGCTGGTTGTTTGAAAAGACTTAGCAAGATTGACAAGTCTCTAGCCAAATTAACTAAGAGAAAAAAGAGAGAGATTACAATAAATCAGAGACAAAAAGGGAGACATTACAACAGACACTGAGACAACTTAGAGACTTATCAGGACATAAGTTAAAAGTCAATATTCCACTACAGTGGAAAACCTAAAAGAAATGGATATATATGTACAAATTCAGCTTCCTCCCAGAGATTCAGGGATGGTTCAATATACATAACCAGTTAACATAATCTATAATATAAATAAACTGAATAGCAGAAACCACATACTCATCTCACTAGATGCAGAAAAGTCCTTTAACAAAATCCAACATTTCTTTATGATAAAAGTCTTGAAGAATCTAAGGATACAGGGGATATAGCTCAAAATAATAAAGGAAATATACAACAAACCCATAATCATGACAGGCATAAAAAAAAACTCAAAGCATTTCTGCTAAAGTCAGGACCAAGGCAAAGCTGTCCACTTCTCCATACCTGTTCAATTTAGTGCTTGAAGTCTTAGCTAGAGCAAAACAAGTGAAGGTGATAAAGGCGATACAGATAAAAAGGGAACCAAAGTATTGTTATTTGCAGATGAGATGATTCTGTACAAACAAGACCCTAAGGACTCCACCAGAAAACTACAGCTGATAAACACATTCAGCAGTATAGCAGGTTGCAAATTAAACATGCAAAAATCATTAGCCCTCCTATGTAAAAACATCATACGTGCCAAGGAAGAAATTCTGGAAACAATACCACTCACAATAGACAAAAAACAAAACAAAACAAAAAACAAACAACAAAATCAATCACAATAAAGATAAACAAAAAAAGTTAAATATTTGTAATTTAGGACATTGAAGAAAGAAGTTGAAGAAGATAACAGAATGCAGAAAGACCCTTTATGCTTATGGATTGGTAGGATTATATGTTGTAAAAATGATCATCCTGCCAAAATTAATCCGTACAAAATCCCAACAAAGTTTTTCACAGAAATTGAATAAATAATCTCACATAAAAACAATTACAAACCCGAGGCTAGCCAAAACAACCTGGAGCAATGAAACAACTCCTGGAAGTATCAACACCCTTGACTCTGGCTTCAAGTAATATTTAAGAGTAGAAAAATCTTGAGTCATCACCCAGACACAGAAGGCACCAAGATGTGACTGCCTCGTTCAAAAAGGTACAAAGCCACGTGGTGAACACAGACAAGAATTATGGGCTAATATAAGAGTTAATAAGAAGCCTGCTCTACTATTAATCATACCACTTTATGATTAAAAAAAAGAGTAGAAAAATCTTTACCCACAAGTTATACTTGAATAATAAACCAGAATGTTACTGGCATAAACAAACAAACAAAAACCACATTGACCACAGAGAAACCCTGTCTCGAAAAACCAAAAGAAAAAAAAAACCCACATTGATTAGTGGGGTAGAATTGAGGACCTTTATATAAGTCCTACAGCAATCTGATTTTTGACAAGGAGGCCAGAAAGTACCCCCTAGAGAAAAGCCAGCATCTTCAATAAATAGTTTGATTAAACTGAATGACTGCATGTAGATAGATCAATCCTTATTTCTTACCTTGAACAAAACTCAAGTCCAAACATATCAAGAACCTCAACGTGCCGGGCGATGGTGGCACACGCCTTTAATCCCAGCACTCGGGAGGCAGAGGCAGGCGGATCTCTGTGAGTTCGAGACCAGCCTGGTCTACAGAGCTAGTTCCAGGACAGGCTCCAAAGCTACAGAGAAACCCTGTCTCGAAAAACTAAAAAACAAACAAACAAACAAAAAACAAAACAAAACAAAAAACAAAACCCCAACGTAAGACCTGATATATCTATTTTACCTGAACTTATAGACACAGAAAGGGACTTTTTGTACAGGACCCTGATAGCACAGGCATTAAGGCTGAGAGTTGAAAATGGGACCTCAGAAAACTGAAAAGCTGTGAACAAGAGGCCTATAGAATGGAGAAAAAAAATATCTTTACCCCCTAATATATATGAAAGAGGCTTAGTATCTAAAATGTACAAAGAACTAAAAAGCAAAATATCATGAAAACAAGCAAATTTAAAAATGAGAGAAGAAGCCGGGCGATGGTGGTGCACGCCTCTAATCCCAGCACTCGGGACGCAGAGGCAGGTGGATCTCTGTGAGTTTGAGACCAGCCCGGTCTACAAGAGCTAGTTCCAGAACAGGCTCCAAAGCCACAGAGAAACCTTGTCTCGAAAAACCAAAAAAAAAAAAAAAAAAATGAGAGAAGACTCTAAGTAGAGAGTTGTCAAAAGATAAAATGTAAATGGTTGGTGCTCTAGGAACTCCTTCAGCCAATAGCCTTTAAGATACCAGCCCACTTTGGGCATGGTCTCATGTACTATAAATGCAGACCCCGAAAAGTGTGTGTGGGCTTCTTGGCTGCTGGATTTGGTTCCAGTTCCCAGGGCATGCAGAGGACTGCTGATTGCTGCACTTTCCGTGAGTTTATCCCCAGATAAATAAATCTTCATTATACTCCATTCTGGGCTATTGTGGAACTTTTTGTATGCCAACAAATTGGTGCCTATGTGGCCAGAGTCCACGCCATTGCCAGGCCCTGCCCAGACCCCCATCTGTGGTCTTCTGCCACCCCATGCAGCTGAACTACCCCTCTGGCACGCAGCTATGCACCTTTTGGCTGACCCGTCATGTGGTGACTTGGCAATTTCCCCCCTCCTGTGCCCGCTCGGCTTGGTCCCGCCTACTAAATGGCTGACTTACTGCCACCCTTGGCTTTTGCCAAAACTCCTCCATGGCGTCTCTGGCTTCTGCCAGGCCTGCTTGAGAGCAGGGCTGCTCCAACTTGCATTCAGTTCGGATCCACGAATGTCTGGCCCAGGCTTTGGCCAATAACCTCACAGCTAGTGACTGCCTACAAGCTCTGGGTTCCTTGAGATTCTGTCCAACTCAGACCTCCATATGCATATATGCTGCTCTTAAGTAATTAACTTAATTTGTTAGTAATTAAGTCCCACGTAATTCAGGTACTGATCTAGGACCTGCCTTACTGCTGCAACTGCGACACCTGCTGGCCAATCAAGGTTATTACACCTACAACAATTTTCTGAAAATTATAACAGAGGTAAGTTAATTTGATCAATAAATAAATAAATTTGAAAATTGTAAACTAACCCCAAGGTAATTGCAGACAATATCACTATCCAGAATTTTTTTAAACATTTATTTATTTATTTTTATTATGTTCTGCCTGTATATATTCCTACATGTCAGAAGAGGGCACCAGATCTCATTATAGATGGGTGTAAGCCACCATGTGGGTGCTGGGAATTGAACTCAGAACCTTTGGAAGAGCAGTCAGTGCTCTTAACCTCTAAGCCATCTCTCCAGCCCCACCATCCAGGAATTTAACAACCTTTTTGTTTCTAGTATTGATGGAATTCTGCAAGAGTTATATGAGCTACCTTGCACATATTTTTTTGTGATCATGGTGACCATAAGCTTTGTTCTTCATATTATATCCTTAAAGCAGTGGTTTGATAACAGAGCCAAGAATGAGAAACTTTTAGGAAGAATACAGTCTTTAGCTGAAAGGATTTATACCAATGAAAATAATAACCTTAATTTGATAAGAGAAATTCAAATTCATGTCAATGGGTTATGAAACCTTACAAAAGAGTACTGGGAGATTATCTGAAAGGGTACATACTGTTAAGGTTGACAATCAAAAATCTGTCAAAAAGTTATGATAAACTAGCAGATAGACCATCCCTCTAGGAAGGCAATCACATATCATCCAAATAATATCTAAGGATGAGAAGGTATCATTAATGGAAAAATTTAAAACCTTGGAATCACATGCGCAGAAAGAGAACCAGAAATTAATTGACTTGATAAGATCATTAGAAATATTCACAAGTCAAGAGATTTCAGGCTTTACAAAGACAGTGCTAAAAAGATTTGAATCAATTGAGGAACTTGTCAGAACTTAAAAGCAAGGAGAGAAGGTAGAGGCAAAGGATTTAGCATTACCAGTAACCCTCAGAGTCAGAGGTGATTTACCAAAAGTTTTAGCTACTTTTCTGCTATTACCTCTGACAGACAACAAATACCCAGTATCCAAATGGATACAAAGTCTGTCAATGGAAACCTATAAATATAAAAGATTTAAAAGAAATTAAACAAGCAGTAGTATCTTATGGCATGCATTCACCATTTTAAGGAACTGATATAGGGTTTTTTTTTTGTTGGTTTTTTTTTCTTGTTTTGGCTTTTTGGTTTTTCGAGACAGGGTTTCTCTGTAGCTTTAGAGCTTGTCCTGGAACTAGCTCTTGTAGACCAGGCTGGTCTCAAACTCACAGAGATCCACCTGCCTCTGCCTCCCAAGTGCTGGGATTAAAGGCGTGCGCCACCACCGCCCGGCTCTGATATAGGTTTAACAATAGAAAAACTGCAAGCTTTCGAACAGATGGTACAGGAGAAACTAGGTGCTCAGCATTTTGAAGAAGCATTCAGCCCTTGGAATTCTCCTGTATCTGGAAAATGGAGAATGGTGACAGATTCAACCAGTTGCCCTCTATAATCTGCAATTCCTTTGCCTTCCATATTGCTTGAAGGATAGTTTCTTATAGTTATTGATTTATAAGATTGTTTCTTCACTATACCTTTACAAGAAAAAGAGAAAAATTTGCCTTCACAGAGCCCACTAATAGGACTTAACCAAAGTTGGTTGCCCCAGTGTTGCAAATGAGACTTTGGATGATTGCCCAGGTAACCAGTTGTCTCTGTCATTTCTTGCACCTTTTGGAAGTTGCTTGATTCACTTCCTGTTTACTCAAGTAATATTATTTCCCTTCTCAGGTCTTTGATGGAGTTGAAGACTAGAAAGTCATAGTTGCTTTTCTCTTATGACTTAGCCAAGTCATTTTTAATATAAGACTTACACTCCTTAGGATAGGATAATTATTGAAACATTTAGCATATGTTTCTTGTTTGATGTTGTCCATGCTGGTTGTATCTAATTTTTTTTTTTTTGGTTTTTCGAGATAGGGTTTCTCTGTGGTTTTGGAGCCTGTCCTGGAACTAGCTCTTGTAGACCAGGCTGGTCTCAAACTCACAGAGATCCGCCTGCCTCTGCCTCCCAAGTGCTGGGATTAAAGGCGTGCGCCACCACTGCCCGGCTGTATATAGTTTTGTATTAGGCTTAGAACTCTCTTATTTAGACATAAGGAGGAGGTGCTGTGGTACCTCCTTCAGCCAACAGCCTTTAAGATACTGGCTCACTTTGGGCATGCTCTCATGTACTATAAATACAGATGAAAGCATGCATGAGCCTCTTGGTTGCTGGATTTGGTTCCAGTTCCCAGCGCATGCAGAGGACTGCTGATCGCTACTCTTTCTGTGAGTTTATCCCCAAATTAATAAACCTTTGTTATACTCCATTCCAGGCTATTGTGGCGCTCTTTTGTATGCCAACATCCAGGATTTTTTTTTTCAAATGTTTAGCATCCTTAGCCATCAGGAAAATAAAAACCAACTGAGATCTTATCTTATCCTAACCATAGTGGTTAATATAAAAGAATGTCAACAAATGCTGGCACGGATGTGGGAAAAGAGAACACTTATTCACTACTTATGGGGGTGTAAACTGATGCAGACACTGTGGAAATCAGGGTGGAGTTTCCTCAAAAAGCTAGTAATCTATCAACAAGAGCTGTATATAATCCAGCCATACCACTCTTGAGCATGTACCTAAAAGATTCTATATTCTACTACAGAGATGCTTGCTCATTCATGTGCATTGCGGCTCTATTCACAATAGCCAGAAAATAGAAACAACCTGGATGTCCATCAACTGATGAATAATGTAAATGTAATATATTAATATAATGAAATATTATTTAACTGTTAAAACAGAATGTAAAATGTACAGGTGATTGATGGAGCTGGAAACAAACACCCTGAGTGTAATAATCCAGACTCAGAAACATAATCATCACAAATTTTCTTTTACATGTGGATGCTAGCATTGAATCTTTAGATGGGTCTGCCTCATTTAGAATGCACACAGAGACCAGGAAACTAGTTAGGAGCAATGTGGGGTTGACTCTAGAGAGGGCAGGTATAATTTAATGATATATAGGGCAAGAGACAGTTAATGGGATAGTATGAGTTAAATAGGATAGAAGATGAGAGAGCATAGTAGAGGAGGGACTATGGACAGGGGTATCTAACACTAAAGACTTTTCAAAAGATATGAAAACATACTGCTGTAGAACTTTCCTACAATATATACATACATAAATACCTAAATGAAGTTACTTTGTAATGGGGGTGGCAATGGCTCTCCTAGACACTTTAGTGTGGCACAAATAATAAGAACCCAGAGACAGATATTAGGGTTCAAACTGAAGATCAGAAAAGGAAAGCAGCCAACCACTAGAGAAACCTTTCACCTCTACCAAATCTTCAGACAGAAAGGGCAACGAATCCTCAGACTCCACACACCACTGAGTTCCTGTCTCTTCCCCTTTGTATTCCTGTCTCTGCGTAGCTATATCACCACTGTCTCCAGCTCGCTCATGCTGGGATTAAAGGTGTGAGACACCACCACCTGGGTCTCTTTCTGGATTGATCTTGTGTAGCCCAGGGTGGTCTTGAACTCAGAGAGATCCATCTGCCTCTGTCTCCTGAGTCCTGGAAATAAAGGTGTGTGCCACCACTCCCTGGCCTCTAGTAGCTTAGCTTTGTGTTCTGATCTTCAGGCAAGCTTTATTAAAATACAAATAAAAGCCGGGCGGTGGTGGCGCACGCCTTTAATCCCAGCACTTGGGAGGCAGAGGCAGGCGGATCTCTGTGAGTTTGAGACCAGCCTGGTCTTCACTGCCAGAAGTGGAATATTTCTCTTGGAATTGTTGGCCAATTGGGTCCCATATATAAAAGTTGATGCTAAAATTCTATTTTCAAGACAGCATATGATTGCATCAGCGAATATGAAGAAATCAGCCTGGTATTGACTCAGAAGCTTCACCCTACTGATAGCTTTCCTAGTGCTGGAATATGCTATGCATGCTAGCAGAAGAGAAAAGCAATCATCATTCTTATCCAACTGCAAACCCTGCAAGCTACAATTGGTCTGGCAGGAGATGTTCATGGGTGCAATAGTGGCATGGATGTTATGGGACTAACCAAACCATTTCTGAATGGATATAAGGCCTGTTTCACAAGATGGAACCCACACCTGGCAGTTTTATCAGGGTCAACAACCTGTGCATAGATAGGCCCTAGGGGAAAGCCTACTATTAATCATTCTGCCAGATGGATGTAGTATTTCATACCATAAATTAGTGCACCTCTTAATCCTCATTAGAGAAGCATCTTCTTGCAGTAGACAGTGATTAGCACAGACCTCCTCAACTGGCCAATGTGCAGAGAATAAGAGAGGAGTGCTCAGCCCTGAATGGGACATCCACATCACACCCACTCCCACCAAGGCTCAGGGGTCATCACGAAATAAGTAGGGGAAAGATTGTAGGAGTGAGAGAGGGTGGATGACGATAACAAAACAGTGCTTTCTGGCCACAATAGGGAAGTTGCATAAATCAGCTTACAGGGGTTGTGAAAGCATGTACAAGACCCGGACCAGCTCAGTTTTGACAAAATCCCAGCATGGATAGGGGGGAGGGGTGATGAACTTCCATCACAGCTGAGTAGCTATTGGAAACTAATAACTGTTGGGACAGGGAATGCCCGTTCTCTTTAAGGATGTGGCTCTTATAGGTCAACCACACTCGGGACAGTCTGTCCCAAAGAGTGCTTTGGCAGCAATGGATAGGTGTTTTATAAAATATGGAGAACATTACATTGGATCAGCAGGGAGCTGTGAGCTGATCTGTGATGAGTTGTTATGTTGTATAAAATTCTCAAAGAATTAATAAAAATGCTGCTTTTTTTTGTTGGTTTTTTTCGAGATAGGGTTTCTCTGTGGCTTTGGAGCCTGTCCTGGAACTAGCTCTGTAGACCAGGCTGGTCTCGAACTCACAGAGATCTGCCTGCCTCTGCCTCCCGAGTGCTGGGATTAAAGGTGTGCGCCACCACCGCCCAGCTTTGTCTAATTATTTCATGTCTCCCCAGCTCATAGATGTTAGATCTGTGGACACACATCATTACTTGGAAGTTCCCTTATCAAAGAAACTGATTAGTTCTGTATTCCAGCATATAACTAGAGCTTCCCTTTTGCAGCCTTGTTTGCAACCAAGATGCAAGTGTGTGACTTGATTTTTACCATCATGAGCAGCCCTACGAGATTGTAATGCAGAAGGAGACGCAGGAGCCATGCAGGGCAGAAACACAGAAATGGCAGCAGCTGTTAGCCTGGCTTTCTGGCAGGGTCTATTGGTACAGAGTGCTGGTGGCGCTTTTTGCTGCCATGTCCCAATAGTGTAATTTGCATATGATGTCTTGCATGTGGCTTTGAAGCGAGATTCTCTGTCCCTTAGGGAAAATCTGTGCTGACATCCTCTGATGCACTCATTTTGTTTTTAAATTAGCAAGAATGGATTATGGTGTCTGCAAAAAAGAACAAAAAAATTGAATAGTAAACTTACGTTAGGCTCAATGATTCAGATGATCTGCATTTCTTACTCAGCTTTCTTTATCAGCTTGTTGATATAACTAGGAACATATTAGGCCGGTAGGATGCCTTAGCAGGTCAAAACACAAGACCCAAAAGCCTGATGACCTGAGTTTGATGCCCAGAATATATAATAATAGACCAGAACCAACTCCTGAAAGTTGTCATTTGATCTCTAGAGCCATGCGGTGGCACTTAATAAAATAAAAAGGAAAAAAAAGTATATAACGACAAACCTAAACTTTCCTGGTTCTTGCTCCTACATGCACAATGTCGGTGTCTCTCAGGAGCGTCAGACTCGCCTCCTGTCCTCTCACCAGTAGCGTCCCCTTTTTATTGGCTGTGACCGAGGAAGACAATGCAGGTGTTGGCTCAGCACCTAGGCCCCTGCCATGCATGACAAACGTGTGCTGCCTCCCCATGTTTTCACTCTGTGTCACCCCTGGAGCCCCAGCACCATAGCCAAGGTCTACTGGTCTTACTTATAAGAGTTTGCTTATAAAATGGCAAACACAAAGCCCTCTCCCCTTAGGGTCAGATACGGGGCTGAGCTGAAGGATCATGTAGGGTGCTGCCTATGTTCTCCATCTCTTGATTCATTCTCCAGAGTGATTTCCATTCTATTCTCCTCGTGCAAATAGGCTCATGTTATGGAAGGTCCTATCTACTACCTCAGAATTTATTCCTGTGGATACTTGACAATTTTGTGTCCGAGTGCTATCTATTGACAATGAGAAAACTGGTGTAACACCACCCAGATAGCAGGAAAGGGTGTGTGTGTTTGACTAATGAAATCATTCCTTATAAGAGAATAGGAAGAAGAATCTGAGTATATCACAAGACGTAAGAGCTGGGCAACAGCCAGGATACTTGTAGCTTAAGGCAGTCAGGTAGGTAGGAGGTGGGGATGAATTCTCCATTGGGAGAAGCCCTTGGGAGGGTGAGGTTCTTTGTGTTTAGTTTCTTGGCAAGTTAATTCACGACAAGAGAAGAAAAACAGTCAGAATTGGCTGGTATATAGTCTAAGAGATTATCCGAGTCACTGTGCAGGAAACTTCCAGTTGTATAATCTCTATCTCGTAAATATGAGTCAGTTGTGCAAATAAGAGTAGTCCTGGTTTGCTCAAGTTTACATCTGCCCAAAGGACAGAGTCGCCACACACTTGACTGTAGAACTGGGGTGCCAGGTTACAATGTATTACTAGAATTTGAGATTCCCAGAGCACACTTTGGAAGATTCCCTGATAAAAGACAGGCTCCATTTCTTGGAGCTCTATTAATAGGCTTTTCTCCACAGTATGGCCTGAAGCAGTCAGCTTGTCCTGTGAGATTTGTGCCAACGCAGCCATCTTCGCTAGAAAACCTCCATCTGGGTGACTTTTTGCCTCCACCCCAGGATATTTGTCTATTAACAGAACCCAGGTGGCTTTGGCAAGTAGACCCAGAAAGCGATCACTGCACTGGGCTTTCGGAATATGAAATAATTAGGATATTTCTCAGCAGATACTGCCGGTTTTCCCTGGGCGCTAGGACTGGCATTTGTTTTAATGACTTTAATCAGGACATTTTACTCACCCACACTCAGGAGCGCAGGGTTTTAGAGATCAACAGAGGATTCAGTCTACGGCAGCCGTGTGTTGCAGAAGTTGTGGGGTGGGTTTTCTCGGTGAGTCAATGGAACAGTAAACACTGCTTCTTATCCCTGCTTTCCTCTACTTTGCCATTTGGCATCTATCCAACCGCAATTATTTTAATAATTCCAGTTTATGGTTCATCAAAGATCATAAAGCAATATTATGCCCACAGACTGAGTTCTGCAAGCAATGTTCAGGGTCTCGCCCCCTAGAAGATGATACAGAAATGTGTCAGAACTCCACAGGAACACGATTCCCACTGCTCTTTGAATCTGGGTTTTGATCCCATTGGGAAGCCCAGTTTGCTTCTATGTGCTGACCTCAGGCAACTTTTTTAAGTTCACCAATCGCCAAAGAAAGGAATCACCAGTAAAGGTGACAGAGACATACAGGGCTGTTCTGAGGAAGAGATTTCATAAGCTGCCAAACAGTCACAGAAGGATTTACAGGAAAAGACATACCAAGAAACGTATAATCACATTATGTTTGAGTGTAGGCCAAAGATTCATTCTGAGTTTGTGTAGGGGAGAAAGTATCTCAGAACCGTAGCTACTTCCGAATCCTAGAGCAGAAAGGAGAGCCATTCTGAGGATGTGGTGGGAAGACAAGCCGCAGAAGGAAAGCAGGAACGACAGAGGAGAACATGCGACTTGGAACACATGCAGGAAGTAGTTTGCCTGAGCAAGAAGACTGTCCCTTCATCCGTGCCTGCTTCCAGCACCGGACTGCAGTGTTTGCCCCTCCTACATTTGTGACAGCTAGGTCTATAAATCAGTCATCCAGAGCAATATACAGATACCAATTTGAAATATAGAAGTGTGTCTGAACTAAGCCACGTATCTTTATGTATGTGAAGTAGACCATCAGATTATTCGGACAGTGATCATGCTTCAAACACAGTGGTAAGAGAGGTGGGGCACGAGGGAAAAAGGCCAACCCCAGCCAGTCCGTTTGTGGAGTATGAAGTTTCATGCTGCGGGCACCGCACATGCTTTACTTACACAGCTGAAGTCGTTCGAGATAATGTATTATTTTGGGCACACAGTATTGTGGATTAAATACAATTTGAGTCTAGGCACACTGATGGAGTTCTCCACATCTTATTATGCTTTCTATTAATTTTTCATATTTTTGTCAGCAGCGTGGAAGGATAGAATGCAAAATGTTTGAGAAAGCCAAGTTTCTTCTGACTATAAAAACTTGAGTAGTTTGCTCAGATACCAGCCTAGTTCTCTTATTTCTTGCGAGTCCTTACATGAGAAGCCTGGGCGCTACCGCCCCCTCCAGTTAGTAAGAGGATCTTCAAGTCACGTGATGAAAGGGGGCGGGCAGAACCACCAGCTCTCCAGGTCCCTCTCTCAGCTTTCTGCACAGACTGTCCTCAGTCATGATTCTGCTGTCGTCTTTCTACTGGGAGCTACTGGGAACGTAACCCCGAACCCCAGTGCAGACAGATGCCTTTAAGAACCGGCAGGTCTAGCTCCGGGTCTTTATGTGATGGCTAAGACTCCCACGGAATGGGGCATACAGTTGGCTGGGATCGGACACAAACTATCGTCATCAGAGAGGCAGGAGCCTCAGCTGAGGAAATGCCTCTATGAGATCCGCTATAAGGCGTGTTCTTTATTAGTATCAATAGGGAGGGTCCGGCCCATTGTCGGGGGTGCCATCCCTGGGCTGATGCTCCTGGGTGCTGTAAGAAAGCAGGCTGAGCAATGGGAACCAAGCCAGTAAGCAACATTCCTCCGTGGCCTCTGCATCAGCTCCTACTGCCAGGATCCTGCCCTGTTAAGGGTTCCTATCTTAACTTCCTTCCGTGGTAAACAGCGATGCTGAAGTGTAAGCTGAATAAACCCTTTCCTCCCCACCTTGTTTTTTTTTTTTTTTTTTTGGTCATGGTGTTACATTGTAGCAATAGAAACCCTAACTATTGTAGTAGGTATCCATAACTAGAGTCAGGTGTTTCCATTCATAAGATTGTAGGATAGGAAATACACCCTGTGGTTCCTTGTGAGTGGATAACAGGCAGGTAGGTGGAAAGGGTGCAGTGACACACACTTCCTGGAGCAAACACACCGAGGCGCTTGCCCTTAGGGCGGGGCTTAATTTGGCCACCGGGACAAAAAGAAGCTCGGCGGCCCAGGCAGTCGTCGTCGTCAGATGAGCAGCCAGACCTGCTGGACCAAGTTCCTCTGTGGAGCCAGCAGCTAAAGATGTGGATCAGTTGTGCTTGCCTAGTGGGCATGAAATCCTGGGTTTGACTCCCACCAGGGCATAAACCTGCATGATGGTGAACGCCTTTAATACGGTATTCAGGAGGTGCACTCAGGAGAAACCTTCAGGCCAGCCGGGGCTGTGTGAAACTCTATCTTGAGAAGGGAAGATTCAAAAAGACTTTTACTTATCCTAGTTGCTTTCCCTCACAGTGGAAAAAGGAAGTCCTTGTTTCTTCAAATCTCTACCACGATACTTACGAAATTATAAAGTAACTGAGATAAAGCAACCTTGCTGCTTCCTTGGAGAAGTGAGAGTGAGCACCAGGAAGGAGCTCTGCCTGTATCCACTTCCTGCGTCATTGCACAATTGTCTTCAGACGTGTGGAAAGGCTGATGTGAGTGAGCTAACTGTTTTGATCCAGTGTCCCAGGAACACTGAACTTGGGGGATAAATTGCACCTGCATCTTGGCAACGGTGGCACACACTTTTAATCCTAGCACTCGGGTGAGTTCAAGACCAGCCTGGTCCACAGAGTGAGTTCCTGGATAGCCAGAGATACACAGAGAAACCCTGTCCTCAAAAAATCAAAAACAAAAAGTTTGCACGTGTGTGCCAACAGTTCAGGCAAGGGGAACTAGTAGAGCGTGCTTAGAATTCAATAGAAGAGCAAATGAATAAGCAAAAAAAGATCTAGGCATTAAAAAAATTACTTATTTTATTTTACTTTGTGTGTATGAAAGTTTTGCCTGCATGTATGTATGTTGCCATGTCCCTGCCTAGTACCTATTGTTGTGGAATAATCTTTTAGTACACCGTGAAGATGTGTTCCTTGTATTGGCTTAATAAAGAACTAAATGGCCAATAGCTAGGCAGGATTTTCGGGGGGAAAAAGGGAGATACAAGGAGACGCAGAGGAAGTGTGGCATGTAGGGGCTGAGGTAATAAGTCATTAGTCATGTGGCAACATGTGAGTTAATAGAAATGGGTTAATTTAAGTTATCAGAGCTAGTTAGAAACAAGCCTAAGCTGTTGGCTAAGCTTTCATAATTACTAATAAGTCTCTGTGTGGTAATTTGGGAGCTGGCAGGTGGGACAGAGAAAAAACTCACTATAGCCTGTGGAGGCCAGAAGAGGGCATCAGATCCTGTGGAATGGCTGTGATCTGTCATGTGGGTGCTGGGAACTGACAGATTCTCCCAAAGAGAAACAAATGCTCTTAACGCTGAGCCATCTCTTCTGCCCAAGATCTAAGTATTTTAAAATGGTATCTGCTTTTGTCCTGCTTCGTTCGTGTTCTTGCTTGTTTTAACTCTGCTGAGATACAGGGGTAAATAACCTATTCTCAGGCTCTGAACAGCATCTGTTTAGATGGCACAGAGGAGCATTGTCCAGGTAAATAGCATTTGGAATTTGTCTCCTCATATTTTCGTCTTGAGTAGATGAAAGCCAAGAACTACTGTAAAAGTAACTTGTGTCTAGCTAGGGCAGGGAATATTTGCATGATGACAAAGTCATTTTCTAAATCTTACCTAGCACCGTCCTGATATTGTTTCTAAAGAAATTCATGTGGATTTTAGTAACTTTAGCTTCCTCAGAACAGAGCGGTAAGCAAGCCAGTTGTCATGAAGTAGACTCACACATCATTGCTTATTTTGGAGGAAAGCAAAGGCAGGTCAAGGGTTATTAACTCATCAGCATCGCAGTCACAGAAATTACTCTGGCTAAAAATGATCTGCAGTAACTCTGCCATTTATACTTTCCTCGTTGCTTCCAAGTCGTCATGCTTAAATTTGTGTGTGTGTGTGTGCATATGTGTGTATATGTGTGTGCATGTGTGTGTGCCAGGGAGTGGCTTATCAGGAGGTGCAGCCTTGTTGGAGGAAGTGTGTCATTGTGGGTGGGCTTTGAGGTTTCAGATGCTCAAGTCAGTGCCACTCTTCCTGAGGTTTCCTGATTCAGACATTGAACTGTCAACCCTTTCTCCAGCATGATGTCTGTCTGGACACCTACATGTTTCCTGCCATGATGATAGTGGACTAAACCTCTGAAATGTAAGCCATCCCAGTCAAAAATTCTCCTTTATAAAAGTTGCTGTTGTCATGGTGTCTTTTCACAGCCTAGAAACCCTAACTAAGACACCCTTTTCAACCTTTCAGTCAAGTCTGACCTAGATGGGCCTCATTTAGTGTGCACATAACTCAAAGAAGGCTGCCTGACCCTGAGCCGTATATAACTGGGTTTGGGGGTCTGTTGCCATGTTTCCTCTCTGCTCAGGGATGCAGGAGACTCTCACAGACTCTGCTACCCCCTTGGTTATAAAAGAACTGCAGGGAGAATGTGGTATGTGCCAGGTGTCAGGTGAGTTCATAGCTGTGGACTTCACCTGACATGCACGGCAGCACTGAGATGCTGCTCAGGGGATCATCTGCTGGGATACGGTTCTGGAGAACTACAACACCTCAGGGTTCTTAGAGAACTGAATGAGCAAATCTGAGTTGATCTTTGAATTGGAGCACAGGGTTGGGCCACGAAGTGCAACAGAAGCTTCATCTAGAGCTGTCCAGATGTTTATGAAATGAGTGTCCCACTGAGAGCAGCTAGGAAAATCAAGATAGACATCTGTGGCAAGTTGGAAACCCCATCACCAACCCATCAAAAGAAGAGAAAGTTGAGAATCTGAGGTAGATAGGAAAGCTCTTAACATCAACTCTCAGTTGGCATCAGAGTCCACATTGTAGATAAGCCACCCTATAAATGTAAAGAATACCAGAAAGTTTTCTGTCATAAAACACCAGCGCTTGACATCTGAAAACTCAAACTAGGGAGGAACCCTCTGAAAGCAATGATCATAGGAAGCAGATGTCAGGCCTCCTGTCGCTTCCGTGAACTTGTTGGAATGAGACACCACCCCCAGAGGTCATTTAGTCAGATACATCTGCTTTCAGCTTCAGCCCATTTGACTGCTGGTGATATAAACTCACCAGAACTCAGGAGTCTAAGGCTAGCTTGAGGAACATATTGAGACACCATATCAAAAAAAAAAAAAAAACCATAAAAACCTCTAGACCCAACTTGCCTAATGTCTTCTCTCCTTTTTCAAATCTGCGCTGTTCACAAAACCCCTCAGAATTAATGATGAAAGTTCACATGTACAGATATCACCCAGGAATACCAACACTATGAAAAACAAAACCAGCTTTTTATTTTCAAAACCACCAGTCCTATAGAGATGCTTGCCAATGAGAATTACCTAGATATATTCCAGGACACAGAAATTAAAAGAGAAATCATAAGCCTCTTCAAATAATTAAAGGAATTTAAAGAAGATGCAAAGAAGCAGCTCCTGAAATCACGGAGAAAGAACTTAAGAATGAAGACCTGAGTGATGCCCTAGAAAACAAGCATAAGTTTGGTCCAAATGACCAGGACAATCCAAGACTTGAGGAGGGGATTTAATCAAGAATGGAAACACTGAAGAAGACTCAAGCTGAAATGAAGATGGAATTGAATATCAGAATAACCCGACTAGCCGGGCGATGGTGGCGCACGCCTTTAATCCCAGCACTCGGGAGGCAGAGGCAGGCGGATCTCTGTGAGTTCGAGACCAGCCTGGTCTACAGAGCTAGTTCCAGGACAGGCTCCAAAGCCACAGAGAAACCCTGTCTCGAAAAACAAAAACAAACAAACAAACAAAAAAAAAAAAAACAAAAAAAACCCAACAGAATAACCCGACTAGAAAATCCGAAGGATTACAAGTAGAACGAATCAAGCAGAAGACAGGATATCAGGTCTGAGATAAAAAAAGAGGATTTAGGCCAAATAATCAAGTAACACAAAATTCACCAAAATAAAGAAAAACAAAACAAAAAAACTCAGGAAAGGAACACACAGGAAATGTAGTACACCATGGCAAACACCAAACTTTTGAATTATAGGCATAGATGAGGGAGAAGAATCCCAAGTCAATGACATAGGCCAGATCTTCAACATGATTATAGAAGAAAACATTGCTAATCTAAGGAAAAGACACACCCATACAAGTAGGAGAAGCAGGGCTGGAGAGATGGCTCAGAGGTTAAGAGCATTGCCTGCTCTTCAGCATTGCCTGCTCTTCCAAAGGTCCTGAGTTCAATTCCCAGCAACCACATGGTGGCTCACAACCATCTGTAATGGGGTCTGGTGCCCTCTGCTGGCCTGCAGGCATACACACAGACAGAATATTGTACACATAATAAATAAATAAATAAATAAATAAATAAATATGTAAAATATTATTTAAAAAAAAAACAAGTAGGAGAAGCACACAGAACACCAAATAGAAGAGAATGGAAAAGAAACTACCCATGGTATATCATAGATAAAACAGTAAGTCTGCATAACAAAGCCAGTGTATCGAATGCTGCAAGAGAAGAACTCAAGTCACACATAAAGGAAAATTCATCAGTATAGCAGGTGGGTCCTCAGTGGAAACGTTGAAAGACAGAAGAACCTGGAGGAATGCATTCTAAGTCCTAACATACGATGATGGTCAACCTAGAGCATTGTTGTCTGGGGGGGTTAGCCTCCAGCAGCACAGGGCTTTGAAAGGAATCAATGGAGTTGTAAGCTAAAACTTTTCTATCTGAAAGGATTTAGGGGAAAAAGACACTCACACATTCTCTTGATGGCTTCCTTACTTATTCTCTATTCTTCTCCTGTTCTTTTTGTGTTCTTTCTACTACATACATTTTCCTATAGCTTATATACTCCAACAAAGTTTCTCAGGCGATATAGGAATTATTATGTGACTACAATCTGATTTTCAAGTGAATGATTATAATGGACACAGGCAAAAGCATGGTTTTCATCTCTCTTACGTGATTAAACATTTTACATATTACAGGTGAAAACCAAATTATCCCAGGAACCCCCAAGCAACTTGTTATAGATTGACCATGTGGGCAAACAAGCTGCTATTATCAGATTCTTATTGGCAGGCTGCATTTTGCAGTTTCAAAGAAAGAGTCAATTACTTTATTACTTATCTCGAAAGGTAATCTTACAAGGAATCTTAAAGGAATCACAAACCTAAACTTTTATATATGAAAAAGAATCAGGCTGGGCAGTGGTGGTACATGTCTTTAATCCCAGCACTTGGGAGGCAGAGACAGGCAGATCACTGTGAGTTCGAGGCCAGCCTGGTCTACAAGAGCTAGTTCCAGGACAGGCTGCAAAGCTACAGAAAAACCCTGTCTCGAAAAATAACACGACAACAACAAAACAAACAAAAAAAGAACCAGTCAGTTCTATTTTAAATCTTTATGGTGCATACCCTGAAGCACGATTAATAAAAACTCAGACAGATATTGTGGTTCAGCAGCAACCAGCCACTGGCTCTTACCTCGACCTCAGTCCAAAAATGGTGATCCTGCCTCCAGGAAACCTCACAATCAACTGAGGCTGAGAGCTGTCTATTTCTGTTTTATAATCCTCTTTAGTTCTGGGATTAAGGGTGTGCACCACTACCACCTGGTTTCTATGGCAAGCAAGTGCGGCTATTGGGGTTAAAGGTGTGTGACACCACTGTCTGCTCTGTAAGGCTGACCAGTGTGGCTGTTTTACTTTTCTGATCCACAGGCAAACTTTATTTATTAAAACACAAATGAAATGCCCCTGCAATACTCACCCATTAATAGTTGTTTTTTTTTTTTTTAAATACCAGGGGATTGAGGGCACAAATGGGTAAGGAATTAATCATCACTTTTGGTCATCAACCAATCTTACCAAGAAACGCATGTCAGCCAATGAGAGTCGGGCTGCTTTGTTCTTATTCCCTGACCTTAAAGAGTTCTCAATCAACTGTGCGCCTTTCTAAAACGTTAGATTGTCTTCTTGGGTTTTTCACCTCAAAGCTATTTAACAAAAACATCTTAGTCTAATGTTTTATTTTTCAAAGCTTTGTTTCCGCTGTGATGCACTCTGAAACCTGTGAACACATCTCCTGACATTAAGGTTAAGATAATTTAAATTAGCTGGGCTACTGGTACTCAATTGTTAATCCATAACTTGACCTACAATCTGTGCAGCTCATGAGGCGAAACGCATAGGTCCTGGCTGTGTAGCATTTCCTTGTATTTAATTTTATTTATCAAAACTCTGTGTTAGCTATCATTATTATTGTCAATTAGATAGTAGAGCTGGTGGAAGAATCATATTCTTGACAGTCCACAGATAAAAACGTCCAGCAGAACAGGGTGTCTCCATGAGATAAACACACTACATACAGGCTGTGGGGATCACCCCAAACTCATGTAAAACATGTAAAGGCACAGCAGAAGCAAAAGACATTCAGGGTCTGCAATCCTGTGGTCTTGCCTCAATGAGATTTACCCATTACAGAGCTTCCTCCTGGTGGGCTTGATGGAGGAAGGTCATTGGCTAATAAAGGAACTGCCTTGGCCCATTTTATTGGTTAGAAGATAGGTGGGAGGTGTAAACAGAACAGAACGCTGGGAGGAAGAGGAAGTGAGGTCAGACTCGACAGCTCTCCTCTCAGGAGCAGACACCTGAGAAAGACGCCATGCTCCTGGCTCCTGGGCAGACGCAGGCTATGAAGCTCCGACCCAGGATGGACATAGGCTAGAATCTTCCCGGGAAGCGCACCTAGGGGCACAAAACAGATGATTAGAAATGGGCTAAATTAATATGTGAGAATTAGCTTAGAAGAGGCTAGATAGAAATGGGCCAAGCAGTGATTAAATGAATACAGTTTGTGTGTTGTTATTTCGGAGCATAAGCTAGCCAGGCTGTCGGGGTGCTGGGGATGCAGCCCCGCCGCCCCTTATTACTACATGGGCTGACATCTTGAACTTCAATTACCAACTGCTGCTCCTCTGACATGACACTATGATAATATATCCAGCACAACTATCTGCTATGATTGAAGGAAAAAGAAAAAAATTTTTATGACCTAAACAAGCTAAAACATTTATATCCAACAAACCAAATCTCTGCCAAACAGGAAACATTATTTCAGATTGTAGAGAGGACTGAGCATAGCAGAGAGACTGTGGAAAGAAATTTTCTGGTGTCTTCTCAATTTCTTTATTCAAAGATTTAAAGTTCTTGTCATACAGGTCTTCTACTTGTTTGGTTAGAGTTACTCTGAGATATTTTATGCTCTTTGTAGCTATTGTAAAGGGTGATGTTTCTCTGATTTCTTTCTCTGCCCATTTATCGTCTGTGTAAAGGAGGGCTACTGATTTTTTTTTAGTTAATTTTGTATCCTGCTACATTACTGAAAGTATTCATGAGTTGTAGAAGTTCCTTGGTAGAATTTTGAGGGTCACTTATGTAAACTATCATATCATCAGCAAATAGTGAGAGTTTGACTTCTTCTTTTCTGATTTGTATCCCCTTGATCTCTTTTTGGTGTCTTATTGCTCTAGCTAGGACCCCAAGAACTATATTGAGTAGATATGGAGAGAGTGGACAACCTTGTCTTGTTCCTGATTTCAGTTTCTCTCCATTTAGTTTGATGCTAGTTGTTGGCTTGCTGTATATTGCCTTTATTATGTTAGGTATGTTCCTTGTATCCCTGCTCTCTCCAAGACCTTTATCATGAAGGGATGTTGTATTTTGTCGAAATCTTTTTCCGCATCTAATGAGATGATCATGCAGTTTTTATTTTTCAGTATGTTTATATGGTAGATTATGTTACAGATTTTTGTATGTTGAACCATCCCTGCATCTCTGGGGTAAAGCTGACTTGATTATGGCGAATAATCTTTCTGATGTGTTCTTGGGTTTGATTTTTGTTCTTGGGTTCGATTTTTGTCAGTATTTTATTGAGTATTTTTTTTAATATTTATTTATTATGTATACAATATTCTGTCTGTATGCCTGAAGGCCAGTTGAGGGCGTCAGACGTCTTTACAGATGGTTGTGAGCCACCATGTGGTTGCTGGGAATTGAACTCAGGACCTTTGGAAGAGCAGGCAATGCTCTTAACCTCTGAGCCATCTCTCCAGCCCCCTTTATTGAGTATTTTTGCATCAATGTTCATGAGTGATATTTGTCTGTAATTCTCTTTTTTAGTGATGTCTTTATGTGGTTTGGGTATCAGGGTAATTGTAGTTTCATAAAAAGAGTTTGGCAATGTTCCTTCTAGTAGTTATTCTTATGCCAATGGAAGTTCACAATGGATTTTATACTTTCATTGTCAAATATATGTTTTTGCACTTACTCACCCACCAAAATTGGAATATTCTTAGACCCAGAAAAACAATTAACTTTATATCCTCTTTCAGACTTGTGCCTACAACCTGCACTTGGTTCTTCTTCTGCCCCTAATATTTAGCCTTTCTTGTTCTCGTTTCTATATGTTCTCCTGTGCCTACATATATATATATTTGTTTTCATATATACATGTATAGTCTTTGCTAAGTTCCACATATAAGGGATACCAAGTGGTTTCTTCCTTTCTGTGACTGTGTGATTGCATGTAATAATATACCTTCTAAGACCATTCAGTTTCTTGCAAATTTTGTACTTATGTTTATTTTAGCTCTGAATAGTATGTAAATATACATATATGTACATATATGTATATAATTTTCATTATCCATTCATCTGTTGATGGACATCTAGGTTGATTCCAATTCTTTATTACAGTGAATAAAGCAGCAGTAAAGATGGAGATGAAAATATCTCTATGCTAGGGTATGGAGTTCTCTGGGTGTCTGCCCAGGAGTGAAACAGCTGGGTCACATGGTAATTCTACTTTGAAGTTTTTGAGATTTAAATTTTTCTGGGCAGAGCTAGTCATTCTCATGCCTCAGTTTCCACAGCATCACACATCTTTCTCTTGCAGCTCTGGGAGCAGTTGTCATGTTCACTTTGTCTATGTCTAGCTTTCTTTCTGAGTCAAAGCTCCTTTAGGCCAGGAGAATATTTTATAATCATTTACCTCTTTGGCCAGAACATCTAGTGGCTACCCTGGCTCTATCTAAACTCTAGTGAACACGTGACCAAATTACTGCACTTCACAAAGGAAGAAAAGCAACAGAAGAGTTCATAACAGAATAGATTGTGTAGCATTTGAGAGGGTTGTTTATTCCTGAGAGGAAAACAAAAAGCAATTGCAGGCCAATTTCCCCTTGTTCTGTGACATTTAAATTAAAAAAAAAAAAGCCTGCTTTGACTGGATAATTGTTTTTAAGAGTATGATCCAGCCTTGCTGAGTTATGAGACATGGTCTTACCTGAGCTCCTTCAAGGATGATGGCTGCTTTGATGATCCAAATGTTAATATTGATTGTGTTATCTGATACTAGGGCAACCAAGCAGAGACTTCTGTGGGAGAGCAAAGAGGTTCTGAAAGAGACAATGAATCTGGATTCCACCAAGTAAGTGGTCCTGATGTGACTTCATCACTTTTACTTTTTACATTTATCTTAAATAGTCCCCCACACTAGAAAAGAACTGGCTTCTAACACGTTTGAAAGAAGTGGATCCTGAGAAACCTGTCATCCCTGGGGAGCAGACAGCAGACCATGAGGCCACTTGTACCTTCCCAAGAGGAAAAGGAGTAGACATTACAAATTACCGTTCCTTTTGCTAAACAGATTTCTGGAACATGCTGTTACTCTGTCTGAAGGCTGAGAACGTAGGACAGCAAATTATTAGTTAGCTGTCTTTTATTTTATATTGGGACACGCATGAAATTTAATCTTGTATTCTATTTAATTTCAAATTTTTCTCTAAAACTGGAAAACCTAAAATCTCATGACAGTGATGTAAATGATGAGTAAGTTGGGGAATAAACTCGGAAAGACCAAGAGCTTACAGAGAAAATCATCTTGGTTAATGTTTCCTCCCCTGTGAGTCTCTTTCCATCACGTGCCTCTAGTGCCTTGATTAAAGCTCTGCATCCAGGGAAAGAAGAAGGTGAAGTTTGTTTACCCGGAGTTCTTTGCACTGAGGCCTGGTGCCAGAGTTCAAACACTTCCAGCAGGAACTTCTGCTGGTCAAGTTGTGAGAGAATGGAACTCTGGGGGCCGGGAAACAGACGTATGCACCTTTTCTATTTCCTGTTCTCCCTTCTACTTTTGAATTTCTGTCCCATTAACTGTGGTTACCAGACTAACCTAGCCTGGACCATTGACTGGGAGTGGGGTGGATTAACACGTTGATATCACTTGGCTGAACATGGACTCATTTCTTTTCTTCTCTTTCCTTTCCTTTTCATTTTTTTCTTTTGGTTTTTCAAGACAGGGTTTCTCTGCAGTTTTGGAGCCTGTCCTGGAACTCACTCGGTAGACCAGGTTGTTCTCGAACTCACCAAGATTTGCCTGCTCTGCCTCCCGAGCTGGGATTTAAGGTGTGTGCCACCACCGCCTGGCTATGGACTCATTTCTTATTTCATCTTGAGACAGGGTCTCACAATGTTGTCCAATCTGAACTTAAAACCACAACCCTCTGACCTCTGTCCCTCAAGTGAGAGGACAGGCAAACACGCACCACCACGCCAGGTGCTGGCTAATTTCTCTGTTTCCAAACCGACCTGAAGGATAACATAATAAGCAGTGTATCGTTTTTCAGAAGCCACTTAATGAGAAACTGAGAACAGAGGTGCTGTGCCACCCGAGAAAGCCAGCAGGGCCGGCTGCCAGGGTCCTTGATTCTAGCCCAGATCAACTGGGAGAAAGCTATAGCTCTGTAATTCAGGAGCAGCCGTGCCCTGCTCTCGGTCTCAATTCTTGCCTTTGGACCTTGACTCATGGTGTGTATCTAATGTTTGATAAGTTGATAGGTCTGATGAGCAGCGCAACCTTAGGACATGGCTACTCGAAGGTGAATGAACCAGCCTGCGGCCCGTTTCTCAACCTTTGCACCTACAGAGTGGGGATGACAGAGCCTAAATTATAGGTCTGCTACAGGGGCTGAATGTTAGAACACCTACAGCCCTTCAACTGAGCATACACACTGGTGGCACTTGGTGAAAAAAGAATGCTCCCTTTCTGGATGGAGCTTTCTGAATTTATCCCGATTGCCATGCCTAACTGTTGGGTTTCATACAGGCACTGGGAAGGTCTTGTCCTTTGGAGGCGACAGAGATAGGTCCCCTCTCCAATCCGCTCCTCAGCTATTTCTTTTCAGAAAGGGGGTAGGCCTCCCATGGGTATCAAGAAAGCATGGCGTATTAAGTTGCCCGAAGACCAAGCACCTCCCACTGTATTCAGGCTGGGCAAGGCAACCCAGTAGGAGGAATAATTCCCCAAGAGCCAGCCAAAGCATTAGGGAAGTTCTTGCTTCCACTGTTAGGAGTTCCACAAATAGACCAAGTTAGACAGCTGTCACATATCTGTAGAGGGTTTACCTCATCCCATGGCAGGCTCCCTGGTTGTTGTTTCAGACTCTGTGAGTTCAGAGCTGGGTTAGTTGTTTCCGTGGGTTTTCTTGTTATGCCCTTGATCCCTCTGACTCCTATGCTTTTCTAAAAGAATTCCAATGCAAAGGAAGAAGTAGCATCTTTTTAATCTTCCGGCAAGAAGGCTGTCAGCTGATGAGGCCCCTTGACTTTGTGCCTTCAGAACTGAAGGATAAATAAGTCCATTTCCTTATCAAGTAGCTTTCCTTGCATATTTCACTATAGCAGTGAAAAATAGACCAATATAGGCACCTTCATCCATTTCCAGAGCTAGTTGCATAGCATCCTTAAATCACCCCCATCTTTGTATCTCCCTTTACAAAGACTCTTGTGTGCCGAGCGGTGGTGGCGCACACCTTTAATCCCAGCACTCGGGAGGCAGAGGCAGGCGGGTCTCTGTGAGTTCGAGGCCAGTCTGGTCTACAAGAGCTAGTTCCAGGACAGGCACCAAAAACTACAGAGAAACCCTGTCTCGAAAATCAAAAAAAACAAAACAAACAAACAAACAAAAAACCAAAGACTCTTGTGAGGATGATGTTAGGGTCACCTGGATAATCCAGGCCCCCTACCACAGTCTCAAGGTCTTGTAATTCTTCTCTGCTATATATTTAATGCTTCAGGGTGGAAATATGCACAACTTGGGGAGTCTGTCATTCTCCCTTCCACAGGATGAATGTATATGTATACACACATATTACTTTGTCTAAATAATTATATTGAAATTCTTAGTTAACTAGGATACCTCTGACCCAATTTATTCTATATCTGCTTCAGTTTCCTCCTGCGATGATGGGAACCTGTCTTTCATTCTCCTTAATAAGTAACTTATTTGATTATTCTCCTCTGTAAGAGCAGCCAGCCTCTGATATGTTGGAAGGTATGCTGCAGCTCTACCTGGACGCTGATTCTTCACTCCCGGCTACCTTTTATGGGAATGCTTTCCTTAGCTTACTTAGATTCTGCCGTTTCAAGCCAGGCTGCCCTGCAAGAACACCATCCTACCCTTTTCTAGCTCTGGCCCCACACTGAGAAGCCCTCCTATGCAAACACCCTCTCATTCCACTAAGGCCCCAGCTCTAGCTCTGGACCCTATGTCTCTCTCTAGAAGGTCTAGATGTCACCTTAGCATACTCCATCAAACAGTTTCCAGGTAAGAAAGAAAAGCCTAGAAGGCCAGAAGATAAATTACAGAAGTTGGTTCTTTCTTCCCATCCCTGGGTTCTGAGGATTGAATTCAAGTAATCAGGCTTATCAGTGGGTGCTTTTACCCATCTTCCCCGCTTAAAAGAAAATAAAATCTATTTTTGAGACTAGGTTTTATGTAGTCTAGGCTATCTTCAAATTTGCTGCATAGCTAAGGATAACCTTAACTTCTGATCCTAATTCCTCCCTCTCCCAAACACCGGGATTACCGGCTTGCATCACTAGATCTGGTTTTTCATGTGGCCGTTTTAAGATGGAATAAAGGCTTTAATGCAAAAAGGGAGTGTGTGATGCCAAAGTTCTGAGGTTGGAGCTGAGAGGGGTGCAGCCGAGGATTTGAGATGACTATGACCGTGTTCACATGCCCGTTTGATTATTTGAGGAGCCCACTCCTACTTTCCTGGACTGAGAATAATGCCTTCAGTCTGGTGCTAATCAAACTGCTTTTGTTAACAAACCAGCTTTGGCTTCAGTTGTTTTTATGCCGATTAAGAACACTGCCTCAAAGAGAAGTATGAACTGAATTTAATTTTCTCCCCAAGACTATTGAATGGAAATGTCTTAGATCCTCCTTACTCTAGAAAGGGTTCATTACATTTATCATGAATAGCAAACCAAAAAACAAACTTTGATGGAATGTATTCGACAGTTTCGTGCATATATAACATGCATTTTGATTATAATAACACCCCCTCTCCAATTTTCCTTTCAACTCTATTTCCAGCCCAATTCTCTACAAGTCCCTTTCCTGCATTCATGAGGTGTTTTTGAGACTCCACTCAGTTTAACCAGGGTGTGAGACCATGGTTTTAGAAGGATTCCTTGGAACCTAGTGGGCTCTCCATGGGTACTCAACTGGAAACAGGCACTCTCTTCCCAGAAATAGTTCATCAGGGATGGGTAGAGCCTGGTACACCCCTCCACAGTCTGCCATTGAGTGTTGATAGGCTCAGCCTATCAACTCATTGCTGGCATTGACAGCGGCTGCGAAGTCATGGCTGCGTTGGCTGTGCCATGCCTGGAAGACAGACAATTGCTCTTTATGCCCAGTCTCCTAAAATTGCTTACTTAATTTATCTACCTACTGAGAAGGGAACCTCAAAATAGACTGAATCTTAACAATGTATGCAGTTTTTTTCCCCCTTAGGGAACAGGAAACACGGCTCAGGTCTTCTGTGTTTACTTTGAGCTCAAGGCCAGGATGTGACCAGCAAGGATAAGGTGGAGCTGTTTCTTGGAGCAAGTTTAGCTATACTATGCAGCCATGTAAAAGCAGAAGCCTATCAGTTCTATTATGGGTATCTCCCTTGGCTTCCTGGTGACTTTAGGAGAATCTTTAAATGCTCATGTTCATTCAGTCTGCCACCTACCACACACAGGCTATGATCTTCATTTGCTTATCTCATGGGGATTTTGTAAGGGCTGGCTAACAAGCAGGGTGGTTAAGCAACAATAAGATTAGAAAAAACAGAGAGCCCATGAGCCAGAGATTCCTTTTAATTAGAGGTGGTCTTTTGCTTTAGGAATGAGCTATGCTTACGGTGCTGGTTTTCATTTTGTTTTGTTTGTTTGTTTTGGTCTATTTCTCTGTCTTACACATTGGATGAATTATTATTTATGTCCATTATTAATTAATCCATAATAATATGTTTGGCTTAACAACAAGGAAGTCATTTGCTCCACTATTGTAGTAATAAGGAGCGGCGGTCTGCGTCCCCGGCACCCGGCCGCCCATATGGCTAGCTTAGCTTATGCCCCGAAGTAATTACACGGAAACTGTATTCTTTTTTTTTTTTTAACTTTTTTTTTATTGAGAAAAGGAGAAAAAAAAAGTTTCCACCTCCTCCCAGCCTCCCACTTCCCTCCCCCTCCTCCCACCCTTCTCCCCCCTCCCCCATCCCTCTCCCCCTACCCCCACTCTTCTCCCCCTCCCTCTCCAGTCCAAAGAGCAGTCAGGGTTCCCTGCCCTGTGGTGAGTCCCAGGTCCTCCCCCCTCCGTCCATATCCAGGAAGGTGAACATCCAAACTGGCTAGGCTCCCACAAAGCCAGCACATTACGTAGGATCAAAACCCCATGCCATTGTCCTTGGCCTCTCATCAGCCCCCATTGTTCACCATGTTCAGAGAGTCCAGTTTCATCCCATGCTTCTTCAGTCACAGTCCAGCTGGCCTTGGTGAGCTCCCAATAGATCAGCTCCACTGTCTCAGTGGGTGGGTGCACCCCTCGTGGTCCCGACTTCCTTGCTCATGCTCTCCCTCCTTCCGCCCCTCACTGGGACCTTGGGAGCTCAGTCCAGTGCTCCAGTGTGGGTCTCCGTCTCTATCTCCATCCATCACCAGATGAAGGTTCTATGATGATATGCAAGATATTCGTCAGTATTGCTCTAGGATAGGGTCATTTCAGGTTCCCTATCCTCAGCTGCCCAAGGAACTAACTGGGGACCTCGGCTTGGGCACCTGGGAGCCACTCTAGGTTCAAGTCTCTTGCCACCCCTAAGGTGGCTCCCTTAACTAAGAATTGTGCTTCCGTGCTCCCCTATCCAACCTTCCTTTATCCCAATCCTCCTTTTTTCCCAAGTTCCCTCCATCCTCCCCTTCTTCCTTTTCTCTCCCCATCTCCCCTTACCCCCATCCCATCCCACCCCCAAGATCCCAATTTTCTCCCAGGCAATTTTGTCTACTTCCCATAGCCAAGAGGACAACTATATGTTTTTCCTTTGGTTCACCTTCTTACTTAGCTTCTTTAGGATCACCAATTGTAGACTCCGTGGCCCTTATTTAGGGCTAGAAACCAATTATGAGTGAGTACATCCCATATTCATCTTTTTGAATCTGGGTTACCTCACTCAGAATAGTGTTTTCTATTTCCATCCATTTGCATGCAAAATTCGAGAAGTCATTGTTTTTTACCACAGCGTAGTACTCTAATGTGTAGATATTCCACATCCATTCTTCATGGATATTCTTCATCCATTCTTCCATTGAAGGGCATCTAGGTTGTTTCCAGGTTCTGGCTATTACAAATAATACTGCTATGAACATAGTTGAACAAATGCTCTTGTCATATGATAGGGCATCTCTTGGGTATATTCCCAGGAGTGGTATTGCTGGGTCCAGGGGTAGGTTGATCCCGAATTTCCTAAGAAACCGAAACACAGATTTCCAAAGTGGTTGCACAAGATTGCATTCCCACCAGCAATGGATGAGGGTACCCCTTCCTCCACAGCCTCTCCAGCAAAGGCTATCATTGGTGTTTTTTATTTTAGCCATTCTGACAGGTGTAAGATGATATCTCAAAGTTGTTTTGATTTGCATTTCCCTGATCGCTAAGGAGGTTGAGCATGACCTTAAGTGTCTTTTGGCCATTTGAACTTCCTCTGCTGAGAATTCTCTGTTCAGTTCAGTGCCCCATTTTTTAATTGGGTTAATTAGCATTTTAAAGTCTAGTTTCCTGAGTTCTCTATATATTTTGGAGATCAGACCTATGTCTGTTGCGGGGTTGGTGAAGATCTTCTCCCATTCAGTAGGTTGCCTTTTTGTCTTGGTGACAGTGTCCTTTGCTTTACAGAAGCTTCTCAGTTTTAGTAGGTCCCATTTATTCAATGTTGCCCTTAATGTCTGTGCTATTTGGGTTACACATAGGAAGCGATCTCCTGTGCCCATCTGTTGTAGGGTACTTCCCACTTTCTCTTCTATCAGGTTCAATGTGTTCTGACTGATAGTGAGGTCTTTAATCCATTTGGACTTGAGTTTTGTGCATGGTGATAGATATGGGTCTATTTTCATTCTTCTACAGGTTGACATCCAGTTATGGAAACTGTATTCTTTTAAACACCGCTTGACCCATTAGTTCCAGCCTTTTCTCGGCTAACTCTCGCACCTGGACTAGCCCATTTCTTATAATCTGTGTAGCCCACGAGCTGGCTTACCAGGAATGATCTTAACCTGCGTCTGCCTGGAGTGGGAGAATCATGGCGACTCACTGATTCAGCTTCTTTCTCCCAGCCTTCCGTTCTGTTTACTCCTCCCACCTATGTTTTAACCTATGAGGGCCAAGCAGTTTCTTTATTGCTTAACCAATGAAATCAACAGATTGATATATGACACTCCCACATCACTGTGTGAATGTACTTCCTCTTTTTTTAAAATATTTATTTATTTATTTATTATGTATACAATATTCTGTCTGTGTGTATGTCTGCAGGCCAGAAGAGGGCACTGGACCTCATTCCAGATGGTTGTGAGCCACCATGTGGTTGCCGGGAATTGAACTCAGGACCTTTGGAAGAGCAGGCAATGCTCTTAACCACTGAGCCATCTCTCCAGCCCCCGAATGTACTTCCTCTTACACTAAACTCTACATGTTGCCGTGAAAAAACCCAAGTGCAAGTGTCTAATTAGGGTTTTTATTGCTGTGAGGAGACATCACGATCAAGGCAACTCTTATAAAGAAAACATTTAATTGGGGTAACTTGCTTATAGCTTGAGAGATTCAGTCCTTTGGAATCATGACAGAGACCATGGTGACATGCAGGCAGTTGTGGCGCTGCAGCAGCTCAGAGTACTACATCTTGCAGGCTACAGGAAGTCAACTGATTGTCACGCTGAAGGAAGCTTGAGCAGAAGACACCTCAAAGCCTACCCCTACAGTGACACATTTCCTCCAACAAGGCCACACCTCTGCTAGAGTCCCTCTCTTGGGGGCCATTTTCTTTCAAACCACCACACAAAGTAAAAACAAAATCATAGTAAAGTCAGAAAATGGGCAGATCCCTGAGCCAGTTCATACTTGTATTGTGTAAGACCCAGCCATGACAGGCTTGACAGAGACCACCCAGGCACCACCCAGGAACAGACCATCCAAGGGAAAAGTACCTAACTTTCCAACCTTTCTAGATAGGATCTGAACACATTCATTCACTTTTTATCAGGGCATCCCTCGACAAATGTCAGCCAATCAGGGGTCTGGAACCTTAGAAATCCCTCACCCCAACCTCTGTTATTATAAAAACCTCACCCCAACTAAGCTCAGGGTTCTCTGATTGTGTCAATGCATTGGACACACAGAGAGTCTGAGTTCAAATAAGAATTAAGGCTCTTTGCTTTTACATACAAGACTTGGTCTCCTTGTTGGTTTTTGGGGGACTCTGCAAACCTGGGCATAACATTTGGGGACTCGTTCAGGATCCCCCAAACCCACTGGGACCACCGTCCTGTAGAGTCTTCAGCTGGCTGGTAAGTTTTGTTTTTATGTTTCATCTTTCTGTTTTGGGTATCCTTCTATAAGTGGGCCCAGAATCTGGATGAACCTGTAGATGGTCTGAGTGGATGCACACCAAAAAAACCCACAGGGTGGGGGACCTGAGAACACGTTCCAGGGCCCATCTGTACGTGGTCAATCTCTCTGGTTAAATTTGGGTCCTAGGACTCTTCTGTATGAGATTGAATCCCACTAGCTTCTGTAAAAAGACAGAGTGGGTTGCATCCACTTGCTGGCATAGATCCAGGGTCTTCAGTGCAGTTTTGTCTCTGGTCACCAGAACTCTGTATTGTTCTGTTTACTGTCTTGTTTTTGTCTTTGGTCCATCCTCTTTCTGACTTACATAATTGGACTAATTTAAAGCATGACTCTTTTGAATTTAATACTGGTCACTTATAGGACTTTAGAGATAGGGTCATAAGTGTGGGGTTTGAAACTAAGAAAAAAAAAGGGAGTATATTTTCCTAAAAGGAATGAGACAAATAACCTTTATCTACTTTGAACATCTCATTGAAAAGAGGCAGCCTTGAACCATAGCGTGGGGGCAACGTAAGCGGGCATGTCCTACAAGCACGGGGCTGCGGGGCAGCATATTGTGTGGGTGGGATAGCTGGGCGATGCAGCCTTGTTGTGACAGTGTAGCAAGGCTGCCAGCCACAGCTTGCAAGGGGCAGGCATGCCCAGTAGGATTTCAAAGCTGAACAGAGAATCTAGGGTTAATTTCTATGGCTGGAAAAGTTAGCCATCTTTTGCCCTCATGCTGCCCCTTTTCCATGCCGATGGGTGGGACTCCTGTGGCCTGCCCTGAGGCTTGCCTACCTCAACTTCTGTCTAAACTTGACTGCATTGGGCTCTGTGGTTGCTAAGCGACAGTTGCCACCGCGAAATAGCCTGGTACGGCTCCGCCAGGGATGCTTTCGTCATTCAGATACCATGGGTTATAAATATCATTTAAAGGGGTCGGATACTTCATGCTGGTACAGGTTTTATGTGCTGATGCAAATTTAAAGTTATTTGATCATATTAGTTTTGTTTGCTTGTTAAAAAGTTTTGCCTATTTCTCAAGAAAGTTGCGTATGCTTGCTCAAAATAACTAAAAATGCTTATTTCTTAATCCTGACAACCACACATTTATGCATATCTGTTACAATATTTGTCATGAGCTGTTTAAGTCTATTGAAATCAGATTCTGGGGGGCTGGAGAGATGGCTCTTCCAAAGGTCCTGAGTTCAATTCCCAGCAACCACATGTGCTCACAACCATCTGTAATGGGATTTGGTGCCCTCTTCTGGCTTGCAGGGATACACACAGGCAGAACACTGACTATATAATAAATAAATAATCTTAAAAAAAAAAGAAATCAGATTCTGGGAGCAAAAGCCTTCTCCTGTCTCCTCCAAAGCCTCCTGTGTTAGGCCAGGTTACCCCCCTTAGCCCCCTGACTCTGTAACAGGAAGAGAGGAGAACAGCTAAATAGCCCGAGTAAGAACACTGCACCCCTGAGAGCAGCTAGAGGATGAACTCTCCCCAACAGAGGTCACTCTTGTTTATCCCACAGCAGAAGGAGCCTGCAGTGGGAAGAGTAGGTGGAAGTTCCCATAGGAAGCCCAACTGTGCAGAGAGCGTACAATCAGGAGCTCTAGCTGGCCAGCTTAACTTCCCCAGTCAGTTTCTGCAGGATGTTTGTAAGCCCCAGATTTTATTACATTACTTTTGCTTGCTCTCTTAATCAGACTACAGCAGTCATCTCCGCTGGATATTGTGCCTGCCTGATTTGATTATGTTTTGCTATCTTCTATCTACCTCCATCTACTTCTCAATATTTATTCTTTTATTTTGGTTTGTTATAGACATCATAAACTCAGTCACTCAGAACAAAAACACAGATATCAGGGATCACTCTCTGGATCCTGGAGAACATACAGACAGAACTCTTTCCCACAGCACCTCTCAGATGCTCATGCCTTTGTGGCTCTTGATTTGAATTTGCAACAGTAGGGAGATTGCACTTTTTTAAAAAATTTTTTTTTAATCAATCAGAGATGCCATCTAAGTTTAAAGGGCCAAGGGAAAAAATGAGAAACACAACACAGAGTGGTAGATAAGGCAGCTTTGTTTCCAGGTGTGAGCTTTGGTGCTGGGGGCGGGGCGGTTCTGGTTGTCTGCTGTGAACTTTCAGACTGTTTACAACATATACAAACCATACCACTTCTGTTATTACTCCAGCCTTGGCTATTTCTAGTATACAGACTTGCTGCCTCTTGTTCAAAGTATGGCTGTGTTCAGGGGTACTCCATCAGAGTACCATTGGAACCATTGGCTTGGGGAGGGGGACACTCCAGTGTGATCTTTGCAGCTCTGTGACTATTAGTGCTTCTAGAGGACAATCAAGGCTCCCTCCTGGATTTCCTTTTTTTTAGGTTGTGTAACTGTATCAAGATCTAAGGTATCAGCCAGACAGATAAAACAGAGAGTGCAAGACAGAAGTTCTTGTGCTTCCCACAGAGACAGTGTGGCTGCTTGATGTTGGATTTCCCTCTGTATGCTGTGAATACCATTGGCTAATAAAGAAACTGTCTTAGGCCTGTGATAGGGTAGGGTAGAGTAGAGCTAGTTGGGGAAAACTAAACTGAATGCTGGAAGAAAGGAGGTGGAGTCAGAGAGAAGTCATGGAGTCGCTGCTAGAGATAGACATGCCGAAATCTTGCCGGTAAGCCAAGAGCCTCATAGTAGAATACAAAATAATGGAGATGGGTTAATTCTAGATGCAAGAGCTAACTAGCAATATGCTTAAGTAACTGGCCAAGCAATGATTTTAATTAATGCAGTTTCTGTGTGATCATTTCCCATCTGAGCTGCAGGGTGGCTGGAAGACAAGTGGTCTTCTTACAACAGCTGCTGCCTGCAGGTTTTGCTCCCCTGCACTGTTTTCTCCTGGTTACGGAGGAAGAATGAAGCCACCCAAAGATTTTCAAATAGAAATTTCAAGGGTTCAAAGTAATGATTTTAGAAATCTTTACATACCTGTGATTGATGTTCGTTACTTTCTTTTTCCTTAGGAATCCTGAACTTGAAGAAAATGGGATTTTATTCACTAGATAGTTTTTTAAAATGGAGCTTTGGGGTTGGAAAGATAGCTCCGGGGTTAAGAGCACTGGATGCTCTTTCAGAGGAGCTGGGTTCAATTCCCAGAACCCACATGGAGATTCACAACCATCTGTAACTCTAATTCCAGAGAACTTGATGCCCTCTTGTGGTCTCTTTGGGCACCAGGCACTCGCATGGTGTACAGACATCCTTCAGGCAAAACATTAGAAAATAAATAAAATAAAATGGCATCTTTTATTCTAGTAAACTCATCACCCTGAGAACTGTTAAGTATAGGAGAGTGATAAGAGGGGCAATGTTGAGCCTACAAAAAAATTCCAACCGTGTGCTCCAACATCTCTCACTCCATTGTCCAGTTACTGGTCTCTGTGTTAGTTCTCTGTGAGACACGAATCTATGGGCATAGCAATATATCATTGTTAGTCAGTTTTCATTTAACTGTTGTATTCTTTTAGCAGAATAATAGTAAGTTCTCCCCTAGGCCTGTGACATATCTGGTCTCTGATTCGTGGGCATGTTCTCAGTGTCAGGTATGGCCCCCACTCATGGAATGAACCTTAAGCCTGATCAAAACATGGTTGGTTGACTCACATTGTGTCAATCATCAAATCCATCCCTCAAGGCCCAAGGATCTATGGCAAAGAGGAAGCAGAAGAAAGAGCTAGAGGTGATGGAGGACTCCAAGGAAACAGTGCCTTCCAGACACACAGGCCTAATAAACATATGAACTCACAGAGCCTGTGACACCATACCAAAGGCCTGCACAGGTTCCAAGAGGACAAAAATCCCAGTATTAAGATGGGGAAATGAATAGAAAGCCCCACCCCAACCAGAAAGCTATTTGTAATTGATACGTGCTGGGAGAGGAAAAAATCCATTTTTTTTTCCAGTGGAGTGTCACTGATATGTTTATTAATCACATTCCAGGGCAGGTCCCATGCTCAGGAGTCAAGTCAACACAAAATGAACTCAGTGCATTTTGTTTTTATTTTGGTTTGGTTTGGTATTTATTTGTTTTGATTTCTTTTTTTTGGAAACAAAGAAAACAAACATAAAGTTAGGTGGGTAGGGGGAAGGGTCTAGAAGGAGTTGGGGAGGTGAAACATGATCAAAATAAAATGTATGAAAAGAATTTAAGTAAAAAAATGAATTGAAAAATAAAAGAATTCCAACTTGCTAAACATGACTAGAGAAGTATTATGGGAAAAACTGGTGTTAAATGTGTTATGTTGTGGTTGTGCTTTTAGAAGGTAGGAGAAAACCTATCACTTTCTCTTCCAATCACTTCTCTGTCGTAGCTACAGCGTAGGAAAACATTTCCAAATGAAAGCCTGAGGGACACCCTACACCGTTCTGCGGGAGGTTTTGAGTTGATCCTTTTGGGATGTGCAGCATGGGATACCCTACATTTCCCCAGTCCTGAATGTTGGGAGGGCAGCAGACAGGGGCTAAAGGAACTCTGAAACTGAGAGTCTTAAACCCTTGCCCTGTTCTCCTGAAACGTCATTCAAGGATCTGGATGTGGGACACCATCACAAACCTGAATGATGAGCAGAGCCCTGAGAATTTGTGCTGTGTCTGTAATAGAGGCAGGGACTGTCTGCCTTCTTTCTGAGGACTCCAAATATACAAGAAAGCAAGCGAGCTGGGAGGAGGTGACTGGAAAGCCCAGAAAGTAGAAAAGCAAGTCAGAGCGCTCAAAGGCGGCGTTTAGAAAGCTTTCCCACAGTTTCTGCTCAGTAATAACCAACAGATCTCTTGTCACTACCAGAACATAATGTGATGCTTAGTTGAAGCAACACCAAAATAGAACTCAGTGCTAGTGAATCATTCAGAGGTCTTGGCTATCAATTTAGGAAAGAAAGAACATCTCTTTCTTACTCATCATGGAAAGAGAGAGTCTGGTCTTTCTAATTAGAAAAATCATAGTTTTGTTTCACTTCATTATTTCATCAGCTGGGTGAACTCTAGCTCACTCCTGTTGGGATGCAAATTCCCAGAGTTTCCACTCCCTGATAAACCAGCAGGCAGTGGGCACTCAGAAGTTACTTGACGCCAGTTGTGTTTTCTGAGCATATAGATCGTCACCTGTTAAAAGGAGAACCTCAGAAGGTCATCATGAAGACAATGGAAATGCTGACGAGGAGTCTGAGCAGAGAGGACAGTCCAGCTACTGAGTCCTGGCGTAGGTAATTGTCTTGTTGCCTCCAGGTGCGGCTTGTTCCAGTCTCTTTTTCTCTCATTTTTAAAAAAAAGTTTTATTAATTTTTTAAACCATTTTTTGATGACCTTTCTGTACTTCTGTCCTAGCAGTACCACCTTTACAGAGAGTTTAGCTTCACTGAAGAATGCAGACACTTCTTCATTAAAAGCTATGAGCTAAAAACCAGACTCCTGTTCCACTTGCTGCCGTTAGTCACCCTCTAAGGGTGGTGTGCTTCAGGGTCCCCTCCCCCATAGAAATGCAGTGTGTTGGTGTTGTTCTCTGGGGACTTCTGTGCATCGGAACAAATGTCTGGACGAAGGATGAAAGGGTATCCTTTTATCGCCTCGTCTGCCTGTCACCCTTGGTTTCTCGTTACAGCTGTGCTCAGCTGCTCCCAGTTTTTAAATAAACCACACACTTCCTGAACTTCGAGCATTCCCATGCCTGCTTCCTCTGCCTGGGATTCCCATAACCTCGCCCCGTCCTTATGTATTATCTTTTAATTTTGTTCTCCAGAGTACTGGGGATAGATTCAAAGGTCTCATGTACCATCAGTGAACTGTGCTCTGGCCGCCAGGTCTTGTAAAAAGGTTCCCGTTTTTCACAGTCGAGTTCTCATCTCTCATCTTGAAATTACAGCTTTATTAGGATCTTCACATAAATAATTAACAATCAAAACCAACGTTCTTTTCCACATCATAATTTCTGCCTTTTTTGCTTTAAGGGAGCTCAAAGGCACAGTGATATTATTTTCTCAAACCAAGTCAGAAACCACACCCTTGCACATCTTTGCGGTCACACTGTGGAAATGTATTCCTAACATGTCTATTTTGTTCAAAATGATTTATTCTGCATCATAGCTACATGGAACTGGGTGAATTACTCTCTGGAAAAAAAAAAGCAAGAAATATTCTCACAGTAGTTTAGGAGGATCCGCCAACTATCTCACTCAATGAAAAAGTGTAAGCTGTGTATGGATAAGCCATTCTCCAAGGGCTTCCTACAAAGTGAACACCTTGCAAAACTGAGCTTGCTCTGTTGCTGAAGACATTTTATTCAATCTTACTAGCTTCTGCTAACTTTACAGTAGTGATGCTTTCATACACTATTCTTTGGTTATAATTACCCCTCAACCCTCATTGCATCCTCCTATTTCTCTCATCGTGTTTCTTTTCCTGGTGCTTTTTATGATTTCTGTTTCATGTTCTCAAGGCACTTAAATGTCTACAATCCTAAATGAGCGTCCTTTTTTAAAATTGATTGATTGATTTGCATGTCATGTCTGTGCATGTCTGTGTACCACACATGTACCTCATTACCTGGTAACTGTGGAGGCCAGAAAAGGCTGTCAGATCCCCTGGAGCTGGGGTTACAGATGATTGCGAGTTGCCATGTGGATACACGAACCTGGGTCCTCTGGAAGAACAGCCAGTACTCTTAACCATTGACCCAACTCTCCAGTGGGTTCTTTATTCAAAAGGCACTAATCTATTCCAGCAATGGAACAAAGACTCTCTTGGGAATTCATGGACAGTAGATAATGGTTTCCACAAGGGTGATACTTTTCCTAACCTCTTTCCTCTGTATATTCTACCATTTGACAGTAACCCTGTGGTAAGCTATGATTGCACTTTACCCTGAAGTCTTGACTGTCCAGAGCACAGCTCCAGAAACACCATCTTTAAAGAACTAAATGTGGCTTTATGTTTGTAGGTTACGTTTTCCTTAATAGCTTCAGAGGGCAAATTAATGTGGACTTTTCTCAACATGTTTGGATGATTGCCTTGAATTAAATTCAAGTGTGATAATTTAATACCTTCTTTTAACAAAGTACTAATGTTGAAGGGAAAAAAGAATCTGCCTTGTGGGCTTAGTTTCAGATACACCAGAGTCTCTCAAAGAGGAACACACATTTGGAGCCAAATGGAATCCTATGCTGAGTTAAAGCATTCAGCTAGCTGAGCACAGTTGCCAAGGCTGTGGGCAGTAATCCTGGAATGAAAGCCCTGGCAGGTGGGCCCATTCCTAAGTCTCAACAGACTCTGAACTCTAAAGTATAGCTAGGTATTTCCCCCCTTGTACTGGGTAAAAAGAGAGATTGGGTATTGATATGTTTTGCTGTTGTTATTATTTAGGACCTGCCTTTGTTTAAAATTGAACTTTATTTATATACATTTTATTCCTATTCTTTCTCCTCCTTTAATCCCTCCCAGTGCTCCTCCCCAGATATTCCACTTCATATTCTTTTTCTTAGAACAAAACAGAACAGCATAGCACACACAAACCCAAAACATAAAAAAAAACATGCAAACTACCCCCCCCCCCCACACACAAAGAGTCCATTTTGTGTTGGCCAAAATTCCTGAGCATAGGGCCAACTATGGGTTGTGGTTGATATACCTACTGTCCCTCAATGGAAGGAATTTCTTTCCTAACTAACAGCTGCCAATTGCAAATAGCTTCTTGGATAAGGGTGGGAGTTTGTGCCCACTTCCCCTTCTGGGATGGGATTTTGTCTATCTTGAACTTCTGCATGCAGTCACAGTCTTTGTGAATTTATGTGTTCATCAGCCTTGCTTTGTCTGGAAAACAGTGTTTCCTTGGGGTTGTCTCTACTTCTGGCTCTTACAATCTTTCTGCCTTCTCTTCTACATAGATCCCTGATCCTTGAGCAAGGGATTTGATACAGATATTTTATTTAGGGATATGTCTTAGTTAGGGTTTCCATTATTGCTGGGATGAAACACAATGACCAAAAAGCAAGTTGGGGAGGAAAGGGTTTGTTCGATTTATACTTCCACATCACTGTTCATCACCATAGGAAGTCACGACAGGAACTCAAGCAGGGCAGGAATCTGGAGGCAGGAGCTGATGCAGAGGCCATAGAAGAGCACTGTTTACTGGTTTGCTCACATGGCTTGTTCAGCCTGCTTTCTTATAGAACCCAGGACCACCAGGCCAGGGATGGCACCACCCACAATGGACTGGACCCTCCCCCATTGATCACTAATTGAGAAAATGCCTTATAGCTGGATCTCATGGAAGCATTTCCTCAACTGAGGCTCCTCCCTCTCTGATGACTCTAGCTTGTATCAAGTCAACACAAAACCAGCTAGGAAAGGAGGAGAGTTCCACGGTCTCTCACTCTCTGCATGCCATGCAGTGTGTTCTCTGTGTCCTTACCATCTGCTGCCAGAAGCTTTTCTGATGAAGGTGAGCGATGCTCTGATCTGATGGGTGTAGCAGTATGTAATTAGCAGTCATTTTATTTGCTATGTTTCTTAAGCAGAATAACAGCCATCGGTTTCCCATAGGCCCATGACCTGTCTAGTCTCAGGTTCTCGGCCACTTTATCAGGGTCAGATATGGGTTCCATCTCCTGGAGTAAGCTTTAAATGAAATAAAAGGTGGTGACTTCCTAATGCTTGCGTCGCTTACTGCATCAGTACATCTTGCGGCAGTTTGGTAGTGTAGCTTGCAGGGTCGTAGCTAGGTGAGACCGATGATCACTTTTCTCCTCCAGCACCACGAATGATAGTCGTGGTGGGTGAAGATTTCAACTGAGCCCCAGCTCCATTTCTCCTGGTTCAATGACTTAAGTATGTGGTGTCTTCTGCAATAGGGTTAGGTTATGGAGGATGACTAATAGCCTTGTCAGTGGAGCCTGTGATGTTTGTACAATGACTAAAAAAATAATGGAGCCCATTCCTGAGACTGGGGATTTATTTGGTAGTGTATGATGTCTAGTTGGGGCATTATCTCATCCATCGAATGATAACTCCAAAAGCGCTTAATTTGGACCTCATAGTCCTGGAGGCTAGTAGAGTTTATAACTATCATGGTGGGGAGCATGGAAGCCTGCAGGCAGGTGTGGTGTTACAGCCATAGCTAAGAGATCACATCTGATCAAGAAGCACAAGGGAGAGAGAGAGAGAGAGAGAGAGAGAGAGAGAGAGAGAGAGCGCGAGCACGCACTAACTGAAAATGGCATGGATTTTTGAAACCTCAAAGCCTACCCCCAGAGACATACCTCTTCCAATAAGACCACACCTTCTAAATCCTTCCCAAACAGTTCTACCAACTGGGTATCAAATATTCAAATATATTAGTCCATGGGGGTCGTTCTCATTCAAACCACCACATGTATGTATTTTAGGAAGCTTCTACAGCACTAGACTTAAAGGCCTTCTTAAAAAGCATTTAGTATTAATTATCCCTCCCCATGTTCCTTCCTCTGCCCTGCTCTTCCTTTCCCCTCCCCTTTTAAGCCTTTTATTTTAATTTCCTGGAAAATTAATTTTGTAAAAAAGTAAATTACAGATACATTGTTTTAAAAATGTTATTGTCCCTAATACTTTCTTATCTTCTAATTCAGTCTCTTTCTCTCCCTATTCTGGGACTTACACCAGGATCCCACACACACTAGACAAGTATTCTACCACTGAATTATATTCCCCAAACCCTTAGTTTATTGATACAGTGTTTTATTAGGTGTCTCACGACGGCCTGGAACTCATTATTAGTCCTCCCAGGCTGGTCCCAAATTTGTAATCTTCCTGTATCTGCCTTGAACGTGCTCGTATGACAAGTGTAAGTCACCGTGCTCAGCTCTTCAGCCTTCTTTTCTGTAAGGTAAACACATCAACATTTCAATTTCTGTTAGTGCTTTGAAAAACAGTTTAAAAATTAGCAATTTTCCGACATTGATGTCTATGTTTCTAAATAACATGCTGCCATTGCTTTTCCTTTCTAACAGGGCCTCGTGGAAGCCATGTTTGCCTGGAAATTGCTATGTTACTGTGGATGATCTCCAATTCCTGACCTCTTGCCTTCAACTCTGAAATGCTCGGACTAGAACTTACATCATGCCTGGTGGTGCCTGGTTTATGTGCCCAGCTTGGACTCCACATCATTAGACCAGCCCGCAACCAAGTGAGCCACATCCCTAACCTTTAATAGGCGCTGTCGAAAGAAGGCCTAGAAGCAAGAGCGTTTCGAACAGGAAAGGAGTCTTCACTTGTGGAAGGTAATCCAGTTGGCTGAAACGCCACACTGACAATACATGTCTAAAGAAAAATAAAACCCAAGCATCCCAGGGCCAAGTGTACATTTTCTACATGATAGACATGTGAGGGAGTCAGTCCTGACAAAAAAAATAAAATATAATCTGGAGAAAGCTGACTGAGGGACCTATAACCTGGAAATTCAATCTTATACAATGGGCATGTAAAACCATTTAGATGATATGTTTGAACCCAAGTTGGGTACAATGATGAATTAATGTAAGTGAAGAGTAGATTCTAAATAGTTCATGTGATTCAGTTTCAGGAAAGGGGGGCAGTGGGAGCCAGGATTTTGAAGAGATGTTGAGGACTCAGACAGTTAAGACATATGTCATTTACTCTAGATGATGGCTGCCATGCAGGTAGACAGTGGTAGGCTCCCCATACCCAGAAATATGGCTATGGCACACACAGGTAGTCCAAGGGTAGACATAGGCCTTGTTCTAATCAATATTATATTACTGTGAAGAGACACCATGACCACAACAACTCTTACAAAGGAAAGCATTTATCTGGAACTTGCTTACAGTTTCAGAGATTTAGTAAATTATCATTACGGAGGGGATAATGGCAGCATGCAGGCAGACATGGTGCTGGGGAACTTAGAGTTCTACCTGTGGATGCGCAAACAGCAGGAAGAAAAGAGCCAGAGGGCCTGACTTGGGCTTTTGAAACCTCCAAGCCCACTCCCAGTGACACACTTCCTCCAAGAAGGCCACACCTCTGCCAACAAGGTGGAGTTGTATCCTTTCAGATAGTACTTGCTACTCACTAGTGACTAGGTATTCAAATATTTAAGTCTATGCAGGGCATTCTTATTCAAACCATGACAGGCCATCCACAAACATAGACAGGCAGGTTGACAAAGGTGGAGGTTAAGGTTCAAGCTATCAAGCTTTTAACTTCAAAGCTATGTGTCCTGGCTTGTTTTATGTCAACTTGACACAAGTTAGAGTTACCTGAAAGAAGGGAACCTCAACTGAGAAAATGCCCCCATAGGACCTCGCTGTAGGGCATTTTCTTAATTAGTGATCAATGGGAGAGGGCCCAGTTCATTGTGGGTGGTGCCATACCTGGGCTGGTTCCCCTGAATTCTAATAGAACAGGCTGGACAAGCTATGGGGAGCAAGGCAGTAAGCAGCACCCCTCCATGTCCTCAGTAATCAGCTCCTGACTCCAGGTTCCCACCTGGCTTGAGTTTAAGTCAAATAAACCCTTTCCTCCCAACTTTCTTTTTGGTAATGATGATTTGCCCCAGCAATAGTGACCGTAACTAAGACATCATATTCATACAGAACCCACACAAAGGTGGTATTCTGCCAGGAATAGTTATATAGAAAATGACATCACTATTTACTTTTGAGGTTCCCTGGAATCTGGTGTGAACCATTTTGGGCTGATGTCCAATGTATTAGTTATTTTTCTGTGGCTGTGATAAAACACCAGTCCCAAGGCAGCTTTTATAAGAAAGAGTTTACTTGGGTTCATGGCTCCAGAGAGAGAAGAGTCTGATACCATCACAGCAGGGCAATAGGAGTAGTGAGCTGAGTCCTAACATTTTAAACCACAAGCCAAAGCCCAAGAGAGTGGACTGGGAATGGCCTGAGGCTTGAGACCTCAAAGCTGGCCTCCTGTGACACACGTCCTCCAGCAAGGCCTCAACTCTCCTCACACAGCACCAACTGGGCACCACGTATTCAAATACCTGGGACTATGGGTGTTTGATTTCAAACCACCACACCCATCGTCAGCCATATTTTAGCTGATTCCTGCTAGATATTCTTATCAGCATTGTGTTGTCTAAACACAAACTGACTCTTACAGCCTTCTGTTCCTGAAGGAAGCAGGCAGAAGCACCTTGGTGTGAGTACTGCCATTTTGACTTCACACTCCATTTTACCTGAAGGGGGAGATAAAGTTCAGGTTCCCAATCTCTAGGGAAGCTGAGAACTTCCCAATGGCTGACCAACCTCCTCCCTAAACCAAGGAAACAGTCATTGTGCTTGTTTAGTTCTCTAGAAACATGACAACTGTTCCCAACAACGGAAGGAACAAATGAATTTGATCATTGGACTGAAAGGCTTGCATTGTATGCCAGCTGACAATGATGGAGCATTCAAGAAAGCCCCTAATCTCTAAATCCTGATTGGTGTAACTGTAACTTGGCAGCAAAAGTTTGTGAATTTTATGCTTATAAATCCCACTTCTGCCCCTTGTTGGGGTTGTCAGGAGAAACAAAGCTTCCAGGTCCTTGTCCTGCAGCCCCTATCAATCAGTGATGAATTATTAAAATCTTCGGAACCCATAAGCATTGTCTCCTTCCTTATGGCACACAACGGGCGAGGTGTCATGTTCCCTGCACCTTGATGTAACACTGAACCGACTCCTGGATCTTAAGATTGGGAGAACTGAACCTCCACCTTCTGACGCTCTTCACTTCGTTAAGAAAACAATTGATTGTTACTAGGTTATTGAAAGACCCTACAGGCCCCCCTCCTCAAAACCCGCAGCTAGCATGCTCCTGGGGGAACGTCCTGTTTGCTTTTAAAAACATTCTCCGGATCAGCAGCCAGCCTGCTCCCGTAAGAACATCCCATGTGCCTGAGAGAGCAGGATATCTATGAGATATATAGGAAGACTGCAAGGCAAGATGTCAATAAGATAGGACATCAACAAAGCAGGTTAGCTATAAGATAGGAACAGGATGACTGTTGCCAGGCATCCATGCTGAGAGAGGAAACCATTCATGCCCCCGCCTCATTCCGGTCGACCGATAACCACGCTTTTGCTTCTGTAAACTTGCTTTTGCTCTCTCCTATAAGAAGCCCACCCTCCAGTTGGCAGGTGTGCAAGTCTTCCGAGAGATCTTGCCGCCCGCAGGTACCTGTGTCTACTCAATAAACCTCTTGCGATTTGCATCCGTGTGGTCTCGGCCTGTTCCTTGGCGTTGGGGAGGTCTCCTCCCGAAAAAGGTCCTTGTCGAGGGTCTTTCAGTTATGTGTCTTTGAAAAACTCTGGAGAGGTCCTGTAGCAGCTGCACTTTCATGTACTTGGAGCTAATCAGTGAGGATGTTGATGTTTTAGAGTGGTAGGTGTCAGATGTCAGTACTTCACTGGGAGAAGAGGGGGGACAGGCACCTATCAAGAGAAAGCAACAAGGTCACATTCTGGATGCCACCAGCTGTCATTGCATGAAAGGAAGTTCTACCTCATTTGTCACTAATAAGAAGAAACCTATTGTATTCAGATCAGTGAGAAATAACCTGACATCCACCTTATCCCAAGGGTCTACACACAAGGTAGATTCCTTGATATCAATGCAGAACTCTAAGGTGATCCCTAGTGACTCTTGACTGTTTATCTCTCTCTCTCTCTCTCTCTCTCTCTCTCCCAGTGGATTTTTGACCTACAAAACCGGGAACTGGGAACTAGGTATTATCTCTCAAGTCAAGAAGTGTGTGGTCATTTGTTGCACAGAAAAAAAAAACAAATATATTCTGAGCCTGGGTTGTTTAGAAAGCAGAACGGGAGGTCAGAACTTGTGTTCTACAATTCTACTACTTTGTTAGCAGTGCAATTATGCAATTGAACAAGAATAAGGGGAAGGTGGAGTCAAACAAGGAAGAGAATGTAATGTGAAAGTGTTTATTAAGGGCAACTTACATTTGATCTTGGAGAATCTGTGTGTGTGTGTGTGTGTGTGTGTGTGTGTGTGCATATGATAGTGTTTTTTATTTGTTTTCATCTTTAAAAATATTTTTAATTTTTTATTAAATTTTTAAAATTTATTTTACATACCAACTGTGGTTTCCCCTCCCTCCTCTCCTCCTGTTTTCTATCCTCCTATCTTTTTTTTACTCCTTTCCCCTCTACCCACTCCTCAGAAAGGGTAAGGCTCTCATGGGAGTCAACAAAGCATGGCTTATCAAGCTGAGGCAGGCCAAGCTCCTCCCCCCTGCATCAAGGCTGAGTGAGGCATCCCACCATAAGGAATGGGTTCCAAAAAACCAGCTCATGCAGCAGGGATAGATCCTGATCCCACTGCTAGGGACCCCACAAACAGACCAAGCCACACAACTGTCCTCGACATGCAGAGGGCCTAGGTGGTCCAAAGGGGACACTGTTGGTTCATGTTTCTCTTTGGTCATAGACTTTCCACTGGATGGTAATTGCCTTGCTTTTCCAGACAAACACAAGTGAGTGTGTTTGGTGTGTGTGTGGGGTCTTGCACATTAGCATCAACAGGAAAGCCATAGGCAAAAGGTGAGGGGAGTGCTGGCTGTCATTGGCTGAACTGGAAGAGGATGCCAAAGGTCACAGAAAAGGGAGGTCCGAGGGGCTGAAGTAGCATATCTGAGGTGGCTTCTTGATGCTCCTTTTTTTGTGGTAAAAGCTGAAGGAGTGATTGAAATATTATTTTTTTTTGTTTTGGCCTTATGCTTTCTTTGACAACTGCAGTTGTGAAATCTATCACAATATTTGCTGTCAACAGGACATCTAATCTTGCTCTCTGAGGAGCGGCAACCTCTCAGAGAAAACTCTCTTCACAGGGAGTATGACAGTTTTTCCTCAGAATTTTTATTTTTCTGAATGTGTTCTTCTGACTTCTTCTTTGCTTTGGTGTTGGTTTGGAGGGTGTCTGAAGTGTTAGACACAGCCCTCTTACCCATAAGGCATTCACAAAGAGTGAACACATGCTTATAATGTCAACTCTTCTGAAGTTCAAATTACACTGGCCTTTGCCTGTGCTTGCTTTGCAGCCTCTCGATTTCCCCTCTCAACCTCTGCACAGGAAATGGGCAAGCTCTCTTCTTCTATACAACAACATTGCTGGTATTAGTAGTAGTAGAATCGCCGTGAACCATTTTTTCCCAGAAGTCTCTTAGCAGATTTCTCCCTATATTCTCTTGGCCAGAACGATAATGTCTTTTAAATCCTGAGCCATTGGAAATTGTAAAGGGTACTCTCTGGCCCTTCCATAGGTACCTTATAGCAACAGCAAAGAGGAGGGAATGGCTATCAGAAAGGCAACTGGCAATGGTTTTTCCTGTTTTTTTGGAGGTGATGAGTCTTCTTGGACACACACACCAATTACTAGACAGGCAATTAAGAACATAGTGTCATAGTGTCTCTGTGTGTACAAGTACAAATGTGTGCAGTTTCCAGCAGGGGTCAGAAGAGGGAGTCAGATCCCAACCTGGAACTGTAGCTACAGGCAGTCCCAAAGAAACACACAGAGGGTTACATTAATTATAAACTGGTTGGCCTATTAGCTCAGGCTTCTTATTAACTCTTTTTTTTATTTGACAGTTGGTATTTTATTCAGATAGCAGTCTCATTCCATGTGATCCAAGAATATTGAAAGAACTCAAATAAAATCAGATGTGAAGGTCAGTCTTCACACATCATAGCCAACGATGCCACGTTTGCCTATGATCTCTCCAACATAAAACCACATCCACACCTCAGTGGCCACCAAACCATTCAGCACAGCTTCCTTAACTGTAAGATGTTTGAAGCTACCAGTTTTAGCACTTTGAATTACTTTTTTCGCACTCTGAATAGCTGCAGGGGTTGGGGGAACCAGCTCAACCTTGGCGTATTGCCAAAATGTGGCCAATCGAGGCTTCGAGTAAGTCACAGCAGCGGATACTAGCCCCGGGGCTTTCTCCGCGAAGTTATGGACAAACTTGGCCATGGTCTAGGGTGGAAGGTCCATCTCCTCAAACTGCCGGCTGAATGTCACCCTTCTTATTAACTCTTATATCTTACATTTTAACCCATAATTCTGTCTGTCTTAGCCATGTGGCTTGGTACCTTTTATCAGTGAGGCATTCTCATCTTGCTTCCTCTGTGCCTGGGTGATGACTACAGACTGAGCCTTTCCTCTTCCCAGAATTCTCCTGTTCTGGTCGCCCCACTTATTCTTTCTGCCTGGCTATTGGCCAATCAGCATTTATTAAAACATTATAAGTGACAAACTTTGAAGGGTACAAGACCATTGTCCCACAGCAGCAATCCACACGGATGACCTCAGCTAAGACCCTAAGCAATAGTGGGAAGTGTGCCTAAACTGGCCTTCCCCTGTAATCAGACTGATGACTACCTTAATTGTCATCATAGAACCTTCATCCAGCAACTGATGGAAACAGATGCACAGATCCACAACAGAACACTGTGCTGAATTCCCAAAGTCCAGTCAAAGAGAGGGAAGAGCAATAATATGAGCAAAGGGGTCAAAACCATGATGGGGATACCCACTGAAACAGCTTACCTGAGCTAATGGGAGCTCCAGACTGACAGTAGGGGGACCAGCAGAGGACCAAAGTAGGCCCTCTGAACGTGGGTGACAGTTGTATGGCGGGGCAGTCTGTGGGGCCACTGATAGTGTGGCCAGGATTTATCCCTATGGTTTGAACTGTCTTTTTGGAGCCAATTCTCTTTGAGGAATACCTTGCCCAGCCTAGATATAGTGGGGAGGGCCTTAGTCCTGCTTCAAAACGATGTGTTAGACTTTGTTGATTCTCCATGAAAAGCCTTACCCTCTCTGAGGAGTGGTGAGGGAAGAGAAGGTAGAGGAGTGGAAGGAGAGGAAGTGGGAACTTGGATTGGTATGTAAAATGTCAATTAAGTATTTAAAAAATTAAATACAAGAAAATAAAAAGAGTTGCCGTGATCATGTTGTCTCTTCACAGAAATGGAGAATTTTAACATTCCCCTAACACTGACTAAAATAGGGGTTGCAACCTTTATCTTGGCAACTTAAATGCTTTTAGTTTGAATATTTGTTGTTCTTTAGGTTAAGCTACATTTATTTATTTATTTATTTATTTATTACTTGCTTGACCTCTAAATTAGTAGACCTTGCAAATGCCAGGAAACAAGATCATTTGGTAAGTTTTGTACAATGTAGTCCAGATTAAGTTTCCATAGTAAGTAATCTTATTTCTTAAAGCATCAAACATTTCTAATTTTAATTCTTTTGGACAGAAATCTTTCTGTCTGTGTGAAGGTTTTCCACAAGCCTCACTGTATGTGTGGAGGTCACAAGACATCTCCCAGGATGCACTTCTCTCCTTCTACCACATGAATCCTGGGGACTGAAGGAAGACCATCAGGCTTGGTGTCAAGAACATTTAATTATTTATTCATTTATTACGTTTTATTTTACATTGCAACTGCAGTTTTCCCTCCCTCCTCTCCTCCTTCCCAACTCCCTCTCCACCCCTCCTCTGTTTCTGTTCAGAATGGGGCAGGTCTCCCATGGATACCAACAAAGCATGGCACATCAAGCTGCTGTAAGACTAAGCACCTCCCCTTGTTAAGGCTGGCAAGGCAATCCAGTATGAGAAATAGGTTCCCAAGAGCCAGCCAAAGCATTAAGGACAGCCCCTGTTCCCATTGTTAGAATCCCACAAACAGACGAAGCTACACAACTGTCATACATATGTAGAGGGCCTAGGTCAGTTCCATGCTGGCTCCCTGGTTGGTAGTTCAGACTGTGAGTTCCTATGAGCCCAGACTAATTGTTTCTGTGGGTTTTCTTGTGATGTCCTTGACCCCTCTATCTCTTATAATCCTTCCTCCCTCTTTTCAGCAGGATTCCCTGAGCACAGCCTAATGTTTGGCTGTGGGTCTCTGCAACTGTTCCCATCAGTTACTGGAAGAAGGTTCTCTGCTGACAACTGTGGTAGTCACCAATCTATGCGCGTAGCAGAATATCATTAAATGTTGTTACTTTGACAATTTTTTCCAGATCATGTTTGATTCTATTCTAGGTCTCTGCACCTTCCAACCTCTGGGTCCCGGCATTGCAGGCAGTGTCAGGGAAGTCCTCAGTTTCATCTGAGGTTGGACCATTCATTGGTTGGTCACTTCCACAATCTCTATATCACCATTTCACCCTCCCTCCCATTCCATACGCAGGACAGGTTGTAGGTCAAAAGCTATGTGGCTGTGTTGATGTCCCATTACCTCCTCTGGAAGTCTTACTTGACCGCAGGAGATGTACAGTTCAGGCTGCATCTGCACCATTGCTAGGAGTCTTAGCTGGCGTCATCCTTGTAGATTCCTGGGAGTTTCCCTTGCGCCAGGTTTCTCCCTGACACAGAAATGCTCCCCTTTTCCAGTCATTTCTTTCAGTACTCTCCCTGTCCATCCATCCCTCACTGTTCCCATTCACACCTACCCCCAGTCCACCCAGGAGAACTCGTCCATTTTCCCTTCCCAGGAAGATCCATGCATTCCCACTTGGGCCCTCCTTGTTAGCTAACCTTTCTGGGTCTGTGGGCTGTAGCCTTGTTATCTTTTGCTTTAAAGGTAACATCCAGCCAGGCGGTGGTGGCGCATTCCTTTAATCCCAGCACTCGGGAGGCAGAGGCAGGTGGATCTCTGTGAGTTTGAGACCAGCCTGGTCTACAGAGCTAGTTCCAGGACAGGCTCCAAAGCCACAGAGAAACCCTGTCTCGAAAAAAAACCAAAAAACTCCAAAAAACAAAAAGGTAATATCCACTTATGAGTGAGTATATACTATGCTTGTCTTTTTGGCTCTCAGGATGACTTCTTCTAGTTCCATCATTTGCCTGCAAATTTCCTGGTGTTCTTGCTTTTAACAGCTGAGTAATACACCATTGTGTAAATGTACCACTTTAACTTTATCCATTCTGTGGTTTCTAGGATCTGGATATTATGAATAAAGAAGCTATGAACATAGTTGAGCCAGTAAGATTGATAATTAATAAAAACGACCTCATGAAGCTGAAAAGCTTCTCAAGCCAAAGAATCTGTCAATGGGACTAAAGGGCAGACTACAGGCAGGGGAAAGATCTTCACCAACCCCACATCCAACAGAGGGATGATCTCCAAAATATAAAGAACTCAAGCAACTAGACATCAAAAACCCAAAATAAAAACAAAAAACATACCAATTAAAAATGGAGTATAGATATAAACAGAGAATTCTCAACAGAAGAATCTCAAATGGCAGAGAAATACATAAAGAAATGTTTAACATCCTGAGCCAGCAGGGAAATGTAAATCAAAACACCTCTGAGATTCTACCTTATACCTGTCATAATAGCTAAGACCAAAAACACAAGTGACAGTTTATGCTGGAGAGAATGTGGAGCAAGGGGAATACTCCCTCATTGCTGGTGGGGGTGCAAACTTGTACAGTCACTTTGGAAATCAATATGGCAGTTTCTCAGAATAATGGAAATTTTCCTTTATTATTTTTTTAAAGCATATGGCATCACAAGGTGTCAGCATTTCATGTGTACAGGCAATCTAGGATTTAGGCTTACTCTTTCATTGTAACCTATTCCCATGAGAACTGTATTAATTTGTTCTAAAGGCAGTTCCTCCAATAACTTAATTACAAGCCTCAGTTCTCAAAGGTCTTATTACCTTTGAATATCAGCACACTGGGATCCAAACTTCTAACACCATTTTTATGTGGGAGGACACTATTAAATCACACTGTTGTGCAGGGCTGTCCCCTGAGCCAACTGCTCCCATCGTCAGGAGTTTGGCTGGGCCTGTGCCATAAATTATAATAGCTGGACTTGTTGACTGTTGAATTTCCCTCTTTGAAAGAGGGGTTGTGGTGGTCATGGGAGCCTCAATGGAGGATCCAGTCATTCCTCCCAAAAGTTGTATGTAGTTCTGCCCTAATGGTGGTCTTGTGTTCTCCAGGAACAGCTAAGGGATATAGGTGAGCAAGAATCAGGCCTCCATCTACACAATCCTTGTGAAGTCATCCAGAACTTTCAGTGTGTCTACTGTAAGACCACCCAAGCTCCCCAGTTACAAATCACTCACAACTCTGAGTTAGTCTAATAGACTCATTGATTCCCAGAATGAACTTTGGTGGAATTACACCTTGGATTGTCATTGGGATCATAACAGGAGGGGTAAAAATTATTTCTGTCTCCCCAAGGGAAAGAATTTTATCAACACACAGGTAGATCATAACACTGGAATTTTTTGCTTCAAAATAAAATTGCAGTAATTGCTAAGCTAAAGACCATTCATGTTAAGAACTGTGCTAAAGAGCTGGAGACGTGGCTGCTCTTCCAGGGGACTCAGTACCTACATGGCAGATCACAACTGTCTGTAACTCTAGTTTCAAGGGGTCTGACATCCTCTTCTGGCCTCCACCACGTAAGCACATGATACATGGTCATCCATGTAGTCAAAACACCGATACACATAAGGTAAAATTTTTTTAAAGAAATATGCTAAAAAAAACTCTGTGTGTGTTATATTGTTGACTCTGTTCAGAAACATTTCTAGAAGTTTTTGAATATTCTTACATTTAAGATGTCAAGTGAGCAATGAAATCAGATTGTATTTTATTCTCGCTTTAGTCTTAGCTGCCAGGTCTCTTATAAATACTTCAGGAAAGATCCACAAAGAGGAGACAGAGTTTTGGGAGAAGAAGAAAAGCAAGCCCAACAGAGATAATATGATAGAATATAAAATATTCTAAATGGTATTCAATAACACTGTCCTCTAAATCACCAGTCCATGCCTAAACAAGGCCTGAACAGGGTAGGCACTGATCAACATGATGATTAACATGGAAGGGGCATCTAGACAAAGAACTAAAAAAGATGAGAAAGTGAGAAACAGTCCTCCCCAGAAAAGAGCACACCAATGGTCTTAGCTGTCTTCCATTACTGTGATAGAATGACATGACCAAGACAACTTATAAAAGAAACCATTTTATTTGGGGCTTAGAGTTTCAGAGGGTTAGAGTCTGTGATGGAGGAACAAGGCATGGTGGTGGAAACAGCTGAGAGCTTACACCTTGATCCTCAAGTTGAAGGAGGGAGGGAGGAAGGAAGTGAGGGAGAAAAGGAAAGAGAGAAGGAGTAGAAATTGTGAGTTTTTGAAATCTGAAAGCCTGCCCCCAGTGACACACTTCCTTGGACAAGACTGCATCTCCCAGTCCTTCTTGAGCAGATTGACCAATTAGGGACCAAATATCAAGTATATGAGCCCAGGTAGGCCATTCCCATTCAAACCACCACACTCTTCCTCCCAGGGGTTCCTGGCCTCCTCACAATGCAGAAATGCATTCAGTCCAACTTCAAAAGTCCCCATAGTCTCTCACAGTCCCAACACCATTTAAAAGTCCAAAATCTCTTCTGAGACTCCAGGCAATCTCTTAGTTGTAATTCCCTGTAAATAAAAACAGTTGTGATTCCCCATGCATAAAATTCCTTGTGCAAGATCAAAATGTAGCAGGGGCAGACCCCTAATCCTGTAGCTTCATGTCTGATGCCAGAAAGCTTAATTTTTTTTTCTTTTCCAGTTTTGCTGACTGCAATACTTGTCTCTCTCTTGGCTGGTTCCACTTCCTATATGCTGTTCTTTTTGGTTGGTGTCCTCATGGCTCTACCATCTTTAGCATTGTGTGGTCTCCAGTATAATTCAGCTTCACTTTCTACGTTGTATTCAGTGGTTTCTCAGGGTCTCCATACAGGGACTTCCCTACCACATACCTTGCCTCAGTGGCTCACCTTAGTCATTGAGGAAGATTCCCCAACCAATACTCATGTATCGTCCCTTCATGACTCTAAACCCAAAACCATGTAGACAACATTTTCCAGTGCAACTCCCAACTTGGGATGGAGCCTGGTCCCCTGAAATCACATCTCTAGAAGCTTTCTTCTGTTGCATTTTAGAACAGAAAATTCTTCAGGCCTTTCCTTTTGAAGTCAGGCACTTAGCTGTGTGGGGGTCTTACCCTGATGGCACTCACCCTCTTTATTCTATTTTAGAGCAGGCCTTTCTTTAATCTTATCTCTTTCAGCAAAAGCAGTGGCTTCAATATTAAATTTCCTGATGTTCTCTTTCTCCCTGTTCACTTTGTATCTATTTTTTGCTCCATTTGCTCTTTTTCATTGTAGACCTACATCAGAGTTAAAATACTAACGACCACATAATTATTGACTCTGTTGTTGAAATCTGTCTTGAAATATTGATGCTGCTTCAAAATCTTCTCCACTAAGGAAATTATTTGAAGAGATTTCAGCTTAGCTCCAGGCAGATTCTTAAATCAATGGCAGAAAGCATCCACATGCTTTGCAAAAATATCACAAGAATGGTCTTTAGCTCAGCTGCTAACATTGTTCCCCTCTTAAACCTCTTGTGCTGGGCCTCCAATATTCACATTATTTTCAGCCAGTTTTATTGTCTAACCTTCCTCTAGAAGGCCCATTATGCCCTGCTTGCTGTGTTCAACTATTTTCCTAGTCAAAAGTACCAACTGTCTCTGTTCCTCTCAATGACAGTTGATCATTGCTCCCGAAGTTGGGGATGGGGAGTGGGGGAGATTGCTATGGTCAGAGTCTTTTGAAACCTCAAAGCCCACCCCTAGTGACATTTCTTTCAACAAGGCCACACCTCCTAATCCTTCCTAAACAGTTCTACCAACCGAGGAACAAGTGTTCAAACATGAGCCTATGGAGGCCTTTCTCACTCCAGCCTCTACAGTCATTCAGTGCCAAATGGTCAAGCATGAAAACATGCAAGCACAAGTAACATTGTACAGACTGAGCAGTTGCGTTTATACATATACGTGTACATATACACACGTGTATACACATACACACACACCAAAAAATAAAAAAAAGTCATGAATTTGAGAGAGCAAAGAGAATAGGCTACACTGAAGGAGGTGGATGGAGGCAAAGGAAAGGGAGAATAATATAAATATATTATAATTTCAAAAAATATAAAAATAAATATATATTAGAAAACAGCTGTTAAGTGGTTTCGTTTTGTCTTTCCTGTCTGTCCTGTTTTTATTCCTGTATCTTGTCTTTCCTTTCCTTGAGGTGACAGTTGTATTTTTGTGTCAACAGTGCTGTTTTATGTCTGTGTTGATCTTAGTCTTTTTTTTACCACACACACATTTCAGATGAAGACTATTTTTTTAAAAAAAATTTTCTTAAGGCTTCTTCAATATATTTTAGAACGAGTTGCATAATATTGAAAGGGGTATCTTCAAACTGATCTCATCTCTCGATTCCCTTTAAAACGCGGGCATTTGTAGTAATCTTCACCGAGTCACCCTCTGTCGGGGAGGCATCAGTTTCGTCTTCTCAAAGCATCCTAGCAAAAGGCTAGCTCGCTCACACGTGCTGGCCTTGTAAAGCGGGGTCCTGCCCTGGCAGCTGGAACGGTAACACAGGCACAGGCAGAGAATGATGAGAGCACTGGGAAGTGCCAGCTAAGAGAATGCCTAAGCCAGAGCGAGAACACGGCAGAGCCATACACAACAGAGAGAGAAGGGAAGGCTCCTCGCAGTGGTTCTCAACCCATGGGTCGCGACCCCAGCACTCATATCCTGCATATCAGATGTTTACATTATGATTTGTAACAGTAGCAAAATTACGAGTATGACATAGCAACGAAAATCATTTTATGGTTGGGGGAACTGTATTAAAGGGTCACAGCATTAGGAAGGGTGAGAATAACTCCCAGAGCCTGAGTAGGTGGGAGGGGAGCGTCCCCTCTGGTATACTATTGAGGCAAGGCTGGGTGCACTGGCCTATAAAGATTTGTATTGTTGCCTGGATTTTTGTTTCTTTTCCTTCACGCTGCTTTGTTCAATAAGTAAGTATTTCAGTAGGTGAGCCAGTGGGCAGGAATCAATAGGAAGGGAGGGAGAACTAGTGAGAGTCCCAACTGGCTGCTGGGTTTGATGGGCTGCCTGCAGGCTTCTGTAGAACTTGTTTAACAAGCCTCTGAGCAGTGGAGAGGTGCCAATGGAAAGCCATGGATCGCTTCTGAGAACTGTGGCAAGGTCATCTTGAGACAGTGGGGAGCCTAGAAAACGCAATACCCCGACCGTGGGGAGAACCTTGAAAAGTTTGTCTCACACACCCAAACCATTGCTTTCCTATTGTGTTGCTTTGCGTTTCAGCTACTGCCACCAACCTATTAGCCCGATCCTTTGTTAGCCTTTGTTCTAACCTTCAAGTCCTGGTCCTATAGGGTTTTTTTTTTATTTTTTTTATTTTGTTTTTGTAATGATTTATTATGTATAGTATTTTCCTGCATGTATGCCCGCACGCCAGAAGAGGGCACCAGATCTCATTACAGATGGCTGTGAGTTACCATATGGTTTCTGGGAATTGAACTCAGGACGTCTGGAAGAGTAGTAGCCAGTGTTCTTAATCTCTGAGCCATCTCTCCAGTCCCCTATAGATGTTTATATAAAAGAGCCAAAGATATAAAATTCCCCTGGCTTTCCCTAGTGTTCTCCAGTTTTTCTGAGATCTCTGAATGTAACTGAACAGTTAGCTGCTCCAGAGCTCCTTACAAATGACTCTCCACTGCCGCCCACCTCCCAGCCTCCCACCAGCCGCTGTAGCAGGCTTTCTCGGATCCACTCCCCCAACCAAGTCATGACACAGAGACTTATTATTAGTTATGAAAGCTCAGCCATATCTTATGCTTATCACGCTAGCTCTTATACCTTATTTTAACCCTTTTCTCTTCATCTACGTTTTGCCCCGAGGCTTTTTACCTTTCACTCCGAATATCCTACTCCTTGGCCAGCTAGCTCACTGATTGGATGGCCTGCTGGAGGGTGCCTGATGGGCTGGCCCCAGGCATCTCCCTCTTTTTCTCCCTCCTCTCTTTTCTCTTGCTCTCCTTTTTTTTTCTCTCTGTCTGCAAGCCCTGCCTATCCCTCCACTACCTAGCTACTGGCCATTCAGCTTTTCATTAGACCAATCAGGAGCCTTGGGCAGGCAAGGTAAAGCAGCAGCACATCTTTACACAGTTAAGCAAATGCAGCGTAAACAAATGTAACACATCTTTGCCTAGTTAAAATAATATTCCACAGGAAGCCTCCACATAGCAGTCTAACTCTCTGAACTAATTTAGAATCATTTTCAAAATGTAAGAGATGACTGACAGTCTATTTCAGCATTCTGTGGTGGGATAGTGCAAACCTAGCAGACTCATTTTTAGTCAATTCCAGAGAGCGATCAATCTGTCATTATCACGTTAGTCTTCCTTCTCTAGAAGGACATCAGTTTCACATGTGAGTCCATCTCTCCTGCTATCAAGATAGGAAAATGAAGGAGTGGGTTTTTATCTGTTCTGTTTTACACTCTAAATGAATCAGAAGATTGTGGATCTCTGTCTCCTACTGGCACAATCCGAGTGAGCTGTTCTTCACGTTTATTTTTATTAATAAGACATAGAAGGAACCAAAGAGACACTGATATGATGAAGAATAAAAATGAAGCCCTTTGTCATGAGGGTTGAGATGATTGTTATTAACACTGTTTGGTTTGACACCCTGGCAAGTACTATCAATACAGTCAGTGACATATTTGATTCAAATTACCTAGCCATCACACTACAAATGCAAGCAGAAATGCATAAATTTGATTTAAATAATTTTGTTTAGCACAATATGTCTAAAATATTATTTCAGGGTTGGATATTGTAGCACATACCCATAAATTTGAGCACTTGTATTTCAACCTAGAGGTCTGGAGGTCTTGATTGGGTTTGTTTTCTCTGCCAGTGAAAGAGTTAAAGGCTGGAAAACATTGAGTGACACGCAGCAGTGGGAAGAATCTCAGCTTCAACAGGCAGGAGCAGCCGGTAAAGAAAGACTTTGATTAGGGGTGAGGAAAACTCCACGGCAAGAGCACAGAGCTGAGGAGGACACTCAGATTCCAGAAGTCCAGGCTCTCCTTGAGGTCTGTGGTCTGTTAGTGCCTATGGGGGGGGGCGGTCTTCCTCCCCCGATTTAGGGTTGATCACTTGAAGCAAAGACAGCAAGACTGGTAGGCCCACAACTTAGGGGTACACATGCCCACAGGCAGGAGGACTCTGGCTGATAGACCCACAGCTCTGGGGTAAACATGTCCACAGGCAGGAGGACTCTGGCTGATAGACCCACAACTCTGGGGGAAACATGTCCACAGGCAGGAGAGACCTATAGGCAAGAGGAAAAAAGTCTTTCAGGCTTAGGCCTTTGTTTCTGTCAGGAGTATGAAGAAGACACTGGAAGTTTTCCATCCTTATTAGCTATTTGCAGTCTATCTGCCTGCCTACTGGGGATGTCTATATCCCGGACCCCTAGACATTATTAACACTTGGGAGATTGAGGTAGGAGGATAGAGTTGGAGCCAGCCTAGGTTATGTGGCAACATCTTGTCTAAAATAAAGTAAAATCTTACCATTTCAACCAGAAATTAGCATAGAAATTATTAATGAGGTACTGTCTTTGTTTTGTAGTGCACGAGAAACCTGGCATGTGTCGTCCACGTACATCAGAAGTGTTCCGGGAGAGCTGCGGCAAGCCTCAGCAGCTGCTCAGGAGCCTGATCTGGACTCAGACCCTTGGGCCGGCTCTCCTCCGTGTCTCGCTCGTTCTGCTGTGAAACTGGGACTAAGTATGGTGGAAAATCAGTCTTTGCTTTATAGACTTTAAAGACATGCTGTTGGCTTCTTTTTCAGCTTTCATCTTCACTTTCTCTTGGCTCAGCCTCCAGGTAACCATGTCTTAAAAATGGATACCGGGCGGAAGTGGTTAGAGAAACCAGATTGTGTTGACGGATCAAAGGGAAGCGTCTCTGTGTAGACAGACCTCATCTCTCTCATGTGCGGTTATTAGAGTTCTTAGGGGCAGAGCCGAGGTGCTGATGTCCTAAAGAGCGAAACTCAGCCATTTATCCTCATTAGGCCAATTAAACAGACAAGTTAATAGTCAAAAGAGGAGATGATTTATTCAATGTAGCTACATTAGGCAGAGGAACAAAGAGGTCTATTAATACCACCTCACACACCACGTCCACGTTTTGGGTCCCACCATGAGATTGCGGCTTGAATAAAAGGCAAAGAGTATACATTGCTGAGTATTCCTGGCCAATGTAGTGTGCCCATTGCTATTGTCTGGGCTCAGTCTCCCCTGTGAGCGTCTGAAAAGTTTCTAGAACTGTGTGAAATCTCTTCCTGGTAGCTAAGTTCATCCTCTGACTGGCACCCGGCTTCAGCATTTTCCTTCTTTCAGAGTGAAATTTCTGGGGAAATTCCAGTTTCTTGGAGACCTTTGTTTTAATAGTCTGATAGTCAAAGGGAGGGGCATAGTGTCTTTTCAGAATCTTTTCATTTATGCCAGGACTATTACACTACACTTTTTCTTTTTTTTGTGCTTCAGATCTCTCTCTCTCTCTCTCTCTCTCACACACACACACACACACACACACCCTCCTCCATTCCCCCTTCCTTTCATTTCTACATTTTTAAGATTTTTTTTTCTTTTCTGTGTAACCCTGGTTGTTCTGGAACTCACTCCGTAGACCAGGCTGGCCTCAAACTCTTAGAGATCCACTTGTTTCTGCCTCCCAAGTGCTAGGATTAAAGGCTTGCGCAACCACCACCCAGCCATCCTTATGGTCTTACTATGTAGCCCAGGCTTATATCAAACTCAGGATTCTCATGTCTCAATCTCCCAAATGCTGGTATGGTATATGGTATCATATCAGGTCAGGTCACACTTTATTATAAATTACTGTCCTTTTTTATAAGTTATTGCTGTGGTTGTGCATGCCTGCAGTCACTCAGGAGAAAGAGGCAGTAAGACAGCAAGTTCAAGACCAGCCTGGGCTGTGTGGGGAGTTATAGCTGTTAGGAGTCATATATACAAATGTAAATATAGAAATCTAATTTGTTGTAGCAAGTCATTAAAAGAACCTATAAAAACTCCAAAAAGTCATTTTGCATTATACACCCTCTGCAGAGGCAACACCAGGCATGCTGTGTAAGCTTTCTTACCACTGAGCTATACCCCTTGCCCCAAAAGTTAAAAGCTTGAAAAAATCATATTTTGAAAGTTTTTTGTTATTTATTTTTATTTACAATTGTGACGTTGAAGGCTCTGGAACCCATAGAACCTTTTCTGATGAGATCAGTGCTCATATTAACAAGTGTGATTTACAGACAAGCTCTGCCCACTCCCGATCTCCTTTCTGCTGCCCTTCTGAAGGGGCAGGCAGGACTTTTCCTGTCTCTTCTTCTCTTTTCTCTCTTTCTGTCTCTATTTTTCTTCTCCTCCCTCTCTCCCTTCCTTTCCCCCACTCCCTTCCCTTCAACCAAAAAATACTTCTTCACTTAAGCTCTGCCTGCATGACATATCTGTCCCTCACCCAACATAGGCTGTCACCCACCAGACAGTCGTCACCCACCAGACAGTCGTTACCCGCCAAGGTCCCAACTTGTGTTATATCATAACACCCACCCCCTGCCGTTCTGGTTTATCTATCTCTCCAATTATTGTTCCCGGAGGAGAAATTTTTTTTTTAATTAAGAAAAGAAGAAAAAAAAACATAAACAAAAAACAAGTTTCCACCTCCTCCCAGCCTCCCATTTCCCTCCCCCTCCTCCCACCCTTCTCCCCCTCCCCCCACTCCTCTCCCCCTCCCTCTCCAGTCCACAGAGCAGTCCGGGTTCCCTGCCCTGTGGTAAGTCCTAGGTCCTCCCCCCTCCGTCCATATCTAGGAAGGTGAACATCCAAACTGGCTAGGCTTCCACAAAGCCAGCACATTAAATAGGATCAAAACCCCGTGCCATTGTCCTTGGCGTCTCATCAGCCCTCATTGTTCGCCATGTTCAGAGAGTCCGGTTTTATCCCATGCTTTTCCAGTCACAGTCCAGCTGGCCTTGGTGAGCTCCCAGTAGATCAGCTCCACTGTCTCAGTGGGTGGGTGCACGCCTCGTGGTCCCGACTTCTTTGCTCATGTTCTCCCTCCTTCTGCTCCTCATTGGGACCTTGGGAGTTCAGTCCAGTGCTCATGTGTGGGTCTCTGTCTCTATCTCTATCCATCACCAGATGAAGGTTCTATGATGATATGCAAGATATTCGTCAGTATTGCTCTAGGATAGGGTCATTTCAGGTTCCCAATCCTCAGCTGCCCAAGGAACTAACTGGGAACCTCATCTTGGGCACTTGGGAGCCCCTCTAGGGTCAGGTCTCTTGCCCACCCTAAAGTGGCTCCCTTAACTAAGAATTGTGGTTCCGTGCTCCCCTATCCACCTTTCCTTTATCCCAATTCTCCTGATTCCCCAAGTCCTCCCTCCTTCCCTTCTACCTTTTCTCTCCCCATCTCCCCTTACCCCCATCCCACCCCACCCCCAAGATCCTAATTTTCTCCCCGGCAATTTGGTCTACTTCCCTTAGCCAAGAGGATAACTATATGTTTTTCCTTGGGTTCACCTTCTTACTTAGCTTCTTTAGGTTCACCTATTGTAGACTCCGTGGCCCTTATTTATGGCTAGAAACCAATTATGAGCGAGTACATCCCATGTTCATCTTTTTGGGTCTGGGACACCTCACTCAGGATAGTGTTTTCTATTTCCATCCATTTGCATGCAAAATTCGAGAAGTCATTGTTTTTTACCGCAGCATAGTACTCTAGCGTGTATATATTCCATACTTTCTTCATCCATTCTTCCATTGAAGGGCATCTAGGTTGTTTCCAGGTTCTGACTAATACAAATAATACTGCTATGAACATAGTTGAAAAAATGCTTTTGTCATATGATAGAGCATCTCTTGGGTATATTCCCAAGAGTGGTATTGCTGGGTCCAGGGGTAAGTTGATCCCGAATTTCCTGAGAAACCGAAACACTGACTTCCACAGTGGTTGCACAAGATTGCATTCCCACCAGCAATGGATGAGGGTACCCGTTCCTCCACAGCCTCTCCAGCAAAGGTTATCCTTGGTGTTTTTGACTTTAGCCATTCTGACAGGTGTAAGATGATATCTCAAAGTTGTTTTGATTTGCATTTCCCTGATTGCTAAGGAAGTTGAGCACAACTTTAAGTGTCTTTTGGCCATTTGAACTTCCTCTGCTGAGAATTCTCTGTTCAGTTCAGTGCCCCATTTTTTAATTGGGTTAATTAGCATTTTAAAGTCTAGTTTCTTGAGTTCTCTATATATTTTGGAGATCAGACCTTTGTCTGTTGTGGGGTTGGTGAAGATCTTCTCCCAGTCAGTAGGTTGCCTTTGTGTCTTAGTGACTATGTCCTTTGCTTTACAGAAGCTTCTCAGTTTAAGTAGGTCCCATTTATTCAATGTTGCCCTTAATGTCTGTGCTTCTGGGGCTATACATAGGAAGCGATCTTCTGTGCCCATCTCCTGTAGGGTACTTCCCACTTTCTCTTCTATCAGGTTCAGTGTGTTCGGGCTGATATTGAGGTCTTTAATCCATTTGGACTTGAGTTTTGTGCATGGTGATAGATATGGGTCTATATTCATTCTTCTACAGGTTGACATCCAGTTATGCCAGCACCATTTATTGAAGATGCTTTCTTTCTTCCACTGTATACTTTTGGCTCCTTTATCAAAAATGAGGTGTTCATAGGTTTGTGGGATAAAATCCGGGTCTTCTATACGATTCCATTGGTCGACTTCTCTGTTTTTATGCCAGTACCACACTGTTTTCATTACTGTAGCTCTGTAATAGAGTTTGAAGTCAGGGATGGTAATGCCTCCAGAAGATCCTTTATTGTATAGGATTGTTTTGGCTATCCTGGGTTTTTTGTTTTTCCATATAAAGTTGATTATTGTCTTCTCCAGATCTGTGAAGAATTTTGATGGGATCTTGATGGGGATTGCATTGAATCTATAAATTGCCTTTGGTAGAATTGCCATTTTTACTATGTTGATCCTCCCAATCCAAGAGCAAGGGAGGTCCATCCATTTTTTGGTATCCTCTTCAGTTTCTTTCTTCAATGCCTTAAAGTTCTTGTCAAATAGATCTTTCACTTCCTTGGTTAGATTTACCCCAAGATATTTTATGCTGTTTTTGGCTATTGTGCATGGTGAAGCTTCTCTGATTTCCCTCTCTGCTTCCATATCCTTTGTGTATAAGAGGGCGACTGATTTTTTGGAGTTGATCTTGTATCCTGCCACATTACTAACGGTGTTTATCAGCTGTAAAAGTTCTTTGGTGGAGTTTTGGGGGTCGCTTATGTACACTATCATATCATCTGCAAATAACGAAAGTTTCACTTCTTCCTTTCCAATTCGAATCCCCTTGATTCCCTTATGTTGTCTTATTGCTATTGCTAGAACTTCAAGCACTATATTGAAGAGGTATGGCGAAAGTGGACAGCCTTGTCGTGTTCCTGAGTTACGTGGGATGGCTTTGAGTTTCTCTCCATTTAATTTGATTTTAGCTGTCAGCTTGCTGTATATAGCTTTTATTATATTTAGGTATGACCCTTGTATCCCTAATCTCTCCAAGACTTTTATCATAAAGGGATGTTGAATTTTGTCAAATGCTTTTTCAGCATCTAATGAAATGATCATATGGTTTTTTTTTTTCAGTTTATTTATATGATGGATTACATTGATAGATTTTCGTATGTTGAACCAGCCCTGCATCTCAGGAATGAAGCCCACTTGATCATAATGGATAATTTTTCGGATGTGTTCTTGAATTCGATTTGCCAGTATTTTGTTGAGGATTTTTGCGTCGATATTCATGAGTGAGATTGGCCTGTAGTTCTCTTTCCTGGTTGAGTCTTTGAGTGGTTTTGGTATCAGAGTAATTGTGGCTTCATAAAAGGAGTTTGGTAATGACCCTTCTGTTTCTATATTGTGGAATACATTAAGGAGTATAGGTATTAGATCTTCTTGGAAGTTCTGGTAGAATTCCGCATTGAAACCATCTGGTCCTGGGCTTTTTTTGGTAGGGAGGTTTTTGATAACCTCTTCTAATTCTTCGCGACTAACAGGTCTATTTAGATTGTTCACCAGGTCCTGATTTAACTTTGGTATATGATATTTATCTAAAAAAGTATCCATTTCCTTTACATTTTCCAATTTTGTGGCATATAGGCTTTTGTAGTAAGATCTAATGATTCTCTGAATTTCCTCTGTGTCTGTGGTTATGTCTCCCTTTTCATTTCTGATCTTATTAATTTGCAAATTCTCTCTCTGCCGTTTGATTAGCTTGGATAGTGGTTTGTCAATCTTGTTGATTTTCTCCAGGAACCAGCTTTTTGTTTCATTGATTCTTTGTATTGTTTTCTGTGTTTCTATTTTGTTGATTTCAGCCCTCAGTTTGATTTTTTCCAGTCTTCTACTCCTCCTAGGTGAGTCTGCTTCTTTTTTTTCTAGAGCTTTCAGGTGGGCTGTTAAGTCTCCAATGTGAGCTTTCTCTGTTTTCTTTAAGTGGGCACTTAGTGCTATGAACTTTCCTCTTAGGACTGCTTTCATAGTGTCCCATAAGTTTGAGTATGTTGTTTCTTTATTTTCGTTGAATTCCAGGAAGACTTTAATTTCTTTCTTTATTTCTTCCTTAATCCAAGTATGGTTCAATAGTTGACTGTTCAGTTTCCATGACATTGTATGCTTTCTGGGGGTAGCATTATTGTTGAATTCTAACTTTAATCCATGGTGATCTGATAAGACACAGGTGGTTACTAATATTTTTTTGTAACTGTGGATGTTTGCTTTGTTACTGACTATGTGGTCGATTTTCGAGAAGGTTCCATGAGCTGCAGAGAAGAAGGTATATTCTTTCCTATTTGGGTGGAATGTTCTATAGATGTCTGTTAAGTCCATTTGATTCATTACCTCCATTAATTCTCTTATTTCTCTGTTAGGTTTCTGTCTGATTGACCTGTCCATTGGTGAGAGAGGAGTGTTGAAGTCTCCTACTATTAGTGTGTGCGGTTTGATGGCTGCCTTGAATTTTAGCAATGTTTCTTTTATGTACGTGGGTGCTTTTATATTAGGGGCATAGATGTTCAGGATTGAGACTTCATCCTGATGAACTGTTCCTGTTATGAGTATAAAATGCCCCTCTCCATCTCTTCTGATTGATTTAAGTTTGAAGTCAACTTTGTTAGAGATTAGTATGGCCACACCTGCCTGTTTCTTAGGTCCATTTTCTTGATAGGCCTTTTCCCAGCCCTTTACTCTGAGTAGGTGCCTGTCTTTGTGGTTGAGGTGTGTTTCTTGTAAACAGCAGAATGTTGGATCCTGTTTTCTTATCCAATCTCTTAGCCTGTGCCTTTTTATAGGTGAGTTGTGCCCATTGACATTAAGTTATATTAATGACCAGTGGTTGTTAACTCCGGTCATTTTTTTTTTAGTCGTAGAGTTTGTGTGTTTCCCTTCTTTGTTTTGTGTTGGTGAAGGGTCTCTAGATGTCTGAGTTATTGTGGTCATTGTTGGACTCCTTGGTTAGTGATTTTCCTTCAATTACTTTCTGTAAGGCTGGATTTGTGGCTGCGTATTGTTTAAATTTGTTTTTATCCTGGAAAATTTTATTTTCTCCATTTATAGTGAATGAAAGCTTGGCTGGGTATAGTAATCTGGGCTTGCACCCATGGTCTCTCAGTTTCTGCAGTACATCTATCCAGGACCTTCTGGCTTTCATGGTTTCCATGGAGAAGTCAGGTGTAAGTCTGATAGGTTTACCTTTATAAGTAATTTGGCCTTTTTCCTTTGCAGCTCTTAATATTCTTTCCTTATTCTGTATGCTTTGTGTTTTGATAATTATATGGCGATGGTATGTTTATTTTTGATCCAGCCTATTCGGTGTTCTGTATGCTTCTTGCACCTTCATAGGTATATCTTTCTTTAGGTTGGGAAAGTTTTCTTCTATAATTTTGTTAAATATATTTTCTGGACCATTGAGCTGCCCTTCTTCTCCTTCTTCTACTCCTATTATTCTTAGGTTTGGTCTTTTTATTGTGTCCCATATTTCCTGAATGTTTTGTGATGAGAGTTTGTTGGACTTACTGTTTTCTTTGATCAGTGTGTTTATTTTCTCTATGGTATCTTCTGAATCCGAGAGTCTTTCTTCTATCTCTTGTATTCTGCTGGTTATGCTTGTTTCTGTAGTCTCTATTCGTTTACCTAGATTTTCCATGTCCAGCCGGCCCTCTGTTTGTGTTTTCTTCTTTGCCTCCATTTCAGTTTTCAGGTCTTGAACTGTTTCCATTATCTGTTTGATTGTTTTTCCTTGGTTTTCTAGGGTATCATTCACTGATTTATTCAATTCTTCAAACTTTCTGTTATATTTCTCATCCATTTCTATAAGGGTGTTTTTTACATGCTGTTTAAGGGTGTCAATCACTTTCATGAAGTCAATCTTTTCTCCTTCTTCTTGATTAAGGGGTTCTTGTCCTCCCGTTGTGAGGTCGCGTGTTTCTGGTGGCTTCATGTTGCTTTTCAGCTTGTTGGGCGAATTCTTGCCTTGACGTCGGCCCATCTCTTCTTCCAAATGCTCCCTATGGATCTTCTTTTACCGGATCAGGTCTCCTTGCCTACCAAACACTGGCTCTCCCCAATGTTGGCTCTCCTGGCGCCGAGAGATTAGGCCTCCATGCTGGTTGGGCAGCTCGCAAACAAAGCGCCTACCCCGCTTGGTGCAGGCAGGCCCAATGCTGGGTCTCCCCGCGCCGAAAGATCAGGCCTCCATGCTGGTTGGGCAGCTCGCAAACAAAAAACCCCGGAGGAGAAATTTAAGGTAAGTTCCAGGTACAGCATCATTCCGTTCATTAATGATTTGTAATTTGTATCTAACACGTAAGAGCTTTTGGAAAAATATAACTACAAATCTCTTGTCATAAAGAACAATGTCAACAAGTCTCTGATGTCACTTGATACCTGGACTATGTTCATTTTGTCCAATTGTCCCCAAAGTGTTTACTTATAAATTTTTTTCCTAAGGTCTACAGTTGCATTTGACTGATGTGTATAAGGGTCCCCCTCCCCAGTTAACATTTTTCCCTTAGTCCCCACTCTTCCTGAGTTTCTGGAGTCTGCTTCTTATCGATCCTATTCCTTGTAGATTTTGTAGCCTCCATATGCCTACAGATTGGTAGTTAGGTTTAGAGGCTTGATTAATTAGGATCTATCTTTTCTGTCACAAGTATTTGATTGAGGGCCAGCAAGATGACTTAGTGGGTAAAGGTGCTTTGCAGCTAAGCCGGATGACCTGAGTTTAATCCCTGGGATATTTTCCATGGTGAAAAGAAGTGACAACTCATGCAAATTGTCCTCTGACCATCACATGCACACCAGGGCTTGCGCATGCTCCAACACCTAGAAGACATCCTGACCTCTTAGACTGTATCTCATGGTCTGTTTTCTTGCCTTCCCTTTTTGACTTGTTTAACAAAGTAGACTTTGAATTGTTTCAGATTCCACAGTGCCCAGTCCCTACTCAGTCCATAGTAACAGAAAAGCTGTAAGAGGCTCTTCTTCTTTTTTTTTTAATATCTTTTTTTTTTTATTGAGAAAAGGAAGAAAAAAAAAACCAAGTTTCCACCTCCTCCCAGCCTCCCATTTCCCTCCCCCTCCTCCCACCCTTCTCCCCCTCCCTCCACTCCTCTCCCCCTCCCTCTCCAGTCCAAAGAGCAGTCAGGGTTCCCTGCCCTGTGGTAAGTCCTAGGTCCTCCCCCCTCCGTCCATATCTAGGAAGGTGAACATCCAAACTGGCTAGGCTCCCACAAAGCCAGCACATTGCGTAGGATCAAAACCCCGTGCCATTGTCCTTGGCTTCTCATCAGCCCTCATTGTTTGCCATGTTCAGAGAGTCCAGTTTTATCCCATGCTTTTTCGGTCACAGTCCAGCTGGCCTTGGTGAGCTCCCTCGTGGTCCCGACTTCTTTGCTCATGTTCTCCCTCCTTCTGCTCCTCATTGGGACCTTGGGAGCTCAGTCCAGTGCTCCAGTGTGGGTCTCTGTCTCTATCTCCATCCATCACCAGATGAAGGTTCTATGATGATATGCAAGATATTCGTCAGTATTGCTATAGGCTAGGGTTATTTCAGGTTCCCTATCCTCAGCTGCCCAAGGAACTAACTGGGGACCTCGGCTTGGGCTCCTGGGAGCCACTCTAGGTTCAAGTCTCTTGCCAACCCTAAGGTGGCTCCCTTAACTAAGAATTGTGTTTCCGTGCTCCCCTATCCAACCTTCCTTTATCCCAATCCTCCTTTTTCCCCAAGTTCCCCCCATCCTCCCCTTCTGCCTTTTCTCTCCCCATCTCCCCTTACCCCCATCCCACCCCACCCCCAAGATCCCAATTTTCTCCCCGCCAATTTTGTCTACTTCCCATAGCCAAGAGGGTAACTATATGTTTTTCCTTTGGTTCACCTTCTTACTTAGCTTCTTTAGGATCACCAATTGTAGACTCCGTGACCCTTATTTATGGCTAGAAACCAATTATGAGTGAGTACATCCCATATTCATCTTTTTGGGTCTGGGTTACCTCACTCAGAATAGTGTTTTCTATTTCCATCCATTTGCATGCAAAATTCGAGAAGTCATTGTTTTTTACCGCAGCATAGTACTCTAATGTGTAGATATTCCACACTTTCTTCATCTATTCTTCCATTGAGGGGCATCTAGGTTGTTTCCAGGTTCTGGCTATTACAAATAATACTGCTATGAACATGGTTGAACAAATGCTCTTGTCATATGATAGGGCATCTCTTGGGTTTATTCCCAGGAGTGGTATTGCTGGGTCCAGGGGTAGGTTGATCCCGAATTTCCTGAGGAACCGAAACACTGATTTCCAAAGTGGTTGCACAAGATTGCATTCCCACCAGCAATGGATGAGGGTACCCCTTCCTCCACAGCCTCTCCAGCAAAGGCTATCATTGGTGTTTTTGATTTTAGCCATTCTGACAGGTGTAAGATGATATCTCAAAGTTGTTTTGATTTGCATTTCCCTGATCGCTAAGGAGGTTGAGCATGACCTTAAGTGTCTTTTGGCCATTTGAACTTCCTCTGCTGAGAATTCTCTGTTCAGTTCAGTGCCCCATTTTTTAATTGGGTTGATTAGCATTTTAAAGTCTAGTTTCCTGAGTTCTCTATATATTTTGGAGATCAGACCTTTGTCTGTTGCGGGGTTGGTGAAGATCTTCTCCCATTCAGTAGGTTGCCTTTTTCTCTTGGTGACAGTGTCCTTTGCTTTACAGAAGCTTCTCAGTATTAGTAAGTCCCATTTATTCAATGTTGCCCTTAATGTCTGTGCTGTTGGGGTTACACATAGGAAGCGATCTCCTGTGCCCATCTGTTGTAGGGTACTTCCCACTTTCTCTTCTATTAGGTTCAATGTGTTCTGACTGATAGTGAGGTCTTTAATCCATTTGGACTTGAGTTTTGTGCATGGTGATAGATATGGGTCTATATTCATTCTTCTACAGGTTGACATCCAGTTATGCCAGCACCATTTATTGAAGATGCTTTCTTTCTTCCACTGTATACTTTTGGCTCCTTTATCAAAAATGAGGTGTTCATAGGTTTGTGGGTTAAAATTCGGGTCTTCTATACGATTCCATTGGTCGACATCTCTGTTTTATGCCAGTACCAGACTGTTTTCATCACTGTAGCTCTGTAATAGAGTTTGAAGTCAGGGATGGTAATGCCTCCAGAAGATCCTTTATTGTATAGGATTGTTTTGGCTATCCTGGGTTTTTTGTTTTTCCATATAAATTTGATTATTGTCCTCTCAAGATCTGTGAAGAATTTTGATGGGACCTTGATGGGGATTGCATTGAATCTATAAATTGCCTTTGGTAGAATTGCCATTTTTACTATGTTGATCCTCCCAATCTAAGAGCAAGGGAGGTCCTTCCATTTTCTGGTATACTCCTCAATTTCTTTCTTCAATGCCTTAAAGTTCTTGTCAAATAGATCTTTCACTTCCTTGGTTAGATTTACCCCAAGATATTTTATGCTGTTTGTGGCAATCGTGAAAGGTGATGCTTCTCTGATTTCACTCTCTGCTTCCATATCCTTTGTGTATAAGAGGGCGACTGATTTTTTGGAGTTGATCTTGTATCCTGCCACATTACTAACGGTGTTTATCAGCTGTAAAAGTTCTTTGGTGGAGTTTTGGGGGTCGCTTATGTACACTATCATATCATCTGCAAATAACGAAAGTTTCACTTCTTCCTTTCCAATTCGAATCCCCTTGATTCCCTTATGTTGTCTTATTGCTATTGCTAGAACTTCAAGCACTATATTGAAGAGGTATGGCGAGAGTGGACAGCCTTGCCGTGTTCCTGAGTTTAGTGGGATGGCTTTGAGTTTCTCTCCATGTAATTTGATTTTAGCTGTCAGCTTGCTGTATATAGCATTTATTATATTTAGGTATGACCCTTGTATCCCTATTCTCTCCAATACTTTTATCATAAAGGGATGTTGAATTTTGTCAAATGCTTTTTCAGCATCTAATGAAATGGTCATATGGTTTTTTTTCTTTCAGTTTATTTATATGATGGATTACATTGATAGATTTTCGTATGTTGAACCAGCCCTGCATCCCTGGGATGAAGCCTACTTGATCATAATGGATAATTTTTCGGATGTGTTCTTGAATTCGGTTTGCCAGTATTTTGTTGAGGATTTTTGCATTGATGTTCATGAGTGAGATTGGTGTATAATTCTCTTTCTTGGTTGTGTCTTTGTGCAGTTTTGGTATGAGAGTAATTGTAGCTTTATAAAAGGAATTTGGCAATGCCTTCTGTTTCTATATTGTGAAATACATTAAGGAGTATAGGTATTAGGTCTTCTTGGAAGTTCTGGTAGAATTCTGCATTGAAACCATCTGGTCCTGGGCTTTTTTTGGTAGGGAGGTTTTTGATAACCTCTTCTAATTCTTCGTGACTAACAGGTCTATTTAGATTGTTCACCTGGTCTTGGTTTAACTTTGGTATATGGTATTTATCTAAAAAAGTGTCCATTTCCTTTACATTTTCCAGTTTTGTGGCATATAGGCTTTAGTAGTAAGATCTAATGATTCTCTGAATTTCCTCTGTGTCTGTGGTTATGTCCCCCTTTTCATTTCTGATCTTATTAATTTGCAAATTCTCTCTCTGCCGTTTGATTAGTTTGGATAGGGGTTTGTCAGTCTTGTTGATTTTCTCCAGGAACCAGCTTTTTGTTTCATTGATCCTTTGTATTGTTTTCTGTGTTTCTATTTTGTTGATTTCAGCCCTCAGTTTGATTATTTCCAGTCTTCTACTCCTCCTAGGTGAGTCTGCTTCTTTTTTTTTCTAGAGCTTTCAGGTGGGCTGTTAAGTCTCCAATGTGAGCTTTCTCTGTTTTCTTTAAGTAGGCACTTAGTGCTATGAATTTTCCTCTTAGGACTGCTTTCATAGTGTCCCATAAGTTTGAGTATGTTGTTTCTTTATTTTCGTTGAATTCCAGGAAGACTTTAATTTCTTTCTTTATTTCTTCCTTAATCCAGGTATGGTTCAGTAGTTGACTGTTCAGTTTCCATGAATTTGTAGGCTTTCTGGGTGTAGCATTGTTGTTGAATTCTAACTTTAATCCATGGTGATCTGATAAGACACAGGTGGTTACTAATATTTTTTTGTAACTGTGGATGTTTGCTTTGTTACCGACTATGTGGTCTATTTTTGAGGAAGTTCCATGAGCTGCAGAGAAGAAGGTATATTCTTTCCTATTTGGGTGGAATGTTCTATAGATGTCTGTTAAGTCCATTTGATTCATTACCTCCATTAATTCTCTTATTTCTCTGTTAGGTTTCTGTCTGATTGACCTGTCCATTGGTGAGAGAGGAGTGTTGAAGTCTCCTACTATTAGTGTGTGCGGTTTGATGGCTGCCTTGAGTTTTAGCAATGTTTCTTTTATGTACGTGGGTGCTTTTATATTAGGGGCATAGATGTTCAGGATTGAGACTTCATCCTGATGAACTGTTCCTGTTATGAGTATAAAATGCCCCTCTCCATCTCTTCTGATTGATTTAAGTTTGAAGTCAACTTTGTTAGAGATTAGTATGGCCACACCTGCTTGTTTCTTAGGTCCATTTTCTTGATAGGCCTTTCCCAGCCCTTTACTCTGAGTAGGTGCCTGTCTTTGTGGTTGAGGTGTGTTTCTTGTAAACAGCAGAATGTTGGATCCTGTTGTTTTATCCAATCTCTTAGCCTGTGCCTTTTTATAGGTGAGTTGAGTCCATTGACAGTAAGAGATATTAATGACCAGTGGTTGTTAACTCCGGTCACTTTTTTTTAGTCGTAGAGTTTGTGTGTTTCCCTTCTTTGATTTGTGTTGGTGAAGGGTCTCTAGATGTCTGAGTTATTGTGGTCATTGTTGGACTCCTTGGTTAGTGATTTTCCTTCTATTACTTTCTGTAAAGCTGGATTTGTGGCTGTGTATTGTTTAAATTTGTTTTTATCCTGGAAAATTTTATTTTCTCCATTTATAGTGAATGAAAGCTTGGCTGGGTATAGTAATCTGGGCTTTCATCCATGGTCTCTCAGTTTCTGCAGTACATCTATCCAGGACCTTCTGGCTTTCATGGTTTCCATGGAGAAGTCAGGTGTAAGTCTGATAGGTTTACCTTTATAAGTAATTTGGCCTTTTTCCTTTGCAGTTCTTAATATTCTTTCCTTATTCTGTATGCTTTGTGTTTTGATAATTATATGGCGAGGGTATGTTTTTTTTTGATCCAGCCTATTCGGTGTTCTGTATGCTTCTTGAATCTTCATAGGTATATCTTTCTTTAGGTTGGGAAAGTTTTCTTCTATAATTTTATTAAATATATTTTCTGGACCATTGAGCTGCACTTCTTCTCCTTCTTCTACTCCTATTATTCTTAGGTTTGGTCTTTTTATTGTGTCCCATATTTCCTGAATGTTTTGTGATGAAAGTTTGTTGGACTTGCTGTTTTCTTTGATCAGTGTGTTTATTTTCTCTATGGTATCTTCAGAATCTGAAATTCTTTCTTCTAACTCTTGTATTCTGTTGGTTATGCTTGTTTCTGTAGACTCTATTTGTTTACTTAAATTTTCCATGTCCAGCCGGTCCTCTGTTTGTGTTTTCTTCTTTGCCTCCATTTCAGTTTTCAAGTCTTGAACTGTTTCCATTGTCTGTCTGATTGTTTTTCCTTGGTTTTCTAGGGTATCATTCACTGATTTATTCAATTCTTCAAACTTTCTATTATATTTCTCATCCATTTCTATAAGGGTGTTTTTTACATGCTGTTTAAGGGCGTCAATCACTTTCATGAAGTTGATCTTTTCTACTTCTTCTTGATTAAGGTGTTCATGTCCTCCCGTTGTGAGGTTGCTGGTTTCTAGTGGCTTCATGTTGCTTTTCAGCTTGTTGGGCGAATTCTTGCCTTGGCGTCTGCCCATCTCTTCTTCCAAATGCTCCCTTATGGATCTTCTTTTACTGGATCAGGTCTCCTTGCCTACCCAACGCTGGCTCTCCCCAATGTTGGCTCTCCCCAACGCTGGCTCTCCTGGCGCTCTTCTTGAGTAACTGAGGAGCAAGCTGGTTCTTGGAGGATAAACATGCATTTGCTAGGCTGGTGATGCCAAAACCATTCCAGCGAGAGGGCTCACGGATGTCCAGGAATCTCTTAACCCTCACAGGATGGGCCTTGCTTAGGGATAGGAGAGGTCGTGGTCATAAAGCAATGGCCTTCACCTTGGCTGGCTGATTGTGTGGGCAGGGGAAGTATCTTGTGAATGAGTGCCAAGGCCAGTCTTCTACCGTCTTTACATGAATATGCACTGGGAGCCCATCAGTGTCTTTTAAAGGGTTCTCAGGATGGGGCTGCTGGAAAGAAGCGTTAGACACTTGGTGGCGGGACACTTGGCAGCGGGACACAAGTCATCTACTGTATCATCAACTTCACTTATTTACTCAGTGGAAAGAAGAGCGGGGCCATTGTGGAGGGACAATTCCAGACTGAAGTAAAACTCCAACTCTAATTGGCTGCGTGACCTTGGTCAAGGCATCTAAAATCTTTGAAGCCCCATTTCTTTATTTAGTGCCGAGAGCTGCAGTTACCTCCTGGGCTCTGTGAGGATTACACACCCTATAACGGTGCCTCTTTTCAGATTAGAGTACCTTCTGATTCTGCTAGGTTCTTTTGGGATCTCTAATTAGGTCACCGAAAGAAAAAGGTACAGATAGAACCTTGTTGATCTTGTACAGCAGAGGGCAGTCTAGCAAAGTTACCCAGCACACTGCTCTCCTGGGAGAATACACTTGGCTCCCCATCTCCGCTAGTAGAGCAGCAGAACCTGGCTTTTGGGGTCAGCAGTGTTAATTGAATTTGTTTCATCTGCAGTACCACAGAGCTCAGTCGGAGGTTCTGAAAGTACAAACCACAGCCCGAGCCAAAGAATAATTGGAAAGCATCCCCTGCTGCCACACAGAGGGAACGGAGAGCCTCCACGGCTCAGCCCACCCCTGGCCGGAAGCAATGGCCCAGCATCGATTTGTCTCTGGCAGTGAGATGGTTGCTTCTGACAGGGTTTTAGCCACAGCTGCTTTCAGGTTTCCTGCTGAGAACACACCCAGGACACTGGGTGTGCTGAGTAGGTGATGGATGGACTGCCCAGGGACAGATTCCTTTTCTGCGAGGCACGAATCTGCTGCCAAGGATACCATTATGCTCTCTCTGTCTGACAGCTTGCAAGCTTGGGCTGGGTTTGAAGCATTCTTAGGCTCAGCAACTGAACAGACCCTTCCTTTTTCTTTATTCTTTTTGGAAGCCCCAGTTTCTTCCTAGTTAGCATTAGAACCCTTGGTCTTTTCCTCAAAGCCCTTTCTTCAGTTTTGAAGTTGTGAAATATAATACAGTGAGAAGCTCAGAGACGATGTATAAAGTCAATGAAGAGAACAACCTAGTAACCACTACCCCAGTGACAAATATGACGTTTCTCATTCTCAAACACGCTCTTCCATGTCCTATTATGGTCACAGCCCTCCTTCCTTCTCCTCAAGTTTAATATGATTGTTTCTATCTCTGCTTTTTTTTTCTGTGCCACCTATTCATCCTGAAATTCTCTGATTTAGTTACCTTGTTTCAAAATGTGTCCACATGGGGTCATTCTCTGCTGGTTTCTTTCGTTATGCCTGATAGATTCCGTGTACTATTGTGTGGAACCATGGTGTACCCATTTTTTTTTTTTTGGTCAATTTATAGTACAGATTGAACAGTTAGAACGCTTAGCAATATATTCATTCTGTGATTACAGAATATTTGAGCTCCCTACTTTTGTCTCTGGTTAATGATGCTCTTTGCTCAAGTTGCTCGGTATCCACACTCTTCCTAGAAGAAAAGCAATGATTCCAGTTAGCACAGCTGGAAGCGTGATGCTTTCAGAGATGCTGAGTGGAAGGGAGCTGATTTTGTACTTCGGATGACACTTCAGCCACTTTGTGTTCATCCGTGAAGGCTGGGTGCCTTTGGAGGTCATCTCTATTAGGAGTCTTCCTAAAAATCAAGACAGAAAAGAAGCAAGAATAGTTTGGGCAGGCTAAAGGGCGCAACTTGAAAAGGTGCTAAACTCGAGATCAAAGAGCCCTTCATGCTGCTGGCTTTTGATGTTGTCATAAGCACAGTAATTAATTAACTTATCTTCGGTGCTTGCTGCATTTCCATACTCACAGCCTCCTAATCAGCAATGCTGTGCTCGAGGCCAACATCACCATCGTTAACAAGTTCTGCAGTTGGCAAGGACAGGGCTTTGGCTGCAGCAGGCTTCTAGCGGTGCTGTTGGAAAAATGCCACCCTCTCCCATCCCCAAGAGCTCTGAAGCCCACTTAGGAAGCTGTAAAACCAGAGAAAATCAGAACTCAGAGTCCTCTTAGAGGCTATCTAGGCCAATGCTGGGACTGCTCGTGCACTTGCTGGAGAAAGTGGAGTTTTAATGGGAAGCAAGTGGCTGTTTTCCTTCTATAAAAACTAGCTAATAGTTGCAGAGCATAGTGGCACACACCTTTGATTCCCAGCACTCAGAAGGCAGAGGCAGACAGATTTCTGTGAGTCTGAGGCCAGCCTGGTATTTATAGTGTGTTCTAGGTCAGCTGGGACTACTTAGTGAGTCTTTGTCTTGAAACAAACAAACAAACAAAGGACTAGTTGGCAGCCAAGGTATATTTAGGGAAGGACTGCTATTCTTCTGTTTATGGTGCATTTTGTACTTAGTCTTCTGCTTCTGTTTTATAAATGAATTTGTCTGTTCTTCTTGCCCTAAGTCCATGCCAATGAGGGTTTGACAGAAGAGCAAGTTCAGCCCTCAAGGTGATGAGGTCAGACTGAGAGGTAGGGAGAAGGAAGTGTGGGAAAATGGGGGAGTATAGGCAATCCCATCCGTAGTGATGGGGGTGGGGGAGAATGTTCTTGAGTGGAGAGGGGATGTTTAGGGGAGCTAGGATACCTTCAGCCTTGTAGGGCTCTCAGTTCCTTCTCCAGCACATGGCTGCCTGCATGTCACCATATCCCACAACGATGATAATGGACTGAACCTCTGATCTGTAAGTGAGACACCCCAATTAAATGTTTTCTATTATAAGAGTTACTGTGGTCATGGTGTCTCTTCACAGCAATAGAAACTCTAACTAAGGATGATAGAGATAGGAGAATTAGGTGTTTAAGGTCATCTTTGATTATATAGTGAGCTCTAGGTCATCCTGGACTACATGTGACATTTTATTTTGGGGGATTCTGATCTACCCTGTGCAGGTAGACAAGTACCAAAGAACCAAATAAGATGAAGAAAGGAGTTCACAAGTTCATGGCCAGACTGGGTATGTCTTTGAATTAGATATAGTAGAGCATTTGTTTATCAAAAACAAGACACAAAACAAAACAACAATGACAAAATCAAAAACAAGAACAAAATACTCCCTTCTGTGGGATAATGCTCTTGAACACTATAAATATTTGTCGTTCATACTGGTTTAACAAAGCACTGAATGGCCAGAAGACAGGCAGGAAGTACAGGCGGGCAACCAGACTAGGAGAATTCTGGGAAGAGGAAAGGCAGAGAGTCAGTCATCAGTCAGGCGGAGAAGAAGCAAGATGAGAATGTCTTACTGAGAAAAGGTACCAATACATGTGGCTAAACATAGATAATAATTATCGGTTAATTTAAATTATAAGAGGTAGTTAGTAATAAGCCAGAATAATAGGCCAAACAGTTCATAATTAATATAAGCCTCTGTGTGTTTCCTTGGGATTGAACAGCTGTGGGATTGGGTGGGATAGAAATTTCCATTGATAATTTCCTCCATCCAACCCAAAGCAACATGAAAGATACTTCCAGGCTTCAAAGAGTAGTATTGATAATAAAAATAGAAATTTAAAAAGTTTTATTTTATAAGTGCATTAGTTAAAAAGGTCTGAAGATAATACTTTTTATAAAATTGAACAAAATTTTCCATGGGCAGGCTTAAATCACTGGAAAAATTTCAATACTGTAGTTATTTTTTCTATTTTCACAAAATGAAAATTCTGTATCACTTTAATAATATTTTTTGGCCCTCCTTATAGACATCATCCTCCATATTCTTATTTACAGTAATTTGCTCAATGTGTAATTGCCAAGAAAAATTTCTAAAGTATGTAGGAAACTGTGGTAGAAGAGTGGAGTGGAGTGGGAAACAGATATTCATTACTTTGTGACACAATCCCAGAGGGATTCTTTTTGTCTCTGTACAGATGAGAAATTAATGTTTATGATTTAAAAACCTCACAGCTCTTTATCTATTATATATCATCATCTAGTAAAGTCTGCAATGTTGCCTTGGATTAATCTGCTACACTGTTTGAATGGTGAGGACTGGTTCTTTTGGATCTCTATGGTGTACAGGGGAAGAAGATGCTGAATTTTATGACTAGTCAGTATTATCTTCTGAGTTATGTTATGTTATGTTTTTCTGAGTAACTCAGAAAAGTGGGCAGCTTGGAAAAACTATATGTGGTATCTCCTTAAGTGAGTACACTGAACTCAGGGGGTGGTTCTGGAAGAAAAAATACATTATCTTATTTAGGGGAAAATTATTCCTCCCATCTCCTTAGCATGGCTTTAGGTAAATCAGACTTCCTGAGAGATGATCTTCTAACCATGTGGTTGACAGAAGCAAGTAGGGAGGGGTCGATACTATGTAATGCTCTAATCTTTGGAGCATATCAGAATGTCATGTCTCCACTCAGGGCCAGAACCCTGATAACACCACCTTTTCATGTGGTGCTTCAAGTTCTAAGGAGGGGCAGTTGTGGAGCCTCCCTTTCTAGCATTACCTGGGAACCATGAGATAGAATCCAAAGTAGATCGTGAGGGAGGGTCCATCCTCAATAGTCTCCAAGCCTGCTAATCCCTGAAACATCCCACTTCAAGAGCTGAGACCCTAAAATTGTTTACTGTATAGACCATTTCGATAATAAAAATCTATGGGTCTTGTTCAGAGCTGCTTACCAGGAGAGAGTAGAGCTTCAGTCGGAATGAGATATTCAGCTTCAGTCACAATGGCCTTCAGCAAGAACAGAACCAATGGCACTTCTGACTTTTGACCTAGGATAAGATTAGAACAGCTGCTTTTGGGGTTCTTGCTCTAAACTTCCTAGTCATTTTCTATTTACTGTCCTCATCATTAGCACATAAAATGTATAACTTATGACAAAAGATGATAAAATAATATAATGTTTTTGAGGATTCACATTCCTGTTATTTACTCAATCCAATGTCAGATTTTTGTTTTGTTTTGTTGCTTTTAATTAGAATAAAACAAGAACCAGTGTATTTTTTTGAGTATATCCTGGATGGCCAAGGACCACAATGTCTTTCTTTGACAAGGGGCAAAACATTTACACAAGCAAGAAAGACACTATCAGAACCTACTTCCACTACATTCTTTGAAACCCCTGACCTGGGAGCTGTAGGAAATTGTAAATTCCAAACTACAAACAACTTTTAATCTTTTAGCCTTTTAATAAATAAACATTTTCTTATTAGAACACAACATGAACATTTTAATTGGTTTATCAGGATGTCTTTTGATAGGTGCTGGTTAAAGTCTTCAAACTGCTGTTCTGATTTATATAGTTGCATACTGATGTTTTGTTGACATGAGATTCTAGTTGTTTCGAAGATTATAGATTGTAGAAGAATGTAAACATTTTCTCATAGGAAAAAATAGCTTATGGAAAAACATTTTAGACTAAAAAAGTAACAGAAGAAAAGGATATTCTTCAAATTAGCTGATCATATGTTACCAGCTTACTGAGTTATTTCCCAGATTTTTACCATGTCCTGTTAATTCCCAAACCTGGGTTCATGTTTGGCCAGTAGACAAGGAGAGAGGAAAGACTCCCTGCCAGGGCTTCATACAACAAATTCAGCACACGCAGGCCAACTGCAAAAGGTTGGGAGCCCTTCCTCACTTGGGCTTCATCTGAGGAGCACAGCATAGGCAAATGAAGTCCACAATAAACAGATGTGGGGACGGCAGGTGTGTGTAAATGCCCACAAGAGTGCACAGCCCTCTGGCAGCTGTGAGAGGACAGCGGCTCAGCCTCACCTGCCATGCTCAGGAGCCCTCTACTCAGGCCAAACCTTCGACGTTGAAAAGAATTCTAACACTAGGGGATTAGTGAAGCCTTGCTGGAAATTTTATTAATGATATTTTAACGCAGACATAAAGCAGTATTCAGAAGAAAGTAAGATATTCCCATGATGGGAAGGGTATGGACTTCTCAAGGGAGAGCCGGGGAAGGTAAGACTTCCCAAGTATGTGCAGGGCTGCTACCAGAGAGTGAGCAATTAGCAGTCTTAGCCTTATCTACATATAACATTTCAGTGACTTAACTTTCCCTTCCCCCATTTGATAAAAGCAATATCTGAGGTAGATCAAGTAGGGTGGAAATATGTCCTGATCAGGTAAAACCAGGAACCATTAAGATGCACAAGGGATTTAATACATGCCCTTTCCCTGTAAATGGGGTTTGGGGTGAGATTACCTATAAACTGTGGGTTCGTGCCTGGAAGGGAGAAAGGCCTCCAGCAGTTATTAATTGTGCTGGAATTCTGGCTCCATTGCGGCCAGGGGCTTTACCTAGATCGCAGACTCAAGGAAACTCCCCTCTTCTTCCTCCTTTTCATGCTCCTAAGATTTCCCTGTCTCCCGAGACTCCCACCTCAGGGTTTACCAAATTTTTGGCTTTGCTCTCAGCTCATTAGCCCACTCCTATTCTTGGGAGTACTTTCCTTGTCTTAACAGTCTCAGTTTCTACCTCTATCCACACGTCCCTGTTCTAACTCTTTGCTGGGGAGCGCAAAGGCCTGGATACTTCCACAGGTTCCTAGAGGCTCTGCCTCATGACTCTTTCGTCAGCAATTATATTGGATACCCTCCGGAGTTAGGTATTATATCAAGCATTTCATTGCACTATCTCATTCATCCTTATTCCCAACAAGTAAGTATCATTCCTATAGCTAAGCAAGCATAAGGGACTTTCATGGAGTCACACAGAAAATTTCTAGAGGGGCTTTAATTCTGGACCTACTTGTTCAGTAGCGCTCTCTCTAGGAACTGCCGCATCCTGTGGATCAATCAAAATTAGCAAATTTCATAGGTTCATCCATTAATCAAAATGATAAAAATATGATTAATACATTGAAACAAACTGTTGGAGTCAATCTTTATGGAATAAGAAACAAAGTACTTAGGAACAACCAAGGTGCTTTGTTTAATTGCCCACTTAGAGCAGGGAGCAGGTGATTTCCAATATAGCCATCCTCAGAGTGCTGAGGGCCTGTGTGCTTATGCTAAGACCAAAGCATTATTTTCTATTTTCTCATCATTTCTTGAGAGTATAGAGTCTAATGCAAGATATCACAACAAATTCGAAGCAGGAGGAAATGTGGTAATAATAGGGTTGCCTTCTATAAACTGGGACAGTAAAATAGATTTGCAAAAATATAAAGGTGTCAAGCCTCTCATAAAATAATTTCTTGTATATGAAAATGTAATGTTTAAGAATATTACTTACTCAGGTTCTTGTATTTATGATGAGTTAGTAAATATTTTAATGCATGCTGTGGTAAATATCAATAAATGCAGCTCACATAAACCAAAGCTTATTGGGGTCTGTCGTGAGCGACTGTCCTTAGGTGGTCCTCTTGCAAAAGATCATTCCAGCTGGGCTTGTTGACACCCCTCTCCCCCAAGTATCTAACTACTCCCAACCATCTGGAAACTCTTCACCTGGCTGGGGGTGGGGGTTGAGCATACTCATAGGCCAGGTGAGACTCCAGGCCTCCATCTGTGCAACTATGAGGGAGCCCTCATCCATGCTGGCTAAGGGTTTACAGGCGCAGCCCCTGGGGAAGAGTGCCCACACCCCAAGCAACCATGGACCTCTGCTCTGTAAAGAATTCTAGGACTCATGCCTTGGTTTTTCAATGAGTCTGCAAGAGAAGGGGGTAGATGTCACCTATGTCCTCCTGAGAAGAAATTTTAGCAACAGGGTCATTAATAAATTTTCAGTATAAAGAAAAACCACACAAAACCTCCCAGGCCACAGTCTGTGGTGTTTTGAATAAGAATAGCCCTCTTATATTTGCATGCTTAATCATCAGGGAGAGGCACTTTTGAGGAAGACTAAAAAGATTAGCAAGTGTGGTCTTTTTGGAGGAAGTGTGTCATTGGGGAGGACTTTAAGATTTCAAAAGTCTATGCCAGGTCCAGTCTTGTTTTAGCTTGTTTTGTTTCTTTCTCTCTCTCTTTCCCTCTCTCTCTCTGCAAGTCAGGAAGCTGAGAGCTCTCAGCTACTTCTCCAGCACCATGACTGACTGCTACCATGTTCTCCGCCATGATGATAATAGACCAAGCCTCTGAAACTCTAAGCAATCCCCCAATTCAATGCTTTCAAAAGAGTTGCTTTGGTCACGGTGTCTCTTCACAGCAATAGAACAGTGACTGAGACACCATCAGTGAGGAGCGTCAAGGAAGGAATTTAAGACAGGAACCAGGAGGCAGGAACTGAAGGAGAGGCCATAAGGAACACTGCCTACTGGCTTGCTCCCCATTGTTTTCTCAAACTACGCAGGGCCACTTGCCCAGGAGTGGCATGGCCCACAGTGAGCTGGACCCTCTTACATCAACCATTAATCAAGAAAATGCCCCCCTAAACTTGCCTGTGGATCAGTCTGGTTGGGGAGATTTTCTCAATTTAGATTCTCTCTTCCCATCTATGTCAAGCTGACAAAAGACTAAAGAGCCCACATTTTGAATGCTCTCCCCAGCTTTCAGCACCTCCCAGCGGGTCCTGATCCTAGTACCATGTTTGTGCAATGGATACCAGCTCTCTGTTGCTGTCAGCTGAAGCAGCGTAAGACTGGGGTGAGACAATTCAAGTCTCAGTTCTGGGATCTGGCAAATGGTAGTGCTTTCTATTCTGGAGCTCAGGAGGCAAATTTCAAGCAGTTGGAAACCATATAGGAAATATGGCTTGTAAAAGGTGGAGGATGAGGCTGAGTGGAAAAGGAGCACTCTCTGGGTTCCCACGGTCTTTCCTGAGGAGCACTCTCTGGGTTCCCACGGTCTTTCCTGAGGAGCACTGTCTGGGTTCCCACAGTCTTTCCTGAGGAGCACTGTCTGGGTTCCCACAGTCTTTCCTGAGGAGCACTCTCTGGGTTCCCACGGTCTTTCCTGAGAAGCACTGTCTAGATTTCCACAGTCTTTTTGTAAGGAGCACTCTCTGGGTTCCCAAAGTCTTTTCTGGTTTTGGTTTTAGAATATCTGACTTTGTGAACTGTGCTGGTAACATTATTAGCATCAATTTTACCTTTCTATTAAACTGCTCAAGTTGATTCCCATAAGATCTTACTCAAGACTCTTGGTTCCCATGGAGCTTGGCATCTTTGTGGCAGCTGGAGATTATTCTTGTTCAAAGGTGTAACTGGAGAGATCTCAGAAAGAGCTGACAGTATAGTTTATCACGGGAGGAGAAACAGGAGCCGTAATGAAACCAACCACATCCTCCTTCTTAGGAAATTTAGCAGTCTTTAGAAAAATCACCGACTTTCAGAAGAGCAAGTGAAACCTGCGTGTGGTCAATCTGCCAATAGTGCCTAGGAGAGTCTGTCTTCTATTCCTTACCTAGTTACCTAGTTATACTCCAACTGGTGCGTGGGCGTGCGAGCACAGCTCTTCCAGCTAACCGTTTTAGCATCCCCATTCCAGTTTCTATAAACTCTCTCGTGTTTACCATGGTTTCCCCAAGGACTGAGCCTGGAACATCAAGGACACTTAGTGCACACTTCCTGAGCAAATAAACGATTGCTTTAAATAGTGATGATAATTATATTACATGTTTACAGAGTCCAATCTTGTTAAGATTTTAATTTTGAGTTTTAAACTCAATATGCGGTCTTCACCGGGAGACAACTGTCTGCTTATTAGAAGTTCTTTTCCCATCCACAGGTTGTGTCACGAGACATTGTGTCACTCGATCCTTGTCTTGGAGGAATCTTTATGTTTTCTTCTTTTTGAATCCCTTGGCTTTGTGTGTTTCCTACGGACGAGATGCCATCATACCTCACAAGAAGATATCACAAGAAAAGCGGTAGAAAATTATGAAAGTAGAATTAAGACTCAAATTAAGAAATTGAGACTAGATCACAGAAGGTCCTGCTGAAGAGTCTAGGCTGTATCTTAGGAATTCTAGACTCCCTCCAGTCCAGTTTCTGCTCCTTTTCCTTTTCCTCCTTTGCGTCTACTACCCCAGTTACTCATGTTTGCTTTTGAAACAAAATTTATATACTTATTTCACTGAAACAATTTCTAAGATTATATTTGTTACTGTACAAAATAGCAGGTTTGACTATTTTCATTCACGAGCATTTTTAAACTTTGTCATAATTTGTCCCCCTCCTCCACAGTCCTTCCTTATGTCCCTAATGCCTCTGCTCCGTGTGTGTGTGTGTGTGTGTGTGTGTGTGTGTGTGTGAACCAATGAGTTTAACTGGGGATACTTATGTGGGCTTGTAGGGACACTGGAAATTTACCCATTTTTTGTTTGTGCTTGCTCTTTGAGACAGTCTCACTATGTAGCTCTAGCTGGCCTGAAACTCATTGTCTAGACAGGCTGCCTTTGAACTCACAGAGATCTGCCTGCTTCTGACTCCTGAGTGGTGGAATTAGGGGGACACAAGCTTAGCTTCTCCTCCCCCCTTTTTTTCAAGACAGTGTTCCTCAGTAGCTATGAATCTAGTCCTGGAACTCACTCTGTAGAGCAATCTGGCCTTGAACTCACAGAGCTCTTCCTGCCGCTGCCTCCCAAGTGTTGGGATTAAAGGCATGTGCTACTAATGCCCAGCTAAATTTAGTTTCTTAAACTATGGATCATGATAACCATATGGGATTACATAACTAAATGGGACTGTTGTGAGAAACTTGACACTAGTAAATGGCTTCTGGATGTGCAGAGAATAAAAGTCAATTAAAAATTGTGTGTTGAGCCTGAGATGTTGCTGGCAGTGTTCGCCTGTGCGGTGCTGGTGACTCCACTAGCCCTGCCTCTGGACACAGATGTATACATTTTGCACACTATACAGTGCCAACGAATGATGCCTGAAATAGCTTGGCTTGGGTTCAAGAATATTGTTTGTCATAACCTGCAGTGTTTTTCCTGTATGTACAAGGTTTTCTGCTCCTTTAGAAACACCATTTAATTAAGGGGAACAAAGGCTTCCAATATCTTCCTACTGCCATTCCTCATTAGTGTGTATCAAAATAGTTTATCTTTGGATTGCATTGTGTCAAATGCTTGATCTTTAAAAATTGCTGTCTGAATTTCTGACTAGGGTTTTACAAAAATCAATAAATGCATCAATTTTTGGCTTAAGACAGAACTTTCAGCAGTTTCTTTTTTTTTATTTATTTTTTCTTTTTTTTTCAGCAGTTTCTGAAATGGCTCTAAATGTACTTCTCCATTTTAGGTTATGTAATTTCATGAGCTGGCATTTTCAACATTGACATTGCAAAATTAAACCACTGATGAACTCCGAGAGACATTATAGATGGGCCTGCTGTATCACCCGTGCAGCCAAGATTTAGTTCTCATGTATATTGATAATGTGTGTGTGCATACTTGTTCACACATGTGATTGCAGGTGTGTGCATGCTATGGTATGCATGTAGAGATTAGATAATGACTTCTAGTGTTGATTTTACTGTGTTGGAGACAGAGTTCTTTCATTGTTTTTCTCTAGAAATGCCAGCCTACCTGGCTCTTGAGGTCCCAGGGATTCTCCTGTTTCCATCTTCTGGAAGAATCTTAGGATTGCAGACACACTACCCTGGCTGGCTCTATATACATGGATTCTGGCTGAGTCACACTCAGTTCCTCATGAGTGTGTGGCAAGCACTTAACCCAGGAACCATCTCCTCAGTCCCAAATATTCTTCTTTATGTAAAAATATATAAACACATCTATCTTAAGAGTATGCAATTGCTTTGGTCTTTAAGAAATGATAAAACTATATGTATTTTAACTAATTAACTATTTGTGACTTATTATCAGTAAATGTTTGATTTGTGTGCCTATTATGTATTCTTATACATACAAATGTGCTGGGTAGTTTTATGTCAACTTGACACAAGCTAGAGTCATCTGAGAGGAGGGGAACCTCAACTGAGAAAATGCCTCTATAGGTTCTGGCTGTAGGACATTTTCTTAATTAGTGATTGATGGGTGAGGTCCCAGCCCATGGTGGGTGGTGCCGTCTCTGGGCAGCTGGTCCGGTGTTCTGTAAGAAAGCATCTGAGCTAGCCATGTTGAGCAAACTAGAGCACAACACTCCTCCATGGCCTCTGCTGCCCTGTTTGATGTCCTTCCATCATGGGCAGTGATGGGGAAGCATAGGCTTGCTATTGATCATGGTATTTCAACACAGCCATAGATATCCTCACTACCTAAGTTTTCTCAGGTGAAAAAGAGTCCCACATGAGGAGAATTTAAGAAGCCTGACTCCACAGTGTATAGCAGCTTTGAACATTGTTCTAGGCTACACACAATGTTGCTGTACAGTCTGCTGCTGCTTTTTACAATGAACTTGAGAAACCCATTTTCTAAACAAGCATTAAGACTCCATAACGTTTTTCTTACCCAAAGAAATGCAATGTATAAGTGAATTAGTAAGATTCCTCCATGAGGAATACATTGGAAACCATGCGCCAGTGGCCAGGTCAGTGATGGTCTCTCACTGTGGTCTGGCTATGAAACCATAGTGACTGCAGCTCTGGCAGGGACTGAGATGCCCGGAAGGAGAGTGTGAGAATTCCTTTTGAAGTCTCCTGTGCTCTAAGCACACTCTAGGAGGAAATGCAAGTGTGGCTCCTCCGGGGTTTATCTAAATGTGTAATTTGGTTTAAAAGTTTATTTTATGCATATGAGCGCTTGCCTGTATGTGAGTATATACACCATATGCTTGCCTGGTGTCTAAAGAGGCCAGAAGATGGCACTGTATCCCTTGCTACTGCGTTACAGATGATTATGAGCCACCATGTGCATGCTGGGAATTGAACCTGGGTCCTCGGCAAGGGCAGCCAATTTTCTTGACCTCTGAGTTGTCTCGCTAGGCCCTAGTCTCCGTTTTGTGGCTAAGCGTTTGGTGCCTCCGTTCTGATTTGGCTGTTATTCTGTCCAGGTGGAAGGCCACTCTCCTCATTCTCTCCCAGGTGAAATTTCCTTCATCCTTCAGGTCCATTTCCTTTTCGTCACCTGCTAAAGCCCATCTATCAGAGCTGCAGTCTTACAGGTACAACTTTGTAGAGAAATAACTTGTTTCTTTAGCCGGTGTCTACCAGGATGTGAACGCCTAGAGGACAAGACCCTTGGACTTGCCTTTGTGTTCTCTGTGGTACCCACCCCTTACTGTCACCTGGAGAAGGGAGGAAGTCGTGCAGCATACGCTCTGAGGCCCGGTTTCAAATGAAGGCAGAAATTTTACTGTATGCTCTTGGCTTCCGAGAAAACACTAGATTTGGAGTTTTATTTGCACACAGTGATCACAACATTGTAAAAATGTAAATGATTTCAGCTAAAAGTGTGAAAATCCCATGCTCTGTGTTTACACCTGCAGTTTCTAGGCTGCCTTGCTGCCGTGAGTAGCCAGCATGACTCTCCTTCCTGAATTTTAACTAAGCACCAGGATTCTGGGGTCACCTTCTCAGTGACTGCTTCAAAGCCAAATCCCACCCACTCCGAGTTCTCCGACTCTTTGCAGAGATTGAACAGCATGCGATTGAACTGTGGGTGAGTAGCATGACTTAACAATAACTCTGTGTGATTTCAAAAGACTCATTTGTCTGATCAAATGACTACATCCTTCAAAACTTAACTAGTTAGAACTCAGTGCGATGAATCAGTACTCAGGAGTGGGTTCGAGACTCAGGGTGCAATTGCTTCTTATATAACTCTAGCGGAGGGGAGGGAGGCAGCAGAAGTGAGGACTCTGGGCTTGGGATGACTTAGTGCAGTGTGCACTAAAGCCCTTGGCAGCTGCAGCACAGTTAGCTGTGGGTGTCAGTACAGCTCCTGCCCCTTCGTGGGAGAGTAAATAGAAGCCAGTGCAGACAAATATGACATCAGGCATGCAGTAAGGCCCTTGCTATACTCACTTGCCTTTTGGATTCAAAAAGCTTACCTCTTCCATATAAGATTAAGGAAAATGACATTACCCTATGACATCCAAACAATTCTTGGAACTCGGCAATCACCAAACAGAGCCTTGTGGTGAATGGAGGCAAAGCAAAGACCTTATTCTCCCTGAACTGACAATTTCTTCCTACAGTAAAGGTGGGTGGGTGGAGGTGGGAGTGTGGGGGGAGAGGGCTATCTATTTTCTGTGATTCCTGCACGCTGTAGGAAGCTGTTTCTTTTCTTTTTTTTTTTCTCTCAGATCTGGAATGTCTTGGGAAGCAGGCTACAGAGGGGCACAGAAAATCCCACAGTGAATTGTTTATTGGAGCAGTTAATGTCTGGTGACCTCACTGATTTCATTATTGTGATGATAACTGTGTTTGTGGTTAGTTTGGGGATGCTATGGAAACAGCAGGCCAGGGCAAGGAAGCAAGTGTCCCCATCACTCCTGCAATATGGGAAGACTGTGGTACTCATTAGTGAGCAATCACAGCTTTGTCAGCTTCAGCACCATTTTGCCACTGGTTTATCAGAACAAAAGGAATAATTGTTGCTGCTTTTGCAGAGGGACTGTTATAAGGAACTCTTATTTAAAATATACTTGTTATTTTTTTCTAGATTTTTTGACATATAACTTACTAATATTGCAATACTTAAATGATGGGGGAGAGTCTTCTGTTTTGTGTTAATTTCAATGGTTAAATAAAGAGACTGCCTTGGCCCTTTGATAGGACAGAAAATTAGGTAGGCGGAGTAAACAGAACAGAATGCTGGGAGGAAGAAGGCAGTGAGGCAGTTGCCATGATTCTCCCACCCGACACAGACGCAGGTTAAGACCTTTCCTGGTAAGCCACACCTCGTGGGGCTACACAGATTATTAAATATGGGTTAAAGCAAGATGTGAAAATTAGCCAATAAGAGGCTAAAACTAATGGGCCAGGCAGTGTTTAAAAGAATACAGTTTCCGTGTAATTATTTCGGTGCATAAGTTAGCTATGCGGGAGCCGGGGCAGCTGGAATGCAGCCCACGGCAGCTCCTTACTACACTTAAAGCATACAATGTGATTGTAGATATCAAGATAATAATCAGCACATCCATCATATACACATAGTATCAAGTCAGCCATAAGGTATTTAAAGTAATCATGTACATAAAAGGAAAGTTTTACAAGGTGGAATTCTTACCTCTTGGTATCATGCTATACTTAGACTTGAGATTTCTGAATCGGGATGCTCAGCCTATAAAGAACTTTCATATATGATCCTTGTCTATCTTGGTATTAGGTAAGTGTGTACAGAACTCTGCTGGAAAGGGATTGAAACCCAAGTAATATTAACCAAACCTTCCTCTTGGATTCTTTTTGTTGAACTGAGACTTAGAAAACTTGAACTGGAGGCCACTTCAGCCTCTCAGGCTAGAGAAGACTTAGGAGGGCTTCTGGACCCTCTGCTGCGTTCCTGTGATGGCCCAGGGAAGCCCTTGTCTTCACAAGAACTTGTTCAGCCAGCAGGAGCCAGCAGTAAAACTCTCTTTACCAGAGCTAGTCATAGGCAGGAAGGTTATGGTCTTATTGCATGTGACTGTAGGATGACAGGCACAGGTCGTTGGACGTCAAGTTTTGGTTTTCTTTCTGTTACACCTTCACGCTAGAGGTGGCTTTCTTGTCTAGATGATATCAACTAGAAAGTGAGGATCATATAGTTGACTTCATATGATTAATTTTAAAAAGTTTGCAGCCAGGTGGTGGTGCACCCCTTTAATCCCAGCACTTGGGAGGCAGAGACAGACAGATCTTTGTGAGTTCAAGACCAGCCAGGTCTACAACAGCAAATTCTAGGATAGCCAGAGCTGTTACACAGAGAAACCCTGTCTCAAAAAAAACCAATAAAATTAAAAATAAAATAAATAAAAATAATTAAGTTTGTAGCAGAGATTTTCATGTGGGATAACTTTGCTGTTAGCCTTTCTTTAATGTGAAGGTATTTCCCATTACCCTTTTGTGTTTGAAGCATATCATACCAGCTAGGGTTAGGCCAGTCTATGACAATGAAACCGTGAGTCAGCTGGACATGGCATAGCCTACCACCCAGCTCCTGGGAGAATGTGGTAGGAGGGTGATAGGTTTGAGGTTACCCCAGGTGACGTAGAGAAACACCACTTTTCCTGTATGCTTCTATCCTTTGGCTTTTTAATAATTTTTCATGTTCTTTGCTTATGTTGTCTAGATCATCTACTTTACCTCCAAGTCCCCTGACTTTTATAATTGGGATAATAAACTTTTCTATTCCATCTTCATTCCAGCCTGTTATGGGAACTCAGTCTGATAGCTACTTGTATTGGGGTGGCTTGGCACAATGGGCATGATCTTCTCTAGGGATAATTGACCCAATAAGAATAAGAGGGGCGGGAGAGAAGGGTCGTGAATATTCTTGGACTGAGGAAGGTTTGCTAAGGCCATGGCTTGCTGGCCTTCTGGATCACCACTGGGAACTAGAGGAACGGCCAATCAACAGCAGCCTTGCAGCCTCGTTCTGATTGTGAGTGTACTTTACTGATTGGCCCCTGTTAGTAAATCCGACTGGATCACAGAGTTCCTGTCCTCATTATCAACACGTGTTCTTTTCAATGTTTCTATCGGTTCTCTGAATTTGTTTTTCAAATCTTGAATTATCTTTTAGACATGTATTTGGGTTTTCTTGGCCACCACTCAGTCGTGTATTGTTCTCCCCTTGGAGTTGGAGTTCAGTGGAGTGTTTGCTGCTGTCTTCTTTAAATTCCTTGAATTCGTTCTTAAAGTTGGGATTGTCCTTTGAAGTTCTGTGTCCTGGGGTTCATCTAGGTCATTCTCATTAGAGAACACTTCTATAGGACTAAAGGGTTTGATGGGAAAGAGACGCTGTTAGGGCCATTCATGTTGTTTTGATTTTGCAATTTGACCTGGGCTTGTGAACTCCTTTGGTTGTGTGTCTGATGTAATTATCTGGCCTTCCTTAGACCAGGCCAGTACAGGAAATAGGAGACCTGAGCTTGGTCAAGTAAATCTGGTGGATGAGCTGTTAAATCAGACCAAGGAAAGATAGCTCCAAACCACCGGTCTAGGGCTAGGCCAGGCAAAGGGGGTTCACAAATGCTGGACAGTGTGGTGACTTACATGCATCACTGCGAGGCAGGACTGTTGATTTTTCCCTTGGCAGCTTGCAGAATACCTTCTAGTACTAAGAGAGCTGGTCCTCAGTGAGGATGCTTTCTGGTCAGATCCAGTTTGGTTCTTCCAAGTCCTGGGTCTGAAGTGTGGGATATCTTAGAAATAGGAATTTCATTTTCAAACTGCATAAGTCAGTGACAATCAACAGCAATGGCCTATATTATTTTGGGGATCTTTTGAACTCCCCTGATAATTCAAAATGAGGTTTCTCATGCCTGATACTGGAATTTTTTGTTAGGTATTTTATGGCTCTAGGGGAATCATTATCATACTAAGTGCCATAACTTCTTTTAAGCTACACACACTTATATACGCTATAAGTAATTTTAAACATAAGCAATATGATTCCCTTCTAGTTTTTACAAGCAGCCTTAGTGTTATTTATCCTTCTCTCTATCTCCCTGTATCGATTGTCCTGCCTCTCTCTTCTCCAGCTAAAACCCTCTCCCATTCCATCCCCCTCCCCATAGCCTCTTACCATTCTATTTCCTCCCTAGATCTCTTCTGCTCCTACATGATCCATTTTCACTTTCCTGGTTTCTTCGGTTGCTCCAGGTTCTATACTCACATCTGAAGATCCAGAGCTTGGATCCACAGTTAAGAAGTGGTATTTGTCTTTCTGGCTCTGGGTTACTTCATTCAATATCATATTTTTGAGGTATATTCATTTATCTGCAAATTTTATTGCTTCATATTTTAATTGAAGTTGAATATAATTCCATTGTGTACATGCGCAACATTTCCATCATCTAGTCAATGGTTGAAGGACATTTCAGTTGAGATTATTTCAGTTCCTTAGTTGTTTTGAACAAAGTGAAGATGAATATGGCTAAATAAGTATCTGTTGAGTAGAATGTCAAGTCCTTTGGGCATATGCTTAGGAGTGATATAGTTGAGCCATATGGTTGACTTGTTTTTACATTTTTGAGAATCCTCCATATGGATTTGGAGGATTTGTTTTCAGATTCCTACAGTGGTGATCAGGGCTCTCCTTCCCCCACACCCTTTCCAGCATTTGCTGTCAGTTGTTTTGTTGATCTGGGCCATTCTGACTGGGGTGAGATGAAACCTCAAAAGGAATTTTAATCTGTATTTCCCTAATTGCTAAAGATGATGGACATCTTTGAAGATATTTCTTAACCATTTTTATTTCTCCTTCTTGAGAACACCCAGTCAGATTCATAGCCCATCCATTTTTTTTGGATGCATTTCCTTTATTCTCTGTGTGTGACTGTGAGGACTTTCCTGCATGTGGATGTGGACCACATCTGTGCCCGGTGTCTGTGGAACTCTGAAGAAGGTGTTGCGTCTCATGAAATTGAAGTTAAGTAGTGGTAAGTCACTGTATGGGTGGAATATTGAGGAACAGGAGATTTCAATTCCGTGGCAAGTAAGAAAGCCCGTGAGTGGAGCAAACACCCAGATCTGCTTTAGCTGGTATGCAACCTGTGCTACCCACTCTACTCCTGGGCACGTGGGGATGGTGTGTGCAGGCTGGACTTCAGAATACTATTTAAGGTGATGTACAAGCTGTGAGGCTGAAGCAAGGCCTGAGGATTGGGGATACTGCAGGCAGGTGACAGTCCAGTGAATCACCAGCTTAGATGGGGACTCAGATGTTCTTCCTGACTTAGGCCTGGAGGCAGAATATGCTACAGGCAGGCCAAGGTCTCAAGCATTCACTAGATTGAAGTGGCACACGGGCTGTGTGATAGGACCAAGCTGGGGATGGTTCCCAATTCTCTGGTAGGACTGACTTCATTGGGCTGGCCCACAAGATGCCTGACTGGTGCTGTCTGGGGATCAGGAAGGGGACAGACTGGCTACAGTTCAACAAACTCACCCGATTAGACCTGGACACAGGCTATGTGACCTTGGCTAGGCTAGAGGTTTGATGTGATGTGGGTAGGCTAGAGTAAGACAGGCTGACCACACCGGGTGGCACAGGGTGTGTGACCAGGGCCAAGCTTGGGGGATGGGGAGAGTGCAGGCAGGATTAACCAGCTGGGCTGCTACACAGGATATGCAACCTGAGTAGGGGTTGGGAAAGCTGTAGATAGAATAGGGTTCAGGGAACTCCCCAGATTGGACCGGGGTACAAGATGAGTGTCCTTGGTAAGGCCTGGAAGATGAATATGGCAGGAGAGGTTTAAAGTGGGGTAAACGGGCTGGCCTGGGCTGGGACACAAGATGTACAAGGTTTGGGGTTTGGGAACCAGGGCTAGTACTCTTGCCTATAAGCAGAAGGCTGGTGTGGTATTTGTGCGGTAGGAGGGTGATGTGCATGCTATAAAGTGGCCTTCTCAGATCAGAAGGAAGATGGAGACTGTTGCTAAAGGGGAAAGGCAGAGAACTGGTGAGATCTGAAACACGGTTCCAAGAGATAATGTCTGTTCTAATCATGGAGCCGAGTGCTGCGTGTTTTCAGTGTTTATCGCTCAGAGAGACATACAGACCTAGCTTCCAGCAGCTCGACTTCCCAGCACAAGCTACATTTTGAGCTGATGATGATCTCTTCTGAAGCACGGCAAGCTGGGGATTTGTCAAAGGGGAGGCCGGGGACATCCCAGAACAAGCTCCAAATTACACACAGGACCCATCTGGGCAGCGGCTTGGTCACCAGCCTGTAGCAACTGAGTGCCAGGAACTCACTGACCCGGAGTCTCCTGAAGCAGACACAGAAGGAAGGACTTGGTGTCCTCCCAGGAAGTAATCTCAGTGGTGGCTGAAAGTTCTAAGCAGAAGTTTCTGATGTGAATGGTAAATTCATTGCATGCCATTGGAGAACAGCCATGACTCACTGTTTAATGATTTCCAGAAGGATTACAAAGGATTAAAAGGTAAGCTTGAAGCTATTGAGAATAAGTGGCGTGCCAAGAATATCAGAGTAGTCTGTGTTTTGGACTCTGAAAACTACATTGTTAATTTAGGGAAAAATACAACTGGCTTCCAGAGGTGCTGGCGGCCTTTTGTTTCCCTGATATTACTTATTTGTCTTACTTCAGCAAGATAACACACACACACACACACACACACACACACACACGCACCGCACACACACACACCAATGCTTAGCAGAGAGAGACAGACAGAACACAAACAATACACAAATCTAGTTAAGCAGATCATCTCAGAAGACTGGTAGAATCAGGAAAGGAAAACAGATTTGGTGAGTTGTTGAGTAGCTGGGAGCGGGGAGAAGAGAGGATGTGAAGAAAGGAACAGGAATGGTGACTCTTTCCCCAAATGCCAGGAAGTATTAAAGAAACTTTCTTTTTAAAAATAAAATGACCTCTGAATCCATGACCCTTTGCAATTTAACAGTGCATCTCTTTCCGAGAAGAGATGGCATGTGTTTTTCTACTACCGGCATTTGGGAGGGCTTGTGATTTGTTTTGGCCAGTAGAATGCAAGAAAAGAATTAGTTCAACTTAGAGTTTTTTTCTTACTTCTGCTCTTCCTCTTGGAATTCAACTGAGCCACCAAAGAAGAAGCCTGGGCCACCAAAGAAGAAGCCTGCTTGATGGTGGGCCAGGTACCTTAGCAACTTCCACAGTGACACACTTCTTTCAACAAGGTCAAATCTACTCCAACAAAGCCACAAGAGACACCATGACCACAGCAACTCTTATAAAGGAAAAATATGTAATTGGGGTATCTTACTGAATTAAGAGGTTCAGTTCATTATCATGATGGTGGAACATGGCAACATGAAGGCAGAAAAGGTGCTAAAGAAGTAGCCGAGAGTCCTACATCTTGCAGGCAACAGGAAGTAGTCTGAGACACTGGGCAGTGTCTTGAGCATATATGAAACCTCCAAGCCTGCCTCTACAGTGACACACTTCCTTCATACCTACCCTACAAAGCCACACCTCCTAATGGTACCACTCCCTTTGGGAATCATTTTCTTTCAAACCCCAGATACATAGTTAATAGTATGATTCCTTATGATTATTTTCAGGCATTCTTACTGTTATTTTTATATTCCTCCCTCCTTCTTCTAAGTTTACCTTCCTCTCTTTGTCCTAAGGAGCCACCCTCTTTTCCCATCAGATCATTTGTGCCCTGGTAGTCCCTTCTCTTTTGTTTCCCAAGCCTCCTACCCTAGCAGTTGTCCCTTTTTGTGCCCCTGATTTCTGCGATGATTTCAGGCTAATGAACTCACATCTGAAGAGTTGGATCTAGGAGCCTCTGAAGAGAGAGAGAACATGTAACATTTGTCTTTATGGGTCTGGATTATCTCACCTAATATATTTTTTTCTAGTTCTATCCATTTACCATGGAAAGTTAATGTTCTCATTTTTCTTTATAGATGAATAGTATTTCATAGTGTATATGTACTGCATTTTCTTTATCAATTCATCAATTGAAGGTTGTTTCCATTTCCTAGCTATTGTGGCTAGAATAGCAATGAATATAGCTAAGCAAGTGTCTGTAGATCAGAATGTTGAGTCCTTTGGCCATCAGCTAAGGAGTGGTGTATCTGGAGTGACAGATTTAGTTTTGGCTTTCTGAGAATTCTCCATGCTGATTTCCATAGTGGTTATACCAGTTTACAATCCCACCAATGGTGAATGAGGGTTCCCTACATCCTCCTGTTCAGCATTCATTGTAGGTTGTTTTATTTATCTTTGCCATTCTGATAGGAGTAAGATGAAATCTCAAAGCTGTTTTAATTTGTATTTCCATAATTGTTAGGGACAATGAACATTTTTTTTCTTTTTAAGATATTGATTAGCAATTTTTTTTTCCTTTGAGAATTCTCTGTTCAGCTCCTAGGTCCATTCTTCAAATGAGTCATTTTTATTTTTTTATTTTTAAATTATTTTTATTTTTTAATATTTATTTATTTATTATGTATACAGTGTTCTGTCTGCATGTATGCCACCAGACCAGAAGAGGGCACCAGATTTCATTACAGATGGTTGTGAGCCACCATGTGGTTGCTGGGAATTGAACTCAGGATCTCTGGAAGAGCAGGCAGTGCCCTTAACTGCTGAGCTATCTCTCCAGCCCCTCGTTTTTATTTTTGATTCTTTGTTTTTTTGTACATTTTGGATATTAACCCTCTGTTAGGTATATAGAGGGTGAAGATTACTTCCTATACTGTGGGATTTTTTTTTTCACCTGAATTTTCTTTAGTTGTGAAGAAGTCTTTTAGTTTCATGAAGTTCCACTGGTCAATTGGTCTTAATTCTTGGGCAAATGGAGTCCTATTTAGGAGGTCCTTTCCTCACCTTTATGTTGGGGTGCAGCCTATGTTTTCTTCTTGCAGTGCCAGTGTTTCTGGTTTCATTTTTAGGACTTTGATGTATTTGGAGTTAGTATTGTGCAAGGTGGCAGAATGGCTCTATTCTCACTCTTCCACAAGTGGACACTCAGTTTTATCAACACCATTTGTTGAAGATATTTTCTTTCCTCCAGCTTATATCTGTGGCATATTGGTCAAATATTAAGTGACTAATGTTGTATGAACTAATATTTGGGCTTAGGTTTTGTTCCAGTCTATGTCTGGATTTATGCCAGCACCATATGTACTCTTTTCTTACTATGGCTCTGTAATATATCTTAATATCTGGAATTGTAATCTCTTTAGCATTAATATTTTTGCTCAGGATTGCTTTGTGAATCTGGGGTCTTTTATTTTTCCATATGAACTTTAAGATTTTTTTCTATTTATGTTAAGGAAGAGATGGGAATTTTGATTAGCGTTGCATTGGATTCTACAAATCCATGAGCATGGGATATATTTCCAATTCTTAGTGTCTTTATCTCTTTCTTTAGAGGCTTAAAGTTCACTGTAGCGGTCCTTCACTTTCTAGGTTAGGTTTATTCCTAGATGTTTTTATTCTTTGAGGCTACTGTGAATGGGACTGTATCTATAATCTCCATCTCTGTTTGCTTTTTGTTGACATATAAGAAAACTATTGATTTGTGCAAGTTGATTCTGTATCCTTCACACTGCTGAATTAATCATTTTTAGAAGTTTTCTGGTATAATTTTTGGGTTCTCTAAAGTATAGTATTATTTTATCTATAGAGATACTTTGACTTCTTATTTAACTATATGTATACCTTTAATTTCCTTCTTGCCTTATTGTTCCAGCTAGGACTTCTGGCACAGTTTTGGATGTGGACATTGGACATCCCTGTCTTGTTTCTGAGTTTACTGCAATTGCTTCAAGTTTTTTTCCATTTAGGATGATGCTGCCTGTGGGTTTCTCACATGTAGCTTTTATTGTGTAGAGGTATGTTCTTTCTAGTTTCATGTTTTCTGTGACTCATGGAAGCACATTGAACTTTGGCAAAAAAACAAAAAAACCCGACTGTTTCTGCATGTATTGACATGATCATGTAATTTTTTAATCTTTAAGTCCATTTATGTAGTTTATCACATTTATTGAGTCACATTTTTTTTTCCATCCCTACATTTTTGAGGTAAAGCTAGCTTGGTCATTGTGAATATATATTTTTTTTAAATCTATGTCTGTGTTCTATTTACAGCTCTTCTATTGAGCACTTTTTAGTCTATGTTCATCAGGGATATTTGCTTGTATCTTCAATTAATAGAGCACTGGTTTTAAAAATATTCTCTTTTAATATTCTTTATTTTGTGTATCTTGAAATATTTACCTATTAATTTCTCATGATGTTAATTTAGTCCTCTCTTTCTTTTAGTTAATTTGGCCAAGGGTCTGCCATTTTTGCTTATTTTTCTCAGAGAATCAGCTCTGAGAGTCACTTTTTTATATTCTTTTGTTTGTTCCTATTTCATTGACTCTGCTCTGATTTTTATTATTTCTTGCTTTCTATTGCCTTAGGGTTTGGTTTGTTCTTGGTTTTTTCAAAATTTTGAGTTACATCATTGTCATTTATTTATTTTGCTCTTTCTGATTTTTTAATGTAAAATCTAGAACTATAAAGTTTTCTAATGGGTTGCTTTCAATATCGCCAAGAGATCTTGTGTTGTTTTAATTCAGTTTCAGGATTTTTTTTTTATTTCCTTCAGTCCATCATTCAGTGTTGACTTGTTTAATCTCCATGAGTTAGTGTATATACTAAAGTTTATTTTCCCCTATCAACTTAAGTTTTATTATAATGTGGTCAGACAGGATACAAGGATTGATTTCAACCTTTTTAAACATAAACATTTTTATTGTGTTCCAGGATGTGTCTATTTTAGAACGACTTCCTTGTTGCTAGGCAGAATAAGCATTCTTTGATGTTTGGGCGGAATATTCTGTAAATATCTTTTAAGTCCATTTGGACTTATGTGATATCTATTAATTCTGATGTTTCTTTGTCTATTTTTGTCCAGTTGATCTGTCTATTGAAGAAAGTGGAATATTGAAATATTAAAAGATTGATAATTGTTTTTGTAAATTCAGTATTATATTTTTTTATGAAATTGGGCACTCTGCCTTATATGTTTATGCATATATATTTAGGACAACAATGTTTTCATGGTTAACTATTTCCTTGATTAGAATAAACTGTCCCTTCTTGTCTCTTCTGATTAGTTTTAGTTTGAAATCTATTTTGTCAGATATTAGGATATAGATGCCTACTTCTCATTCCCATTTTTTGGAGTATTTACATTCATCCTTTGTTATAAGGTGTGTTTATCTTTAAAACTAAGACCTGTTTCTTTCAGGAAACAGATAGATGGATTTTGTTTCTTATCCATCAGGTCCACTTGTTTGATTTTGATTGGAGAATTGGGACCATTGATATTTAGTTATTATTGAAATATGTGTGTTGATTGCAGTCATTGTGTTGTTGATATTTTTTGGTGTTGTTTGTGTTTTCTGTGGTACTTTGTGTTTTAATAATTATGCTTTGTATTTCTTTCCAGTCTCTCTGATGTGGTCATCCCTTTCTTCTGCCTGAAATGATGCTTCCTGTATTTTCTTTAGGTTTGGTTTGTTGGATATAAATTTTTTTTTTAATTGCGAAAAGAAGAAAAAAAACATAAACAAAAAACAAGTTTCCACCTCCTCCCAGCCTCCAATTTCCCTTCCCCTCCTCCCACCCTTCTCCCCCTCCTCCCACCCTTCTCCCCCTCCCCCCACTCCTCTCCCCCTCCCTCTCCAGTCCACAGAGCAGTCCGGGTTCCCTGCCCTGTGTTAAGTCCTAGGTCCTCTCCGTCCATATCTAGGAAGGTGAACATCCAAACTGGCTAGGCTCCCACAAAGCCAGCACATTAAGTAGGATCAAAACCCGCTAACATTGTCCTTGGTGTCTCATCAGCCCTCATTGTTCGCCATGTTCAGAGAGTCCAGTTTTATCCCATGCTTTTTCGGTCACAGTCCAGCTGGCCTTGGTGAGCTCCCCGTAGATCAGCTCCTCTGTCTCAGTGGGTGGATGCACGCCTCGTGGTCCCGAATTCTTTGCTCATGTTCTCCCTCCTTCTGCTCCTCCTTGGGACCTTGGGAGCTCAGTCCAGTGCTCCTGTGTGGGTCACTGTCTCTATCTCTATCCATCACCAGATGAAGATTCTATGATGATATGCAAGATATTCGTCAGTATTGCTCTAGGATAGGGTCATTTCAGGTTCCCAATCCTCAGCTGCCCAAGGAACTAACTGGGAACCTCATCTTGGGCACTAGGGAGCCCCTCTAGGGTCAAGTCGCTTGCCCACCCTAAAGTGGCTCCCTTAACTAAGAATTGTGGTTCCGTGCTCCCCTATCCACCTTTCCTTTATCCCAATTCTCCCATTTCCCAGGTCCCCCCTCCTTCCCTTCTACCTTTTCTCTCCCCATCTCCCCTTACCCCCATCCCCCCCCCAAGAACCCATTTTCTCCCCGGAAATTTGGTCTACTTCCCTTAGCGAAGAGGACAACTATATGTTTTTCCTTCGGTTCACCTTCTTCCTTAGCTTCTTTAGGTTCACCTATTGTAGACTCCATGGTCCTTATTTATGGCTAGAAACCAATTATGAGTGAGTACATCCCATATTCCTCTTTTTGGGTCTGGGACACCTCACTCAGGATAGTGTTTTCTATTTCCATCCATTTGCATGCAAAATTCGAGAAGTCATTGTTTTTTACCGCAGCGTAGTACTCTAATGTGTATATATTCCATACTTTCTTCATCCGTTCTTCAATTGAAGGGCATCTAGGTTGTTTCCAGGTTCTGGTTATTACAAATAATACTGCTATGAACATAGTTGAACAAATGCTTTTGTCATTTGATAGAGCATCTCTTGGGTATATTCCCAAGAGTGGTATGGCTGGGTCCAGGGGTAAGTTGATCCCGAATTTCCTGAGAAACCGAAACACTGACTTCCACAGTGGTTGCACAAGATTGCATTCCCACCAGCAATGGATGAGGGTACCCGTTCTTCCACAGCCTCTCCAGCAAAGGTTATCCTTGGTGTTTTTGAGTTTAGCCATTCTGACAGGTGTAAGATGATATCTCAAAGTTGTTTTGATTTGCATTTCCCTGATTGCTAAGGAAGTTGAGCACGACCTTAAGTGTCTTTTGGCCATTTGAACTTCTTCTGTTGAGAATTCTCTGTTCAGTTCAGTGCCCCATTTTTTTTTTATTTTTATTTTTTTTTTAAATAATTTTTTTTATTAAGAAAAGAAGAAAAAAAAACATAAACAAAAAACAAGTTTCCACCTCCTCCCAGCCTCCCATTTCCCTCCCCCTCCTCCCACCCTTCTCCCCCTCCTCCCACCCTTCTACCCCTCCCCCCACTCCTCTCCCCCTCCCTCTCCAGTCCACAGAGCAGTCCAGGTTCCCTGCCCTGTGGTAAGTCCTAGGTCCTCCCCCCTCCGTCCATATCTAGGAAGGTGAACATCCAAACTGGCTAGGCTTCCACAAAGCCAGCACATTAAGTAGGATCAAAGCCCCGTGCCATTGTCCTTGGCGTCTCATCAGCCCTCATTGTTCGCCATGTTCAGAGAGTCCGGTTTTATCCCATGCTTTTTCGGTCACAGTCCAGCTGGCCTTGGTGAGCTCCCAGTAGATCAGCTCCACTGTCTCAGTGGGTGGGTGCACGCCTCGTGGTCCCGACTTCTTTGCTCATGTTCTCCCTCCTTCTGCTCCTCATTGGGACCTTGGGAGCTCAGTCCAGTGCTCCAGTGTGGGTCTCTGTCTCTGTCTCCATCCATCACCAGATGAAGGTTCTATGATGATATGCAAGATATTCGTCAGTATTGCTCTCGGATAGGGTCATTTCAGGTTCCCAATCCTCAGCTACCCAAGGAACTAACTGGGAACCTCATGTTGGGCACTTGGGAGCCCCTCTAGGGTCAAATCTCTTGCTCACCCTAAAGTGGTTCCCTTAACTAAGAATTGTGGTTCCGTGCTCCCCTATCCACCTTTCCTTTATCCCAATTCTCCTGATTCCCCAAATCCCCCCTCCTTCCCTTCTACCTTTTCTCTCCCCATCTCCCCTTACCCCCATCCCACCCCACCCCCAAGCTCCTAATTTTCTCCCCGGCAATTGGGTCTACTTCCCTTAGCCAAGAGGATAACTATATGTTTTTCCTTGGGTTCACCTTCTTACTTAGCTTCTTTAGGTTCACCTATTGTAGACTCCGTGGCGCTAATTTATGGCTAGAAACCAATTATGAGCGAGTACATCCCATGTTCATCTTTTTGGGTCTGGGACACCTCATTCAGGATAGTGTTTTCTATTTCCATCCATTTGCCTGCAAAATTCGAGAAGTCATTGTTTTTTACCGCAGCGTAGTACTCTAATGTGTATATATTCCATACTTTCTTCATCCATTCTTCCATTGAAGGGCATCTAGGTTGTTTCCAGGTTCTGGCTATTACAAATAATACTGCTATGAACATAGTTGAACAAATGCTTTTGTCATATGATAGAGCATCTCTTGGGTATATTCCCAGGAGTGGTATTGCTGGGTCCAGGGGTAAGTTGATCCCGAATTTCCTGAGAAACCGAAACACTGACTTCCACAGTGGTTGCACAAGATGGCATTCCCACCAGCAATGGATGAGGGTACCCGTTCCTCCACAGCCTCTCCAGCAAAGGTTATCCTTGGTGTTTTTGACTTTAGCCATTCTGACAGGTGTAAGATGATATCTCAAAGTTGTTTTGATTTGCATTTCCCTGATTGCTAAGGAAGTTGAGCACGACTTTAAGTGTCTTTTGGCCATTTGAACTTCCTCTGCTGAGAATTCTCTGTTCAGTTCAGTGCCCCATTTTTTAATTGGGTTAATTAGCATTTTAAAGTCTAGTTTCTTGAGTTCCTTATATATTTTGGAGATCAGACCTTTGTCTGTTGTGGGGTTGGTGAAGATCTTCTCCCAATCAGTAGGTTGCCTTTGTGTCTTATTGACTATGTCCTTTGCTTTACAGAAGCTTCTCAGTTTAAGTAGGTCCCATTTATTCAATGTTGCCCTTAATGTCTGTGCTTCTGGGGTTATACATAGGAAGCGATCTCCTGTGCCCAGCTCCTGTAGGGTACTTCCCACTTTCTCTTCTATCAGGTTCAGTGTGTTCGGGCTGATATTGAGGTCTTTAATCCATTTGGACTTGAGTTTTGTGCACGGTGATAGATAAGGGTCTATTTTCATTCTTCTACAAGATGACATCCAGTTGTGCCAGCACCATTTGTTGAAGATGCTTTCTTTCTTCCATTTTATACTTTTAACTCTTTTATCGAAAATCAGGTGTTCATAGGTTTGTGGGATAAAATCCGGGTCTTCTATACGATTCCATTGGTCGACTTCTCTGTTTTTATGCCAGTACCACACTGTTTTCATTACTGTAGCTCTGTAATAGAGTTTGAAGTCAGGGATGGTAATGCCTCCAGAAGATCCTTTATTGTATAGGATTGTTTTGGCTATCCTGGGTTTTTTGTTTTTCCATATAAAGTTGATTATTGTCCTCTCCAGATCTGTGAAGAATTTTGATGGGATCTTGATGGGGATTGCATTGAATCTATAAATAGCCTTTGGTAGAATTGCCATTTTTACTATGTTGATCCTACCAATCCAAGAGCAAGGGAGGTCCATCCATCTTTTGGTATCCTCTTCAATTTCTTTCTTCAATGCCTTAAAGTTCTTGTCAAATAGATCTTTCACTTCCTTGGTTAGATGTACCCCAAGATATTTTATGCTGTTTTTGGCTATTGTGAATGGTGAAGCTTCTCTGATTTCCCTCTCTGCTTCCATATCCTTTGTGTATAAGAGGGCGACTGATTTTTTGGAGTTGATCTTGTATCCTGCCACATTACTAAAGCTGTTTATCAGCTGTAGGAGTTCTTTGGTGGAGTTTTGGGGGTCGCTTATGTACACTATCATATCATCTGCAAATAACGAAAGTTTAACTTCTTCCTTTCCAATTCGAATCCCCTTGATTCCATTATGTTGTCTTATTGCTATTGCTAGAACTTCAAGCACTATATTGAAGAGGTATGGGGAGAGTGGACAGCCTTGTCGTGTTCCTGAGTTAAGTGGGATGGCTTTGAGTTTCTCTCCGTTTAATTTGATGTTAGCTGTCGGCTTGCTGTATATAGCTTTTATTATATTTAGGTATGACCCTTGTATCCCTAATCTCTCCAAGACTTTTAACATAAATGGATGTTGAATTTTGTCAAATGCTTTTTCAGCATCTAATGAAATGATCATATGGTTTTTTTCTTTCAGTTTATTTATATGCTGGATTACATTAATAGATTTTCGTATGTTGAACCAGCCCTGCATCTCAGGAATGAAGCCTACTTGATCATAATGGATAATTTTTCGGATGTGTTCTTGGATTCGATTTGCCAGTATTTTGTTGAGGATTTTTGCGTCGATATTCATGAGTGAGATTGGCCTGTAGTTCTCTTTCCTGGTTGAGTCTTTGAGTGGTTTTGGTATCAGAGTAATTGTGGCTTCATAAAAGGAGTTTGGTAATGACCCTTCTGTTTCTATCTTGTGGAATACATTAAGGAGTATAGGTATTAGATCTTCTTGGAAGATCTGGTAGAATTCCGCATTGAAACCATCTGGTCCTGGGCTTTTTTTGGTAGGGAGGTTTTTGATAACCTCTTCTAATTCTTCGCGACTAACAGGTCTATTTAGATTGTTCACCAGGTCCTGATTTAACTTTGGTATATGATATTTATCTAAAAAAGTATCCATTTCCTTTACATTTTCCAAAAGTGCCCCATTTTTTAATTGGGTTAATTAGCATTTTAAAGTCTAGTTTCTTGAGTTCTCTATATATTTTGGAGATCAGACCTTTGTCTGTTGCGGGGTTGGTGAAGATCTTCTCCCAGTCAGTAGGTTGCCTTTGTGTCTTAGTGACAGTGTCCTTTGCTTTACAGAAGCTTCTCAGTTTAAGTAGGTCCCATTTATTCAATGTTGCCCTTAATGTCTGTGCTTCTGGGGTTATACATAGGAAGCGATCTCCTGTGCCCATCTGTTGTAGGGTATTTCCCACTTTCTCTTCTATCAGGTTCAGTGTGTTCGGACTGATATTGAGGTCTTTAATCCATTTGGACTTGAGTTTTGTGCACGGTGAGAGATATGGGTCTATTTTCATTCTTCTACAGGTTGACATCCAGTTGTGCCAGCACCATTTGTTGAAGATGCTTTCTTTCTTCCACTGTATACTTTTAGCTCCTTTATCGAAAATGAGGTGTTCATAGGTTTGTGGGATAAAATCCGGGTCTTCTATACGATTCCATTGGTCGACTTCTCTGTTTTTATGCCAGTACCACACTGTTTTCATTACTGTAGCTCTGTAATAGAGTTTGAAGTCAGGGATGGTAATGCCTCCAGAAGATCCTTTATTGTATAGGATTGTTTTGGCTATCCTGGGTTTTTTGTTTTTCCATATAAAGTTGATTATTGTCTTCTCCAGATCTGTGAAGAATTTTGATGGGATCTTGATGGGGATTGCATTGAATCTATAAATTGCCTTTGGTAGAATTGCCATTTTTACTATGTTGATCCTCCCAATCTAAGAGCAAGGGAGGTCCATCCATTTTTTGGTATCCTCTTCAATTTCTTTCTTCAATGCCTTAAAGTTCTTGTCAAATAGATCTTTCACTTCCTTGGTTAGATTTACCCCCAGATATTTTATGCTGTTTGTGGCTATCGTGAATGGTGAAGCTTCTCTGATTTCTCTCTCTGCTTCCCTATCCTTTGTGTATAAGAGGGCAACTGATTTTTTGGAGTTGATCTTGTATCCTGCCACATTACTAAAGCTGTTTATCAGCTGTATAAGTTCTTTGGTGGAGTTTTGGGGGTCGCTTATGTACACTATCATATCATCTGCAAATAACGAAAGTTTCACTTCTTCCTTTCCAATTCGAATCCCCTTGATCCCATTATGTTGTCTTATTGCTATTGCTAGAACTTCAAGCACTATATTGAAGAGATATGGTGAGGGTGGACAGCCTTGCCGTGTTCCTGAGTTAAGCGGGATGGCTTTGAGTTTCTCTCCGTTTAATTTGATGTTAGCTGTCGGCTTGCTGTATATAGCTTTTATTATATTTAGGTATGACCCTTGTATCCCTAATCTCTCCAAGACTTTTAACATAAATGGATGTTGAATTTTGTCAAATGCTTTTTCAGCATCTAATGAAATGATCATATGGTTTTTTTTCTTTCAGTTTATTTATATGCTGGATTACATTGATAGATTTTCGTATGTTGAACCAGCCCTGCATATGAGGAATGAAGCCTACTTGATCATAATGGATAATTTTTCGGATGTGTTCTTGGATTCGATTTGCCAGTATTTTGTTGAGGATTTTTGCGTCGATATTCATGAGTGAGATTGGCCTGTAGTTCTCTTTCCTGGTTGAGTCTTTGAGTGGTTTTGGTATCAGAGTAATTGTGGCTTCATAAAAGGAATTTGGTAATGACCCTTCTGATTCTATATTGTGGAATACATTAAGGAGTATAGGTATTAGGTCTTCTTGGAAGTTCTGGTAGAATTCTGCATTGAAACCATCTGGTCCTGGGCTTTTTTTGGTAGGGAGGTTTTTGATAACAGCTTCTAATTCTTCGCGACTTACAGGTCTGTTTAGATTTTTCACCTGGTCCTGGTTTAGTTTTGGTAAATGGTATTTATCTAAAAAAGCGTCCATTTCTTTTACATTTTCCAGTTTTGTGGCATATGGGCTTTTGTAGTAAGATCTAATGACTCTCTGAATTTCCTCTGTGTCTGTGGTTATGTCCCCCTTTTCATTTCTGATCTTATTAATTTGCGTGTTCTCTCTCTTTCGTTTGATTAGTTTGGATAGGGGTTTATCTATCTTGTTGATTTTCTCCAGGAACCAGCTTTTTGTTTCATTGATTCTTTGGATTGTTTTCTGTGTTTCTATTTTGTTGATTTCAGCCCTCAATTTGATTATTTCCAGTCTTCTACTCCTCCTAGGTGAGTCTGCTTCTTTTTTTTTCTAGAGCTTTCAAGTGGGCTGTTAAGTCTCCAATATGTGCTTTCTCTGTTTTCTTTAGGTGGGCACTTAGTGCTATGAACTTTCCTCTCAGGACTGCTTTCATAGTGTCCCATATGTTCGAGTATGTTGTTTCTTTATTTTCATTGAATTCAGGGAAGACTTTAATTTCTTTCTTTATTTCTTCCTTAATCCAGGTATGGTTCAGTAGATGACTGTTCAGTTTCCATGAATTTGTAGGCTTTCTGGGGGTAGCATTGTTGTTGAATTCTAACTTTAATCCATGGTGATCTGATAAGACACAGGTGGTTACTAATATTTTTTTGTAACTGTGTAAGTTCGCTTTGTTACCAAGTATGTGGTCAATTTTCGAGAAGGTTCCATGAGCTGCAGAGAAGAAGGTATATTCTTTCCTCTTTGGGTGGAATGTTCTATAGATGTCTGTTAAGTCCATTTGCTTCATTACCTCCATTAATTCTCTAATTTCTCTGTTAGGTTTCTGTCTGATTGACCTGTCCATTGGTGAGAGAGGAGTGTTGAAGTCTCCTACTATTAGTGTGTGCGGTTTGATGGCTGCCTTGAGTTTTAGTAATGTTTCTTTTACATACGTGGGTGCTTTTATATTAGGGGCATAGATATTCAGGATTGAGACTTCTTCCTCATGAATTGTTCCTGTTATGAGTATAAAATGTCCCTCTCCATCTCTTCTGATTGATTTAAGTTTGAAGTCAACTTTGTTAGAAATTAGTATGGCCACACCTGCTTGTTTCTTAGGTCCATTTGCTTGATAAGCCTTTTCCCAGCCCTTTACTCTGAGTAGGTGCCTGTCTTTGTGGTTGAGGTGTGTTTCTTGTAGACAGCAGAATGTTGGATCCTGTTTTCTTATCCAATCTCTTAGCCTGTGCCTTTTTATAGGTGAGTTGAGCCCATTGATATTAAGTGATATTAATGACCAGTGGTTGTTAACTCCGGTCACTTTTTAAGTAGTAGGGTTTGTGTGTTTTCCTTCTTTGATTTGCGCTGGTGAAGAGTCTCTAGATGTCTGAGTTATTGTGGTCATTGTTGGATTCCTTGGTTAGTGATTTTCCTTCTATTATTTTCTGTAAGGCTGGATTTGTGGCTACGTATTGTTTAAATTTGTTTTTATCATGGAAAATTTTGTTTTCTCCATTTATAGTGAATGAAAGTTTGGCTGGATATAGTAGTCTGGGCTTGCATCCATGGTCTCTTAGTTTTTGGAGAACATCTATCCAGGACCTTCTGGCTTTCATGGTTTCCATAGAGAAGTCAGGTGTAAGTCTGATAGGTTTACCTTTATAAGTAACTTGGCCTTTTTCCTTTGCGGCTCTTAATATTCTTTCTTTATTCTGTATATTTTGTGTTTTGATTATTATATGGCGAGGGGATGTTTTCTTTTGATCCAGCCTATTTGGTGTTCTGTATGCTTCTTGAACCTTCATAGGTACATCTGTCTTCAGGTTGGGAAAGTTTTCTTCTATAATTTTATTAAGTATATTTTCTGTACCGTTGAGCTGCACTTCTTCTCCTTCTTCTACTCCAATTATTCTTAGGTTTGGTCTTTTTATTGTGTCCCATATTTCCTGAATGTTTTGTGATGAGAGTTTGTTGGACTTGCTGTTTTCTTTGATCAGAGTGTTTATTTTCTCTATGTTATCCTCAGAATCTGAGATTCTTTCTTCTATCTCTTGTATTCTGCTGGTTATACTTGATTCTGTAGTCTCTATTCGTTTACCTAGATTTTCCATGTCCAGTTGGCCCTCTGTTTGTGTTTTCTTCTTTGCCTCCATTTCAGTTTTCAAGTCATGAACTGTTTCCTTTATCTGCTTGATTGTTTTTCCTTGGTTTCCTAGGGTATCATTCACTGATTTACTCAATTCCTCGAACTTTCTATTATACTTCTCATCCATTTCTATAAGGGCGTTTTTTATATGCTGTTTAAGGGTGTCAATCACTTTCATGAAGTCAGTTTTTTCTACTTCTTCTTGATTAAGGTGTTCATGTCCTCCTGTTGCGGGGTCACTGGCTTCTGGTGGTTTCGTGTTGTTTTTCAGATTGTTGGGAGAATTCCTGCATTGGCGTCTGCCCATCTCTTCCTCCCAGTACTCACCTTTGGATCTTCTTTTATAGGATCAGGTCTTCTTGCCCACTGATGTACCTTCCCAGTGATGTCACTCCCCAGAGATGTTTCTCCACAATGATGTTTCACTCGGTGCCCAGAACGAAACTCCACGCTGCTTGGTTAGCTCGCGAGCAAAGGGCCCACCCTGCTCGTTGCGGGCAGGCTATGGGAACAAAGGAGCTACCGGCCACCCCTATGTCCTCCCGGTTCAGATTCGGTCCCGGCGCCCTAGCAGGTTGGTCAGGGAGGCGCTATGCCCCAAAGGAGGGAGGGAGACAGGGGGTGTGGGGATCTGGATGTAAGCTGAGTGGGATAGGAAGAGAGAGGCGGTTTGGGCAGTATAGCCCCTGTAGGATGGCCAGGAAGTGTGGGCGGGCTGAGGTATGATCCCAGCTGCCGCAGCACTCACTCACCACAATGATGTTTCACTCGGTGCCCAGATCGAAACTCTGCGCTGCTTGGTTAGCTCGCGAACAAAGGGCCCACCCCGCTTGCTGCGGGCAGGCTATGGGAACAAAGGAGCTACCGGCCACCCCTATGTCCTCCCGGTTCAGATTCGGTCCCAGCGCCCTAGCAGGCTGGGCAGGGAGGCGCTATGCCCCAAAGCTGGATATAAATTTTTTAGGCTATTTATGTCATGGAAAGTTTTTTTTCTCCTTCAATTATGACAGAAGGTTCTGCTAGGTTTATTAGTCATTGCTGGCTGCCAGAGTCTTAGACTTTTGAATGCATTGCTCTAGGCTCTTCTGTCTTTCAAAGTTTCCACTCAGAAATCAGCTGTTCCTGATGGCTTCTCTTTTAAATGTGGCTTGTTCCTTTTCTTTTATAGATTTCAGTACTCTTTTTTTTCTGTATATTTATTAACTATATTTATATATATATATTTATATATAACTATATAACTATATATATATATATAACTATATAACTATATATATATTTATATATAACTATATAACTATATTTAACTATATTTATATATTTATAGGGTGTAGGGAGTTTCTTTTCTTTTCCTGTTTGGTGCTCTGTGTGCTTCTTGTATCTGTATTGATGTGTCTTTGCTTAGTTTGGGAAAGTTTTCTTCTGTGATCACCAAATTCCCACGAGTCTGACAAATTGGTCCTTGACAGACATGGCTGTGCCCACATCAAACAATACATGTTCACTCAAAATTTCATTCACTGCTTCCACATTCCCTTAGGGCTTTTGTTGGTCACCACAGGGCCGTGTTCATTTGTTTTCTGTGCTCCTTAGGCAAACACATTTCAAATTCTACTCCTAAGGAGTTCCCAGCACACTCGCTCTGCTTCCCTCATTGCCCCTGGCAGTCTGATGAATCATCCAGTCCCCCTTTTTCTCTCTTGACAAAGCACCCCCTTGAGTCAGGTAATGTATTAGCACTGTGCCCATTGATTCTCTTCTTCGCCATTTTAATCATGGTTAGGCTCCAGGTTTTCAGAATTTTTCCATTTGCTAAATTATGTGGACCTGACTGAATTACTGATTTCCCTTCCTTAGTCTGAACCCAAACAGGAGGAACTGTAACATAAGGAAATCTTCAAAGAAATTATCTTCATTTTTACCTTAAAAAGATATATTTTTATGTATGTGTCTGTGTGTTTCTGCCACATGAGTGCAGCGCTTGTGGAGACCAGAAGAGGGAATTCGATACTAAGGCTTCATACTAAAACAAGTAAGGGAATAGATACTGACTTCTCTGCAGAAAAGAGAAGTGATTTTTTTTTACTTCCAAATGAATAGAATAGCAAGAGTCCAGAAGCTGTAGTTCTTTAAAATTGTATTACCTTTTTATTTATTTATGTATCACATATGCCTGTGTACTTGCATATAGGTATCAGAGTTGGGTTTCTCTTTTCAATGTGTAGGTCCTGAGGATTGAGCATATGTACGCTTACACTCTGAGCCTTCTCATTGCCTAGAAGGCCTGTTTCTAATGTAATCATTTTTTCTTTCTTTTACTCTCTTTTTAACCTTTTAAAATATTGTGCATGTCTGCATGTTTGTGTGTGTGTGTGAGTCTGTGTGTGTGCATGTGTGTGTGTATGTTAGTGTGAGCATGTGTGTGCATGTATGTGTTTCTGTGTGCATGCATCCATTCATGTGTATGTGTGTTATAGTACACATGTAGAGGTCAGAAGGCAAGTTTTCAGGCAAGGGATGCTATTTTCTTTTACTTTACTTGAGAAAGGGTCTCTCCGTTTCTCCTGCTCTATTACATAGGAACTTTGGATCAAATTTCCTGTCTCTATCTTCTATCTTGCTATGGAAGTACTGGGATTACAAATGTATGTCATTGCACCTAGGTTTATGTGGGTTCCAGGGATGGAATGATGTTATGAAGCAAGTATTTGAACCCAGAAAGGCATCTCCCAGGTCAAGTATAATCTTCTCTTACAAAATGAGAAAAGTCAAATGAGCTAATTTCTAATGTATAACAAAGAAATTAAAGTTTAAATAAGAAACAGCTTACTTGTTTTCTCCTCTTAAATTAAGACAAAATAATCAGGTGTGTTAGCATTTTGACAAAGAATGTGAAATTTAATAAATATTGGCTATGGTTAATATCATAAAAAGTATTTTGCATGATTTTATTATCATATATTAGTTATCATCATAATGGGTTTTATGATAAAATTTTCATACAGTCATATATACTGTATTTTGGTCATAGTCACTCCACTGTCCTCTTTCTGTCCCTCTCATCCTTGTGGATCTCCTTCTTCTACTTAGCTAATCCCTCTTCTAAAGAAGATGTTTTCAAACATGTGAATCTGTGTTGGTGCTGGTTCATTTTGTGCTGCTACAGCAGAAACCCGAGGATGTGGTAGTTTATAAAGAATGGAGGCTATTTTTCCCAGTCCTGGAGGCCACAAATTCAAACTGTGCACGGATTATTTGTATTAGTGATTAACTCAAAGTCACCAACAACACATTACTGTCACATTAAAGAAAGAAATAAGAGCAGGTCCCCTTGGAGTCCAGATTGAATTCTCTACTTTATGTTCTTCATGTCTTCCATCCCCTGTCTGTCTGTTGTAGGAATCTGAATCTGTGCCTGTCTGAAGACTGTCACGTGAATCTGCTTGTCCCTGTGACTGTCCCTGTGGGTGTCTGTGTGTATCTCTGTGTCTGTCTTTTGTACAAGCTGTATGTGTCTGTCTCTAACAAAGGGCTTTTCTTTATATTTATTGAACAGCTTGGATAGCATCACATGGGGGAGGGAATAGGGTAATTTATAAAAATCTTTATCAGAGTTTTATGAGGGATTAAATCACTGACTCCAACTGGTCTCAACTGACCCAGATGACAGATATCATTCTTTGTCTACCAATATCCATACTTCAACATTTATGGTAGATTTTAGGAAGGTTGTTCAATTTCTGTATTTGCTACTTTTAGCAAATGGTTCACATGCACTCTCCGGCTCAGAGGCATGGAAGAGTTCATGACTCAAGCTACAGCAATGCTTTCGTTTAGGTTTAAACATTGATTTCATTGGAAATCCAAATAAGCTTGATTTTTACACTGGTCTCTTATAGGCAGATTAAACAAACACTTTGAGTCCAGAGTAGCCCAGCAGTCTTAGGTCTTACATGACTTAATACTTCAGTCACTTAATAATACTAAGTACATCATTAACTCTTATTGTGAGGTCCAGCAAAGGTTTCCAGCTCTCATGTAAGGGATATTTTCATAATATTAGATCACCACAGAGATGGAGGAGTAGGCTCTGATGAGGACTTTCTTGATACAGCATAAAGTGGCAGAAGGCAGGGAACAAAAATGCATGTGCTTCAAGTCCTCTGTGTGTGTGTGTGTGTGTGTGTGTGTGTGTGTGTGTGTGCACGTGTGCATGGAGGTCTGAGGGTATGTATGTGCAAGTATGCATGTGAACACATATGCATGTGTGTGTGTATGTGTGTGTGTGTATGTGTGTGTGTGTGTGTGTGTGTGTGTGTGTGTGTGTGAGGTGGAGGCCAGAGGCCAACCACTGGATGTCTTTCTCAGGTATCTATATCTTATTTTTTGAGACAGGGTCTCTCACTGAACTTAGAGCTTCTGAATTCCACTATGCTGATGGGCCAGTTACTCCAGTGATCTATCTGCATCCAGTTTCCAAGCTCTGGGGCCTTAAGTGTTCACTACCATGCTCGGTGTTCTACATGGGTACCAGGGATCTGAACTCAGGTTCTTCTGTATATGCTGCAAGATCTCTACCAACCAACTCCTTGCCCCTACCCCTTGAGTCTTTTTATAATCAAAATAATCTATTTAACCCCTAGTGCCTAAAAAATCTCCTAGTGGGCCCTACTCGTCTCCCAGCGCTGTCGGATGGCAGATTAATTTTCAGCCTGTGGACTTTGAGGACACAAATCTCATCATTACCCAGATTAAAAAAAAATAAAATACTTATTTATGGACAATTGCTGTTGAAGAATTTGTTTTACACATTTTACAGTTTTCATTATAAATACTTAAATGGTTTAATAAATTGAAACTATGGCTATGTTGTTTGCATCTGAAGAAGATACAGCCAATTTTTCCATTTTTTTTTTAAGGAGAAACATCAGGCTTTTGAGCATATGACTACAAATTATGAGAAACAAGTTCAAAGCAAACACTTGATGGTTGTTTGGTTATGGACATTACCAAATGGAAAGCAGAGGTGTAGGAAAATGAAGGAACTGGACATGCCCTGGACTCTTGCTTTGCCTTACCATCCAGGATGCCCTCCCAAACTGGAAAGTGGCCCAGTATGCTGATAAAGGGAATTCATAATATTGACCCATATCTAGGTCTGAGAACACAAAGATGAAAAAATAAACTCATCCTAATGAAATCTCAATTATATTTACTTTCAATGCATAAGGACACTAATCTTAGAATTATAAAACAGAAGGTTGAAGAAGAAGGTGTGGTGTGTGTGTGTTTGATGGGTCAGTGGAGTTATGGCTGAAGTATCGAAAGTCATAGTACTCATGGATCTTAGTAAGGTAATAGGGCTGCTGACCTAGAATTACGGCTATTTGGCATACTGGTAAGTAAGCATTGTTGTGCAGAGATCCTCCTATGAAAACGGAAATGCCACCATTTCAAGGAATAAAGAAGCCTAAGGAATTTGTTGTTGGGGCAGGGGAAGTATTAGGTAACTACAGTCTGACCTAGTTGTTTAAAATAATTTTGACTTTTCTCTTTTTTGAAAAGATAGTATCTCACTCTATAGCCAAGGCTTGCCGGCAGCTCTCAGCAAGTCCCACATTTACACATGTGAGACACCATATCTGTCAACAGCCGAAAGTCAGACTGGTGTTAAGATTCATCAAAGTCCACGTTCTTCTCTTCGTTGTCTCCTAGCTCTTGTCTTTTGCTTAGGGCTATCACTTGAATGATAACTCAGCAAATAAAAGCAGCAGGAGAAGGCACTGAAGAGAGAAGCGGAGAAGGGTACCAGTTTCTGGAACCTTAAGAAAAGTGTTGTGAGCATGGTCCTACTAGCCCTGGAGTGTCTGGAGAATGGAATAGGTACTGCCATCAAGTTTGTTTCAGTGAGGTCCCCATTTTCCCCTCAGACATAGTGGGTGGCATGAGAAGGTGGAGGAAGTAGTCTTTACTGCTCAAGTCTGTAGTCTGAATGAAAAGGGAGAGAGCTGTACCACATGGCAAGTTAAACTTTAAAGACCTCAAGGACTTGTCTCACTTCTGGTTTTTGATTCCTTGCATTGCAGCTGCCACTCAGCACTCCCCAAATTCTCTTTCCCATGTTGGGTATCAGAAAGTTTGGCCATGAAGTAGGCATGTTATCATGGTCAAGTTTCTCTGATTTTTATGGTATTCTTAAGTAGAGAATACCATTCTCTGCCTGGTTCCACTCTGCAGGACTCCATGAGGCATGACCTCTACCACCCTCCTTGATAGAGAGACACAGGTAGAGCCTCTTTGAAATTCCAGGGTGCTTGTGGAAGAGTCAGTCTCTGTAGCTTGGGCTGTGCAGGAACTACTAAAGATAGAAAGGAAGATTTTCTGTTAGGTCTCTAGTCCTGGTGACAACCTCATTAATGGCTTCCCTGCTATTTTAGAACTCTGAATATCCTCTAAGTATATTACCAGGCTCGCATCCTCATGATTTAATTGTGGTATTGTGCACTTTGTACAACAGAAAAGGGAAGTGTGTGCAGTGCATGAATAGGAAGTGGTTTCCTTAGCAACAGTTGCAATGCGAATAATATCTCAAATGACATGGGTTTCCCCTCCATTCATTAGCTCCAGTTGTAGTCCCTAACCTATTCTTAATCTTCTCCTTTTCTTAGAATTTAGAATTGTGTACTCCCTGAGAATTTATTATAATTTTGAGGGCAAATGGGGATTTTTATGCATGCATATAACACATGGTGTCTTCACTGCTGTTCGGGTGCTAGATTTGAGCACATTTACCTGGCTTTCTCCCCCCTTGGAAACTTTACAAAACCAGGTTGTAACATGAGGGCCTGCTTGTTGGGGTTTCTGTCCTACCCGGTACCCCACAGCCAGCAAGCCCCAAAGAAAATCACACAGAGTCTACATTAGGTTATAAACTGATTGGCCCATTAGCTCAGTCTTCTTATTAGCTCTTGTAGCTTATATTAACCCATTATTCTTATCTATGCTAGTCACATGACTAGGTACCTTTCACAGCAGGGCAGGTCACATGTTGCTTCTTCAGTGATCTGGGCTGGACTGAGAGGAATGGGCTTCCTCCTTTCCAGCATTCCCCTGTTCTCATTGCCCCGCCTCTACTTCCTGTCTGGTTGACCCACCTATACTTCTTGTCTGGCCAATCAGCGTTTATTTAAAACATGATTGACAGAATACAGACAATTCTACCACACCACCAGGTGACGTGGGCAGGCTGCCCTCCTTCCCATTCTTGGGCTTTCTTACCCTCCCTGGCTGGTTCTTCTTGATATTCTTTTGAAATGCAGATACTCAAAACCATGAAAAATGCAATTTGTACATGTCTAGGGAAATCAGATATTTACTGGAAATCATAAGGACTGAGAGCAGAAGCTGTAGTCATAAAGTAATGGCTATCTACCTAGGGCTGCCTCCCTTTCTTTTTCAGGCGAAGTACTCACAATACGGAATAACCACTGGAGTCTTCTTAAAACTTCTTCTCTCTTATTTATTTTTTAAATGATCAAAAATTTTACGTGTCCTAAAGCTGGTGTTACAAGTGTCTGTGAGCTGCCTGACCTGGATGTTAGGAACCACGCCCAGGTCCTCTGGAAGAGTAGAAAACACTTTAACCAAGGATACAACATTCCAGTATGATTGGCATTCCCAAGCTTGCATGAGGACTTTCATTCTGGGAATGAATGTGTAGCTTCTTCAGGGATGGGATCATAGCAGACTGAGAATTTCTGGTCTTTCAGTTGCCCACTAAATAATACTGACCCTTCCTTCCTTCCTCCCTTCCTTCCTTCCTTCCTTCTTCCTTCCTTCCTTCTTCCTTTCTTCTTCTTCCCTCCCTCCCTCCCTCCCTCCCTCCCTCCCTCCCTCCTTCTTTCCCTGCTTTCCCTCCTTTATTCCTTCCTTTCTCTCTTTCTTCTTTCTCCTCCTCCACCTCTTCCTCTACCTCCTCCTCCACCACTTTCGTCTCCTCCTCCTCCTCCACCTTCATCTCCTCCTTCTTTTCTGAGACAGGGTTTCTCTATGTAGACCTGGATGTCCTGGAACTCACTCTCTAGACCAGGCTGATCATGAACTCAGAGATCCTTTTGCCTCTGTCTCCCGAATGCTGAGATTAAAAGTGGGTGCCACTATGCCTGACTGTAAACTGGGTTTTCTTAATTACACTCATCTGAATTATGCAGAAATAAGTCATGAAATAATTTTTTCCTTGGGCTCATTGCTCATGTTTTAAAAACATAAGGTAACTAAATAATCTTAATGGTGTTTCTTTTACATATTAATCGCTTTTCTTTCTAGATAACATCACTACCCTAGTTTGCATTCTGTTGCTATAATAATATAGTGACTAAAGCCAGCTTGGGGAGGAAAAGGTTCACTGCATTTTACAGATTACAGTCCATTGTTGTTGGGAGCCAGGGCAGGAGTTTCAAGCAGGATCTTGAAGTAGAAACCACTGAAAAACACTGCCCACTGGCTTGTTCTTTAGCTTATATTCAGCTCCCCTTCTTACACAGCTCAGGACCAACCAGCCTGGAACTGTGATGTCAACACTGGGAAGGATTCTTTTACATCAATTAGCCATTAATAAAATGCCCCGCAGATATGTCCACAGTCCAGTCTCATGGAGGCAATTATTAACTGGGGTTCCCTTTCCCCATATGTGTCAAGATAACAACCAAGATCAGCCATCACAAGTCTACTCCTTGTCAACTTGACACACAAACACAACACTGTTAAACAATAACCTTTCCTTGTTTGTTTCCAAGATCTTCTATTGTTATTGCAATATAAAATACTTAAAAGTCCCAAGGTATTTTAAAATGTCAAGACTTCAAAAGTCCAAAACCTTTTTTTTTATTTTATTTATTTATTAAGGATTTCTGCCTCGTCCTCGCAACCGCTTCCCATTTCCCTCCCCCTCCCCCGATCAAGTCCCCCTCCCTCATCTGCTCGAAGAGCAATCAGGGTTCCCTGACCTGTGGGAAGCCCAAGGACCGCCCACCTCTATCCAGGTCTCGTAAGGTGAGCATCCAAAACCTTTTTTAAAAATTCAAAATGTCTTAACTTTGGGCTCCTTTTGAATAAAAATAAGTGAAGTATTTTTTATTCCAAAAGGGAAGAACTGGGGCATCAAAGCAATCACAGTTAAGCTAAACAAGGTCCAACAGTGTAGATCCATAGCCAACATCTTGGGATCACTCATAATCTTCTGGGCTCCAAAGGTCTTGTGTGGTTCCCCCTTCCAGCTCTGCCATCCACAAAACATTCAGCAGTATTGTGTGCTCAGGATGGCTCTACTTCACATTTGATGCTGCTTTGTGGTCACCCTGAGATTCTGTCATCTCCAGTATCCTGATATAGCCACTGCAACAGAGTGCACTGATCACTCACCAATAACCTCCGTTGGTCACTTTTCAGAGACTCTACCTCTGCCAATTAGCGTCAAGGCTCAGCAACACCTTAAAGATTACCTCATGCCTTCAAAATAAGTACCAGGTCAGGCCAAGTGGCTCCCACTTTGAAACGCAGCCTTGGTCTCCCTGGACCACAGCCTCTGTGTGCTAACTCAGAGGAAATACTTTCTAGAAGATGTCACCTCTACAACGCTGATCTGCTGTTAACCACAGCTCTTTTGTCAGACTCAGCTAGCCTGCATCCATTGTCCCAGAGAAGCCAAGGCTTTGCTTCCATGTTGATGAGCTCTTGCTAGTCACAGCTGAGACTTCGGCCCTAGCTTTCTTTCTTTTTTTTTTTCAACATAGATTCTTAAATATATCACATAAATAGGCCTGAAAGAGTTGTTTCTTGCCCCTAAAACTTCACATGCCAGACCTTCATTGTCTACATTTCTCTCAGAATTTCTATCTTCTAAGATCCTGCGGGATAGCCCATCATGTTATGAGTACTTGATGGCTTTTCTAGATCAAAGTTCCAAATGTGTTTACAACCCTCCCCTAAAACAATATGGCCAGGTTCATCACAGAAATACCCTACTTCTGGTAACACAATCTGTATTAGTCAGGATTTTCTAGAGGAACAGAACCAATAGGATATATAATATATATGTATGTATATATATGTGTATATATTACATTATATAGCTTACATAATATATATATATACATACATGTATATATGAATTTATACACATATATAACTCCATACCACCCACACATGGATTTATTCAATCAATTTACAATGAAACAGTAAGCAAAGCTGTCTCACATCTGAGAGGTTGGTGGTCTGGCAGTGACCGAGGCCTTGAGTCTGGGTACCACTGACGTTGTAGTCCCACAGTAGCTTTGTTCCAGTGAAGAGGATAACAACTCAGTCGTTTCTCAGTCCATGAGGTTGGGTGCCTCAGCAGTTCTCATATGGTGCCACCAAACCTGGAGGGTGCTTGTGAAACTACTAGTCCTTAGTCAGTGATGGAAACCTGGAAACTTAAGTTTAGCAGCTGCAAAAACAGGATAATTAACTTGATAAACAAGAGAGAAGGCCTAGCAAGAAAACTGTGACTAGCCCTCCCTCCCACAGCCATGCCTTTTTATGTAAGTTGCTACTAGAAGGCACTGCCCACATTTTGGGCTAGCCTTCCCTCATCAATTAGGGCAGTCAGGACAATCCCTCAGTTGAGGTGCCCTGTGCATGTGATTCTAATTTATGACAGGTTGACATTAGAACCAACCATGAAAACTGTTAATCAATTTCACATGACCTCCTTCCTTCTGGCCACCCTCTGCTGCGGGAGAGAAACATAGTCAGCCTTCGCTTACCCTTGTGTTCTTTGGTTTGGGGATCCAAGGTGTATGCTCCCTCTGCTTTTTAAATGTCAGCAAAACAACTGGTGGTCACAACGCAGCAAGGAAAATCAGTTGACAGTGGGTGATAAGCCTTTTGTTTCTGTTGTGGCAAAGCAATGGGCCAGCAACTCAGCATAAAGCATAGAAAGCCTTCCCTCCATGTGTCTCTGGTATAACCACAGCTCAGGGCCCTGGGAAAGGGAGTCCCAAGAATCTTGGCTCATCTTTCAACTGTAACGTCCTCTCTGCTTCACGGTGATCTGGTGGCATCTCTGAACACCTGGACAATCGCAGGACTAATGCAAACAAGCATCTAGTATGAAGCCCAACAGTCTTCAGTATCTTATCACTATGGAGGCATTAATTCGCCTGCCCTGCTTTGGGAGGTGAAGAAATCCTAGCACAAGAATGTGGAATGAGAAACTAACTGGCTGTTGAACCTTCGGTATTTATTAAGATTTTACACTTTCTTTTGGGTGGATATGTCTAAAGGTGACCTTTATTTTGTATTTTATTTTATTTTTAAAGGAACAGATAGGTTCACTTATAGCATTTTCATGTCCAGTCTTGGTTACTTTCCCCCTCTCGATCTCCCTGCTTGCCGTCTCCACTTGTACCATCATTCTTAGTATTCTCCTTTCTCCTTTTATATCTCATGCTAGCTAGTCTTCTCCCTACTTTTAAAGTCTTATTTGTTCCTGTTCATGGGGCCCTTTCTAGTTTTGTGGTCCTTGCACAGCTATCAAAATTAGAATCCAAGATCTGTAGATGAGAGAGAATTTGTAATATTTGTCTTCCTGAGTCTGTGATGCCTCACTTAATAGCTTCTAGTGTCATCCATTAACTGGAAATTTCCATATTTTTCACAATGTACCACATTTTCATTATGTATCCATCTTGGCATAGACATTTAGGCTGATTCCATTTCCTAGTTATCATGACTAAATTATCAATAAATACTGATGTGTAAGTATTTCTGTGGTAGGTTAAAGTCCATTGGTTATGTGCTCTGGAGAGGTATTTCTCTGTCATAGGGCAGTGATGTTTTTAGCTTTTAAGGAAACATCCACACCAATTTCCATATTGGCTTCACCAATTTAGACTCCCACCATCAGAGAATAAAGGGTCCTTTTTTCTACATCTTTACCGGAATGTGCTAGTACTTGTGTTCTTGATGGTAGTCATTCTGCCGGGAGTGAGAGGGAATCTGAGAGTGGTTTTCATCTCCCTGGTGGCTAAAGATGCTGAGCACATTTAAAAATATTTATTGTCTGTTTGTATTTCTTCTTTTGAGAACTTCCTGTTTAGTTCATTCTCTCTCTCTCTCTCTCTCTCTCTCTCTCTCTCTCTTTCAATCTCTCTCTCTCTCTCTGTTTAACTTTTGATTCTTTGTATATCCTATATGTTAACGCCTTATCTAAAGTATACTGGCAAAGCTTCTCTCTCTTTCCAGAGGCTGTCTGCTCACTTTGATAGAGTTTCTGTTGGTGTGAAGTTTTTAATGTCATATGATCCCATTTGTCAATTTTTGGGATGATTTTTCTCTGCTGTTGGGTTTTGCTCAGAGTGTTATTGCCTATACCCATATCCCGAGATGTTTTCACTGCTTCTCTCTAGCATTTTCAGATTTTAAATGAAGGTCTTTGATACACTCTGGATTGATTTTTTCATACATGGATATCCAGCTGTGCCAACACTATTTGTTGAACAGGGCTTTTCCAGCGTATGTTTTTGACACGTGTCTCAGTTTCATCATGTTGCTATGATAAAATGCACTGACCAAAAGGAAATTGAAGGGGAAAGGGTTTATTTAGCTTGAGGGAAGTCAAGGAAGGAATTCAAATAGGACCATATAGAAACATAGTCTTTTTCTTTGGTTCTTGTTCATATAGATTTTATACATCTTAGGAGAACCTACCTAGGGGTGGTGATGCTCACAGAGGGATTGGCCCTCCTACATCAATCAATCATCAATCAAGACAATCCCTAAAAACATGACCACAGTCAATATGAACATGGTAATCCCTCAATTTAAACTTCTTCAAATGACTCTAGGCTGGAGATACCCGTGACATCCCTCTCCTTGTCAACTTGACACATAATTGCAATACTTCAAGTCATCTTGTCCCCAAGATATCATGTTAATATTGTAGTACAAAACACACCAGAACTTTTGAAGTTCCACAGTACTAAGAGATCGCTGTGCTTGAAAAGTTTTCTTTAAAATCCAAAATCTCTCAACTGGAGCTCTTATAAAGTGAAAAATGAGTAACATACTTAGGTTTTATTTCAAGGTTTAGAGAGATGGCTCACCCCTCTCACTTCTAATAAGTTTCAAAGATTAGAACTTCAGGGATGGTGTTCAGTTGCCCACGACCTGATAGACAGTACTGAGGAGAGCGACGGAAAGTAGTGTGGACTTGGGGAGAAAGAACAGAGCGGGAATAAACAGGAAAGCCAAGCACAAAGGGAGGTGGGTGGTTTCACAATGAGGCCTACCATACTGAACAATCTTCTCCTTATTTTGTAATTCATATTATTATAAAATATTATAAACTGAGTTGCTAGAGAAAGAGGAGTAATGAAATGATATTAATTAGCTTCATATTAATTATGCTAAATACTCTTTCTGAAAAAGATCTAAAAATGGTTTAAAAAGAGCTAATGTTGTTATATTATTGGGCAATGTGTCTATAACAAACATTAATTATATGCTATTAAACCAGTCCGTAGAGCTTTTGAAAGGTACAGCACACTAATAAAACAGTGGAATTCTAATTGCTGCTTTAGGTTTTAGAACTGAAATAGCTTAATGATAAGAAATATTTTAATGAGAAAAAAACACGCACAAAACATTTTGTATAATGTGTAGGAAAAAAATGTAAAGGTTAATAAAATCAAAAGAAGTACTCAGACCTTATAACCCTGATAATGCCATTAAATTCCTCTTATTTCCAGCCTAGCTCATCATACGGGTTTAGGAGCCTTCTGTAAGTCAGCCACTAGAGAGCAAACTTCTTCTTTTTATCAGGCTGTAGCTTTACTATTATTATTTTTTCTGAAAAAGCCAAAAGCCTTAGACCATATACATAGGTAGCCTCACAATACCACATTATCTAACTGTAGATCTGATAATACAGTTTCTAGGTGTTTGGGGCAGTGGTGAGGGGAATGGAAGTGGGAATTTTAAGACCATTTATATTAAAAGCATAATAAAGAACAAGGGAGATGCGGTTATGTTGAGCCTCTTTCCTGCACTGAAAATGAAACCTGCTGTTAATGGAGCCTAAAGTCTTCCATTTCATCCCGTGTATGAAATATGACAGGCACTGTTGCCTCTGACAGGCATCTCGGGCCTTTTTCTAGCTTACGTCTCCAGAGAATTGGAGAAACGATGCTGTTCCCAGATAAAGGGTGGATAGATTACACTGTCTGCTACCTCTGCCACTTTTAATTCCAGAGGCTCTGGCTGGAAAAGAAAAAACGGCCTCTTTAAAAACGTTTGCATCACTGGACTCACCTCCATGTGGATGCTTCTGCCAAAGGTGAGTGTGGTACCCAAAACCTTAATATGCGACCTGCTAAAGGGTACCTAGGAACAGAAGAGAGATGCAAGGGCTGCATAGGAATCTTTGTTACCAGGCTCTGGAGTCTTCCTAAGCTTCCTCTTTGCCACAATTGCAGGATAATCAACTGAGCTTTTCTGGTGACTGCTTAGCAGTTGGCCAGAGGGATTCTTGGTGGAACAAAGTTATTGGAATCAGATTTTACCTCTATTGTCTGGGCTTTGCCTCATCAGAGAGTTAGTGGTTTACATTTGATAGCTATAGGTACTTTACAAAGAGTATCTAAGAAAGGCTGTTTCAGAGTCTTCAAGGGAATGCTTCTCCAAGATTCATTGGCTGTCCTGGTTAGTTTGCTTTTGTATTTTGGAAGACATTGGTAAGCTGTCAAGGTGTGAACCATTTGTCTTAGCAAATTCTCCCATTTTACAAGGTTCAGCCTCACAGTTCATCCTCTAGGCCCTGTTCCTCATTATCTATCAGCATAGATGCATGCCCAGCAAGCCCCACCTCTGCATGCCAGTTCCAGTGCCTCTCACTGCTACGGACACGCGCTGAGTGCATGTGATCTGTGACCACTGTATCAAGCACTCCCTAAGTAAGGTCTTGTGTTTACAGGGAGAAGCTGAAAAGCCTCCCCCATATAGGAGAAGCGTCTGCACCATTCTATCAAGTGCTGTTGAGAGTAGGAAAGAGGAGAACTGGCAGCTTGCTAGAAGTTTTCGTTGCCAAGGTGACATCTGCATGGAGAGGTGGATGCTTCCCATGGAGAACTGGAAACTTAACCAGGGCTTAGGGAGAACACCTACCCTGGAACCCGACTGCTGCTTGTCTAGATGGGAAACCTCGAGCAATTTACTCAACTCCTCAGTACCATGGAGTCGTAAATATGAGACAATAAACATCACCTTTCTATGTTTTCTTCAGGAATTTAGATTTGACTGTGCATTTCCACGGGTCTGTGTGTGTGGGGGAGTCAGCCAGATTCTTTACTGATACATCAAGGAGTCCCCAAGGAAGAACCTGGAAGTAATCCTGCGGGAGTCAGGCTGGCAGGCAAGTCTGACTCAGCCTTGACACTCCATGGAAGAAGGGAGTCAAGGCAAACAGTTGTTATGTGTTATTTTTTTCTATTGACCACGCTTTCTGCGGGGGCATGGAGAATCTTAGCAGAGACCTGGGAGAATTCCTTTTTACCTCCTATCACTGAGACTCTAGGACCACAGTGGAGTTGCTTCTATAGCCTCTAACCCTACTGGACCTTGAGACTGAGGCAAGGCAAAGAGAGGTTTGAAGGACTGATAGTGCCAGAGCCCACGGGCCAGCATTCCCATCCCCATGTCTCTAAGGCTTCTGCTGGGGTCTGGGAGTGGCCCAGAGGAGAGTATTACTCAGGAAAAACAGCAGCTGATTTATACCACATAGCATTGTTTCTGGGCACATTCCAGAGAAACCCTGGGAATACTCAGAACTGTTAGTTGGGTAGATGCTGTGCAGGGGGAAGAGGGGCTGACAGGGCAAGAGCTGCAAATAATAGCTTACTATTTCTTCCTTTACCTGTTGAACCATATTTCTGGACCCATAATTATAATTTAATTTTTAGTTAAATACCTGTTTGCTATTTTCATTTCATTACTATGTGGATATCGCTCAATATGGACCTCAGTATTACAGTGTGGCTACATTTTCTTCCATATACCTTTTAGATTTGGAAGTTAATCCTGGTTATTTTCACTTGACTCACTTTTTTTTGACATATCATAAGTCTTCTCCATTTGAAAAGCTTTAAAAATGGCTTTTTTATGTAAGTTTCACATGGTCAAATCTGTCATATGATTTGTCATTTCTATTTTATTCTGTAGAATTCCTTGTGACCCCTCTAACCTCCATTCCGTTCCTAAGACAAATGTCTCTAGATTTTTTTCTTAGTGATGAGTTATCATGAGTTTTGTTTTGGGCACAATATAATGCAGCCAGCTTTCAATATTCATAGATTCTGCACCTGCAGATAGAGCCCCCAGACATTTTTTAAAACTGTGTCTATAGTGGCCAAACTCCAAACTTCTTGTCATTATTCTCTAAAGAATGTAATGTATCATAGCAATTGTTTTTATGGTATTTATATTAAATCAAGTTTAATATATAACCCAGAGATTATTTGGGAGTCTTGTGTATTGATTATATGCAAATTAAGCAGGATTTTATGTAAGGGACTTGGATGTCTTTGGAAAGGAGTCATAAAAGCAGACTCCTACAAATAAAGAAATGATTGCATCTCCAATATTCGTATCATTTATTTTACCACAAAGAAGTGATAAGTGTTTGAAAAGAGAAATATGTTTTAAATGTTACTCAATAGATGTATGCATTGAATATTGGGACCCTGTTTATATGTGTATGTTTTATATGTATCTGTTTTTAAATGTTTTTGTTTTTAAAAGAATGAGATAATAAGTCACAGTGTAAGAGGAAATGTTTCCAAAGCTCACATCTGATAAAATACTTTATCCAAAATAGGAACTTCAAGCATAAGAAAGCAAATAACACATCTGAAAAATAGGCAAATGGTCAGAACAGAAGACAGCTTGTGGGAGAAGACATACAGACAGCAGGTAAGAACATGACATTCAGCATCATATGTCATCATATGTTATATGTCATGTGTCACTGTACACATATGATAGATTTTAAAGTCCAAATCACAGACACCACCAAATACCAGCAAGGAAATGGAGCAACAGGCATGCTCATGTGTTGCCCATGGGACTTTCAAATGTCGTCACTTTAGAAGGTGACTGTGGAGTCTCTTATAAAAATTAAACATGGTCTTAGCACATAATCCAACAATCCAAAGGAGTTCAAAGTTGAGGTTTGTACGAAACCTTCATATGAATATTGACAGCAGCTTGATGTGTCATTGCCCCAACTTGGAAGCAGCTGTCTTCCATTAGGTGCTAAGGTGAACATACCATGGGGCACCCACACAATGAAGAGGTGAAAAGATGAGAACAGACATGTATGTTCTGCGTGAATAAAGTTAGTTAGGAAAGACTGTATTATTCTCAATACATGACATTCTGAGAAAGGTAAAATTGCATAGACAGTAAAAATATTGGTGGTTATGGGGAGTTTAAGGAGGAGAAGGGTGAAGGAGAATATTCAGACAGTGAAACTATCCTAATCACTATTGTGATATGCATAAGTACATATATCTACACCTATATTTTACTATATCTATATATTTTCCAAATGGTATGTACATATCATTAAAGATTTGCCTAAGCCTACAGATAAGCACATCTTTTAGTGCATCTAATGTTGACGACAAAGTTCTTCATTTGTTCGTGAATTTATCACATTTATCACATTAATATAAAATAATAATAAGAGACTATGGTGGGGATTGAGCTGGGAAGGAACACAGGAACAAGAGCAATGACACACTCTAATTTCTGTCCAGCTTTTCCATAAAACTTAAAGCCACATTAGCAAAGGACATGAGATTGGGAGAGTGACGCGGAGGAGGATCTAGAAGGAAATTCTCAAATAATACCACAGTTTCATAAAAGTCAAGTCCTTTAATTTCCCTTCTATTTTTCTGGAGCTGTATATTGGTGAACACTTTCTTAACATCAGTTCCTTTACTTTGTAATGGCGGTTGTTAGACTCCTTATTCATTGTGCAACTTGTTTCCCAACTCTCCAGTTGGTTTCTCGCAACGTCTTTAAAATTTTCCCCTGCTTTTGATGTTACTCCGTTTCCTGTGTGCCTCACACCTGCACTAGGTGTTTACTTGGTGCTTGTGTTGGAAGCATTCCCCAGATTTCTGGCAGTACTTGCCTGTTTGCAGTGAAGAACAGACACGACAAGGCTCCTTGGAGGCTCTGCCTGCATTTGTGGGGCTGACTGAAGTGAACAGCTGATGAGCACAGAGCTTGCTGGGGATCCTTTCGTACATGGCATTCGGAGGATGATGCTCCCCGCCCCTGGTGGACCATGCTCGGGAGTTGGCAGTGGAAATGATCTGGTTTCTAGGAGGTGGGTTTTATTTGCATCCTCTGTTGTCAGCATGGAGTTGCCTCTCTTTCTTCCTTTCTATTGGTTTATGTCTGGAGATTCTGACTAAGTTTTTCTAGATATTACAGGATGATGGAGGGATAGCTATTTCACCATACAGAGTAGGAGTGAGAACCTGGTTTAGGAAAACCTTACCTCTTCTTTAAATATATGTTTCAAAGACTACATCTTTGTTTCCTGTTCATACCTGTTCCCCAAGGCAGTTTGGTTATCTGCTCTCTGAGCTTCTTCCAAAGTTCTGTGGACAGGTCAGTACTAATATCAGTTGTTATTACTATTACAGTGCTTGTTGCCATACACAGCACAGTTATCTTGGTTTGATCATCTGCCTTGATTTTTCTGATAAGTCATTTGTCCTGCCCCTGTCTGTTTTCAGTCTTCCTGTAATGAGAATGATACAGTTGTTTAAGTAAAATGTGCATCCCACTCTCAAGATATCCATGTTGTATGTCTAGAATGTTTGAATGTTGTCTTATCTGGAAACATAGTCTTTGTGGGCTGGTGTGATTAAATAGAGTATTTTGAGGTTAGAAGACCATCCTGATAATTTGGGTGGCCCTGAATGCCCCCACAAGTATTCTTTTTTTTTAAACATTTATTTACTTTATTATGTATACAATATTCTGTCTGTGTGTATACCTGCAGGCCAGAAGAGGGCACCAGACCTCATTACAGATGGTTGTGAGCCACCATGTGGTTGCTGGGAATTGAACTCAGGACCTTTGGAAGAGCAGTAAGTGCTCTTAACCGCTGAGCCATCTCTCCAGCCCCCCCCCCCCCCCCGCCACAAGTATTCTTAAGATATAAGAGATACAGAGAAGAGAAGGCAAGGGGACCACGGAGGCAGAAATTAGAGTGCAGCAGTCTCAAAGGAACTGCTGGAGGTGCAGGGTGCTGGGAGGGCAAAGGATGGATTCTCCCCTAGGGTCTTCAAGGGAGCAGGATCCGCCAACACCATAACTTTGGACTTCTGGCCTCCAGAAATGTGGAAGAACAATGTTGCTGTTGCAAGTTATCGTGGTATAAGATACTACGGAATGACCACAAATCATCCTCTAGTTTTACAAAAGACAGGATTTATGTTTCAGATTTTTATTTTCTTTGTTAGTATGAGCAAGGGGCACTTACTATGCATGTTGAATCTGGAAGTCATTTAACCTGTTTTAATATTTCTCCAATTTTTGGAACATTGGTTTCCTTTAGTTAGTTCCCATTATAAGTAACACTGGGCATTCCAGTGATGCAGACCTTAAAAACATTTGTTTTTTTGTTTGTTTGTTTGTTTGTTTTTTCATAAGCCAGGGTAACAACTCAATCAGTAAAGTGCTTCCACATGAAAACTTTAGTACAGGTTCCCAGCATCCATGGTAAAGCCAGGTACAGAATTATATTCCTGTAACAAGTGATGGGGAGACAGAGACAAGAGGATCACTGGGGTTTGCTGGCCAGCCCAGGATAACCCAACTGGGAGTCTCAAGTTCAGGGAGAGACCCTGTGTGCTGACTAATTTTATGTCAGCTTGATGCAAGCTAGAATTATCTGAAAGGAGGGAACCTCGATTGAGAAAATTCCTCCATAAGACTAGGCTATAGTGCATTTTCTTAATTAGTGATTGGTGGGGAGGGTCCAACCCACTGTGGTTAGTGCCGTCCTTGGCTGATGGTCCTTGTAGCAGGACTTTCTTAGAACCACCAGCTCCCAAATAATGGCACAGAGACTTCTTATTAATCATGGAAGCTTGACCTTAGCTTTAGCTTGTTCCCAACTAGCTCCTATAGTTTAAATTAACCCATTTCTATTAATCTGCATTCTGCCACGTGGCTCATTACCTCTTCTAAGTATCATACGTCCCACTCGCTCTGTCTGATTGGCAAATTTCACCTCTCTTCTTCCCAGAGTTCTTGTCTCTTCCTGGAAGTCCCATCTATCCTCTCCTGGCGAGCTATTAGCAATCCTGCTCTTTATTGAGCCCATCAGAAGGTATCTTAGCAGCGATACTCTTTGCAGTGCACAAAAAAAAGTTATCTCACAGTAGTCTTGGTGATGGAGGAAGGTCATTGGTTAAGTAATAAAGAAACTGTTTGGCCTCATAGGTTAAAACATAGGTGGGAGGAGTAAACAGAACAGAATGCTGGGAGGAAGAGGAAGTGAGCTCAGACTCGACAGCTCTGCTCTCTGGAACAGAGATGCCATGCTCCCCTCTGCAGGGCAGGCGCGATAGCTCTGCTCTGAGGCACACGCGATGAAGCTCCGACCCAGGATGGATGTTGGCTAGAATCTTCCCGGTAAGCGCACCTAGCGGTGCTACACAGATGATTAGAAATGGGCTAAATTAATATGTGAGAATTAGCCTAGAAGAGGCTAGATAGAAATGGGCCAGCAGTGTTTAAATGAATACAGTTTGTGTGTTGTTATTTCGGGCATACGCTAGCAGGTGGCCGGGGTGCTGGGGATGCAGCCCCGCCGCTCATATTACTACATCTTGGGTTGAATAAAAAAGCAGGCTGAACAAGTCAGTAAGCAGCACTACTCCATGACCTTGCAACAGCTCCTGCCTCCAGCTTCCTGCTCTGTTTTCCTGCCCTGAGTTCCCTCAGTGATGGACTGTCACCTGAAAGTGTAAGCTGAAGCAAACCCTTTTCTCCCAACGCTGCTTTGGTCATGGAGTTTCATCACAGCAATAGTAACCCTAGCTAGGACATCCTGTCTTTAAAAACAGGCTGAGAGTGATTGGGGAAGACACCCAGCATTGATTTCTGGCATCTCCATGCATTTGCACACGTGTATATACACACACACACACACACACACACACACGTTTTACTAATTATTTGCACTTATTTTTCAGTGGGTCATGTATTTGTATCCTTTGAGTGTTTGACTGTTTCTTCAACATGACTTCCAAAAAATAAATTAAAATTAAGTAGCACTAATTTTGGATTTTTGTGTTTTAATAAAAAGCTTGCCTGAAAAGTTTTTTTTCTTTCTAAGTTTATTTTTAGGGTTAGGGAGTTGGACTCAGAAGATAGAGTTGTTTACTGCACTGAATACCTGGGTTCAATCCCCAAAATGCATGTAAAGGTGGAAGGAGAAAACTGATTCCCCAAAGTTTTTCTCTGGACTTGATACGTGGGCTCTGGCATGTATGCCCACACTCACATACAAGTAACTAAGTTAAAATGTATTTTCTCTCAAGAGCTATGTGAGAATACTACTTTCATTCCAGCTCCTCCTACAATGCAAGTTATTATCCTTCATTTATATTGTGATGTAATATAAGATCATCCATACAAAGAGCCTCTAGCTTAAATTTGCTTGCAGTTTTTTAACAGCAATGTGGACAATTCTCATGTGTTTAATATATAAAGATATATATATTTCTATATGTAACTTGCTTATGTCCTTTGTTCATTTTTTGATCAAGATTTTAATATTCTTGTTACAAGGGTATAGTCATGCACATTTAAAGATGTATTTTAAGTTAAAATATAAGTATATCACTTTTCTCTTTCTACCCCCCAACTGCTTCCATTTCCCCTCCACTTCACCTCTTCTCAAAATGTTAGTATTATTATTTATTATTATGTACAAATAGATAAATGCAACCTTATGAATCTGTCTTTGTTGTGTGTATGTGATTTCGGGGCTAATAACGTGCGAGGACCCAGCCCATTGTAAGGGGAGCCATACCTTGTCTGGTGGTCCTGGATTTAATAAGAAAGCAGACTGAGCAAGTCAAGGGGAGCAAGCTAGTAACCAGACCTCCTCCATGGCCTCTGCATCAGCTCCTGCCTCGAGGTTCCTGCCTGTTTAAGTTCCTGTCCTGACTGCCTTCAATGATGAACAGTGATATGGGCACATAAACCAAATAAACCCCTTCCTTCCCAAGTTGCTTTTAGTTATGGTATTTCATTACAGCAATGATAACCCTAAGTAAGACAAAATAGGTACCAGGACTGGGGTATTGCTGTGACAGACCTGACCTTGTTGCTTTGGGGAGGACTGTGGAAGGACTTTAGAACTTTGGACTAGAAAAGACACTGGGAATTCAAGGCTTGGTGAGATTTTCTGGGGGAGTCTGGAAGCTAAGATTATTGAGAGGTTGGGAAGGGAAAATAGAACAGATTTCACAGGTGGACTGAGGGCAGTTAGAGTTAGGAACCAGAGGTATCAGGTGCGGTGGAGAAAGGAGGGAGAAAGTAATGGAAGAAACCACTGGATTGTGGGCATTGGAGGAGGGCAAAGTGAAAACCTCCTGCAAAGGAAATTCCATGGAATCTGTGAGAGTAACCTTAGCAAAGACTCCTAGTAATGGGAGACATGGAGCCTGAACCAGCCATCTTCTGTAACCAGGCAAGGCCTCAAGTGGAGGGACTGGGAAACCGACCTGTTGTTTATTTTACTCTTTGTGCGGGGCACCACCCAGCTCCCAAATATATACACAGAGACTTATTCTTACTTATAAATGCCCAGCCTTACCTTGGCTTGTTTGTTGCCAACTTTTCTTTTGCTACTTCATTACTTTAACTTTGCTACTGCTATGAATTTTAATACAAATATCTGATAGGCACATTTCTGAGACAACCTCTGTGAAAGGGTCATTCGACCCAAAGGGATCATGACTCACAGATTGATAGACATTGCTCTAGACTCTAGTGATCTTCAACCTGTGGATGACCTTTTGGGGGTGGTGAATGTCCCTTTCACAGAAGTCTCATATCAGATATCCTGCATATCATATATTTACATTATGATTCATAATAGTAGCAAAATTACAGTTATAAAGTAGCAACAAAATAATTCTATGGCTGGGTGCTGTGGGACAATGGTCTGTACCCTCTCAATTGTAGTTTAATAAAATGCTGATTGGCCAGTAGCCAGGCAAGGAGTATAGACTGGATGACCAGACAGGAAGTAGAGGCAAGGCAATGAGAACAGGAGAATTCTGGGAAGTGGAAAGACTCAGTCTGCAGTCATCACCCAGATGCAGAGGACGCAAGATGTGACTGCCTTGCTGGAAAAGGGACCAAGCTACATTGGCTAACATAGATAAGAATAATGGGTTAATGTAAGATGTAAGGATTAATATAAGAAGCCTGAACTACTAAGGCAACCAGTTTATGATTAATGTAGACCTCTGTGTGTTTATCTGGGACTAAACTGCTGTGGGACCTGGTGGGACAGAAACATCAGTCAACATCTGGGGGTCACTACTACATGAGGAACAACATTAGGAATGTTGAGAACCACTTCTTAGAGAATTCCAACCAATACACAACTAATAACCCCTCTGTAATACACAGGGGATTACAATTAAGAGATTACATTGAGGGGCTGGAGAGATGCCTCAGAGGTTAAGAGTACTGGCTGCTCTTCCAGAGGTTCTGAGTTCAATTCCCAGCAACCACATGGTGACTCACAACCATCTATAGTGGCATCTGATGCCCTCTTCTGGCATTAGGTCATACATGCAGATAGAGCACTTATATACAATGAAATAAACAAATAAACAAATGTTTTTTAAAAGGAGATTGCCTTGAGTCTCAGAAGAGGTTTTCAATTTTTCTTTTCAGCACTGTTAAGGCCAGAAGACTGAGGATTTTTATAGTCGGAGTACATGCATTTTATATCATGATAAGACAGGGGGTAGAGTACGGTGGTTGAAAGAGAGTGGCCTATAGGCTCATATATTTGAGTATTTGGTCCCCAGTGGGGAAATCTTAGGTGGTGCAAAGTTGTTGAAGGAGGGCTTGGGAGTTTCCCAAGACGGGTGCCATTCTCGCTGTGCTCTGCTTCTTGTCTGGGAACTGGGATGTGAGCTCATAGCTGTTGCTCCAGTGCCATCCTTCCTATCTGCTGCTGTACTTCCCATGATGATGGATGGACTCTTACCTCCCTGGACCTGTAAGCTCCAAATAAACCCTCCCTTCTGTAAGTTACTTTGGTCATGGGGTTTTATCACAGCGATAGAAAAGTAACTAATACAGAGAACAAAAGCTGTCAGCAGTCCAGCATCAAAGATGCAACTAGGGTTTTTCTTTTTAAATTACAGAGACCCAATCCAAATCCTACCTGCCTCCCTGTTCCCAGTTACTATTTTTTCTTCTGAATTTCTGTCACTTAACATTTATTATCTCACACTGCTAGTCTACTCTTTCTATACTAACTTACAGAAAAATTAATGACTTTAGAGTTATATATCCAAAGTATAGTCCAATTCATAGAGCAACAGGATTCAGAGTTTGTCTGGTTGGGTTTTGGTCTTCCTATAGCCCAGTATCCCCACTAAGCACCAGTTCCTCTCTTTCGGAAAGGTAATGTTTATTCTGTAACATTGCATGTTGAAAGCATAGAATTTGCCTTTTGATTTTACAAGGGGATTACAATAAACAGATTGTCTTGAGTCTGAAAAAGTTGGAATCATAACTATATTTATGAAAAATAATTAAAAATAGATGGAAAGCCTTGCAAGAGGCTGTGCTTGTGGGGACCCTGAAGGCTTAGCTTCCTCAGCTTTATATTAATAACCCTCTTCTATGTGTTCTTCTGTACTGAGATTAAAAATATATTGTCAGGATGTTAGTTTAGTTTTGTGTGTTCTTACCCATGCACACCTAGGTCTCAGACACACTATGGTAGTTGAACAAATAGTCCCCATATGTTCCTTATGTTGAGACTCTCCTGCCCTCTGGTATCCTGTGCCTTCTTTCCTGGGCTTTAGCACTGTGAAGCAGCAGTTTTATTGCTTTGGTTTTCTGGGGGACAGTCCTCTAGAGGTTGCGGGGTCTTGGTAAGGGTGTTGTTGATTATAGAAGGATGAGTTTTGGTTTGGTGGTGAGAAGACATTCTTAGTAATGAATCAAGATGTTAAGTATATCTCTAATAAAGATCAAATAGGAAGATGTCCATTAAACTAAAAGAACTCAAAAGTTTTAAAAAAATACTATCTACAGTGAAATTGTAAAATTTAAGTAGTTTTAGGCTTGACCCCTTGCCTGAGTTTTGGCCTAGGTGGAGAAGCATAATGTCCTTGCTTAGAAAGTGCCTGGTCATAGAAATTTACAGGCTAATTGCCATTACTATAGTTAATGCCTAGCAATGTGTGTGTGTTTCAAACCTTTTAAAGGCAGAAAAAGGAAGTGAGAAAACAAGCAGCCTTTTGCTGAGGCGTCGTTGAAACACTAAATAGCTCCTTGGACTTTGGTGCTTCCAACACGGAGTAGGTCAGTCCTGCTCATTCATGGCAGATGAACTCCCAAACCGCTGTTCTGCAGAGTTGATACTGCTGGTCCTGACATTCTGACTTAGTCTGAGACTGAAAATGGCTTTGCAGACTAGGAGGGGAAGATGCAGAACACTCATCTCACTTTCTGAAGTCCTGATGGCAAACTGTTTTCAAATACCACTGTGTCCTCGATTCTGGCAGAAAAGAACGGCGGAGAGACTTGTTCATTGCAGAACCAAAGGAAGGGGCCACACAACTGGGTTTCCAGATGAAAGTCCAGTTCATTTCAAAACACTGCTCACAGAGTGAAGAAAGCAGCTAAGAACTCCCTGCCTGTCGCTTCTGAACATAACTTCTTTCCCTGTGATGAGTTGTGGTAACCAGCACTGTTCATCCTCCCCAGAGGAAGGCCAGGCGTTCTGCCTCAAGACCCCCCTCCCTGTCGCTTGATGTCTAGCCACCATAGCCTTGTTAACAGCCGGGTGGTTTGCTTGCTTTTCAGGATAACAAAGAGAAACCTGGGTGAAGACGGTGAAGAAAACACAGCCGTAGCAGCAACTGGCAGGCAGCCAACATGGAGTCACGTTCTCTGGAGAACTGACGCTATTTCCATTCTCCTCCACCGGCCTAGGGATTTGAAACAGTGGCATGGTTCCTGAGAGCCAAGCGGGTTTACAACATCCTCTCCTGTTTCTGTGACAGTGCCATGTCACATTGTTTAGAGTGGCTAACAGTCACTGCGTTCACCTTTATGTGACAGCTTTATCTGCATCGACCAGGCTTTCAAATGTGAACTATTTCTCACTGTGTCTAAAATGATAAGACTAGTTATTTTTTGTGTTTGACCTTTCTGGGGAGTTAGGTGGCCATTGCTTTGCTCCTTTGGGTTCACTTTCTTGAATTCACAGGCATTTACAGTCATCCAAACTGGGTTTGATAAGCATAATTCAGATTCCCCCCGTCTATTCTCTCATTCATTTCTCCTGCAATCAAGTCCCACTTGGCCATAGTAAGCTTCTTTTGTTCATCACATCTGTCATTTAAATGGATCCGAAAGCTGATGGAAGAATGGGGCTCCAGCCTGAGGCTCAGAAGCCTCGACAGGAACAATGTGCAGAAGAAGGCAGGTTTTAAAGACAGAGGAAAACAGAAAAGAAAAGAGAAGACCCAAGGAAACGAAAAGAAAAGGCTTTATTTGTGAAGCAGGCAAACAAATCTCGTGACTGTCCAAGGATGGGGGCTGTAGAACAAGGCGACACTTTTTCAAGGGCATGCGACTTCTTTGTATCCATGTTTTCCTAGAGTTTCATGTCTTTTACTTGAGGCCCACTTTTTAATAATAATAATAATAATAATAATAATAATAATAATAATAATAATAATAATAAAATTCTCTGTGGGAATTTGTCAAGATCTAGTCTGAAGCCAGAACAATGATCACGAACACTCTAGGAATTCTTTGGGATCAAATTCAGGGCCCTGAATATGCTATGCAAATCCTCTATCTCAGGCCCATCCAAAGCATTTGTGTTAGATTCAGTACTGGACACCCTGTAGACTTTACAGGAAACATCAGACTGCAGGCCCTGTGAGGACAATCTCTGTGGGTATCTACAGAGAAAGGCTTCTTCTTCCACCTTCTACAGAATGGGGGCCAGCTCTCAGTCACTTGTACATGGGAGGCAGAACCCTTTGGAGTTTCAACATTGTGTGAGCAGGGTCCTCACTTGGATTTCCCGCCTTAAGTGGGCCCTGGAGCTCTGAGTGCTCCTCTACATAGGAGCTTACAACCTACTGGGGTAGCAGAAACTTTAGGGTAAAAGCCACCTCGGTTGTGTACTTTCAGCCAGCGTCCCTGCTCTGTTCAGCTTTTGGGGACTTACAGATATTAATTTTATGCTCGTCTTCTGAGGCATTTGAGAGTGAAGGAGCACTGTGTAATTAGATGTTTCTGTTGTCTCGGTCGGGGGGCGGGGGGGCTGCTCAGGAGATGAGGGCTGGAACATGGTTCACCAATGCAGTCACGCGAGGGAAATGCTGAGTGTTTGTGCGAAACCTCCAAGAAAGCAAGTCAAGTCTTGTGACCTCAGTTTCTTCGAAACAGCAGAATTTTTCTTGGAATGTGTTTTCGGGCCCCTCCCAGGTGTAGCAAAGGAAGCGAGTTTACTTCAGATTATTCCTGACAATTGGCTATTGGCATGTGTTTATATGCCTCTAGGCAACATCATGCTTTTGCCACCTTTCACTTGCCCTTGTGGTTGTACACTTACCTGACTCTTCTTAACCCTCAGAGGATAAACTGTCTGATGCTCTGAATAAAGTTGGCTTTTGCGTGAGACTTTAGACTGCCTGTTTATCAGCTGCATGCTCCCAGGCCCGTTGCCAGTTATAGAGATGAATAATTCATCTCACCACGTTTCTACTTTGTGACTGACACTGTGCTTTCTCGATTCTGGCAGCTGAACTGTGTTCAGAGCTTGTACCTTGTGGGTTTCTATCTTACCGAGGCTTTCCTTGACTAAGGACTCTTTGAGTCTACCTCAGTATCCACCCTTGCTGCTATTCGCCCTTGCCATTGGATTGTTAGGAGAGAGAGAAACGCAACACTTAATTCAGACAGTGTGGGTCACTGCTGTTTTGATAGGGCTGCCCTAGGTTGAGGTGTGTGTGTGTGTGTGTGTGCGCGCGCGAATGTGTGTGCACGTGCGAGCATGTGCGTTAGGATGGGTGAGTATACAGTTCCCTTCCACAAATACAGCAGGACTGTGGTCAGCCTGATCCTAAAGGGAGAGCATGTGAACAGGAATCACACCCCGCATGCTCCTAATGCAAACACCCGTAAGGTCAACCTCTCCCCTCCTGTACAAGCAAGCCAGCCAGTACACACGGTTGGAGACATTTTCTGACATATCGTCCCGAGAGAGGGATGGATGCTTACTTAGAGGTGATAACAGGATAGCTGAAGGAGAACCTGGCACCAAGACTTAGTATTAATGGTCACGGTTCTTAATTCACTCACCTCTTTTTCTGCCTTTTATGGAATATTGTAGCTGCTATATGAAATCAAAATAGATTCATGAAATCCATTTAAGGAACTGCATGAGCAACTTTTATTTTAAAAGCCACTGACATATTAACAAACGTTCAGGAATTTATTGAAATGCCTATCTGCATTGGGGTACTGACGTACCATCAGATTAAAGCAGGGCTCAGTGTTGCCCCGCCCTTTCCCTCCAGCTAATTTGCCTTTGCTTTTCTATTTCTCCTCTTTTCCTTAGTCCTGTCTGCAGCCTTTAGCAGTGCATAGAAACATTATGAGAACAGAAGCTGGTCTATTCTCCTCACCAGGCTAGGCCCAGCATGAGGACAGTGCCTAATTCCTACTCAGCTCTCAACAAACATTCATTCTGAAGTAGGATTGGAAATGATGCTTTGTGTGTAATTGTTACTATACCTCCAAACTTTAATTCTAATTAATAATAAAAAAAACATATTCCAGGGCTGGGCCTGGCAGCACATGCCTTTTACCACAGTACTTGGGAGGCAAAGGAAACAGATCTCTGCGAGTTCCAGGTCAGCCAAGATTACATAGTGAGATCTTGTTTATGAAACCAACCAAGCAGCGGCCACAATACAAAGCACAAAAAACACCAAGAAACAAAGTCCCCTCTATTCAGCAAACATAGAGGACACGGTATTGTATTTTAATCTACTTTTCTTGACGCTCAAATACAGCAAACAGTGTTGAAGCTATTATGTCCTAGCTCAGCTGACATTTGGTGAGTATATACTAGTTATTAGATAATAGACTCATCATTACCTCTCACTGTAATTCTTTCAGCCTCGTGTCTCCAGATAATTTGATGTTGTAAGACAGCGACATCTATAGTAGCAAGTCTATGAGGAGCAATGCCTGGTGTATAAAACAGACACTGGGCACAGTCTATAAAGAAGGAGGCATGGACTTTATCACACTAAACTATCACACGGACCCTCTAAGGGAAGCACTAGTATCATCATCATCATCATCATCATCATCATCATCGTTACTGAATTTAGATGGGAAAAAGAGATTAAAGCTCACATGGAATGATGTGGGATTCCCCTCTGTATGCTGTGAATTCCACTGGTGAATAAAGAAACTGCCTTGGCCTGTTGAATTAAGATGTAAGAGTTAGCCAATAAGAAGATAGAGCTATGGGCCAAGCAGTGATTTAAATAATATGGTTTCTGTGTGATTATTTCAGGGCTGAGCAGCCGGGAACCAACAAGCGGCCTTCTTACAACAATGGAGTTAGCCTGGTGCTAGTCGGTTACTAGAGATTAGAGTATGTATACAGTTGGCATGTTGCTGGTCTGAATGGTTCAGATGAAAGGGCAGTCCTTAGTTGGGGCTTGGGACTGGAGCTTTCATTGATAACAACCTTGAGTGGTTTTTCCTGTTCCCAGATACACAATACCCCAAAGAGTGCAAACTGTACCTAGAACTGACCATTGCGGGAATTACCAGTTGTAGTAATAAGAGCGGCGGGGCTGCGTCCCCAGCACCCTGCTGCCTGCTCGGCTAGCTTATGCCCGAAATAATTACACGGACACTGTATTCTTTTAAACACTGCTTGGCCCTTTAGCTCTAGCACTTACAGGCTAATTCTCACATCCCCATCAACCCATCTCTAATAATCTGTGAGAACGGGTCTTACCGGGAAGATTCTAGCCTATGTCCATCCTGGGTCGGAGCTTCATCCCGGGAGCGGGGCATGGCGTCTCTCTCAGGCGTCTGCTCCCGAGAGGAGAGCTGTCGAGACTGAGCTCACTTCCTCTTCCTCCCAGCGTTCTGTTCTGTTTACTCCTCCCACCTATCCTCTAACCAATAAAATGGGCCAAAGCAGTTCCTTTATTAGCCAATGACCTTCCTCCATCAACCAGTCACTGCTGCACACTGTGTTAGAGCATGTGACTTCTCCACTATGGCTGGCAGAAGTAATAAAGAGCTCTTGCTTGTCTTGGATCAGAGTGAGCGCTGGCTACAATGGGAGCCCAATGAAAAGAATTTGGAGAGCTGTCATTATTCCTGCGAAACATATAAAAGCAAAGCACAATTTAGTTCAAAACTACACCTTAAAAATCTGCACTTTACACAGCAGGTCAGAACAGAACCAGGACACCCCATGTCTGCTGCTGGAAGGTATGGGTGAATGAGAAGATGGGTTGTATTGCAGCAGGGGCCATGGCCTTTTCTCTAGAGCCTCCGAGCATGCTGTCAAAAAGGGAGAGTCATTCTCTGTTTTTCCATTGAGAAAGTTACGTGCACATGATTAAAGACAACCCAAAGACTCAGGTGTGGTGGGGACAAGAAGATCAGAAAGTCAATGTCATTCTTGGCTTTATAAGGTATTTGAGGCCACCCTGGGCTCTGTGAGACCTAGTTTCTGAACAAATAAGTTAGAAAACAAAAACATGAAAAAGAAGGCAGCAAAAGCTTACTTTTCCACCCTAGACTGTGCTCTTTTCTCCAGAGGCACCATTATTAACAGCTTCCCGAGCAGTTTTTTTCCCCCGAAATATTTTATGCATAAATTATATATTCCGCAGTTGTGTGTAAGCACTTTGAAAAGCACACATCATATTAAAGCACACCCACCTCCAATTCCCCCGTAATAATCTTGCCTGTGAGCAAGGCACTTAGCCAAGGGGAGTGGGAGCTGAAATTTAGTATGCCATGTTCTCAGGGGGAGGCTGAGTCTGCATGAAAGGCGTGCCGTTCCTTCTCTGTGGAAAAGAAAGGTACAGCCTGTGGTCCTGGCTTACTCTATCAGCACAGGGCCACTGTTCTCTCTCATCATGGCACTGTGTTCGGCTGAAGTGAACGAATTACACTTTAGCTAGCTTCCTATTGGTGGGCGTTGGGGTTCCTTTGCTTTTCTCCTCATAGGGAAAAAGAAGGAGCCAATTTCCTTGTCCGCACACTGTGTGCACCTGTGTGAGCGTGACTGCAGATAAAGTTTGGTGTGTTGGTTTTGAGATTCTGAGATATTTGGTTTCAGAGGAGAAACAAAAACATGTTGATTTAAAAAGACTTGTGCTCCAGAGGTATTCCGTCTTTGATTTTTATAAACAATATTCCAAATTCTCATCACTTTCAGCCTTGGTAATTGCCTTCCAGCTGCTCTGGGAAGTGTTTGCTTTCTTCTCACGGTCTCTAATCATCTTAGCAGGGACCTATCCTCTTTACCCCGTCCTCACCCTCTGTCAGCAGGGCCTTGGGCATGGCAGCCCTTTCCCTTATTTGGGGGGAGATGCCTAATCACAAAAGTTCAGAAGACTCAGTATCCGTCGTCTGATGGTTTCATTCGGGTGTGGTTCAGTATTAAACATTTGAAGATCTTCTGCATTAAATTTTAATGCATTTTCTGCCACCCTGAAACACTGAGACAATTTAAATCTCAAGTGAAGAGATTTTCACAGAAAAGTCTATATTCGCAGGATAAGTGAATATTCTGGTGACTTTCTTGGAATGGCTGTGTGAGTCTTGAATCTAAACTTTTGCCTGTCTGCCTGAGGCAACTAGCCATTCCTCCCATCCTCTTGAGATCTTTTAAAGTTCCATGGTTCTGCAATAGAGATAATTTGTAAGTTTAGTGTTAACATTTACAACCAGTTAAGTAACTGACTATAAACAAGTTAAGTAATCACTCCTGAAAACTGGACACAGCTGTTCTTCAAGATACAGGTACAGGATGTTCATTGAAAAGCAATTCTGGTTTTCACACTTAAAATATGTAAAAAATAATTGGGGTTTCCAAAGCATTCATTTCTTATATAATTAGACTTGCATCTCCGTGTCTTTTCATAATGTTCTTTGCTAGTCTGGGTGTTGAATACTAAATTGGCATTGCACAGACAAAGCATCCTTACGTCACAACAATCACTGTCCCCCCTCCCCCCCCAACTAAAGCCTAAATCCTTCCACTTGACATAAGCAAAGATCTGTAGGGTAATAACATTAAAAAACTAGAATGACCCTGGCTAATTATTTTAAATATTCTTTCCTAGGGAAACAATTCCCTGAAGGTGTTTTGACTGGGGCTTGAGGGATGAGGTTGGTTTCCAGCTTTGTAGTTTCTTCTTCTCACTCGGCTCTTCAGATGATCTTTTCTGTTGCTAAGTGCCCAGTTCTTCCAGGGACCCCCCCCTCCATATTCCAGTTCTCAGATAAGTGCCTCCAGTGTCCTCCCAGCAGCTGACAGGAATGGGGGTTAGAAATTAGCTGTGCAGGTTAGGTATACCACCCCACAGAAAAACAGCCAATTTCTTTCTTGGCTAAAATCCAGAAGGTCCTTGGGAATCTTGGTAACCTCATGCTCGCCAGAGGCTAGAGATTCGAGAAGTGTTTGGGGGCTCTGATGCCTGGACTGGTTTCTCAGTAATTTTAGGGTTACCACCTCAGAGGGAGACCATGTTAGAGGAGTAATAAAAGCCTATCAAGGAAAAGCTCCTTCTGGTCTGGCCTGGGTAGAGACCTAACATTAACATTTTAACTGGGTTGGTCAATTACCCAACCAAGGGATCATCCCTAGGATGCCACACTAAAGACACAGGTGGAATGATTTTTCCCTTTAATGAGACACTGTATGTTTCTTTCCCCCAGTTCTCCCCCTTTTATATAGACCTTGTGACTCAAGAGGCTCAGCCACACTGCTAGCCTACCCACCCTTCCTTTTGTTTTGTGAAGCTAATCAGAACTTACATTTTTTTGTTTGTTTGTTTGTTTGTTTTCTGATACTTTGGGCTGCCTTATTTCTTTCTCTATAGTACCCCTCTTCCTGCCATGTTGCTGTGTGCAGTACGTGGTGAACCTGCATGCTCATAATTCAAATGCCAAGGCTTTTCTCTGTCTCCATTCGCCTCCTCTGGGCAGCTACTTTTCATTTGAATTCTTGTAAAATTGTCTTGAGCTTCTGTTTGGGTCTGCTCTTAAAATTCTTTTGTCAGTGAGACGAGGAACCCCAAGGAGGGACCCCAGTTTCCCCAGAATCAGTCACGGATGTATTAATCTGAATTAAGTAAACTTCTAAGGCTGTCAGGGAGACACACAACTAAGGTGTGACTGAGCAGCCTAGGGAAGTGCCTGGGGAGCTGGGGACTTCTGAATGCATCCCACGGCTGGCTTTATTTTTTCATATTTTCTCTGCTCTAAGCCAGGAAGAGAAACTAGTTTCCAGGACTCATTTTCTAGCTCCAAGAATATCGAAGCTATTTTGTTTTCTGTTGTAATAGTCTCTGTGCATGTATTGCTTTAATGTTGATTGACTGATGTGATCCCTGGGAGATTCTCATTATCACTGTGTACAGCCGAAGAAACAAGGACATTAAAAAGTTAAATGAGTTGCCTAAGGCCCCACAGGGCAGCTGCTAGGTGGGAGAGCCAGTTCAAACCTGGCAGGCTGTACTGTTCCAAATAGAAGATTAGGGTGGAATCCCTTGAGGAAATGATCTCTACTTATTTCTTTCTTTACGTAGCATGTTGATGAACCTTGTGTAGAAAAATGGCATAGATTTTCCCAGGCTAGTTCTTCATAGAACTATGCAAGATTATTCGACAAATTGTGTGCCTCTGGACCCCATCAAACCATCCGAACACTCTTCTTCATGTCTCTTAAAGAAATGTGTTTATAAGTTTGAAGTCCCATGTCTCTCCCTCTTTTCCTGAAACTGACAGCATGTCCACCTGCACACTGACAGGTTTCTTTCTGTTCTGTCTGAAGGTGAGTTGATTGTAAAACGTAAGTTCAAGACAAGGATTTGTAGGTGTGGCCCCAGGTAACTGCAATATATCCCAAGATGTATTATAATGACAATATAAAAATACAGCTTCGCCTCAAACAGGATACGAGATACTTTATTCAACAGTTAAAAGTTCTACCCCTGAGCTATATCCCCATAGTTTTTATTTTTATTTTGTGTGTGTGTGAATTTTTTTGGCTTTGATATTTTTTATCTTATCAATTTTCTTGTTGTTTGTTTTGATTTTTATATTTATTTATTTTGCTTTTCCTATTTTTTTTTTTTGGGAGAAAGAAAATGTGAAGTTGGACGCGTAGGGAGATGGGGAGGATCTGGGAGGAGCTGGGGGAGGGGAAACAATATAATCAGAATATACTATATAAAGAAGTTTAAATTAAAATTTAAAAAGAGAAATAGTTTATTCTAGAGTCAAAATATGTGTGACCAGATCCTGGGAACATAGATTTAGGCCACCTCCTATTCCATGTTGCAACATGGTAACACTTTGAGGATATTTTTATAGAAACCAAGCAAAGAATCACATAAATCAAGGTACTTTTTAAATATATTGGTAGAAGCAATAGATAGGTTGTTAAAGCAAAGCAGGGAAGCTCCAGACAGGAACTGACTCTGTTAGCTTTCCTTTTGGTAGAAGCTAGTGTCTGCTAAGTTCATACTTTTCAAAAGATTTGATATTCTATGCCAGCCAGTGGTGGTGCACACCTTTAATCCCAGCACTTGGGAGGCAGAGGCAGGAGGATTTCTGTGAGTTCGAGGCCAGCCTGATGTACAGAGTGCATTCCAAGACAGCCAGGGCTATTACACAGAAAAAAACCCTGTCTAAGAAAAAGTTTTGGTGTTCTAATAAATTAATCAGTGTTGTAAAAGGGCCACTAAAAGCTGCAGGTTATTTCTGGAAACTTTTGTTTGTAACGTTCTGCCCCAGATGAGACACTCTTAAAGCACAGTGCCCAGAGAACTTAGAGTTCTTTTTAAAATGACACATTGGAGTCACTGTAAATCTAGAAGCTACATGTTTTGGAGACTATTTGTCAAATGGTCTTTCCTTGAATCAAATATGTCATTCGAAATGCGTTATGGTTGCTGTATCATCTCTCAATAATCCACATTTGGAATCCCAGGTGCAGTTCTTCATGAGTTCTGTCTTTAGAGTTACCAACATGTAGTTCTTCGTGTCCGACTTTCCAGGAGAAATCAATGTTGAAGCAGCTGCTCCCCTCTGCCAGACAGCCTTGTGGATGCCTGGCATTTGCAAAGGCACTTACTTCACTTTGATTTTCTGTTAACTGAGCATCCCAGTAAGTTCTGGTATAGGACAGCCTTTCTGGGTGGGTGGTTCCTTTGGGATCCCTGCTGAGATGTTCTTTAAGAAATGTCAGCTATACAGAGACTGTTTATCATGTTTTTGTTTGTTTCTTTGTTTTCCTGTTTGTTTTCAAAAGAGAGAGAGAGAAAAAGAAAGACCGTGGATTTGGGCGGGTGGGGAGTTGGTAAAGGGGACTCCTGATCAGAATGTATTGTATGAGAAATATTTTTTCAATAAAAATTATTATTATTATTATTTTAAGGAGACATCAGTTAGTGAGGAAGTGGGAACTACCCTGGCTTCTTATAGAATCAAGATAAAAAAGACTCCTCCAGGACAAAACAAACAAATGAATAAACAAAAAATCCACACAAACAACAGCGAGGAGAAAACTTGGTCAAGCAGTCTAGGTTTGAACCAACCGCTGTTTTGTAAATGTCAGTCCCTGGAAGCTGTCCCCACCCCCAGGCTCTTGTCTCCTCATGGTTCCCTTGTCCACAGCAGGTTTGCTGATGGATCTCTGTTTGATCCACTGTCCCTAACCAATACCTGTGGTTCATTTTGATTGTCTTGCTGGCTGATGTACTTCCACTCAGCTGTGGCTGTCACATGCTCGTCGGAAGAATGAGGAAAACACGGCATTTAGAGGTTGTTTTCATTGTGCATTCAGAGATCGGAGACTTTTTAGATGAATAACCCTGAAACAGCAGTCAAAGTTTTCTGATGAGTAAATATGGCAATTTAGATGTTTATGACAACTGTAAATCTTCTCTCTATAGCGCCTTGAAAACCATTTTAGATTTTCCCATAGGTCCCAAATACTTGGAAATGATTGATTTTAGATGATTAAACATAACTTCCCCAACATCTGAAATCATATTTTTCAAGTTTAAAGAAACAAAACAAATTTACATTTTGAAGTAATTTGTCATTAGCTAAGACAATAATCTACTTGGGTGTCATCTTTTATTTTCCTTCCTACAGATCAAATTGGATGCTCTAATCAGAAATTTGAGCATCATTTTTTTTCCCCTAGAGGTAGAAGTTACAGAAGCCAAGCTAGCTGGCATTCAGAATATGTCCAAGTGACCACAGGGCAGGGAATGGCGAGTTAGCTCATGGTCTCTTGATATATTCTTCAACTTTAGCATGTATCCGGGGGTCTTGGGAATCTTACCATAAATTCTTTTTTTAAGTTTCACCTCTGGAGAGTCTGACCTGGTAGATTTTGAAAATGTACATTTTGATTTACATGTTTATAATCTACATTTTTCTTCCAGCTGCTGAGGTGCATGTTTTTAGAACTACGCTGAAGTACTGAGGGAGGACCAGCATGCTTTTGCCATGATGTAGAGTTTCCTGAGGTGGGGAAGAGTCTGGCCATTGTAAACTACCTAATGTTGTAAATAAGATAAGCAATGTCCTAGAAAGTCTGAAGTTCTAAGCTACACGATTTAGAGTGAGTTGTCTGGAAGAAAGCCTCTGATGGGTACTTGAATATAATTTGAGATTTTTGGGGTAGTCTCAAGAAGGACAGAGCACAGATGTAGGACCAGGGGAAAGCAAGTGTGTGGTCCATCCCACCTGGGCACTGGGACATGCACTATACTGTATCTTCTTCAGGTCTTAGTCTGGAGAAATGAGATCAGTCTTTTGTAGTTCACATCAGTGTATCCCTGATTTTGAGTTGCACTGGGGTGGATGGGCACCACGACATCCTATTGATGAAGTGACTCTTGCCACAGGAGGCATTTCTCATGGGAGAATCCCTGTAGAGCCACTGGTAACCCAAGCCTCCTGAGAGTTGAGTGACATGTGTAGTAGCCAAGCAAAGAGAAAATAGGAGGGGTCCATCAGCATCCTGTGTGCTTTGACAACACAGTTACAATGCTGTACAATGATCCGTGTCTCTGAGAAAGTAAGAACAACAGGAGCATCCACGACAGGCAGTTCTTCTACGAGCAAACAGAGTCTTCTCATGGATGACTCCAATTCGTAGTCACCGTGGCCACTCTTGCTGCAACATTTTATGTAATAAGCTTGCTGCTTTTGCAATTCCTTTTATAATTACAAGGGAAAATATGGGCAACATAGACACTTGCCTTTGACAAGAATTTGTCATTCTGCTGTATAAAATATGACAGTCTCTTCTGGCAATTCTGATAGCCATCATCAAGAAGGGGAACATGATTGCCAGAATTGAATTATGGATTCCCAGGCTGCTGTAAAATCATAATCATTTGCAGATGATTCTGTTTCATGCTCCTTTTAATGATATTGTTTATTGGGAGGAGGTTCCCTTGCTCGGAACTTTCAATGAGAAATGTGCTGTTCTGGAAACCACTGAAGCTGTTGTCATTGGTTACTTGGCTACATGAAACCAAACAGCTTCTCCTAAGTCACGTTTCTGTAGAACATGAGTGTTTGTACCGTGTTCTGCTTAGAGCAAATTGCATGCTGGCGCTCTTCTAGAGAATCGCAAATGATTTTCAATTATTAAAGGCTCTGCAAGTGAGAAAACTGCTAACTTTTGTTTTTAACTATTTCCCAGAGTCTATGTGCTCGCAGAAGAACTGCCTGTCATGGATATTCTCGTCATCCTTACTTTCTCAGAATACATGGATCATTGTACAAACTTAATGTGCCATAAGACCACAGTTGAGGGATATGCAAACAAGGCTTTGTGCCTCAGAGCATATTAGCCATGCACCCACCAGCAGCTTTGTAAAGACCCGTGAGCTTTGGAAAACCGACTCCAACATCTTCCTACCAGTGCCAGGCAACCAGAAGGCCACAGAGGGAACCAGAGCAGCTTCTGGGGATAATGGTAGACTTATTTCCATGGAAGGGACCAAAACAGCAGTAATGTATTTAATGAAGGCTTGCAGTGGATATAGAAGGCTCCATGAAACATTTTATTCACTCTAACTTATAATAATGACTTAATGGACAAGAAGTTTTGAAATCAGCTAGTTCCTAGCTTCGAATGTTTATTAAATGTCTGGGTTTTTTATTTTTATTTTTATTGGAATGACTTCTCCAAGGGGAATCATGCAATATTAAAAAGACAGAATATCAAAAAAATTAGCCAAGAAACACTAGTACTGTTCTGGTGATAAGAACTGTGGTCCAGTGCCTCTGAATTCACATGGATCCCCATGTTCTCAGTGGAAGGTACCCTTCCAGCATCCTTTTATTAAAAATGTTTAACTTGCCGGGGGTGTGTGGCGTTCACTGCTTTGCAAGAAAGACCTTTCATGAGCAGCAGTCTAAAGACTTTTGAATCATAGCAGTGAGTGAATATTGATTTGGAAGAAAACCAGCAAATATTTACATTTTGTACAGCCCTGTACACAGAACTGTGCAGTTCTTTAGGAAGCCCCTCCCACTCCAGCTATTATCTGTACTCACAGAAATCCCAAGAATGTTAGAATTATAAGTCGAAGGAGCCAAGGTTCTGTGGAAGATTGTTCAGTAAGCCTTGCAAAGCCAAACACTTCATTGCCCGCCCCCGTGTGTGTGTGTGTGTGTGTGTGTGTGTTGTGTGTGTGTGTGTGGGCGCGCTCCCACGCACAAGCGTGCACGCAATTTACAGAGGCTAAAAGCTGACATCATTCTTTTTTCCTCTTTCACTCTTCACCTTAGTGTTGAGACCAGATCTCTACTGGTGTGGAGCTTACTGATTGGCTAGACAAGCTGCCCAGCAAGCCCCAGGATCCTGTCGCCTCTGCCTCCCCAGTGCTGGGATTGGAGGTGCGGGCCAGCTTGTTATATAGGTGCTGAGCATCCTGGTTCATGCTCTCATGCATTCGTTCCACTCACTGAGCCATCCCCCATTTCTTTGTCTTGTTCTTGATCCTAAGTGATAAGTTTTCATGAGTTTGTTTCTTGGTTCTGTAAGAACATTCTAGAAGAAAACAATAAGAGATTTCCTCCCCTGATCTTAACCCCTTCTTGATTATTTCTGCTCAGCTATATCAGTCAGAATTCAATCATAGGCTTTTAAAATTCCTTATCCATTACTAAGTAATAGTATTCTTGACCCACAGGTGGGTGGTAAGACTTTTACGTGTGTGTGGCAGGGGTGGAGGGTATGTTGTGTGCGTGTGGGTGATACTGTGGGGTGGAGAAGTTAGAGGTCATGTTTGATCCCTTATGGAAGAAAATGGATTGTTCTCTATTAGGAAGCCAAAGGAATCTGGGAGCTGGAGTGCCCTGGACAGGGAAAAAAAAAAGATTATGATAGCATAAGTGCTGGTGAGGAGCAGTCACAGTGACCCAGCAGACAGACAGTAACCTAGCAGACAGACAATGACCAAGCAGACAGACAGTAACCCAGCAGACAGACGGACAGTAACCTAGCAGACAGACAGTGACCCAGCAGACAGACAGTGACCCAGCAGACAGTAACCCAGCAGACAGACGGTAACCCAGCAGACAGACGGTAAAGGTATGGCAGACAGATATGCTTGAGGCTGCTAAGAAAATATTGTCTTTGGCTCAGACTCCTGAGGCCGGATCGGTCTAGGTGGAAAAGCGTGTCTTAGATTTGGAGCAGGTGGGGCCATTTTCACCTTGCTTATGATTCCATTGCTCCATCTGAAGTGTGTTCCTGCCCTTACCTGTAGTCTGCCTCTCTAGAGGTTTCTAGTTCAGGTGTGCTCTGACACTGTAATCACATGAGTGAATGGGTGTGTGTGTGTGAGAGAGAGAATTGGCTTGGCAGAGCAGGATGGAAAAGAGAGATGGAAGTCAGTTTAGAGTGCTAAGTTTGAAGTGAGGTATATAGAAAGCACCTTGGAATACCACTCTGAATTACAGAGGAGTGGAGCAGAATCTGAGACCTAGATGTGGAACTAAACAGAGCATAAAGACTTGGGCATAGACAGGAGTACTCAGGAAGACTGTGAGGCTAGACGGAGTCAGTGGGCATCACTCAGGTGGTTAGAAATTCACAGGCTCTTATCCTGAATAAGTCAGCCTAATTTCATATCCAAGACCCTCTTCTTATAGTCTGAGAGTAATGTGATTTCATCTGTTAGACTCTACTTCCTGTGGGCAGTGAGATGACCTTAGGGCACAATCAAGTCCTTGGTGATTTGTGTATATAGATTACTGGAGAGGCTGCTCCTCTGGCCATTTCTCTTCTCAGTCTTGCCATGAGATGCTGGAGGTGCTGCCTGTGGCTATCTGCCAAGTGTAAGCTCCGCCCATGAGATGCTGCCTGTGGCTCTGTCTGCCTACTGTAAGCTCCACCCAACCCTTTTTCTTGGGGTTTTCTATCAACTCTAAAGACCGTAAGGAAACATGAGGCCATTTTAAATGTCTTTCCTTCCTTCTTCTTCTAGCTCAGGGTCTCCTAGTCTGGAAAGAATTGGGAGGGAGCAAAGGATAGTCCATGGTGTATCGCTTCTCATAGTGTCCTCCGTATTTTCCCCAATACACACTTAAGGGCTTAACCATGTTTTTCAGGGTGAGTGGGGAGGTCATGTGACCTAACCAGTAATTTCTGGTTTGGGATTTTGATCCACGTCTTCATGAGGTCCTGGAGTATCAAGGCCACTACTTAGCTTGAACTAAGGGAAGGAAAAACATAAAAGGAGAAAAACAACCTCTCAAAGTACAATCTAACTAATGTTAAAATAAGAAGAGAAAATAAGTGGGCCTATGGGTTCAAGCCAAGAACAAATGGGAAGCTTGTTCCCCGGAAGCCAGAGCGCCCCCTAGAGGAGGCTCATGTGACACTTAGATGCTCCTATGACAGCAGTGTAGCAACAAGATGGCAGGTTGCACACCTGGGAGAAGGGCAGGTGCGTTCAGAGTCACCTGTGCTTGGTTATGCCTGTGGTGGTCTGTAGTGAGCCTTCTCCTTCCCTCCGTGCCCCCCACCAGGGTCGTGTAGAGTCGTTCCTGCTTTGTGCAAGGTCTTGGCACCTCCACTGTTTTCCTGTGCAGGTTACCCAGGTCTGTTCCTCTGAATGCCAACCCTTCTGGGGTACAAGTTCCCTGGGCAGAGCAACACAATTTATATTCATAAGTCTTCAGCGCCTAGCACAATATCTGACACATAGCAGATTCTAATTTAAATTTAACAAATGACTGAAAGTCAAGCTTCCTAAAAGAATTGTCACGTTGACCAGAAATAGGGCTGAAATTATGTAAAACTTCAGGAAACGTTTCTCTCCTGCTATGTTGGACAGAGACAAGCATGCTGGGGTAGTGCTTTTCTTCTCGGTGACTCTGTTGTTTTGCTTTTTGGTAATAAGAGTGGCAAAGTAAAGACAGGATTTGAGCAAATTTGTACCCTTACCAAATATAGACATCAGATTTTTAACATCTTCAATACATTTTAACTCATGGGAGCAATTCAGAGGCAAATCAGTTTCTCTCGAAAGGCAACTTTGCTCTGAGGAAGAACGACAAGCAAAGAGAACATGCACACTCAGTGTTTTGTCTTTGAATACTTACAGTCTAGCAATTATTAAGGGGAAAATAAAAGAACAAGTGCCTAAAAACAATTGTGTGATTGGGGGCACAGATTTCTTCTTATCTAAAACCGTGGATGACACAGAATTGCCAACATATTCTGTTTCAAAGATGTTTCCACGAACCCTATAAAGTAGAAAGCCTTTCTTTAAGAAAAAAAAAAGGAAGGAAGGGAGAAAAGAAAAAAGAACATTCAAAACTCAAAAATAATAAAATGTAGGGTGGGGCCTAGGAAATGCTGATAGTTTATTTCCCAGTAAAAATAAAGGTTTAGGGAGGCGAGGGAAGATTTTTTTGTTGAGGCATCAGGATTCACTTTCACTGTTTCCATTTATGAAGAAGGGTATGATTTTTGCCAAGGAATTACACACAGCAGACTGAGTCCGTTTTTAGCTTCTAAATCAAAGTTGGAGAGCCACACAGTTTGGAAGCGTCTCAGCTATGTTTGAAATTGCAAAGGGGCCCTTAGGTGAAAGGTGGTCTGTGAATCTAAATAAATATTCCTGTTATTTCATCACCGCGCTGAGTTACCTTGTCAGGCGCACAGTCCTCTGCAATGAGACTGGGAACATAGGGGAGAGGCATGGTAACCTAAAGATTAAATTTCACAGCTGTAAACAGCCAGAGAAACTTCTGGCAGAGAACTGTCAGCTGTAAATTTGCAGCCTACACAGGCAGCCAAGCTTTGTTGGAGGAAAAAAAATTCTCTTGAAAAATATGTTTTTCTAAAGTTTGGTTTCGAAGAGAAATCAGATTTCTGTATTTTTAGTAAGCATGGGGGTTGTGAAGGGGTTGAGATGGAGAGAATATCAGAAGCGCTTTGGAGGACCTGGAGAATTTTCTTTGCTTTGTTTTCCCTCTCTAACTTGTCCATTTCTGCTTCTTTATATAATTAACCATCTGGGTTGGAATAGCTGGTAAAATCATATTTCCCGAGTGCTAGCTGGGTACTTGGGCTAGTGTTGGTATTTGGGGGACCATAGATCAGACAAATGTTGAAGGTTTGGTCCTTGGCATTTTGTAATGTCTAGGAAAGGGGAAAAGACCAGCCAAAAGAAAAACAACAGGGGACTTTCCTTAAGAGGAACCACCATTAGAGGTTAGAACAAGTGGTTCTGTGTGGGCTGCAGCCAGCAGCACACGGCGTTCCAGAGGCTGCTCTCAGCATCAGACACAAAGGAGGGGAGCTCTCAGGCAGCTTGAATGTTGCAGCCTTGGAGGTCTAAGATGCTGTCACTGAAATCAAGTTGAAGGAGTTTGGCTTCCACTTGGCGCAGCACCTGTTTAGGGACTCTGAGACCCTCATGTGCCTAGCCACCTAGCGTGATGATGAGCTGGATAACATCTTTTTGGAGAGAAGGGAGAGAACACCAGGAATACTTGTTAATTTTTAATTGGTTCATTCCCTTTACACACATATTAGCCTCTTTTCATCCCTTCTCCTGACAAACTGTCTTGAATTCACGAGTCCCCCTCTTTCATATCTTTTCTTCTCTGCTGTGTTTATTAGTGGTACCTGTATGTACGCAGATAGGACGGTGTCATTTACTTAAGCCAAGGCAACTTACCAGCGTCTGCACTGCTGTGTCCTGCATGGCTCCGAGGCTCTACCTAAGGGGGATTGAGGGGGAACGAAGAAAGGCGAGGCACATAGATAGAAACGGAGAAGCTGGAGTTGTGTGCCTAGGCTCACTGATGGAGAAGGGTCGGCACTCCAGAAGCCCAGTCTTTATCATATACAGTTGAGCAGGGTCACTACATACAGATGAACAAGAATCAGGCTGGCTCTGGGGAGAAAGTTACAGCAGACATTTCTGCTTACCGTCAACTTTTATAGTTGGATCAGACGAAGTTTTTGCCTCCGAGCCTCATCTGAGGGAGACTTTGCCTTGACACAGTTGCACCCATGTCAACAGCCCATGTCCAATCAGGACTCCATTCCCTTGGGGCTTCCTCTGCTCTGCAAAGTACACCGTTGGAAATATGACTTTCCCAGTAACCTATAGCTGCTCAGGTCAAGGCGAAGCCCTGCGAGTTCCTGTTCCATCTATAACGGAAGGCTGATGGCCCCAGTCCTGTGCAGGTCGGTAGCGACTGCCACTGTGACTTTGTGGGTCTAACAGTTATGTCAAGCCCAGAAGATAACATTTTCCATGGCCCTTCCCCATCCTCCGGCTCGCACACTCTTTCTTCAATGTTCTTTGCGCCTTTGAGTGGGTAGCAGAGATGCCCTATTTAGGACTGAACGCTCAGTGGTCACTTACTCTCATCACTTTAACCGTCTAAGAGTCAGTCACACACCACAAAAGAAGCTTCTCTGACCAAGGCTGTGGGTAAAATATGAATATTTAGGAAGCAGTTTGATGTGATGTTATCATTTAGCAAAGTAACAGTACTAGATTCCCCTCCCATGCCAGGGGCTTCCCTGGCTGTGAGATCTTAACTGGCTTTATCTAATTAGACATAAACTACTCCTGTGGGGTGAGCCTTCAGGCCAGTCAGAAAGCAGTTGATCATTATCACGCTACACTTGCACGGGTGGGCAAATCTTGACTTGTCGGTTGACATTTTATCACTCAGGGTCCATATGTGGGTAAGACTGTTGGTGACTCCCCCCACCCCCGCCCAGGAGCCTGCATTTCGAGCATCGTGAAAGCTAACAAAAGTGTCCCAGTTTGAATTCTCCTTGTTCTACAGCTAAAGTCATAGTTTCATCATTTAAAAATTAACATTCAAATGAAGTACGCACGTGAAGGCTTAAGAGGAAAACTGTTTCCATGTGCCTTATCAGTCTGAACTCTAAACCCTGACCGCTGTCACATCCAGCTGCTGCTTCCGGTATTTACAGTCAGAATTTGAATGACTGTGTCTGACCCATGTTTGATTTGTTGACATCATCTCTTAACGTCTTGTCTCCATAAATGAAGTCATTGTGTTAACACCCTTACTTCATGGTCACAGCACCTAAATAGTCAGATCTATTTTTTCAATCAAGTTATTGATGCTTATTAATTACTTATTATGCTACTTATTATAATTATTTGTTATGTTACTTTAGGTATGTTGTTTAGTGAACAATAGCACTCCACATCATGTCTCGTGTTGTCCAGCTGTCTTGGAGTTGACATTTGTTTCTCTTCTAAGTGTCGTTTTCTCTAATGCTTCAAGTCTCTGTCACTCATATGTACCAGAACTTTCCACATTCATAGACAAATCAAAGCCGTGGTCACTTTCCGCAGTGTCCTTGCTGGAGCCTGTTCTTCTGTGACTCCTCTGGATGGCTCTGCTTTGGAACGCTACTTGTTCTTCGGTTCTGACCTGCTGGTTTGCACGTGTGTTGATTTTTATCATTTATTTTGCATGTGTTGGAGCTTTTAGCAGCCTCCTATTAAGCAGGGTGAAGAAAATATAATTTTTAAGATTCAGATGCCTGAAAATGTTCTTTTTTTATGCTCACATTTTTTTGATAGTTTGGGTACATGATTTCACTTTGAACAGACTTCCCCTCATAGCTCTGTAGTCACCGCTGTGGTTTCTTCCACCGAGGCGAAGACCGATGACATTCTTATTCACAAGTCTTCACAAGTGATTTATTATTCCTTCTTCTCTAGAAGCTTAATTTTGCTTCTCTTTGTTTCTGTTGTTTTCAGAAAACATTGTACGGGTTGGAAGGTGTGAAAATTTTCTTCAGTCATTGTAGAGATGGTGGCCATCACTCCTATTACAAAAGGCAAGGTAAGAGAAAAACACAGTAGGTTAGGCTTGATGAAGAATGGCTAGCAATACAGAAATGCAACCGGAAAGAACAGAGTTGACAGAGGAAGTACCCAGCAAGGTCTGTCTGTCCAGATGCATCTTGGCTCCTCTGGGCAGCATCTTCTCCTCTGGTTCAGGGCCATGGCCTTTTCTGCGTGATAGCCTTCAAGAAACAGGAGATAAAGGTGAAAGTGACATTCCTGGGCTTTACAGTTTTCTTTCAGGGAGGCAGGGAACAGCTTCTCTGACCTGCCTTAGCCAGAGAGAGGGCTTTTGGTTTCTTTGACTCACTGTAGAAAAGGATGGGTGTTCAGGGCTGGTTAGACAGCTGACTTCTAAACCTGCCGTACTTTGAGGGGATGGATGCTGAGTCCCAGCAGTTCTGTAGTATTGGCCTTGTCATTTATTGTCATTGACCACATCAATCTAGAGACCCACATGCTTTAGTTTTAGGGAATTAGAGACTTTTTTAGTTATTTGTGTGTATGTGTGTATTGTGTGGTGTATATATGTGTATGTTTGTGTATCTGTGTGTATACGTGTGTGCATGTGTGTGTATGTGTGTGGTGTGTATGTGTGTGTATGTGTGTATATGTGTGTGGTGTTTATGTGTGTGTGTGTATGTGTGTGTGTATATGTGTGTGGTGTGTATGTGTGTGTATGTGTATGTATATGTATGTGTGTGCATGTGTGTGTATGTGTGTCTGTGTGTATGTGTGTGGGGGCCACATGTGATCCACAGTGTGTGTGGAGGTCAGATTGATAACTCAGTTCTCCCCACTGTGGGTCTCAGAGACTGCACGCTAGTCATCCAGCGTGTATGGCAAGCCCTTTCTACCCACTGAGCCATCAGTTCTGGGGAACCTTGTTACGAGAAAACGACATCATTTATAATCGCCTCCCTGCTCTGTCTTGGTCGAGCCCCTGTGAGGCACACAAGCTCTGGATCCCCTGGCTTCCCTGCCTTGCTGCCTGTGTTGTCCACCTCTTCATACATTTGGCTCCCTCATTTCTTTCTCTTTATTTCCCAATGTGTACATTATTGCAGCAACAGCAGCAAAGGAAAAAAATGAGGGAATTTTGCTTAGATTTCTGAGCTATGACTCATTTTCTGCGTCTGTGCCTGCTTTCGTGGCTCTCATATTGGAAGCATCCCTCAAGTGTCTGTCACCCTCAGCTGTCTGCTTAGATTCATAAAGAGACATTAAAAGGAGATTGAAATCTCGGAGTGCGGTGGGGGGAGGGGTGGAGCCTCACGGGGCGTGCCCACTGCCACACCCATCAATTTTGAAAACATTTCTGTTTTATTTGTTTCTGTTAAGGCTGGAGGGTGTTTATATTTTTTGGTGTTCATTTGCTTGTTTTTTTTTTTTTTAATTTTAACTATTGAGAACGAGCCTTGCACTTCCTGCCTGGGGACTGGGACTAAAGTCTGGTTGCTTAGTCGTATTTTATTTTTTTATTGCTATTGTTGTTGTTGATATTTTAAGCTGGAGTTAGGAAAAGAATCTAGAGTCCGCTTCTTCATGCTATGGATTGTCATTTAATCTCCTTATTTCTATTTCTCATCTTGTCCCAACATCGAGTGTGTGATCCTGAGACCTGAGACCCAGGAAAGAGTCCGCTGGCTTCTGTGTTGAGCATGGGAGTGGTTCGGAGAAAGGCTGACAGGTTGTGAGGTGGGAAAGTCATGAAGGATTCTTAACGGGCTGGGTCTGGATTTGGATTACACCTTGTATCTGTCCTGAGATGCTCTCCTGTCCCCGTGTTATAGATTTACGGGGACATGTGTCTTAAGAAAGCCTTATTTCTTTGCAGTGTTCTTTCAGTAGCCTGGCTATTCCTTCTTCCTGGCTGAGTCAGAGTCACACTTCCATCTCCTCAGCTGGCCATTTGTTCTTGTGGGTCTTCCGTTGTCACTTGCTGGTGTTTAGGACACAGGCCGGCTGCCCTTCGAAGTTCCCACTAGCAGTCTGGTTCTGCTCAAAAGTGTTTAAGTTTCTGTTCACGTCCACACTAGCCGTGGGCCTCGAGCAAAGCCCTGGAGTGCCCTGCCTTTCAGCTTCTCACTTGTAAAAAACCAAAGACACTCCCCGCCACCCCCAACGAAGACACATAGAAATTGGTGAACTACGAAGCATATACTTGCTCGTCAGTCTCTTGATCGAATGGCTGAACTGAGCGTGGACCAGTGAGAATGCTGTGGAGAAAGCAAACACGGGGTAAAAACTGAACATATGATGAGTAAGCCACAAAAGGGAAAGAATCCCTTTCGGATGGATGAGAGCCACCTCCCTCTCAGCCCAGCTTCCCGGAGGCTGAGCTCGTGACAGGAGATGAGGGCATCGGTCACAGCTTCCACCTGTTTGGATCCTCCTCCTTTCCTCTCAGCATGAGCATGGCTCCCTTGGCTTTGGGTTTTGCCCCTGCTGTCTCCCCCGGGTACCTCAAGCGAGGAAGAGGCTGTCTGCAGTGTTCTTTGACCTCCATTTGAGACCGCTCGTAAAAATTTTCTATTTAATTGCAAATTTGTGTTCTCACAATATAAATCCACAGCCTCCTGCCTTGTCTGTTAGGCTATATTACTTGTATAAATCCAGGACAACAGTAGAGAGAAGTAAAAAAAAAATGAGATGCTGAACACCGTCATAATTTTGAGGCATGAATTGCCACTTGCTAGACTCCACGGCATTGCAAAGCTGTGAGAAGCTTGGGATGGTGACAGTGACATGCAGTGTATGAGCAAGGGCCTTGTGAAACAGCGAGCAAGGGTGATGCTTCAGACAGATGTCGGGAGCTGCGGTAATCATTGCCCATTTGTCCCTCCCTGCCTCGCTTTGCTCATCTATAGACTGAGTCATCGAGAGATTCGGTTTAGCAGGATAAGCTTGCTATGGCCCATCTCTTCCACAACAGCAACAATTAGGTATCCAATCATCTGAAAAAAACTTCAGGCATGTTTGAAAGAGGCAATCAATGGCATGATATGTTTGAGGAGAGACCCCCCAAAATGCTGCCAACCAGCCTTGCTGATCTGAGCTAAACATTGTCTGCCCAGTGCCTGGAAATTCTGCCTTGGCAATCAACTTCCACTGGAGAGTATTCACTGAAAAAAGTAAATGTAAATTTTGCCTAGAACATTAGCAACCTTCAACTCTACCATCAAGGTTTCATTACAAATTAGTTCAGTTGAAGGGACTTGAATCCTGGAAACAAGATCAGGTTGGGGCTCCACTATATCCATTTTGTGGAGCAACCCCCAAATATAATCCTATTTATGCTCCTTACTGGTAAATGCAATGAGCTTTTAAAGTCTTAGAAGTAGTGGTGCTCAGTTATTAGTGACATGACACCGTCAAAGTGGGGCATTTCCACTGAAAACACAGCCCTGTTTTCTGCAGTTTTGAAATAAAAATACAACTTTATACTTTTGATATTCTAGTGTAGGACGTTGGGGATTTTATATGAAAAGGTAATCGTATAGGAATCCTGAAGCTTCAATGTTCTAGGAAATATTAAAATGTTCTTTAAAAATTAAAAGAGGTTGATTTACTTATTCTGTTGTATGTGCGAGTACAAGCATGCGTACGTCACAAATGTTGTGTACGTGAGTCTAGTAGATCAGAGGGTCTCCCTTGTGGATCTTGGGTATCAAACTCAGGTCCTTAGGCTTGGAACCACGCACCCTTACCCACTGGGTAATCTTATCAGTCTTTAAAATCGTCTTTATAATAAGATCTAGCAATATTCTTTTGTGTCTTGTATCTCCAAATGCTTTTATGTGTTGATCTCATTAAAGTAACAGTATTGAAGCTGGGCAGTGGTGGCACACACATTTAGTTCCAGCACCCAGGGAGGCAGTGGCAGGCAGATCTCTGTGAATTAGAGGCCAGCTTGATCTGCAGAGGGAGTTCCAGGCCAGCCTGATCTTCAGAGGGAGTTCTAGGCCAGCTAGCACTGTTACACAGAGAAACCCTGTCTTGAAAACAAACAAAACACAGTATTAGTAAGTGTTTCCTGTCTCTTCCTGTGTCCAGACATGCTAACATAGCTCTTTATACTTATTTGACTCATTGAATAAAAATTTGTACACTTATTCATGTTTTTAAAAGCGAAAGAGGGTTAATCAAAATTTAAATAATATACTATACCAAACAAAATAATTGCTATTCCAAAAAATAATTCAACAAAATCTAATACTCATTCACAATATAAACAAAGCTAAAGGAGTCAGCCAACCAACTAACAAACAAGCAATAAAAACTTGAGGGAATGAGGACTAGTGCAGAACTCCTTCAACTGAATAAAACCCATGCATAGGAAACCCGGAGTGTAATATATTGTTGCTGGACTGTCTGCTCTGTCAGGAGAACACTGCAGCACAGTAAGGAAGGGTACACACACTCACTGTAATTTTTCTTTTTTTCTAAAAAGATCTTTTTAGGTTTTCATAATGCACATCCATTATGCATGTCAGTGCAGGGTCTCCTGAAGGTCAGAGATGTGGATCTGCTGGAGCTGAAGGGATTAGAGGTAATTGTGAGCCATCTGAAGTGGACGTGGGGTGCTGAGAACTGGACTTGAATCCTCTGGATTAGCATTCCATGTGCTTAACTGCAGATTCATCTCTGCACCACAACACTGGACATTACTGAAGAGGAGACCCTGAACACGGAAAGCAGAGAATTGATATGGTGGTTGTGATTGGTAAAAGTTATCTGGAGCCTTCTAAACATAGCACTGCTGTGGTCTTGGGGTCCCTTGTTTGCAGATGTAACTATATCTACACATAAACAATTACATCCATAAGTCTATAATTGCTTACTTATGTCTATCCAAAATTTTTGTTTTGGACTGTTTTGGTCCAAAAGAGCTACCTGTATTGTCAGCGTTCATAAGGGCTTACTCTTAGTAGAGAATATATACATATCCAGCCTGGAAGATGTACACCTTCCCTTTATGGTTTGTTACAGAAATGTTAATGTTTTCTTGAATTTTGTTGGATATACTTTCCTTGTTGTTATTCTCCCCTTTTTAAGCTTATTGTTCTAGAAGTATGTTTCCAACTCAGGAGTTTTATTTATTTAGAACATCTTATATGTGATGGAGGAAGGTCATTGGTTAAGTAATAAAGAAACTGCTTGGCCTCATAGGTTAAAACATAGGTGGGAGGAGTAAACAGAACAGAATGCTGGGAGGAAGAGGAAGTGAGCTCAGAGACGCCATGCTCCCCTCTCCCGGGCAGACGCGATAGCTCTGCTCTCTGAGGCAGACGCACGCACGCGATGAAGCTCTGATCCAGGATGGACGTAGGCTAGAACCTCCCTGGTAAGCCACCTCGTGGGCTACACAGATTATTAGAAATGGGCTAGTCCAGATGCAAGAGTTAGCTGAGAAGAGGCTAGATATAATGGGCCAAGCAGTGTTTAAAAGAATACAATTTGTGTGTTGTTATTTCGAGGCATAAGCTAGCCAGGCGGCCGGGGTGCTGGGGACGCAGCCCCACCACTCCAATTACTACATATATGAGAACAAGACCTTTTCCCCCTTCTTTGCTCATATGCTGGCTTCAGAATACTTCTCTGTTATAAGCATTGATAAAACCAGAGAAGACTTCATAAAATCCAATTACAATATTCCTCATAGCAGGATAGTTTAATGTATCTTGTTTGTAGCTTCCTTCAAGGTGTCTAGAGGTGTCAGTACCACAACAGAAGCCTTGAAACTACACACATAGCACAGTTTTCTCTCCTGGAAGTCAACCATGTTACAAGAGAGGATAAATGGAGCTGTGCTGCTTCCTAATCTAAGACAACTGAGTCCTGGTTTTATATACATTTTGGGGATTCCCAGCATGCTACAGTTTTAGGGGTTTGGTTTTTTTTTTTTTTTTTTTGTGCTGGGTAAGTCACTTGCTAAAACTCTGCATACCTGGCTTGAATTTGAGAATTACTGGAGCTGAGTCTGGCTGTTCATGCTTTCAAAATGGCAGGCAAATTTATCTTCTTTTTCTTTTGATATTATTTTTACTAAAAGACACCTTTAAAATATGTGTTAACTTTTCTTTAGCCATCTGAATGGCAGGTACATAAACCCGAAACCAAATTTAACCAGAGGGAACACAGACACTAAGGATTTATATCTAGGCATCTCCCACAAGCACACCAGATGTTCCATGTACCAAATCATCCCTTGGTGCTGAAATCTAGATCTTACTGACATCCAAATATTGCTATTGCAAGTGCTGAAATACTCCCAACTCTAACATGTATAAAGAAACCAGACCTCTTCTCCAAATCAAACTATGTAATCGCTGAGACTGCTCAAAGCACTGTGATTTACTTCAGGGATGGGAAATGTGTAGCAACACACAAAAACACCATATCACACAGCGTTTCGGTTATCTTTAACATGCCTGTTTTCAAAGCTAAATACTAGTGCTTCCTGACAGGTGTAGAGTGTAAAATTTGGCATGCATTTTGGGTCATCCATATCGCTAGCTACTTAGGAGGTGACTTCATCTTTTCTTGCTGCCCTGTGTCTATGCAAATGAGAAGGAAAAGAACATCTGTCCAACTGTTGCTGTCTCACTTGTCATGCAGAACATGTGGTCCTGTGTTTGCCTCTCATCAGGGTCCATAGATGCAGCGGCAGGCTGGAGAGTTGCATCCTTGACTCAGCTGGTACCTTTAGAACACACAATCAATCTTAGCTTAGAGCATCCTTACACCTCTGGCTTTTTATTGGGTCTTTCGAGAGGGATTCCATTTTTGGATTATGCAATCATCTCTCCTGTAGCTTCAAGCAAGAATTGCGTATTTGCACAACAGCATTTTTGAATAATTTGACAGTTTACAGATGGAAATGTGGTCTAGAAAGAGGTAGTTTCCCAAGAGAGGAGTTTCATATCTTAATGCTAATACAGACTTTATTTTAGTAGCCTTGGGTGAAACCCGCTGCTCTGTCTCTATCTTTATTTAATCCTGTGTGAAACGTAAGATGGTTACCATACAACCCGCTACCATTGTGTTGTCATTGGATGGCAGCAGGCATTACTTATTACTTACAAAGCCAGGCACTCTTGTTAAGGTACATGTTTCAGTGATAATTTATTTTAAAATTTGTGATTTGAGAGTATACTATACATTTGGTAACTCATTTATGCAGCAAAGTTTCCCAAATTTGGTAAACTGGGTAGCATTCACCTTGCCTAGAGGCCTAATAGCAAACTAGACATCATGTAGCTCTGTTCTCTTGAGATCTGTGGCCCAGACTCCATGGTTGCTTAATCTACCTGGTGAAGAAATGTTTTGTTCATTCAGACAAAAGGACTTAGACCTCATTAAAGTAAAACACATGGGTTTCCAGGATATAGCCAGTGCCCCGAACTTATACGTTTCTTAGCCTTTCGAACTGAGATTACTTTTATCCTTCATTTCCCTGTGAGCCCGCCTATTTCCCGAGCAATGCCCAGGTAGAATAGTTTTACACCACGTGGAATAAACAAAGTGTGAGCTCTCCTTTCAGATGAGAGCGCAAATGCAGTGTGGATTTACATATGAACACAGACACGGAAATCTAAATTAGGAAGGAACAACGCGTACCTTTGTAACTCTTTAAAACAATGGATGCCATAGACGGAGGTGAATCTTGGTTGCGTTTGTGTCCTCGGTACTTTAGGGCTTTGCCTTTGTTTTCCTAGCACGATCAGTTCTCTAAGACATTGTGGGGATGGCCTGGGCTTTCTTGAGCCTCTGGAAGCCAGGCAGTACACTGGGGCCAGCTAAACAATAAATAATAACAGATGTTGAGTTTATTGACTTTTGAACCTTCGCACCTGTCGATTAATCACGATATTATGGCAAGAGCAAAGGCATAAAATTCAAAAACAGACAGAAGATGCAGATAGGTAAATTTCCCAGCAGGAATAACTGCAAACCTTTTTGAGCAGACAGAAAATGATGATCACTTACGGTCTTTAGGGGCCACTAACTAAGGTTTATTTAAATGCTGTAAAGTCCACCCCTTCAGACTCTAATGAGCTACTTCCTTACACTTGTTAGGAGAAAGTGCTGTTGTTACGTTTCCTTAAAGACCCATGCCCCAGATCCTTCTTGTTGAACATCATCTTCACTTTAAAGGCCAGCTTTCATTGTTTAGAGCACCCCTGTGAAACGTAACACATACACACACACACACACACACACACACACACACACACACACAGTTTAACAACTAGGCCAATCTGGTTTCTCCTGTTTGTATTGAAATTGGCTCCCAACCATTGGCTGGGTATTAAAAAGATTTTATTTTATGTGGCCATATTAATCAATATACAAGGGACAATGCAGTTGGTACTAAGAAAAAGAGTGAGTCATCAGGTGGAGAGAGGAGCCCCAGGTCAGAGATTCCAATATGCACTCATAACACTCGGCTATAACGACATGTACAAAGTTCTCCCATATGGCCACAGACTGCAGAATAATCACTGCTGAAGGTTCTTGATGGCTGATTTGGATTTGTTTCTGAGTTCATTTGCTCGTTCCTGGAGGAGTGGACCAGATGTGCAGTCAGTACTAAAAGAGACGTCCCCAGATAGTGTGGTGCTGATGTAAGGGAACTGGTAGGTTTTTGCCAGGGATGTGATCTTCTCAGTGTGTAGAGTGCAAGCAATATCCACAGAAAGGTGGCGGCTTTGGAACTGTGGGGATGCTACCTTCAGAATTCATGATTCTGGGATTGTCGAGTTGTAGCAAGTTAGGATAACTGGAAGTCGAATTTTGCTTGTTTGTGCATGTGTACATACGTGTGTGTGTGTGTGTGTGTGTGTGTGTGTGTCTGTGTGAAGGGGGGGGGCTCCAGGCATCTGCTGTCTCCAGCTCCAGCACTAGGGTTACAGATTTACAGATGCAAACCATCATTCACACATTTTAGGGGGAAACTGAGGCCCTCATACTTTAGCAGCAAACATTCTACCCACTGAGCCACGATATAGCGTGAATTCTAATTGGTTTTAATAATAAAAACCGGAATCAGATATTAGGGAGTAAAAGCTGAAAAATCAGAGAAGCAGAGCAGCCAGCCACTAATCTTAACTCTACAAAATCCTCAGACCGAATGAGGTATTCTTTTTTTTTAAAATATTTATTTATTTATTATGTATACAATATTCTGTCTGTGTGTATGTCTGCAGGCCAGAAGAGGGCACCAGACCTCATTACAGATGGTTGTGAGCCACCATGTGGTTGCTGGGAATTGAACTCAGGACCTTTGGAAGAGCAGGCAATGCTCTTTACCTCTGAGCCATCTCTCCAGCCAAATGAGGTATTCTGTCTCAACAAGTCTTCAGACTCAATGCTATCTCTATGAAACCTCAGACTGAGACCTGAGCCCCTGTCTCCTGCAGCCTTATGTTCCTCTCTCTACCCAGCCATATCACTCCTGTCTCAACCTCCCCAGCAATGGGCTCAAAGGTGTGAGCCGCCATCACTTGGCCCTGTTTCTCTTTTAGACTGACGGAATCTTGGGTAGCCTAGGGTAGCCTTAAACTTAACAAGTGCCTGAAGATCAGAGTGTGGAACTAGTCATACTAGTTAGCTATAGAGGTCAGGCAGTGGTGGCACACACCTTTAATCCCAGCACTCAGGAGACAGGAAGCTGGATCTCTATGAGTTCAAGGTCACTCTGGGCTGTGCGAGACTGAATTTGTCTAAAAGAGAAACAGCCAAGTGGTAGTGGCTCACACCTTTAATCCCAGCACTAGGGAGGTAGAGAAAGGAAGTGATTTGGCTGGGTGGAGAGAGGAATAAAAGGCAGGGTGGGGGGTGGGGAGAGACAGGAGCTCAGGTCTCAGTCTGAGGTTTTGTAGAAGGCATTCAGTTAGTGCATTCGGTCTGAGGATTCGGTAGAGGTAGTGTCTCTATAGTGGCTGGCTCCGTTACTTCTCTGATCTTTCACCATTTACCCCCTATCTGAATCCATGTTTTTATTATTAAGACTAATTCTAATTTGTGCTACATCATCTTCCTCCCTGGAGTCTTATTTTCAAGGCCTCAAGAAGTCATCCTGCTAGGGATGTAGCTCAGTTGGATAGAACGCTTGGATCCTTGGATTCAATATTTAGCACCGTGTAAATCAGGAGGAGGGGTGCACGCCTGCAATTATAAAACCCAGGCGATGGAGGCAGGGGGATCAGAAGTTCACTTGTTTCCTGCTAATGCATAGAGAGTCTGAGCTATGTGAGACCTGGGTGGGCACAGAGGGGCCAGCTATATGAATTCGTTCAAAAGGCAAAATAAAACAACTCATTCAACAACTAACTGCTGGGCTAGATTCTATAGATTTAAAAAGGGACAGGATCTGTTCACTGTACTCAGGAATATATAGAACCATCTCTTAGAATTGAGGGGTACTTTTCCACCCATTATCTCTTTTAATCAATTAAGTTACCCTGTAAAGGATGCATTTTATTTTAAGTAAGGACAGTAAAACTCAGAGAAATGAAGTGGTTTGCCCATATCCTTCAGTTAGTATTAGACCATGAGCTTAGCAGAATTCTGCCCTCTTCTAAAGAAGGGTTGATTCCTTGTTGCCTAAATTAAGGTGGAAAGACTACTTTCTCAAATTTTTCTTTTTTTTTTTTAAATATTTATTTATTTATTATGCATACAATATTCTGTCTGTGTGTATGTCTGCAGGCCAGAAGAGGGCACCAGACCTCATTACAGATGGTTGTGAGCCACCATGTGGTTGCCGGGAATTGAACTCAGGACCTTTGGAAGAGCAGGCAATGCTCTTAACCACTGAGCCATCTCTCCAGCCCTCAAATTTTTCTTTTTTATTCTATTTTTTAATGCATTAGTTAGATTTGGTTACAAAGAATTAGACAGAACTTAAATCTCATTGGCCTACCAGCCACTTCAAACACCTTAGGACTTTATTAAGATGGTTTATCCCTCCTGGGCTCCCTCATCCTGGGGGCAATTTTGTCTCCAAGAGCTTTTTGTTAATCTTCATGACTTTCTAGAAATACTGTTAATCTGGGGGTCTGGTTCAGAAAACCCTTTGTCCTCTCTTCACAGCTTGTCCTTTCCATTATTTATGTTCTTAAAAGCACTTTGATTTCAAAAACACAGTAATTAAACAATTGGTTGCTAGGGATGTCCAAGCCTTTCTACTCCAAAGTTCTCTATCTGGTGGGAGTCTCACCAACAGTCAGTCCCCAGAGGCCTGGAACACAACTTCTCCTGGGACTGACATTATCCAACCACTCATTACATATTAATTTTTTTTTCCTTCAAAACTTCGTATGTTAAAAAGCCTATCATATGTTAAAGACCTAATTTCTAGTTCATCAAACTAGAAGCTTCTTTGGCAACTGGGTCATTATAGTTCATATGAGTTAAGTTAGGATGAAGTCATACTAGAGCAGGTTGTCTATAATCTGATATGAATATATGTATCTTTATAAATGGGAGATTTTGATCTACGTATTACCTACAGGAGAACTCAGTGTGAAGACACAGGCAAAGGCAAAAATCAGGTAACATAAGGCAATGAGTGCCAAGAGTTGTCAGTACTTAGGAAAGAGCCTGGGACAGTTTCCTTTCCAGCTTCTGAGCAAACCTACTCACCAATACCTTGATTTTTGACTTTGAGTATCAGGCAACACGAGGCATATCTTTGTTATTTAGGCTGTCTGGCATGGAGTGCTGTTATGGTAGTTCTAGAGATCTAGACATTGACTATCATTTTTGCTCATATGTTTTCCTAAGGACCTGCACATAGTGTTCATGTATGACTTTGTTAAACAGTGCAGATTTGGAGTCTATATCATGGACCTATTGAATCAGAAACTATCTTTTAAGGTCTTGGGAGATTAATACATACTTAATATTTGATTTTTACAGGTTCAGTGTAACCAAAAGAAATTAGATTCACTAGAACATTCTGACAGGCAGGAATGACCAACACAAGATCATTAAGTTTTGTTTCATTACTAGATTTTTTTAAACAAATTGAAGCACATTATTATGTATCTTTGCCTTTCCAGATAAGATACAACCAAAAATTTCTGGAACATTTTCACAAGGACACAACTAAAACTTAGGTTTTCATTATGAAGATTTAAGCTACATATTTTTACCCATAGTTTCCCATTAAATATATGGGTATAAAATTATAAAATTCAACCAAAATTATTGTTCTAATAACACATTTAAAAAAAAAAACAACACACAGCTAGTTCAAAGAAGTTACTCAAAGAGTTGCCCAGTCCCAAATTCTGTACATCTCAGGGAACTATATCTGACAGACATTCTGAAATGATGAAACTTTACTTAGGGTTTTACACTTTTACCATCTGTGTCAGTTAGGATTACTATTGCTGTGATGAAACACTATGACCAAAGCAACTTGGAGAGGAAGAGGTTTATTTGGATTCCATGTCCTCAGTCATAGTCCACTGAGGGAATGCAAGAGAGGAACTCAAACCAGACAGGAACCTGGAGGCGGGAACTGATGCAGAGGCTGTAAAGGGGTGCTTCTTACTGGATTGCTCCTCATGATTTGCTCAGACTACTTACAGAACCCAGGCCTGCTGATGTAGGAATGACCCCATGCATAATGGACTGGGCTCTCTCTCTCTTACATCAATCACTAATTAATAAGATTCCTGACAGGCTTGCCTACAGCTCAGTCTTATGGAGGTATTTTCTCAGTTGAACTTCTCTCCTCTCTGGCTTGTGTTAAGTTGACATAAAACTAGGCACTACACTATCTGTTTCATTTTGACCATTCATCCACCACAAAAGAAACAAAGAAAAAAATAATTGTGACAGAGCTGAATCTAGAAAACAATTGGCATTAGCTCCTCTTTCATGACTCATGGGTCTTTTTTTGCCTGTGTTCCATCCTTCCTCATCACCCGCTATACCCTCTCCTTGTCTTTTTCCTCAATGTTAGATTGTTTATCCATATGCACAGTGGTTCGCATAAATATGCATGTGCACACCATAGACTGGGATCCATATCTGAGGGAAAGCATGACTGTGTTCTTCTTCTTTTCTGAGTTTGTGTTGTACAGAAGAAGGTCAATATTGTAGAGAAAGAGGGCAGAGATTTTGTAGACTGACAGACAGAGTGGGTTCTTTGTATGTGGCCCCTGGAAAACCCAAAGCCTAAGATCTGCAAGGATTCATCAGCAAAGCGCTGAGAAAATTCAGATTTAAAAGCTGGGCTCAGGAATTATTTTAGTTTTTGGCCCAGATTTACACACCTAGAAGACTGGAGGAAGCAGGGTTTCGGCCTCACAGATGCACAGGGGTGCCCAGTCCTCTAAGTGGCCAGCTGTGGGTCTGTCTCAGGCTTTACTTCATTTTTCAGTCATTTTTCTCATGCAGAATAATGTCAAGCCTAAGAAAAACATTCACATAAATGTCAGTATTGTCAAAAATATCTTAAAGATAGGAATATCTTTGTTATTTTTGTGTTTGATGAATCTGTTGATAAGAATGTTCTTTCAAATATATCAAATCATTCAAGACTCAGTAGCAAGATAATTTTAAAAGTTGACTCTCTTTTAGGGTTGAAGGATCCACGGAAGTCACTGTGAAAATTTAGGTCCATAAAATTATAGTCCACTTTAAAGGAAAAAGTACCAGGCCGAGTGGTGGTGGCACACTCCTTTAATCCCAGCACTTAGGAGGCAGAGGCAAGTGAGTTCAAAGCCCCAGCCTGATCTACAGAGCGAGTTCCAGAACAGCCAGGTTCCACAGAGAAACCCTTTCTCACAAAACCAAGGTGTGTGTGTGTGTGTGTGTGTGTGTGTGTGTGTGTATGTGTGTAGTGTGGTGTGTGGGGTATCAGTTTGAAGACGATTACTTCCAGCATCCAGCCACTCCTGCCCTCTTCATCTCAACAGACCAATCCTGTAGAGGAAACGTGTTCAGTGAAGCAGCATTGACTCCAGCACTGATATATGACTTGAAGTGACTGTTTCTATCTTCATTAAGTAAGCAAATTGAGTTTGGATTTCTGTGAGCAATATTTATCTCACTATAATATGGGTATAATACATATTATGCGAAATCTTGTGCTTAAAATATCTTTCCACTTTCTGACCTTTGTACTCACTTCATAACTAAAATGGAATTCTGCAACTGAATAATTATTAACCATTTCAAACCACTATAAACTATAGTTCTGAATATTACCTCATAATTCCACAGGAGATTCATCTTGCTTTGAATTAAAGTCATTTTGCTCTTTATCCAATGAGATCAGCATTTGTGGGCTTTATGACCAGGGGATCATCAGCATATGTGGAATAATTACATCTTCAGCCATGAAAGTACACACTATGTAATCGCATGCCAGAATTGCCCTAAGAGAACCGTTACTTTGGTGTAGCATTCCCAGGACAGATATTTATTTAGCATTAGAGTCATTTATTCAACTGGAAACTGTGGAATAATTTTGTGGTCTAGGGCAGTTATCTTCAAGTTTCACCCTGTGAATCAGTGCCTAGGTTAGTAATGAAACTAGTACAGTTAATAGACTAGAGGACACTTACTATACAGAGTTATTGGCTGTCAGAGGTTGTGGAGCTAACTTAGTAACGAATTGCTTACCTTGCAAGCATGAAGACCTGAGTTTGATTCCCTGACCTCAGATGAAAAGGTGTAGCTATGGTGGTATGTGCTTACAATTCAAGAGTCGAGGAGGCAGAGACAAGCAGAACCTTGGGGCTTGTTGACTAGCTAGCCTAGCTCAATAGACAAGTCTTAGGTCCCAGAGAAGGTCCCTATGCTTATAAAGCAAGGTAGACAGTGCCTGTGGAAAAACACCTGCAGTGGTCCTTTGGTCTCCACATGAGCATATGCTTACATACCCACACTCATGCACACACACACACACACACACACACACGGATGTTCACATGCACATATATAAAACAAATCATTAACTATGAATGGAATAATACTAGGGTGTATTAAGCATTTTTCTCACTGTGGTGATCAAATAACTCACAAAAGGTAAATTAAAGACTTCTGTGAAGAGACACCATGACCACAACAATTCTTATAAAGGAAAACATTTAATTGAGGTGGCAGCTTACTTATAGTTATCACCAAGGTGGGACATGGCAGAGTGTAGGCAGACACGGTGCTTGAGTTGAGAGTCCTTACATCTGACTTGCAGACAATAGGAAGTGGTCTGAGACACTGGGCATGGCTTGAGCATATATGAGACCTCAAAGCCCATGCCCACAGTTATATACTTCTTCCAAGAAGGCATTACCTACTCCAGCAAAGCCACACCTCCCAACAGTGCCCCTCCCTTTGGGAGCCATTTTTTTTCAAACCACCACAACCAGAAAGAATTATTTTGGCTCATAGTCTGCAGTTAAAGGCCCTCATGAGGAGATGGCATGGCAGCAGAAGATTCAAGGCTGTGGCAGCAGGGGTGAGCAGCCGCTTGTTCACATCTTGGCAGATCAAACAACAGAGTGAGAAATTAGGCTAGAGGTGGTTCCTGGCTACAACCCTTGGTAATTCACTTCCCTCAGGCTGATTCTACCTCCTAAAGCTCCATCATCTCCCATAATAGCACTACCAGATGAGGACCATATCTTTGGACATATGAGCTGGTAGGGGATACTTCATGCTTAGACCATAATGAAGAGGTAAGAAGAACTCTAAAGAAAGCACAGATGGCAAGGAGAGGGAGGGAGCCCTATTGGCAGGAGTGTGGCACAGACTAAAGAATAGACCAAATTGTAGGAAGATTTTCCCTTACCCCACATTACAATTGCTGAGTCAGACCCCTTTGAAAAGGGTGTAATTGGTTGGGGTCCAACAAGTGGCAGAAATGCTCACCAAAGAAAGCAACATAGCCAAAAGAGTGGGATGAATATTCCACTCAAGACTATCTTCCATAACCTTGAGGCAGCTAAGATCTTACAGTCATAAATGTTAGGATTCTCACCCTTCTGTAGTAACTTGAGCTTGTGTCAGGAGCCATCACAGATACTGCAGTAGTGGCATGATGTTGGCATCCCCCAAAGCGACATGTAGGACTGCATGTGCTCCTTCACTTCCCAGTCACTCTTTGGTGTTTCGCCCCCATTATGTTCTGAAGATGGAGAACAGATTCCTCAGAAGGACTTAGTACTCTCAGAGCCTGGGGCTAAGACGTTTCTCTAGAGCCATTTCGCAATATTTTATATTCTACTTCCTAAAAGCTCTCACAGATACTCTTCTTATTAATTTCTATTTAACCTCCATGTTGGATTTGTAATGTTCTCTATTATTTCTGTGAAATCTGATGTGTACAGCTTACAACACACACTTGGCTAGTAGGACATACTTTAGTGTGACATAAGCATCTGCTGTTGTCATTTGAGTTGTGTTCCTACAATGAGTCAGGTGTGTGTGTCTAAATAATTTTACTTCAATTAAATTTATTATGATGATATAATTTACTAAAATTATAATATTAATGTATAAAGAGAGTTGTATGTAAGAAATAAAATTAAGAAGTTCTTGTAACAACCATTCTGGCAAAGGAAACAATCTGAAATTCTCTGTATGTGAGATAAAATGCAATAAAATGCCTTAGAAATGCTTAGCTATGTTAATAGAAATGGACACATTTAGGTCCCAGTGGTAACAAGAAAACTTTAAATCAAAGAAGTATAGAGCTTAGCTGCTGTAAGCCTTCCCTGGAGGTTGGGGCAAGCAGCACTACTGTCTGTAAAGAAGAGGACATACTGACTGGTCCTGCATAGACAAAGAGTTTGAAAGAAGACTCTCTTATAAAGCCTGGGCTTTAAAAGTTTATACATTTGATGAAAAAACAAATTAAAAAAATATTCTATGTGCCAACAGAAGGGGATCACAAAGGGAGATTTCCAGCCTGTGTGTAAAGAAAAGATGGAAAGAAAGAAATCTCAAAGAACCTGGGACCTAAAGGTTGCTATTATAATCTCCACATGGTTTGGGACCCCTCTAGCCAATAAATTCAATAAAAATTGCTATCAGCTGAAGTTATCTTTTACATATTAAGCTGAAACAATCTGAAAACTACTTTGGAAGAGTATACCTTTACATCTGTAGCAGAATATTTCAATAGACCAAATCTTCCTGAAGATAAGTTCACAGTGCCAGACTGTAAAACACAAGAGGAAATAATGTTTCATGAGAGCCACTTGGAATGATAAGCAGAATAAACTCCTAAGAGTTACAGATAATAGAAAGCCTCGTGGTAAATGATAAAATAAGAACATTTCAAAATACAATGACGAGTTGGAGGGATGACTCAGGGGGTAAGAACATTTACTGACATTTAGAGGACCTGCGTTCAGTAGTGAGCACCCACACAGCTGTTCACAATTAACTGCCTGTAATTCCAGCTCCGGGTGTTTTAGCCTCTTCTTCTGTCTCCTGTCTGTGCATTTACATGCACATATATTAATAAATAACGATATAAATCTGTTAAAAACTGAACACTCTGAGGCTGGAGAGATGGCTCAGTGGTTAAGAGAACTTATTGCCCTTGAAGAGAGCATTCTTTAAAAGAATGGCAAAACAGGGAGAAAATTGGGATCTTGGGGGTGGGGTGGGATGGGGGTAAGGGGAGATGGGGAGAGAAAAGTTATAAGGGAAGGAGGGGGGGCCTTGGGGAAACAGGAGGATTGGGATAAAGGAAGGTTGGACAGGGGAGCACGGAACCACAATTCTTAGTTAAGGGAGCCACTTTAGGGTTGGCAAGAGACCTGACCCTAGAGGGGCTCCCAGGTGCCCAAGCTGAGGTCCCCAGTTAGTTCCTTGGGCAGTTGAGGATAGGGAACCTGAAATGACCCTATCCTAGAGCAATACTGACGAATACCTTGCATATCATCATAGAACCTTCATCTGGTGATGGATGGAGATAGAGACAGAGACCCACACTGGAGCACTGGACTGAGCTCCTAAGGTCCCAATGAGGAGCAGAAGGAGGGAGAACATGAGCAAAGAAGTCGGGACCACGAGGGATGCACCCACCCACTGAGACAGTGGAGCTGATCTATTGAGAGCTCACCAAGACCAGCTGGACTGTGACTGAAAAAGCATGGGATAAAACTGGACTCTCTGAACATGGCGAACAATGAGGGCTGATGAGATGCAAAGGACAATGGCACGGGGGTTTGATGCTACGTAATGTGATGGCTTTGTGGGAGCCTAGCCAGTTTGGATGTTCACCTTCCTAGATATGGACGGAGGTGGGAGGTCCTAGGTCTTACCACAGGGCAGAAAACCCTGACTGCTCTTTGGAGTGGAGAGGGAGGGGGAAAGGAGTGGGGGGAGGGGGAGAAGGGTGGGAGGAGGGGGCGTAGGGTGGGAGGAGGGGGAGGGAAATGGGAGGCTGGGAGGAGGTGGAAACTTGTTTTTTTTTCTCCTTTTCTCAATAAAAAAAGAAAAAAAATACAAAAAAAATAAAAGAATGGCAAAAATGTAAACAAAACATCAAACCGGTAAAAAATGAGATCCATGATGAGTCCAGACATGTTTACAAATGTATCAACTCAAGTTCTTACTGTGAGCCGGGCGGTGGTGGCGCACGCCTTTAATCCCAGTACTTGGGAGGCAGAGGCAGGCGGATCTCTGTGAGTTCAAGATCAGCCTGATCTACAAGAGCTAGTTTCAGAACAGGCTCCAAAACCACAGAGAAACCCTGTCTTGAAAAAAAAAAAAAAGAAATCCTTACTGTGTGCTCCTACAGGTGGGAGGAGCCTGCATGGCTTAGGAGAATACTTAGTGCAATTTAGTTTGAGTTTCTAGTATAGCTGTGTTGGCTAATGACTCACTAAACATAGGCTACGGGTGGAAGAGAGAATTACCTTCCCAGAACTCACATAGTCTATATACACAGAGATTCATGCTCATATAAATTATACTGGAACTAGTACTTATATCACCCTAAGATTTTTGGCAGCGGTGAATGAAATACTAAACATCATTTACAAGAGATGATTCCTGAGAAGCAGAAGGCAAATCACATAGAGTTAGCTACATGACTGAGATAAGACATTTCAAGTGGAAAATATTACAGAGAAATTTAAAAATATGAGGCTGTAATAAGAAGATCCAACATGAATCTAATAAGAATTCTGGAAGAAAAAGAGAGAGAATAATGAAGAAGCAATACTTAGAGCTGATGGGAATTTCTGGTATCATTGCAAGGACATGATTTGGAAGCACATGAACACAAGATTGAATAAATACAGTGCAAATAACTGCAAGCAGACATATTATAACAAAACCTTAAACAACAGAGAAAATAAGATTATATAAGAAACCAAATGAAGAGAATATTAGACAGAAAGCTGAGAGTTCAATGTGAACAATGGAAACCAGAAGCTAGTCTGATAATATAAAATACTGAAAGAAAATGCATGGAACCTAGAATTACCAGACTGAACTATTACTCAAGAATGAGGACACAATAAAGATGATCTTTACAAAATTAAGAAAGAGGGCTGGAGAGATGGCTCAGTGGCTAAGAGCACTGGTTGCTTTTCCTGGCGACCCAGATTTGAGTCCCAGCATCCACATAGCAGCTCGCAACTGTCTGTAACTCCAAATCATCCCAGGGATCCAGTGCTCTATTCTGGCTTCTGTTGTCACAGGTGCACAGACATACCTGCAGGCAAAATGTCCATATACATAAAATAAAATAGAAACAATGATGGAGACTCCCTTCCATAGTGCTCCCTACAACACCAACAGTGTATGCTCCATGAAGAAGAAAATTAAACCTGCGTGAGTAGCAATGGTGACCCAAGTGTTTCATAAAGTAGGACTAGTTATAAACATTAATCATACAAAACAGTAAGATTAATTAAGATAAATTGAGGGTATGGCTTAAAAATCAAGGACCAATGGAACTGAATTGAAGACCCAGATATTAATCCACACACCTACAGACAACTGATTTTTGACAAAGAAGCAAAAAATATAAAATGGAAAAAAAGAAAGCATATTTAATAAATGGTGCTGGCATAACTGGATATCAACATGTAGGAGAATGAAAATAGATCCATAGCTATTGCATACACAAAACTCAAGTCCAAATGGATCAAAGATATCAACATAAAGCCAACCACACTGAACCTCATGGAAGAGAAAGTGGGAAGTACACTTGGATGCAGTGGCACAGGAAACCACTTACTAAACGTAACCCCAGCAGCACAGACACTGAGAGAAACAATTAATAAATGAGACCTCCAGAAACTGAGAAACTTCTGTAAACAAAGGACATGGTCAACAAGACAAAACAACAGCCTACAGAATGGGTAAAGATCTTCACCAACCCTACGTCAGACAGAGGACTGATCTCCAAAATATACAAAGAATTCAAGAAATTGTCCCTCAAAAGAACAAATAATCCAGTAAAAAAATGGAGTACAGACCTAAACAGAGAACTTTCAACAGAGGAATCTAAAATGGCTGAAAGACACTTAAGGAAACGCTCAACATCCTTAGTCATCAGAGAAATGTAAATCAAAACAACTCTGAGATTCCATCTTACACCTGTAAGAATGGCCAAGATCAAAAACACTGATGACAACCTATGCTAGAGAGGTTGTAGGAAAAGGGAACACTTCTGCATTGCTGGTGGGAATGCAAGCCGGTACAGCCCCTTTGTATGTCAGTGTGGCAATTTCTCAGAAAATTAGGAAACAACCTTCCTCAAGACCCAGTAATACCACTTTTGGGTATATATCCAAAGGATGCTCAATCATGACACAAGGACATGTGCTCAACTATGTTCATAACAGCATTGTTCGTCATAGCCAGAATCTGGAAACAACCTAACTGCCCCTCAACCGAAGAATGGATAAGGAAAATGTGGTACATTTACACAATTCAGTACTACACAGGAGAAAAAAAATGACATTTTGAAATTTGCAGGCAAATCTAGAAATCATTATATTGAGTAAGGTAACCCAGACCCAGAAAGACAGATATCATATGTACTCACTCATTAGTGGCTTTTAGACATAAAGCAAAAAAACCACAAAAACAAAAAACAAAACAAAAAAAAACCTCAGCCTACAATTCACAATCCCAGGGAACCTAGACAACAAGGAGGACCATAAGAGAGACATACATAGATCTAACGTACATGGGAAGTAGAAAAAGACAAGATCTCTTGAATAAATTTGGAGCATGGGGAGCATGGGAGAGGGTTGAAGGGTTGGGGAGAGGAAGGGAGAGAAGAAGAGAAAAATGTATAGCTCAATAAAAACAATTAAAAAACAAAAACAACAGCAAAAAAGTCAAGGTAGAGATTAAACAGTGGGTAAAAATGGCATGTAAGATTGAAGGAAAAATAAGAGTTAAAATGTTTGTAGCTGTTTGTTTAGGAAGAATAAAGAAATATTGATTTTGTAAATTATTAAGTTGAACATACATAAAACTAAGTCTAATATGATTTAAAACTTAAATGCAATCATTAAAAGTAACTGTAGCTGATGCTTTCAGAACAATCTGAGGAATAAAACATGATTGAGTTGGAAAAGGATAAAAGAGGAACTTTATCCAAAGCTTGTTTAACAGAAACTTCAAAAGCATGGGTTGGAAACAAAAGGAAATATTTTAATACAACAAGCATAAATATATCAGTTTAGTTGTAATCTTGGTTGAGGGTTTTTAAAAATCCAGTTATGAAATAACTAAATGTGGCTCACCTACACTGATAGGAAGGGGTTAAAATTAAAGGATAGGATAGCTTAGGAGAGCAATTAAAAAATAATAATAACTAAAAGCATTATTATAAAGTTTAGAAAAAGATATTTCCCCCATGAAAATAGATCAAATTAGGATTTGCAGGTATCCAACATGTAAACAGGGGAACTTATGAATATTTTTGAGGCTAATATAACTTTGAAATCAAAATTGTAATAAGTGTATGAATAGGATAATGTGGGTTACTTTGAAATAGAAATGAATATTAAAACATGGGATGTACTCACTCACAATTGGTTTCTAGCCATAAATAAAGGACATTGAGCCTATAATTCGTGATCCTAGAGAAGCTAAATAAGAAGGTGAACCCAAAGAAAAACATATAGTTATCCTCCTGGATATTAACCTTCATCAGGCGATGAAAGGAGACAGAGACAGAGACTCACTTTGGAGCACCGGACTGAAATCCCAAGGTCCAAATCAGGAGCAGAAGGAGAGAGAGCATGAGCAAGGAACTCAGGACTGCAAGGGGTGCACCCACACACTGAGACAATGGGGATGTTCCATTGGGAACTTACCAAGGCCAGCTGGCTTGGGTCTGAAAAAGCCAGGGATAAAACCGGACTCGCTGAACATAGCAGACAATGAGGACTACTGAGAACTCAAGAACAATGGCACTGGGTTTTGATCCTACTGCACATACTGGCTTTGTGGGAGCCTAGGCAGTTTGGATGCTCACCTAACTAGACCTGGAAGGAGGTGGGTGGTCCTTGGACTTCCCACAGGGCAGGGAACCCTGATTGCTCTTTGGGCTGATGAGGGAGGGGGACTTTATTGGGGGAGGGGGAGAGAAATGGGAGGCGGTGGCAGGGAGAAGGCAGAAATCTTTAATAAATAAATAAATTAATTAATTAAAAAAGAAATGAATATTAAATATTTCTTCAACATGTGAAGAGTAAACAACATGAAGTAAGAACCATATCTGAAAGGGAAAGATTGTGGGTAAGAACAAGATCTTCTCTTGCCAATGGTTAGCACTGTGCTAGAAGTCCCGGTCAACTCAATAACTCAGGAAAATGATTGATTGGCCGACGTCATTGTTTGTGTATTATGTGGATATTATGTGGACATTCATTAAAATGTATAACATTTGACAATCATCAGAATATACCAATTAAGTTACGCTGCTTGGTCTGTCAATATTATAACACCGAAAGTTATTCTGTCCCAGTAACAATGAGAAATGCAATTGAAAACACAAACGCAACAGAAGTTGTATGGAAATTTGGAAAGTTACTTAATTTGTTCTTTTGGTTCGCTTGTTTTGAGGCAGGATCTCACTGTATAGCCCTTGCCAGCCTGGAACTAATTATGTAGACTAGGCTGCCCTCAAACTCACACTGATATGCCTGACCCAGCCTTCTCTGCCTCCCAAGGACTGGAATCAAAAGAATGTATCACCATACCTGGCTGAAAATAGATTACTAAAGATAAAGAAGAAACCAAATAAATGGACCATATTATGTTTCTAGATAAATACATTTGATGTTGTAAATTCTCCCCCACTTAATATCTTTGCTCAAGACACTAAAACAAAAACATAATCCCAATTTTTCAGAGAATGTGACAATCTGATTCAGAAATACACAAGGCAGGTAGAATCACCTCGGTTGAGGGTGAGCACGGTGCCCAGGAAGATCTCAAAGGGATCCAAAGCAAACCTAGTCATTACCACCAGAAAGGGGGAAAGATGGCAATTAATTTAGGGTCAATTTCCCTTGGTCTCTATGTTGCTAAGATGTTGTGGTGGTTTGAATAGGAATGCCCCCATAGGCTCACATATTTGAATGCTTGACCATTAGGGAACAACACTTCTTGAGAGAAATTAAGAGGTGTGATCTTCTTGGAAGAAGTGTGTCACTGGGGGTGGGCTCTGAGGCTTCAGAAACCTAAGGTAGACCCACTGACTCCTGCTCCTACTGCTGCCATTGGATCTGGATGTAGAACTCTCAGCTAACATATCTGTCTGCGTACCGCCATGTTCTCCCCATCAGGATAATGAACTGAACATCCAAAACTGTAAGCAAACCCCAATTAAATGCTTTCCTTTAAGAACTGCTTTGGTCATGGTGTCTCTTCACAACAATAGGACCCTGACTAAGGATGAAGTCTTATTGGTTTCTGGGAAAAGTCAGTCAGGAACAGAGGAAGCTGGAACGAGGACTTTGGCCTCAATATGAAGATGCCCAATAGCATTTGAGGTTTGCCACAGGATTCGCAGCTAACTGACTAACTCAGCTCCTCACAAACCCAAGAATCTTACAGGTCTTCCACAATTTTTCAGGGCTCTCAGCCCCTCCCTGGAGGTGGCACAGACACAGTATCTGGCAGTTTGATGTCTTACTTGAGCCTCTCACCCCACCCCTGCTTGGCAGTGCCATGCTGTCCTCCTCCGTGTGCACACACTGATGCTCCCATTCCTTCTGAAAAGTATAGCACTTGACTAAAATTACACAACCATCTGGTCAGTTCAGTTTGAGACTTAGGCAGTGTTTGGGGTCTGTGCTGGTTAGCATTTTTTTCTTTTTATCAACTTGACATAAGATAGGGTCATCTGGGGAAAAGGAACCTCAGTTGAGAGAATGTATCCATCTGGCCTGTCTGGAGGTCTATGTTGGGCATTTTCTTGATTGATGATTAATGTTGGAGGGACCATCCCGTTGTGGGTGGTGCTACATCTGGGCAAGAAGTCCTGAGAGGGATAAGAAAGGTAGCTGGCTGTGAGCCTAGAAGCAACGTTTCTCCACATTGCCTGCTTGTTACTGACTTCAGGTTCCTACCTTGCTTGAGCTCTTCCACCGACTGGCTTCCTCTAATGAGAGACTATAAAATGCAGGATGAAATAAACCCTCTGCTCCACAAGTTGCTTTCAGTCATGATCTTTATCACAGCAATAGAAAGAAAACTAGGACTGAGCCCCAAATTTTTATTTACTGCTTTTCCTCTCATTGTCATAATTAGTAAAATAATTATGCATAAAGAGACATCGGAACAAGAACACAAAAATTGACTTTATTAATAGACTAAAAAGTCTCCTAAACATTCCCTACCTAGTGTTTAGTCCTCCTGAGAAGAGGTAGACTAGAGAACATTCCTTCATATCTCCTCATCTAAATTGAAGACAGATAGACTAATGGGAAAGGGGAGTATGGTACAGAACATAGAAGTTAATCTACTAATAAATATTGCAATGAAGGGGAAAATGGAAAAATAGCATCCCTTCCCCATAACTCCATAGCTATAGGTAGAAAATCAAGGATAAGAAGTAAAAATGCCTGTCTCCCATGTCACTCCCATGGATGTAGGAAGATCCTTCCAATATAGGAAGAAAGTGTGAGTGTGAGGGGGGGGCGAGGGAGATGGAGAGGGAGGGAGGGAGAGAAGCAGAGAGAGGAGGCATATATCTACTTCCTTTTGATGAATACAAACCTATTCTTTATAACTTGACAAGAACATTGCTCATCTTGATCGTTTGCATTAGTTATTTATTCACCCAAAGGCATGGTGGGTGTTAGGGAGGGTGCCTCCATTTGTGAAGAAAAACAAGAGTTCTGTTCTCTGCTGAAACATGGCAGAGGGGACAATAAATATTTCCTTCATGCAAACTGCAGCTCACAACTCAGTACAATTTGGGGGATGCTAGCGTCAATAAATAGCAGGGTACTTTAAGGTTCATACCAACTAAACACTATGAGAGATTCAAAAGAACTCAGTGCCTTCCACCTTTGTAGATCAGGACATCCAGACACCAGACCCTCATCAGACTGAGTGAGAGAGAGCTTTAAAAAGAGAATAATATAGAGTAATCAGGTTCAAAGTGTGCGGCACAGATTGCAATCATTATCAGGTGTGAAGAAGTAGAAGAATGCTGAAGGATGGAAATAATAAAATAGGATCTTTAGGGCAAGTGAAAGAAAAGAGAAATAAAATGGACAGGGGACAGTTTAACAACGAAGACAGTACATGGTTGATGAGGGACAAGGAAAACTCTGTAGAGGTAAAGAAGGTGATGTTCAGTGTTAAGTACTGAGATGGAACCCAGAGATCGAGCCTAGGTGGGATCTCAAATCCCAGGCAGAATCGTTAGGACTTAATGTGATAAGCACTGAAGATGTGGCGAATGTTCTAGCACAAACATATCTGCTGAGATGAGTAACCCTATGAATGGAATCGTGCTGGGCCCTGAAGCATTGGAAAAAGAGAATCATAAATGCGAGTGTGGTGTGGTCTCTTGAAGCAAGGTGTTTTGTCATTTCTTCTCTTATAAAACATATCAGGGCTGGGAAAACTCGGGATGATATGGGAAGGGTTCCATTTCCCAGATTCTCTTCAAGGGAAATTTTAGAGACGAGCCAGAGCAGGGTAAGACACAAGGCAGCACCCCTCCCTGAAGGAAACAGCCTATACCTGTTGGTCTGCAACCACCGCTACAGAAGCCCTGAGAGTGTAAGATGCCCAGAATCAGCTTAAGGACTAGCTTCTATCTATTCTTTGGTAGCATCCCCAGAGCCCAGAGCTTGCTGAAGCAGAATGACGCCAGATGCTCCACAATCGTGTGAGCTGTTCTTCAACCTCAGCGTCATTTGAGAATGCGGCTGGCCAAACACTCCATCATCCTAACACTCTGGGTTTGGTCCCTCACCTCTGAGTGACTTTTCTAACCAATGGAGCTCTACCTTATCTATTACCTAACGTCCTTCAGCCTTTTGGGGTGTCTTCTTTAATATTCACACATGCATATGTGTTTTGATCAAATCTAACCCCGTTCCCCCTCTCTAATATCTCCCTATCCTCCTACACTGCTTTTCCTTTCCACTTCATGTACTCTTAAACACACGCACGCGCGCGCGCACACACACACGCACACATGCACGCATGCATGAACCAAAAGAAAAGAAAACAAAATAACAAAAGCCATGGAGCCCACCCACTTAGTGCTGCCTGTATGTTCCTGCCAGTAGGACCATCTACTGGAGTATGGGTAGCCTCTCAGGGGCCAGATCATGAAATCTGCTAACTCTCCCTTCCCCAGCAGCCTACTCAGTCAGCTCAGGTCGGGGCAGGTAGGGAGGAATGTGACATAAATACCTCACTTAGACTGAGCACTCCACAATCTCTTATTCTCTGCATAGCTCTGGGTCGAGCATGTTTAAAAAACAAAATCTTAATTAAGGTATAGTTTTATCATAAAATTCAACCGTTTTCAATACAGAATGTACTGGATTTTAGTACATTGAGAGGATTTCACAAGCATTACCACATACCAAATTTCAAACACCCCCAGCGCGTCAATAAAATCCCTCCGGTCTCTTTTTACCTAACGTCTTAGACCATTAGCATTGCCTGTATGTGATTAAAAGTAAGGCTAGACACAGGCAGAGTCAGGGAAGCAGATATGCACACGAGCACACTGGAAGAGGGTGAACTTGGGAAATAGAAAGACAGTCAAAGGTTGTGTATGGTTCACGGGTCTACTGAAGGCCGCAAATAATCTTAGAAACCAAAGCTGGGACATGAATTACTACAAGCCTGGCAGAAAACTGTAGAAGCTTCTGTCTCCCAGCATGCCCTGTACTTACCACTATGCCTTGTACTTTTATTTATTGGTAACTATTTATTGATTGGAATTGAATGACATTGAAAAGATGCAGTGTTGGTGGAGGGAAAATACTTCTTCATAGTCATTTGTCACCTAGGATCTTTTCCTGTCCCTTAGGACCTCGATGCTACCTTTTAGGTGGCTGGCCTGTCCTTCCATGTGTATTCTTATAGGAATGATAATTCCAGGAGTCCAGGAAACCACGAGGTCAGAGTGTTTCTTCTTCCCACCTGAGCACACCTACAGACAAAGTCTTTGCCCCAGCTGTCCTGACCCGAGCCAGGTGCAGTCTTCCCAAGCAAACATGGTGCTCCTGGTTCTCACCTTTCAGAAACGCCTACCCCTGCTCCATCACAATGTCCATCCCGTGTGTGCCTGTGTCCTTTTAAATACTCAGAACTGGTTTCCGTTGCTTGTCACCAAGCACCCTAATGCTGTCATATACCATAAAGACTATAGAAAAGCATCGATAGCGTCTACAGGAGGCATTTCAAGGGCAAAAGTCATATGATTGTAGAGACTATTGCTAGCAGGAAAGGCAGAGAAGTTGTATTGAAGCCTCCAGGTTCATTTTTTTTAAAGCCATGTGAGAAATGTTCGAAACCATTATTAGTGCTTATAAATAGTTTTATTATCTGGTGCACAAGTTTAGCTATATACGTGCTACCCTGCTTAGCTAGAGCTGTAACTTGATTTCATCAAAATGAGTTAAGCAGAAATTTGAATAAGTCCTGGATTCTCTTAAAAGTGTGATGAAATTAAGCATTAAACATTTAATTTTTGAAATTTAAAAACTAGCCCCTTTGTAAATTTTACTAAAATTAAATCAATGTTCTGAAAAGTTTGGTTGCTTTGTATGTAAGTAAAACTTTATGAATGACTTTTTGGTTAGAGACAACCAGAAACGTTTGTCCTATAAGGTTTATTCTTTTAAGCATCTTGTAATTATGAAACTGGGATGAGTCATTTTGATTTTGAACATAATCTTTAGATCGCTATGAGATAATATTATCTCAGAAATCAGAAACCATATATATGCTACCATACCCTTTAAGTCATCTGCTTTTCTTTTTTTAATTTTGGCTTGGTATAAGGAAAAGAAACATCAGTAAAATTAGACCTCCTGAGCTTAAGAATTCTGACATTTCATCCTAAATAATACTTAATTTTAAAATTCTTTAGAACTTTAATTCATGTGCGGACTTAGCCTGCAGCCTCATCGGCACCTCTCTATATACTGCCCAGTTTTATACATTGCGTTCCTATGTGAAAGGGTTTTGGTGATTTGAACTTTCACCCAGATAGGCTAAGAAAATTGCTTGTACATTTTCTTAAAACCGTATCAACAGTGCAGACTATTTTAAGACCTAACATATGAGGATGAATAATTTTCACATCCTTTTGGCTTTGCTCAGAGAAGAGCCACCACGGCTTGTCAAGCAGTTGGTGTCACCGCTCAACCTCATTCACGTGCTGCCTGGGCAAGTGATTCCGTTTTTGCCGAGCACGGCGGCTTCCTGCTGAACCAGGGTGCCTAGGCTATGAGTCAGCTGTGCCAGGAGCCAGGAGGGTTCAATGCCGTCTGATGTTCTGCCTTAGCACCCAAGGTTCAAAATGTTTTGTTCCTGCTCTTCAGTGACAAGGACCAAGATGGTAGAAGTCCCAGTCCAGGGCTGGGTAATTAAAATGTTCAATTTTCAGAAGTCATGGATTCCCAAATGATGGCACAGCTCCAAAAAGCTAAATAAATAAAATGGAAGAGTGGAGAATTCTCCAAGAAAATAGCAGATTAATAAATGGTCCACAGAAGCGTCTTAATGCTAAATGCCAACTTCGTGGTTCAGTACTCTGTTTACTGTGATGACGGGACTAGGCAGAAGACAAATGTCAGAGGAACGAGGACAGAGTAAATGTGCTAATGCAGGAATGACATTTATACATTTCCATGCTGCTCATCCTTTAGTAACAGTTCTGATCATTTGATAGATGTGGATTCCACAACTCCTACTTTAAACTGATGCTTCATCAAATTCCTTATCCCTCTCAGATGTGAGAAGCTGAGTGTCTTTGTCTTCATTTGAGTGAGGAGAGCTGAAAGTTACAGGGCATCAGACTGGCACTCACGGGGCTGTCATGTGTGTGCGTGTGTGTGTGCGTGTGTGGGTGTGTGTCCTTTTAGAAGGGAATCCTGCAAGGCCACCTGCCCCAGACAGATGCAACACAGTCATCAGATAACAAGCAATGGAGTCAGATCACACTCTAATGCTAAGGTAATTCTCTTAGTGTTTCAAAGACTGAGAACCTGAGCCAAGCACAGGAACACATTAGGAGATTGTATTCAGCTTGGGCCTCTCATTGCCTTCTCAGAATGGTAATGTGTCATCATAGTTTAGCTTCCTGAGGTCACAAAGATAAGAAAATATCCACTTTGATTTCAAACAGAATCTTTTATAGATAAAAGAAGTCCCCTCCATAAAATTAAACAGCTTTTCAAAAAGCCTCTCACCACAGTTAGTAATAATTTATGCTCGGTGAACAGGAAAATATGCTGAATTTATTCATTTTACTGTGTGTGTGTGTGTGGCACCTATCAAAAGGGCAAACTGATAAAGAAAAAAATGAGGGTGAGTAACTTACTGGTGTTTGCAAATCTAATATAAAAGGTTTTTGTAATTCTTGTTTCAGGCAAAGAAGAAAATTAATTTTGAAAGTGGCATAACAGAAAATGCCTATTCTTTTCAAAGTCATGGTAGCTGACATTTTACCACATAGATAATTCCAGGGACTGCTTTTCCTTTGTCCCCTGAGGTAAATGTTGCTCTGTTTTTGACCCCTAATCAAAAAATTATTCACAGTAGACAATCTCTGGTGATGGAACGAGAGGCTGGCTGGATTTTACCCAGTCACATCTCACAAACACCCGAGAGCTAAACAGACACCATCTCTTCTCTTCTTTCTCTCTTTTCAGCCGATCAAGATATGTGCAGTTTCTACTGTCAGTGTTTCTGAGTGAGGCTTTCTTTTCTCACTCAGATTCAGGACCCACTGGAAGGCAGGATGCTATGGTCTCTCGCAGAGATGAGTTGAAACTCCTTACGTTTAAATAACCGTTCAGAGAACATCTGCAATTTCTCTGCTTCGTGTGGCAGACAGAACATTAGGTGCGTTGTGAAGTTTGGAAATTAACTGGAATTAAAGCTCAGAAAAATTTGTCTTAACTCATGAGGCACACTTTTATCTTTCTGCCACATCAGATAATGAGGTCTTTATCATAAGTTAAAGGAATTGCATGAAGATTTGGGAATCGTTAGAGAAAAACACAGCTTAAAGCATATACTTGACAACTTAAATATATTTAAGCACATCATGAAAGTATGGTTGAAAACCCTTTGATAGTATACTTAGGAACATGGCTTATGGCTCATTTTTCTTAAAGGAATTTAACCATAAAATTACCAGGTTTTGGAGGCAAACATCTTTTGAGTTTTTCTTCCCTGAATTTAAGTTTGAAACAGTCCAAGCAATGCTGCCCACTGAGAATTCTTGGTAGTGGTTAAGTTAATTCTCAACTAAGAAGCAAGAACATATACATGACGAGTTGTGAGAAGCCAGGGGCAGCCCATGGTGGAGGTTTATCTTACTCTGACAGATAGAGAAGAAGGTTGCACCTGTGAACATCTTCTGCTGGCCTGAGGATTCTGGGACTTTTCCTCTCTTTAAACCACATCTAATACGATCGTAGTGGCCAAAGGATACTTCGTGGGAACTAGACCACCTGTGAGACAAAAACAAACAAACAAAAAAAAACAAAACAAAACAAAAAAAAACCCAACAAAACCAAACCAAATAAAAATAAAACCATGGGACGATGCTGCACGCGTTTAATCCCAGCACTTGGGAGGCAGAGGCAGGTGAATTTCTGTGAGTTTGAGATCAGCCTGGTCTACAAGAGCTAGGTCCAGGACAGGCTCCAGAGCTATGGAGAAATCCTGTCTCAAAAAACCCAAAACAAATACAAACAAAAACAAAACAAAACAAAAATACCACAATGAAATTTTTCCAGCTAATAAAGGAAAAGGAAGTATATCAACTGATGGTTATCATTTCAAGCAAGTGAATTCAGTCCTTGAAAGACAAACATTGTATCGTGTGTTTTTTTCTTATTTGTGGCTCCTAGATTTCATTTAGTCACATATAATCATATATATGTATATATGCCTGTATACATATATGTATATATGTATGCATGTGTATGTGTATACATATTATGTATGTGTGTTTATATGTATGTATAAATATGTGTGTGAATGTATAGCTGTATTTATGTGTGTGTGTGTGTGTGTATGTATTAAATGAAAGTAGAAATAGAATTGCCTAGGGAGACAGACAGGGTTATGGGAGCAGAAGAGGTGAAAAAACAGAAGGTGGGGGTAAACAGACAAGGGGGTATCCACTTAACTTACTATATACACCAGTAAGAAAATTAAAATAAGTACATAAAACTCCAACCCCAGAAAGATTTGCTCCCAGGAGAGGCAGCACAAGATGCCAATGAAGTAAGTTTCTAATGTCCTATCCAATTAAAGCTTCCCGTGTCCTCCTTGGACTTGGTCATCACTGCTGCTCGGTAAGCTCAAGACTCAGAGTAGTTCCTTTTACGTGAATAATTACTACACATAAGATGGTAAGCTAAGAATGAGACCTACTCATTCCTTTCCTTGCACTTGGTCCTTCCTGTGCCATGGAGATCCCCAGATCTCTTTAGTGTTTGCCCGACTTCATTGTGGAATTTGTGGACAGACCTGGCCTAGAGCAGGTGTCGAGCATAACTTGTCCCAGATTCCCACGGACACCCGGCACTCCACCTGCCCTGCCTGCTTTCTTCTCACACTGAGGAAGCACGACCATTCTAGAAATCCTGGGCTTTGGGTCAAGCACATTTGGATTCAAATTTCAGTAACTGAATCCAAGCGTATTTGAATTCAAGATCCTGGAGAAAATGACCACCCTTGTGGAGATCATTTCCTCAATTAGAATGGACTGTTGTGAAGTGCAGCCCAATCCCAGCGCCTCACACTGCATCAGGCTCCTGCTACAGAGGTGGAGAGATGGTTGTCAATGTCCTTTCGCTCCCTGAGACACCCAGCAAAAGGAAATGAGGAAGCAATCGAAAATCTGACCCATTAGTGAGGATCAACAATTGCCCTTTTCCTAAGGAAACCTTTTTGCGGCCCACCTGACACGTCAGGTGAGATTTAGGGCCTGAATTCAAGGAACTTGAACTTCCAGTCCTGTTTGGTTCTTCTGCTTCTCACCCCTCTGGCCCCTCTTTTTCCTTATGCTAATTCCCTCCCACCCCCAGTTCCTTCTAGTTTCTAGGCAGGATCTCAAGCCCTGGTCTTCACTAACTTCTTTTCTCTTCCTCTTTCTCCTCAGAGGTGCCAGAATTTGTAGCAACAGAGAAAACAGGCTTGCATTTGCATCTGTTGTCCTCATCAAATTGAGCACATTTACGATGCAGAAACAAGCATGGATTCTTGTGTTTTTCACAAGGAATTAAGCAATTATTCCACAAATGATATAAGTAGCCACGACAAATGCGTGAATAACACCTTACCTAGCTAACCAGTTTCATCGTCTAGTTTTCCAGATAATAGTTTTATATGGGAAACTGTCAATGAAATATATTCATTCTGCATTGATTCAGGAAGAAGACAATTTGGAAAGTAAATTCATGGGAAATAATATAAGGGATGAGTAAATAAATAAATATTCAGATTCAAAACCACTGTAGTCACAACAATGAAAATATAATGAGTGTAATTTTTCAAAAAAATCTTTAGAATGTAAATGTAATGCTTCTTGCTTATAATCAGAAGACCAAATCATGCATGAGTTTTTAACAATCAATCTGGCTGGTGATGTGTCCCTTCTGGGAACCATTAACCCCATCCTTATAGATGGTGGATAATTCTCATCAAAACCAGAAACTGCTTAAAACCTAAAAAGGCCATTAGTGATTATTAGTAGTTTATTAGATTATAAGATAATATTGAAATTCCTAGGGATAATTTATTTCCAGTAGTGAATTAAAGAGACCCAAGCTAAATAAGATAGCTTGGGTAGCTAGCTGTTCTCCTGGTTGAAAGTCAGAAAATGCCTTTTTAAAAACAAAATCATTAGCTTTTTAAAAATGAACAAAATAAATAGGAACAAGAGCAGCTCAAATGTATAAGATGAGAACACAGGGGTGGAGGCAACCATCTATTTAGACTGGGCTTCAGCAGGAAAACGTATATGAAAACCATGTTAAAAGAATGACCATCATCCTTGCAGTTCACTTACAAGGAGAAAGATTAGGTGTGGTAAGCATGGATGTATAGGATAGAGAGAGCAGCAGTGTGCAGCAAGGGTTTCTCCTGAGAACAGCCCTCAATATGCTGTCTCTACAACGTTAATGCCAGTGCTACATGTTAGGTATAATCTAAAGACGAAACTCTCTGCCAACGTGAATAATTCCAATCAGACCAGATTAGACCAAATCAAAGATGCCCACATTTAATAAATGCAGCCCTCGTGGGTGGCCAGGACAGCATGATGAGGACAAGGGAGAGACCGAGGCAGGGAGGGACACACAACACCTGAAACCAGCAGGAGCCTAAATAGTTTGTGGGAAGTGGTCTTGACCCTGGGAAGGGGTCAGTACTTGGCAGGCTTCCTGGAGGTGGAGTCCAGACCAAGACAACTCCCAGGGGGAGGAGGCTTAGGATGGATACCAAGGACTGGGGTGACACTTCCAATCATCCCAGATCCCTTGGATATAGGGGTGTTAGAGGGCTGGGGTCTCACTTTTGACCAGACACTACAGTCTATGACAACCGTTTCCTGGTAAGGCGGAATTCCAAAAGTAATGCAGTAACACAAGAACACACTCACACAAGAGCATCGCTCCTGCTCCACAGTGAGAGGGAAGCCGATTCGCCAGCTACCCATTACAGTAAACAGAAGGATCCCAGGGTGCTCGTGTGCGGTCTGTCCTCTGTTTTACTGTGAGCTCGTGACTCAAAGAAGGCAGCCAAATCGGTAGTGACAGGACAGTGATTCCCCAATAGCTCTAACGACATAAGTACAAGCTCGCTGTGTCTAGAGCCTTGTGAATGCTGTCTGCTCTCATTACACGTAGCTCTTTACTAAACATAGCGTTTTAATGCTTAAACTGTGGGGACATTGCTAGTCGAGTAAATGTATCTTTTGGAAGGACTTATTTCTTTTCTGAATTCTTGTGATTACTAGGGAATTGAGCCCTCTTTCCCTACAATCCGTGTTCTCATCAGACACATGAGCTCTCTAAGGACATTTTGATATTTCTCCTGGCTAAACCCTGGAGACCTTATCAAATGCATGGTACAATAAGCTAATATTTCAGCAGAAGCTGAAAATATAGGAAAATAGAAGGGGGAGGGTAAGAATTGTATTCGGGTTAAATACTAAGTTCTCAGAAGTTTAGATATTTTAAATCAACATAAATGATTTCAAACACAATATCCAATCAAAGCCTTCCCTTTCCCATGGCCTGATTGATGGGAACTTTCCATTAAAATGGCCTATTCTGTCCCAAATATGGATAATATATAATTCACAGTTGAAATGAGTTCCCTTGAGTTTCTTGAGATTGGATAAGTGTCTGAAAACATCAGCAAATAGTCCTTAAAGTGAGGCAGAAATCTATAAACCATTCCATGCCTTGTCAATAGTGCGGGGAAGATAGGATGAGCTTGCAAATGGAGCAACCTTTGTGTGACCTCTCCCTCCCCCAGCCCCAGAAAAGCAATGAGTGGACCATTCCTTGGGCCTTTGTTTCAGGATGCCGAGAATGAGAGCCGCCAGCTCCTTCTCCCACAGATTTAAAGGAAACCACAACCCTTCCGGTTCAAAATTGGTTTATATTTGATAATCTGGGGTCCAAGAAGATAAGATATTGCTGTGTTCAAGAACTCAGGAATGATTCAGACAGTCACTACACTAAGCAATACAATCAAACAGGGCAGTAATGACCTATGGGGCATGAGACAGACAGGCCAGGAGAACAAAAAGATATTTCAAAGTGGACCATGGACTGGGCAGCAAAACATGAGTAATTTTCAGGTGCCCTGAAATCTTTAGGTGGCAGAAAAATAAGAAAAGAGTCTGGATGTAAAATTAAGCCCACCACTGATTTGTTTTGTGACTCAGGTCAGTTTCTTCATCTCTTTGGGCCTTAGTTTCCCTAAGTACGGATTGACCTTAAACAATGGATAAGTTACTCTCACTTTCCCAAAGTCTAGAATTTTGTGACTGTTACGGTATTAGTTATAATCATACAAGAAAGAAAGAAGAGGGGTGGGGAAGGAGGAGTGCAGGACAGGGAGAAAGTCAGTGGAGTTTCCTTGGCTTAGCTAATGACCTGCAGTTCCGCAGCAGGGCCTTAAGCAAAAGGCAAAGGAAGAAATCCACGTACTTAGTCTAATTGAATGTGGATGGCTTCCCATCACCATGGAAACCAAAGGGAAGATCTCCCCAGTAAAGGTCAAAGAGTATGGAGAAGGCATGTCATTATGATAAATTCCTCTAATCTTGCTAGATTAGCCATTTATGCCATGAGATATCTCAAAGTAGAGGCCAATACCACCTACTTCAGAATTACCTAACCACAAATAGATTCTTACAACTCACCTATACCCTCGAGTCTGAATCTGTAGAGAAAGGGTTAGGCAGACTGTATTTCTAAGTTCTTCCGATGGTCTTCATTTGATGAAGTGTGTGAATTACTGATCTAGCAAATGAAGAAGAGAAGGGGAGGAAAAAGAATGAATGCACAGCATACTCATCAAAAGCCTGGCAGTGCAAGGTGGTAATGGTGGTTGTCTCTAAGGATGCCTGAGGTGCAAAGGAGAAGAGAAACCCTTCCAAATGAATTCTTTTAATATTATCCTCATTTAATTGTGAGCATGAATTTTCAAATCAATTATTTCTTATCCTAAAAGTTTTGAAAACACAAATTAAATGCTTTTACAATTTCTCAGGGTTTGAAAAAAATTGAACTCTGTTTTCTTAGACAAATGCTCTAACCACCACTCAATATACTTAGATGAGTTTTTCTTTGTATAATAATGTTTATCAAATAAATAAGTTTGATAAGGCTAAGCAAAATGTAGGATTAATGGTATGAAATGAGGCATGTCAAGGAAGACTATCAGCAAAAATGCTTAATGAAGATGCTCCCCTCAGTTCTGCTGATGTCTGGTTGGTATCCTAGAATTGGTACTGCCTCACTGTCTTGGTCCATGTTTGTTGCTATGACAAAATCCTTTATGCAGTACTTTGTATACAAAGAGACCAGGTCATATTTATGGAGATTCAAAAGAATAGTGTTGGCATCATCTCAGTCCTGGGTATTGGAGAGAAGAGTCACGAGGTGAGGCAAGAAACAAAAGAGATTAAGAGATGTGCCAGGGCTACATATAACAATCTACTCTAGTGGGAATAGAGTAGATTTTTAATACCAGCATTAATCCCATCCACAGGCACAGCTGCTATAACCAAACTACCTTCTATTGAGTCACAGCTCTTCAAAGTTCCACCATCCCAATATACAGGACTAACTTTTGGCATGTAAAACTTTATGGTACAACCTCAAACCAAATCCAACTGTAGCACTTTGTTGCTGTTTGTTTTCTGGAGTGGCACCTGTTCTTGCCAAGATTCTCACAAGCTGAGACAATGGCTGAAGATCCTTCATATTCCTCTGAGCCCCTTTGCTCAGTAAAATTCTAATGCAGTGTTTTCTGTAGCATACAGTCCCTTCCCCCTTTGCAAGAAAACCCTGACATTTAGTCAAATAATATTTGTTTGTTTGTTTTAATTCCAAGGCAAGCCATTATTTGTGATATGCAAATAATGAAAAAATGCTAGGAGAACAAGGATGGAGAGGGCAGGACCAGAGACATCAAGTCCATTTCCACATTATTTAAGATCTAAAGAGGTCTACTTAAGAGAGTTCAGGACCAAAAAGACTGTATCTATAGCTGGAGGAGACAAACAGATATCCTCTGCCCAAGTGACAGTTCTAGGAAGACAATGAGCTCATGTGAGGTTCATTAGAAAGTGTCGTATTTTGGTAGAATTGCCATTTTTACTATGTTGGTCCTCCCAATCCAAGAGCAAGGGAGGTCTTTCCATTTTCTGGTGTCTTCTTCAATTTCTTTCTTCAAAGACTTATAGTTCTTGTCAAGTAGATCTTTCACTTCCTTGGTCAGGGTTACCCCAAGGTATTTTATGCTATTTGTGGCTATCGTGAAAGGTGATGCTTCTCTGATTTCCCTCTCTGCTTCCTTATCCTTGGTGTATAGGAAGGCAACTGATTTTTTGGAGTTGATCTTGTATCCTGCCACGTTACTAAAGGTGTTTATCAGCTGTAGGAGTTCTTTGGTAGAATTTTTGGGGTCGCTTATGTACACTATCATATCATCTGCAAATAACGAAAGCTTAGATAAGGTGAATCCAAAGACAAACACATAGGCATCCTCAGGAAGATTAACCTTCATCAGGCAATGAAAGGAGACAGAGACAGAGACCCACACGGGAGCACCGGACAGAAATCTCAAGGTCCAAATCAGGAGCAGAAGGAGACGGAGCACGAGCAAGGAACTCAGGACCACGAGGGGTGCACCCACACACTAAGACAATGGGGATGTTCTATTGGGATCTCACCAAGGCCAGCTGGCCTAGGTCTGAAAAAGCATGGGATAAATCCGGACTAGCTGAACATAGCGGACAATGAGGAATACTGAGAATTCAAGAACAATTGCAGTGGGTTTTTGATCCTACTGCACGTACTGGCTTTGTGGGAGCCTAGGCAGTTTGGATGCTCACCTTACGAGACCTGGATAGAGGTGGGCAGTCCTTGGGCTTCCCACAGGTCAGGGAACCCTGATTGCTCTTCGAGCAGATGAGGGAGGGGGACTATATCGGGGGAGGGGGAGGGAAATGGGAAGCGGTTGTGGGGGCGAGGCAGAAATCCTTAATAAATAAATAAATTAAAAAAAAAAAACAAAGAAGAGGAAAAGGAAATATGCCTTTCTGAGACATGGTTCAGGAAGGTGAAGAGATCCAGCAGAACCCTTAGCCATTCTTGTTACCTGCACTAGAGGATGGAAATCCTGGGGAGGAAAAAAAACATTACCTTATTAAACAAATAATTATTCCTTCCTTTAACACTTCTTAAGATGGTTCTGCCTAAGGAGTGGTCACTTAGTCGGCTGACCTGCTCAACTCAATTAACTCCTTTTGGAGTACCGCGAAAGGTTGTGCCTGCACCTAAGCCAGGAAATGGCTGCTCCTAACGGCTGTCACAAAGCCCAATTCATGGAGGTTATTCCACAGATATCCTTAATAAATCCTTAATAAATAAATAAATTAAAAAAAAAAAGAAAGTGTCGTATTTAACCACTCAAGACAGGAAAGACCAAAGACAGGATAGGCGGTACCCATGATAAGGAAAGAACTAATGAATTTCTATGAAAGTTAAGTCTGCAATTCAAACTGCATTTTTTTAAACCAATACTCAAACACATTGCATTCCAAAGTTATACTCATTTGATCCTGACGTGCTAAAAGAATAAAAATAGAAATATTCCTTTGTTTTCTATAATTAACTATTATGTTTCTGTAAGAGGAGAAAACTTTGTACGTACAGTAAGCACTGGAATATATAATCTCGAATCTGAACCAAGATATTTTGGAGACTGTTGCCATAACCTCCTATGAAAGCATGCTTAGCGCAGAGGGTATGTTGTGTGTTCATATTCAAGACTAAAATAAAGTTGCACAAAACAATGTGTGTTAGAACTACCAAAAGACCTCAGATTTGTTGTGTTTAATTCTGAGTTAATTTTTGGTTATTTAAGGTTCAGAAAACTTTTCTTATTGGCAAAATAAACGCCAGATTAACTTATAGCATTCTGTATGAGGCTGCAATAAGGGATGAGATCATACCTTGATACGGTCTGAAGAAAGCTTAGTCCAAAATGTGATTGGCAACAACCTATAGCCCTCCTAATTGACAAGGTGTTTGCAAGGGACAGAGAGATTCTTTTATTTTTCTTTCAGATTGTGTCTTAGTCAGTGTTCTATTGCTGTGAAGAAACACTTTGACCATGGCATCTCTTATAAAAGAAAGCATTTGATTGGGGTTGCTTACAGTTTCAGAGGTTTAGTCCACTATCATCATGGTGGGGTGCATGGTAGCATACAGGCAGACATGGTGCTGGAGAAGTAGCTGAGAGTTCTACATCCAGGTTGGCAGGCAGCAGGAAGAAAGAGAGACACAGGGCTTGCCTTGGGCCTTTGAAACCTCAAAGCCCACCCTCAGTGGCACACTTCCTTCAACAAGGCCACACCTCCTAATCCTTCTCAAGTGGTGCCACTTTCTGATAACTGAACATTCACATACATGAGCCTATGGAGGTCATTCTGATTCAAACCACCACAGTCAGAGTTTCACTACACAGCTTCCTGCTAGACTGAAACTCCTAACTCTCTTGCTTCAGCCTCGGTAGTGTTGGGATTGGAAGCATGTGTCTCCACATCTATCCCTAACAAAAGACTTGTGTTACAAGCTTAACCTAGTTTAAGTGGAAAAACATTCATTTTTGGATTTTCTTCTGTCCAAGGTGCAATTAAAAACATTACTCAGTCAGGTGAGGTAATACATGCCTTGAATTCCAACACTCTGGAGTCAGAAGCAAGAGGATCTCTTTGTGTTTAAGGTAACTCTAATCTGAAGAGTCTACCTCCGACTGTGGATCCAAGGCGTCTCTTTCTGCCTCCTTTTCAGAGCATTTCATTTAGTTTTCCCCTCCTAGCTCTGTTCTGCCCTACCAACAGGCCAAGGCAGTTTCTTTATTCATTAACCAATCAAAGCAACACATAGATAGAAGGACCTCCCACACCAGACTTTGATTCTAGGAACCAGCAGTCTGCGACTGAACACTACATGATACAAAGTGGAAGGGTGGAAGAAATGCTATAAAGACAAAAAATAGGGAAGTACTCATTCAATTAAAGATGCTTTTGCTGGACAGAGCAAATGTCTCATTTATGAAAAGAGGAGCATGCAAAAGGGCAGGCACAATTCATGCAACAACTCATGCAAGGCCCTGAGACAGGACAGGACAGGACAGAAATTCAATTGATCAGGTCCCTCGCTTGCAAATGATCTCAAGGCAAGTCCTTTTTTAAACTAATTCAGCTTCTTACTTTTCTCTTTTCCAAAAAGATAAAAAATGCAAGTTTTTAGCAATAAGCCTTCTAGTAAGTCTGAAATATGGGTATTTGAGGGGAGCTTTTTTTTGAAGAAGCAAAGACCCAGTCCAATCTATAATTGGCCAAAGAGACAAATATAAGGGCCAGAAAACTCAGCTATCTTTTTAGTAAATGAGCTATGAAAAGGGTTGTGATCATATCTCAGAGGTGCCAGACACCAGTAGGCTTTCAATAAGTGCTTGTTGAATAAATGGCCCTACACCATGCGTATACTTTGCCGTGATAACCTGTGCCAGGAATATTGTTAAAAATTCATTGGTTCTCTCACCCTAATTCAGTGACTCATCCTCTGTCCTTCCCACCCATGTAAAGAGACCAGAAATTTCCTGAGGCTAAGCTAGAAAACATACATTCTGCAATTTTTAATATTTAAAGAGCATTCCAAACTAGGAGTCCCATGAATACCAAATCAGTCCCTGTGCTCAGGCTCCAGCTCTGCCCTGTTTTCTTAGTCACGGAAGGGAGTTGGAAGGGCATCATCCTAGGTAGATATTCTTCTAATCAAAGACAATATTAAAGTGCCTGACATGGTGAAAACCATATGATCATTTTCAGTGCATAAATTTTAAAGTCCTACATGCATAAATTAATTTACCATAGCACTGCAGAGCTCTGATTATTCTTTGATTTATACAAATACATGCAATTAAAATGCAATTACAGTGCAATTAAAATGACACTATAATTAAAATGCAGACAGAAGATTTATAAATTTATAAGTGAATGCCTTTGATTTGCTTTTGGTTCCATTAGTGCCATTTATGATGTACTGTTTGGAAAAAAAATCTTATTTTTGGTTCATAAGACCACTCCATCAATCCATGCACCTTAGCATGTGAGGCATCATTTACACTCATAAGGTGCATTTCATGCTGAACCTAGAACCATAACTGGCTAAACAGAGCTCTAAACAAAGACATTGCCCAAAGAAGAGGCAGATCAGGAGCCTTTTGTACAAAGCAGTGAAGAATGACTTAAAAATATGGTTTTCTAGTGTATCTTTGATGCGAGAAGAATGTATTTAGACCTATGACACTTATTATGCAGTACTTTTTCTATAGGAGAAGACATTCTGTTAATAGAGACTGATCTGAGGCATCAGCCATCTATAGTAAACTTAAAAACAAGAAAAAAAAACCCACTAGAGACTCCAGTCTAAAGAACTAGATTTGAATAATTATGGCTCATGCAACAAACATTGGCTGAACATATCTAGCTTCTGGGTACATAAATTAGTTTGTGGTCTGGTCCTCTGGGAAACCATAGTGAGGAGGAGAGAAAAGATGTATAGAAAGCTATACGATGGGATAAGTGTGGCGAGGCTCACACATGTTTCAGAACATGACTAGTGACAAAGATTCTTCAGGAGGGAGAAATGGGGAGCTGCCCCCACTGGTAAGTGGCTCTCACTCCCTCGGGGGCTTCACTGCTGCCTCAGTGACTGGACCCAGTCTCACTTGGGGTAGTTCCCTCTGCAAAGAACTGCCAGGACAGTCACAGGAGTTTCAAAAGCCACATGTTGTGCGAGGCAGGTAGAAAGTGAAGAGTCTGTGATGGAGGAAGGTCATTGGCTAATAAAGGAACTGCCCTGGCCCATTTTATTGGTTAGAGGATAGGTGGGAGGAGTAAACAGAACAGAACGCTGGGAGGAAGAGGAAGTGAGCTCAGAGTCTCGACCGCTCTGCTCTAGGGAGCAGACGCCTGAGAGAGACGCCATGCTCCTGGCTCCTGGGCAGACGCACGCTAAGAAGCTCCAACCCAGGATGGACTAGGCTAGAATCTCCCCGGTAAGCGCACCTTGGGGTGCTACACACAGATGATTAGAAATGGGCTAAATTAATATGTGAGAATTAGCCTAGAAGAGAATGGGCCAAGCAGTGATTAAATGAATACAGTTTCCGTGTAATTATTTCAGGCATAAGCTAGCCAAGCAGGCGGCCGGGGTGTTGGGGACGCAGCCCCGCCGCCCTTATTACTTCAAGTCTGTCTGGAGCTGACTGTGGGTAGGCTCACCTCCTGGGAAGGAGGAGAAGACAGGAGGATTAAGAGATTGAAGCCAGCCTGGGCTGTAGAGTGAGACCCTGATTCAAAAGGGGAACAAAACCCCAAACTGCTTATAATGATGAGAACTAAAAGGTGGACTCCACTTTAATATAAGTCAGAAAGGACAAATCCTGCTTTCTTTGGGATACAAATTTTCCAGGAATGTATCTATCTTAGAAAACATATTTCATTCTGTTCAGATTTTAAATTTTTACAGAAAAAAAACTTACATTTTACATTTTGTAGACATAGTGAGGAAATGTTGATGCATGCCTTTAATCCCAGCACTTGGGAGGCAGAAGCAGGTGGATCTCTGTGAACTCGAGGCCAGAGTGAGTTCCAGGACAGCTAGAGATACACAGAGATACCCTGTCTCATTAAACTCCAAAACAAAATAAAGCAAAATCCAAAACAAACAAAAATAAAAACAAAAAAGGGACATGCCTATAAAGGTACAAGAAACATACAGAACACCAGATAGTTGGAACAGAAAAAGAAAGTTGCTTAGCCACATAATAATGAAAATACTAAACATACAAAACAAAGAAAAAATATTAAAAACTGTTAGGGAGAATGGTGAAGTAACGTATAAAAGCAGACCTATCAGAATCACACTAATTTCTCAATGGAAACTCTAAAAGCCAAAAGAGTCTTGACAGACATCCTGCAGACTCTAAGAGATCACAGATGACAGCCCAGACTCCTATACCCTGCAAAACTTTCAATGACCATAGATGGAGATATTTTATGACAAAGTCAAATTTAAACAGTCTCTATACATAAATCCAGCTCTACAGGGGATATTAGAAGGAAAATTCCAACCCAAGGAGGTTACCTACATTTATAAAGAACAGAAAACAGTAATTTCACACCAGAAAAATCAAATGTAGGGACATACACACAACCAACAACAGTAGCAACAACAAAATAACAGAAATTCACAATGATTGACCATTGATATTTCTTAATAATCAGTGAACTCAATTTCCTATTGAAAAGACATGAACTTATAGAACAAATGCAAAAATTGGATTCAACCTTCTGTTACATGAAGCACACCCCAAGATCAAAGATAGACATTACTTCAGAGTAAAAGGTTGGAAAAAGATTTTCCAAGCAAATAGACAAAAACAACAAGCTGGAGCAGCCATTCTAATATCTAACAAGATAGATTTCAAACCAAAATTAATCAAAAGAGATGGGGAAAGGATAGTTCATACTTATCAAAGGAAAAACCCACCAAGATAATCTCTCAATTCCTAACATCAGTGCCCCAACACAAGGGTACCCATATTTGTAAATGAAACACTGCTACAGCTTAAATCACATATTGACCCTCACACACTGATAGTGGGAGACTGAAATCCCCCCACTCTCATCAATGGACATGTCATCCAAACAAAAACTAAACAGAGAAATGCTGGAGCTAAGAGACTTTAGTAACCAAATGAACCTAACAGACATCTACAGAACATTTCACCCGAATACAAAAGGTTACACTTTCTTCTCAGCATCTCATAGAACATTCTCTAAAACTGACCACATATTGGGTCACACAGCAGGTCTCAGGAGATAAAAGAAAATTAAAGCAACCCCCCCCCCACATCCTATCAGACTGCCACAGATTAGAGCTAGATATCACAAACAAAAGAAAGACCACAAACTCATGGAAACTGAACAATTGCTCCACTAAATGACTGCTGGGTCAAAGCAGAAATAAATTAAAGATTTCTTAGAATTCAATGGAAATGAATGCACAACATCCCCAAACTTATGGGACACAATGAAAGGGGTGCTAAGAGGAAAGAAAAAAAAATCTCAAACTAGCAACTTAACAGTAAAAGGTCTAGAACAAAAGGAAACAAACAAGAGGAGTAGACAGCAGTAAACAATCAAACTTAGGGCTGAGATCAATAAAATAAAAACATAGAATAATATAAAGAATCAATGAAAGAAGGAGTTGGTTCTTCAAGAAAATCAACAAGCTAGATAAACCCTTATCCAAACTAACTAAAAAACACAAAGAGCATATTCAAAATAACAAAATCAGAACTGAAAAGCAGAACTTAACAGACACAGAGGAAATAAAAAAAAATCTAAAAACCTACACTTGACAAAATTAGAAAATATAAAAGAAATGGATAATGTTCTCAATTAATAAAACTTACCAAAGTTAAGTCAAGATCAGATAAATAATTTAAATAGATCTATAACCCCATAAAGAATTAGAAGCAGTCATTAAAAGTCTCCCAACCAAAAAAGTCCAGGGCCAGGATGTTTTAGGCAGAATTCTACCAGGCTTTCAAAGTAGGGTTAATACTGATGCTCCTCAAATATTCTACAAACTAGAAACTGAAGGAGCATTGCCAAATTCTTTTTATGAGTACACAGTCACCCTGACATCCAAACCACACAAAGATTCAACAAAGAAAGAAAATTACATACCAATTTCCTTTATGAACATAGATGGAAAAATACTCAATAAAATGCTTGCAAACTGAATCCATGAATTCATCAAAAATCTCATCTGGGCTCTCTCGCTTCTGGCTCTGCTTTCGGCTACTAGACTCCATTCCTGGTCCTGCAGAGTCGGGCTCCACTTCCGACTTCCGGCTACTAGACTCCTTTCCTGGTTGCACAGAGGGCTGTTGTCTAGGACAGTGATCTGGAGACCAGAGGGGACCAGTGCGGTGGCAGACGACACAGGCCACAGGTGGTGGGGATTGGCGCGGCAGCAGACTCAGGCCACAGGGACCGGCGTGCAACACCGAGAGCAGATCAACCCAATACAATTAAATCAAAGAGGTAGGCCTTTGGTTGGCGAGGTCCCTGGCAAAGGAGGAGCTGGGTCCTGTCCCTGAAGACCCTTCTGAGGGGTGAGAGGGATCTTGGCCCCCGGCAGGAGCCAGGAAACAGAGCAAGGGCATTTTTTAAAAGGAGCCCCTGGCCAGCAGGGAAACCTGATCCGGTTTTAAAAGACCCATTAGATAGCATCGATAGGAGGAGATGGGCAGGCGCCAAGGCAAGAATTCACCCAATAATCTGAAAAACAACATGAAAACATCAGAACCCAATGATCTTACAACAGAAGGACTTGAACACCCTAACACAGAAGAAGTGGAAAAAATTAACTTTATGAAAGCAATAGAGTCCCTTAAACAACATGTGAAAAACACCCTTATAGAAATGAATGAGAAGTATAACAAAAAGTTTGAAGAAATGAGTAAATACGTACATGATACCCTGGGAAACCAAGAAAAAAACGATCAAACAGGTAATGGAAAAAGTTCAAGAATTGAAAACTGAAATGGAAGCAAGGAAGAAAACGCAAACTGAGGACCAGCTGGATATGGAAAATCTAGGTCAATGAGCAGAGCCTACAGAAACAAGCATAATCAATAGAATACAAGAAATAGAAGAAAGAATCTCAGACTCTGAAGACACCATAGAGAAAATAAACGCACTGATCAAAGAAAATAGCAAAACCAACAAATTCTCATCACAAAACATTCAGGAAATATGGGACACAATAAAAAGACCAAATCTAAGAATAATAGGAATAGAAGAAGGAGAAGAGTCACAGCTCATAGGCCCAGAAAATATTTTTAACAAAATTATGGAAGAAAACTTTCCCAACATAAAGAAAGATATTCCTTTGAATATTCAAGAAGCATACAGAACACCAAACAGACTGGATCAAAGAAAAACATCTCCTCGCCATATAATAATCAAAACACAAAATATACAGGTTAAAGAAAGAATATTAAGAGCTGCAAAGGAAAAAGGGCAAGTAACTTATAAAGGTAAACCGATCAGACTTACACCTGACTTCTCTATGGAAACCATGAAAGCCAGGAGGTCCTGGATAGATGTACTGCAGAAGCTAAGAGACCATGGATGCAAACCCAAACTACTATACCCAGCCAAGCTATTGTTCACTATCAATGGAGAAAACAAGACATTCCAGGATAAGAACAAATTTAAACAATACGTAGCCACAAATCCAGCCCTACAGAAGGTAGTAGAAGGAAAATCACAACCCAAGGAATCCAACATTGCCAACACTGCCTACAATAACTCAGGCATCTAGCGACCCTTTATCAGCACAACTCAAAGAAGGGAGACACACAAACTCTACTACCAAAAACAATAAGAATAACCAGAGTAAACAACCACTGGTCATTAATATCACTTAATATGAATGGTCTCAATTCACCTATAAAAAGGCACAGGCTAAGAGATTGGATATGAAAACAGGATCCAACATTCTGCTGTTTGCAAGAAACACATCTCAACCACAAAGACAGGCATCTACTCAGAGTAAAGGGTTGGGAAAAGGTCTTTCAAGGAAATGGTCCTAAGAAAAAAGCAGGTGTGGCCATATTAATTTCTAACAAAACTGACTTCAAACTAAAATCAATCAGAAGAGCTCGAGATGGACACTTTATACTCATAACAGGAACAATTCATCAAGAGGACGTCTCAATCCTGAATATCTACGCCCCTAACATAAAAGCACCCACTTATGTAAAAGAAATACTACTAGAACTCAAGGCAGACATCAAACCACACACACTAGTAGTAGGAGACTTCAATACACCTCTCTCTCCAAGGGACTGGTCAATCAGACAGAAACCTATAGAGAATTATTGGAGGTAATGAAGCGAATGGACTTAACAGACATCTATAGATCACTCCACCCAAACAGGAAAGAATATACCTTCTTCTCTGCAGCTCATGGAACCTTCTCGAAAATTGACCACATACTTGGAAACAAAGGAAACCTCCACAGATACAAAAAAATTATCAGTGTCCACCTGTGTCTTATCAGATCACCACAGATTAAAGTTAGAAGGCAACAACAATGCTACCCCCGAAAGCCAACAAACTCATGGAAACTGAACCATCAACTACTGAACCACACCTGGGTCAAGGAAGAAAATAAGAAAGAAATTAAAGTCTTCCTTGAATTTAATGAAAATAAAGAGACAACATACTCAAACCTATGGGACACAATGAAAGCAGTGCTAAGAGGAAAGTTCATAGCACTAAGTGCCCACTTAAAGAAAACGGAGAAAGCATACATCGGGGACTTAACAGCACACATGAAAGCTTTAGGAAAAAAAAGAAGCAGACTCGCCCAAGAGGAGTAGAAGACTGGAAATAATCAAACGGAGGGCGGAAATCAACAAAATAGAAACACAGAAAACAGTCCAAAGAATCAATGAAAAAAAAGTTGGTTCTTTAAGAAAATCAACAAGATCAACAAACCCCTATCCAAACTAATTAAACAACAGAGAGAGAACATGCAAATAAATAAGATCAGAAATGAAAAAGGGGACATAACCACAGACACAGAGGAAATTCAGAGAATCATTAGATTTTACAATAAAAGCCTGTATGCCACAAAACTGGAAAATACAAAAGAAATGGACATTTTTTAGATAAGTGCCATATACCAAAGCTAAACCAAGACCAGATGAATGATCTAAATAGACCTGTTAGTCGTGAAGAACTAGAAACTGTTATCAAAAATCTCCCTTCGAAAAAAAGCCCAGGAGCAGATGGTTTCAATGCAGAATTCTACCAGAACTTCCAAGAAGAACTAATACCTATACTCCTTAATGTATTTTACAATATAGAAACAGAAGAGTCATTGCCAAATTTTTTTTTATGAAGCTACAGTTACCCTGATACCAAAACCACACAAAGTCCCAACCAAGAAAGAGAATTACAGGCCTATCTCACTCATGAATATCGACGCAAAAATTCTCAATAAAATACTGGCAAACAGAATCCAAGAACACATTAGAAAAATTATCCATTATGATCAAGTAGGCTTCATCCCAGAGATGCAGGGCTGGTTCAACATACGAAAATCTATCAATGTAATCCACCATATAAATAAACAGAAAGAAAAAAACCATATGATCATTTCATTAGATGCTGAAAAAGCATTCGACAAAAGTCAACACCCCTTTATGATAAAGGTCTTGGAGAGATTAGGGATACAACGGTCATACCTAAATATAATAAAAGCTATTTACAGCAAGCCTACAGCTAATATTAAATTAAACGGAGAAAAACTCAAAGCCATTCCACTAAAATCAGAAACACGGCAAGGATGTCCACTCTCTCCATACCTCCTCAATATAGTGCTTGAAGTTCTAGCAATAGCAATAAGACAACATAAGGGGATCAAGTGTATTCGTGTTGGAACGGAAGAAGTTAAGCTTTCGTTATTTGCAGATGATATGATAGTATACATAAGCGACCCCAAAAACTCTACCAAAGAACTCCTACAGCTGATAAACACCTTTAGTAATGTGGCAGGATACAAGATCAACTCCAAAAAATCAGTGGCCTTCCTATACACTAAGGTTAAGGAAACAGAGAGGGAAATCAGAGAAGCATCACCTTTCACGATAGCCACAAATAGCATAAAATATCTTGGGGTAACTCTGACCAAGGAAGTGAAAGATCTATTTGACAAGAACTTTAAGTCTTTGGAGAAAGAAATTGAAGAGGACACCAGAAAATGGAAGGATCTCCCTTGCTCTTGGATTGGGAGGATCAACATAGTAAAAATGGCAATTCTACCAAAAGCAATCTATAGATTCAATGCAATCCCCATCAAAATCCCATCAAAATTCTTCACAGATCTGGAGAAGACAATAATCAACTTTATATGGAAAAACAAAAAACCCAGGATAGCCAAAACAATCTTACACAATAAAGGATCGTCTGTAGGCTTTACCATCCCTGACTTCAAACTCTACTACAGAGCTACAGTATTGAAAACAGCTTGGTATTGGCATAAAAACAGAGAACTCGACCAATGGAATCGAATAGAAGACCCTGACATTAACCCACAAACCTATGAACACCTGATTTTCGATAAAGGAGCTAAAAGTATACAATGGAAAAAAGAGAGCATCTTCAACAAATTGGGCTCGCAAAACTGGATGTCAACCTGTAGAAGAATGAAAATAGATCCATATCTATCACCATGCACAAAACTCAAGTCCAAATGGATTAAAGACCTCAGTATCAGTCCGAGCACACTGAACCTGATAGAAGAGAGAGTGGGAAGTGCTCTACAACACATGGGCACAGGAAACCACTTCCTACGTATAACCCCAGCAGCACAGACATTAAGAGCCTCATTGAATAAACGGGACCTCCTGAGACTGAGAAGCTTCTGTAAAGCAAAGGACACTGTCACTAAGACAGAAAGGCAACCCACTTACTGGGAGAAGATCTTCACCAACCTCGCAACTGACAAAGGTCTGATCTCCAAAATATACAAAGAACTCAAGAAACTAGACCATAAAAGGCTAATCAACCCAATTATAAAATGGGGCACTGAGCTGAACAGAGAATTCTCAATAGAAGAATTTCAAATGGCCAAAAGACACTTCAGGTCATGCTCAACTTCCTTAGCAATCAGGGAAATGCAAATCAAGACAACTTTAAGATACCATCTTACACCTGTCAGAATGACTAAAATAAAAAACACCAATGATAGCCTTTGCTGGAGAGGTTGTGGAGAAAGGGGTACACTCATCCATTGCTGGTGGGAATGCAAACTTGTGCAACCACTTTGGAAAGCAGTGTGGCGGTTTCTCAGGAAATTCGGGATCAACCTACCCCTGGATGCAGCAATACCACTTTTGGGAATATACCTAAGAAACGCCCTATCATATGACAAGAGCATTTGTTCAACTATGTTCATAGCAATATTATTTGTAATAGCCAGAACCTGGAAACAACCTAGATGCCCTTCATTTGAATAATGGATGAAGAAAGTATGGAATATATACATATTAGAGTACTACTCAGTAGTAAAAAACAAGGACTTCTTGAATTTTGCATGCAAATGGATGGAAATAGAAAACACTATCCTGAGTGAGATAAGCCAGACCCAAAAAGAGGAACATGGGATGTACTCACTCATATTTGGTTTCTAGCTATAAACAAAGGACATTGAGCGTACAATTAGTGATCCTAGAGAAGCTAAATAAGGAGAACCCAAAGAAAAACATATAGGCATCCTCCTGAATATTAACCTTCATCAGGCGATGAAAGGAGACAGAGACAGAGATCCACATTGGAGTACTGGACAGAAATCTCAAGGTCTAAATCAGGAGCAGAAGGAGAGAGAGCACGAGCAAGGAACTCAGGACCGCAAGGGGTGCACCCACACACTGAGACAATGGGGATGTTCTATCAGGAACTCACCAAGGCCAGCTGGCCTTGATCTGAAAAAGCCAGGGATAAAACTGGACTTGCTGAACATAGCGGACAATGAGGACTACTGAGAACTCAAGAGCAATGGCAATGGTTTTTTTTTTTATTTGCAGGTGTGAAAGTGAGTTTTATTTACAATAAGAAGTTGCAACAAATCACAGAACAAAGATTACACATATTCCCAGTGTTTAAAATATGGAATTTTTTGAGACATGGTTTCTCTGTGTAGTTCTGGTGTCCTGGACCAGGTTGACTTTGAACCCATAGAGATCCACCTGCTTCTGCCTCCCAAGTGCTGGGATTAAAAGCACACACCACTACTGACTTCAAAAAAGGATATTTAAAAAATTAACTCCCTGATATCTCTTCCTCACAATCTTTAGTTTGAACTCTTGATCTTTCAGTGTGTCTGTGATTTTGTAAAGTTGTTTTTATTAATAGACAAAGCAGAAAGATAATGTAGCATAAGCGGGGGAGGGGAGGAGAAATTTCATCATGGAAGTTGCAGTGTGACGCAGTGAGTCACGCAGTAAACCCCTTTGTCCACGTATCTTTACCTGTGAATGTTCATTGCAGTCATTGGTCTGGTTCGAGGCTTCTGGTTTCTGCTAAACTATGGTGCCGGGCCCTCACTGGGAAATGCAGATATTTGGGTGGTATCATGGGTCTATTTTCATGGTACGTTAGGACTGAGCTTGGAAAATATTCCTCTTCATGACTGGTTTAGAACAGTGGTTCTCAACCTGTGGGTAGTGACCCCTTTTGGGGTAGGGGATGAACAATCCCTTCATAGGGGGTTACCTAAGACCATCAGAAAACACAAATATTTACAGCTCATGACAATAGCAAAATTACAGGTATGAAGTAGCAATGAAAATAATTTTATGGTTGGGGTCACCAGAACATGAGGGCCACAGTATGAGGAAGGTTGAGTACCCCTGACTTAGAGTGTTAGAATTTCAGAGTGCGAAGGATGAACAGAACGGGCAGACATTTATCTTCAGTTTACTTTTGAAGGATGAGCTCAGTGAACCCTCATGATGGTGCTGCTATAACCGAATGCATTGGCTTCACATCCTGATGAGTATGAGGGCAAAATAAGCCTTGACAAGAAATAAGAGGCAGGATTTATTTACTGTGGTAGGTAAGAAGAACATGCCTGAGAGTGCCATCTACAGGAATGTGTTCCTCCAACAAAGAAAGCATGGGGACTTTGTCTAAGAAGTCTACACATGCTCATATGGGCAAGTGCTTTGGGGGTAGGCATATTCAGTCAGAGATGTATATTACTGAGCATGCTCAGCTTAAATTCATGGTTCAAGAAGGAAGGATGGCAGCCTGGGACACTTCTGAAAGCACCTTGATTCTTTTTCTTTTCTCCAAAACGCTTTAGCTGCAGCCAAAGAACGCCTTAAAAGTCTGTTACTATAGGAGCTCTCCACCAGCGGTGTGTATCTTACTCAGCTGCTCTTCGTTCTGCTGCAGGGTTCAGGGGAAAGGCCCACAGGCACCTCCGAGACACACGTTACCACTTCACACTGTGGGATTTATCCCAGAAGCACCGGGTTCTTAGACTGAATCCTCAGAGCTGGGAAATAGTCTGCTTCAGAGGAATTAGATCTTGTGGGTAGACAGTGGAGTGCTCTGGGAGGAGAAGCCAGAGAAGGTGACCTTGTGAACGTGAGGACACGGGAACAGAGCTAGGACTGAGGACTTTGAGAGATGGCCCTCATGGATGACCTAACCTTTGAGCTATTTTTCTTTTGTAAAAGAGGAAAATTTATATTCGGTTCAGAATTTAAGAACTTTATGTTCTTTCTGTTAAAAATTTTCCTTAATTATTCTAACCTTTCAGGAGAGTCTTATGCTCCCAATTCTCATGCCTTTTCAGAAGTTTAATAGGGTTGGAAAAGGATGGAACAGGGCAACTTTCTCAGAGAGACTCACCATGTTTGCCCCTCCCCCTTTTGTAGTAAAGAGAACCCTAAAAACTGTGCCCAATAAGGTTGTAAAGATACCAAATGCTTATAGCAGAGTCCCTCCCATACCCACAGGCTACCTTGGCTGACTCCCATCGGGGTTTTAATTTTAAATTATTATTTTTTTTGTATTTAGCACCATTTTGACAAGTTCACACATTTATACAATATCCCATAATCACATTCACTCCTTCGTTGCCCTCTCTTTTCACCCCCATGCCTGACCACCTCTTCCTTTTTAACTAGCTACCATCATATTCTCACGTCTATTTCTAAAATTAGGGTCGCTTATACGAGCACACGTAAGGACTTATTTGCTGGAACATGGGCAGCTTACTAACGGCTGTACCACTGAAGAAAATGACCCACTCACCCCGGCAACCCTTCACAGCCAGTAGCTCCTCAGGGAGGGACTGGGTTCTTTAACACTCACAGCTTGGTCCTGAGATCCTGGCTAGGAGTGGCTAGGGAATGAGGAAAGGACAGGCACACAGACACATGTACAGAAATGCAGAGGTCAGGTTGGATCTGCACACACTGATGGAATTGCACAATCCAGAAACTCAGCATGTCTATTGTGTACAGCACAGGGGGAGATATTAGCTGTTCAAGGAGGTCCTTGTAGGCCAGCATTCTCAGACTCCAAATATCTGGGAGGAGAAAGCTTCAGCTACCAGTTTTTGTACACATTGGTCCATTGTTTGCACTGGAACCCCCCAAAGAAAGCTTTGCCTTACCAGGGAGGATTCACCACTCCCACTAGGCTGAGGTATTGAGGTCCTTGACTTGGTGGTTTCCATGTCAACAATAGGCTTCCTCCACTCCCTGCAGTGGGGCTCCATCAGCCTCCCGCACATCTTTGATACAATATGGAAAGGTTCAATTTGTGTGGATCTCGAGAAGTATCCACAGTTGTGGTGTGTTTATAATTGCAATGGCAATAACTAGGAGACCACATTTGTTAGCGCTTCTCCCTACCTCCCAGCTCTCACATTCTTTCTCCATCCTCTTCTACAATGTTCCCCAGGTCTGGGAGGGGGTGACATACGTCACTTAGTGTCAACACTTTAACAAGTTCTGAATCTGTATTAACTGCTCCCCTCTACAGAAAAGCTTCTGGGCCCACGGCTGAGAGGGGCTCTGCTATGTGAATATAAACACAAATATATGAGGCAAGTTGCCTCTAAGTTTATTTCACACTCTTACTCCAGTTGGCAAAGCTTGCTTTGGTGGGTTGATGTCACACACAGGGTCCGTACCTGGGTAAAAACAGTGATAATTTCCATCTCCCAATAGGCTCTGTGTTCCTTCCAGCATTATATTGTTTTATTTTAATTAGTTTGTGCTTTTGAGATAGGTAGGTTCTCAGAGAGCCTAGGTTGGCTTTGAACTCAGGATGTAGCCACGGTCATCCTGACTTCCTAATCCCTCTGCCCCTGCTTCTGTCTCCCAAGTACTGGGATGACAGCACAGCCATTGGCTGCCATTATGATTGAAATAAAAAAAATGTGCTTGCAAACAGGCTCACTGGGACTTCGGGTACTATGTTCGCAACATGTATTCAATGGTGTAGAAGTGAGAGAGCAAGTGATGGGATGGCAGCTGTGACTCCTCCATGAACCACGAGAACTCAATAGTTTGGATTAATACAGAAACATTTCTAGTCCAGGAAACCCCAAATATCCCTTTGGCCATTGTTGGTTATTTGATTGAATAAGAATTAACCATCAAGAGAGGCACTACAAAGAACAGACACGTCTTCTCACTGAAAAAGGAAATGCTAGGGAAGGAGGCATTTCTTCCCTTTTGTTCTCTTCTCATGCCTAAACTTGTCAGGCAACCCTGAGCTCGGTGGTCACTGCTGCTTCCTCTTGGATCACGAGCCTTTGGGAGAAGACGCCAGCTGAGGAAATTCTGTTCTCATCTTAGGCTGTCTGCACCAGAAGCTCTCAAGTGCTACTCAGACAGGCTAAAGAAACCTAAGTTTGGTCTGGCTGTGGAGAGCTTTGGTGTGGATGTGTTTTCAATCTTCAAAGCCATTTCCCCCCTGTAATTACTGAAGCCAGGAGTTGTTTAAATTGGGAAAAACTGTTAAATTGTTTACTGTTGTTGTTGTTACTGGAAAGACAGCTTTTCACTCTTGTAGAACACATTACAACTCCACCTCAATAGCTTAATTTGAATTACTTTTTAAAGGGCTGAATTAACACCATGTTTAACTTGTAGCAGTAAGGATCCGTGCTTCCCCAGGCTACTGTAAAGCCAGGGGTCCATTCACTGAAGGACAGAAAACAAATGTAAGTGGGTTCTTCCTGGAGGGTTTCCACATCTACGGACTAGTGGTTTGATAAAGGCTTTCTTTTCCTAATGAACATAATGTTAAGAACGGGTGGGTTCAAGAGGTTTTATTTTACAGTAATATGAGTGTGTCTGCAAATGCCAGTCGTATGACTTGCGTGGCACAATGAACTGTTTGTGCTCACACATATGCCCACAGCATTTGTTTTCTGCACCTGCTTCTTCTCCAATTCCAGTTCGCCTCAATCTTTTGCTTTTGTTTAAATGTGCAGGCGTTTGCTGAAGCGTAGCCACTTAGAGAGCATCTGGGCTCACATGGGTTTAGAACTGGATCCACATTTTAACGGTTTTTCATCTCTCGACGCGGTAAGCAATATTAGCAGTCCTTTCGCATTCCACCGTGAGACCATTCTTCACTGGGTAGAAGCCCCGGCTTGGAGTTTGGCTCCTTGCTTCGTGTCAGATTCCCGCGGGCCTCACAGAAATGCTTATCATCTCCACAGGACTTGAAAGTCCCTCAGTCATGATGAATTAATTCCCACGTGTCTCTTCACCATCCCCCCTGAATGCCAAGCAGAGGTCAAGTGACTAGCTAAGGCCATATAGACTTTGGGGTTAAATCCTTTCATTTATTGTCTTTTCAATGACCAAGAAAGAAGAGAGCTTTTCATTTCACCACTGGCAACATTGTTAATTTAAATGTTACACTACAGACTCCGTTGTGTAGGGTTAGGTCTACAAGTGGAAGAGACCATTGGCTTCTCAATATTGCGACAGATTCCTTGATCTACAGGCATAGGCAAAATCTCTGATGTATTCAGCTATCTATCATTTATTTATTCATTTGAAACACGGTCTCAGTAATTCAGGCTTGAGACCCTTTTACTTCCCTCCATCTTTGGAATACTGGGGTTGCAGTGCAGGGCAGGCAGGACTGGCCAACCTCTTCTTAAGAAGCTATTTTCTTTCCAGATGATTCTGAGATCTAAGAGTTATTTCCCTGGAATGCAATAATACTCTGGACTAAGAAAGGCTTTCGGGCAGGTTTATTTTCCCAGGAGAACTCGCCAACAAATAGAGAATTGGGGTGGCAGTTTCCATGATCTATGTGAGTTCAAGTTTAGGACTGATCATATGTACCTTACCTGTCTCTAGAGCCTCCTGATGAAGTGTGACAAAGGAGCATCTTACTAAATGCCTGCAAAGATGTGTTTTCTAGTCCTTGTTACAACTGGGACTTGCAGCATTTGGTCCATCACAGTAAAGACCTGCTACTTAAGTATTATCCTGAGCTTAGAACAAAATCTGAGCTGGGAAGAAAATGTGCTGCTACCGAAAGGTTAAATAAAATGTTGAAAAAACAAGACTGAGTTGAAGCCATGTCTCTTCTAGGGGAAAAGGCCTGGAGAGAAGAGGCAACCTCCCAGAGAACAGAGGCTTCCTTTACGCAATGGCATAGAAACAGCCTAGAAAAATGAGATGCTGTTACAAATTTCTAAGGCTGTAAAACAGTTGCCATAAGACGGTGACATTAAACGACTTAAATTTGTGCTATCACAATTCTGGGGGCAAAGGGTTTAAAATTAAGTGCTTATAGGATTGGTTCCTCCCAGAATGAATCAGCAGCTGCCCTGACCACCTGCTGCCCCCTCCTCACCCCTGCATAGCTGATCTCTATCTCCATCTGCTCATGGACCCCATGAGTCTGGGGCTCTGTGCGTCTTGAATTTTCCTCTTCCTTCTCTTATGAGGACACCAGTCATGGATTTAAGGTTGTTCCTAAATCTAAGATATCTCTCTTAGCTTTAGCTTTAATTACACACCTAAACAAGTTTCTTTCTTTCTTTCTATTTAATTTTGGTTTTTTGAGATAGGGTTTCTCTGTAGCTTTTGGTACCTGCCATGGAACTAGCTCTTGTAAACCAGGCTGGCCTCAAACTCACAGAGATCCCCCTGCCTCTGCCTCCCAAGTGCTAGGATTAAAAGCTTGTGCTACCACCAGTGGGCTAAAAGATCATATTTCTAAAGGTCTTTCGGTAGGTACTAGGGATTAGGATTTGGATTTTTTTTTTAGAGATACATATTTTCCACTTGAAGATTAAAAACCGATGGGTCATTGCTTACACACATAGGTTCTTCTATAACTAGAGAGACGGTGTTTCTGGAGGCCAAGGTGACAAATATTTCATTATGCTTTGCCCTTGTTTTGTTTTTATGGTTAACTATGGGAATTTGATGTTTTCTCAGGTGCCTAGGAAAGAGAGTAGCTGTGTAATTCCTGGATGTGGCCAGAGGGCCACACTGCATAGGAAAAAATCTAAGATCGGTGATGTGTCTTTGTGCTGACTAGATTATCTTGTTATCTCTCAAATTATGCCAGATCTGCTCACTTGGGGGGGGGAGCTTCACAGTCCTCCCTGATGTACAAATTAAGAATCCGAGGCACCATCCTGGGATTGCACCTCTCTCGTTCCTTATGTCTCATCAGCCTCTGGCTCATGTTGATTCTCCAGCATTTACTAATCCATCTTTTCACTCTCATGGGCCCTACTTTCTTCTGGGCTACCACCCGCACTCGTGAGCCTGTGACCTTGGGTGCTTCTCTAGGTGACCTTCTTCAAGGCTTCTTTCTACCTGCTGCTGTATTGTGCTGTTGATGCTCCAAACGACTTTTCAGTATCTTCTGCTTTAAGTCTTACCTGGGTTTCCTTGCCTTCCTTAAGCCCAAACTCTTTTTATGGTTTGCTGGCCTGCTGAACGCACTGTCGATGATATAGACATGACCCCACTGACATCACCTTTGGGTGTTTCAGCACCTCGCTGAAAATACCTCTATCTAGCCAATGTTTACCAAACCACACATCTACCCGCGGCCAAATGGTCAGCTAGAGTCAAGACAATTTTACTTTTTAAAGCTAGGTATGGATATTTATATTACTTGGCCTTAGAAAGGCATATCCCATGAGGGCTGGAGAGGTGGCTCAGTCTGTAAGGGCTTGTGGTATTAGCACGAGGACCTGAGTTTGAATCTCAAAGAGCCAAGTAAAAACTGGGTGTAGCAACTTGTATGTGTAACTCCACCACTGTGTGGTGGTAGGAGGGAAAGCAGATTCCTAGAACTTTCTGGCCAGGCCGTGTAGCCAATCAGTGAACTCCAGGTTCGGTGAGAGACCCTGTCTCAAAACACAAGGGTGATAGGGAAAGATGCCTGGCAACAGCCTTTGGCATACACACACACACACACACACACACACACACACCACACACACACACACACACACACACACACACACAGGGGGGCGGAGTAAATACATAAAGCACAACCAGTTTCTTCTGTTCATGAAATCTTATCTTTAATTTCTTGAAATTTGAAATTTATGTCCTGGCAATGCTGAAGCATGCATGAGCAGTCCATATATAGTGGTTCTGTTGAACTTCTCCATATTGGGTTTCTTAGTCCACGTTGATAAAGGTGAATGACCAGGTCTCTTCCTCCAGAGGGCACCAGATCTCATTACAGATGGCTGTGAGCCACCATGTGGTTGCTGGGAATTGAACTCAGGACTTTTGGAAGAGCAGGCAGTGCTCTTAACCACTGAGCCATCTCTCCAGTCCTTTCATTTCTTACTTGGCAATAAAACTCTTTCCCATGATATTCAGAAATTGCTTTCATAATTTTACTTATAAATAAAATCCCTATTTATTTTTAAAACCTCATACTCCTTCTACTTTTTACCAAGTTCTCTGGTGTTATGCCCACCTGTAAAGGTCACAGAGTTCCCTAAACACCCTCATTTTCATTTCTCTTTGTACGTACCCATGCCGTGTCCCTTCCAGGAACATTAAGTTCCCTGTTGCAGATCTGATTGTCCTGGAAGCTTCAAACTTTTAAGGCAAGCCCTGGAGCTTCTCATTTGGCATTCCCATAGCAGTCTAATAAACATCGGTAATGGAACTTGACACAACTGTCCAGCTCGGGAGTGGAATTTTAAGACTGCAGTTCAACATCCTATTAGTGGTTGGTGAAGCCAATTAACAAATTTAAAAAGAAGAGAAAATGTTAGAGTGCATTGCATGTAGCAAGAGTCTGAAAAGGCTTTTACTCCTGCTGCGTTCTCTCTCTCTCTCTCTCTCTCTCTCTCTCTCTCTCTCTCTCTGTTGATGTACTGGGTCTAGGGTTGTTTCTTAGTATGGCGATGGGTACTAGACCACAAGCTACTTGCACGTCGGGATCTTGCCTTAGTCATCCTGTATGAATGAGACCCAAGCTAGGCCTGGTAGAGCTTCTTAGTCAACAAATGCTTGCTGAATGAATCACTATAAATGTGGGAGCCTTGCAAAGGGTCCACACATTCCAGGGAAGAGAGTAATTGGCCAAACACCAAGAACTGCCAACTCCTCTGCCAACTCTGAATCCTACCTGGGTCCACAAACCAAGGAAACCAGAGAGTTGGAATAACCCAACCTGTGTCTTCAGATTCTGATTCGATTCGTGGTTTGTCTCTACCTTTGTGCTATGCGCTACTTCATTTAGCCTTAACAAAAATACTGAAATCCTCATACTATCGGTTTAGTGGGTAAGACTGCATCACAGAAATCTAAATATTGTTTCACTCTAGACTCCAGCACCCAGGACGCTCTATGCACGAGTGTGCTACTGGTTCCCCCTAGGTGGACTCTTCATCCTGTAATGCAGAGAGAAGTAGGAGTCAGGAGTGACGCAGCATCTGGGAAGCTGCGCAGGAGGACTAGGGTAACACAGGCCGCTTGCTTAGTTGCAGCAAAAGAGAAAGGCCCCATAGGAAGAAAATTATCCCCACACATCCCTGGCAAAGGGCTGTGAAGAAGTGGGTTGAGTAGGCACAGCAAACGGCCAAGGCCACAGCTCTGTGTGCGACGGAAGTGTTTGTCTTGCAGTCATGCTGCCTTGGATGCATGCTGTCATGCTGCCTTGGATGCATGCTGTCAGCAGCTGCTACATGCTGCTTGCACATTAACCTCACAGTCCCGGAGTCTGATCTGGGAACCTTGACCCCAGACTCTTCCCTGTCTGCTTTCATTTGTCCGCTTCCCCTTCCCTCAGCCAGGTTCCTGTCCATCACTCTGCCTCAGGCTCCTCCCACTTGCGTCTGGATCCTTTGTGCAGAGGTGGATGCAGCCCTGTGCTTTGTGGCTCTGCCTTGCACGGCTGTGCGGCTTGGTTGGCCCAGGTTGGACTGGGACTGTGGTTTACTGTTACCATCACCAGGTTCAGTCACGGTGACAGTTATTGATTGGCTCAGCGCAGATCTTCCTTATTGGGAACATTGCATACAATGAAAGGAACACACCGACAGACAAATAAAACATTTGTTTTATTTTTTTACTAAAACGGGAAAATACAAGACCGCATCCCTGACTCTGTTTTATCAGGGTCTTAGATCAAGACATAAAAGACCTGATGATCAAATCTTCTGTTGGCACAAAGCTGGTCACGATAGCTAATAGGCTAGATAAAAGGAACAGAGTTTCAAAAGGTCTTGATAAATAGAACAAAAACCCAAACCAGCAGTGAAAAAAAAATGTAATTAAGAAATTTGAGGCCTTGCCCTTGGGGAAAATAAAAGTCTGCCTCAAAAGTGTCTAGGATGAAGCAGGATGTGGCTGCACATGTCTGTACTCCCAACGTTGCTGAGGAGGAGGGAGACAGAGACAACAGGGTTGCTGGGGCTTTCTGACCTCCAGCCTCACTGAAAAACCCCTGTGCCCCCATTCGGATCTGAACCGGACTTGGATTTAAGGGACTAAGGCGAAGGTCAGTAGGGGATGGCACGCTCCTCTGGCCTCCTCATGAGCACACTGTGGTGAGGGGAAGAGGCTCATCTTTCTCGGGTTCCTAATGGCAGCTCTGAGAGCTTCTGCAGATGATAGCCTCAGAGTGAGGCATGGACGATGCAGGCCAGGATGCGTGAGGAGAGGCACGATGTCCATCACTAAAGCCCCATGGAGATGCAGCCTCCGCTGCACGGCTACCTTTTGTCACATGCAAAATAACAAAAAATAAAAGCACATATCACTTACTGCTAGATGGCTTGGTTGATGGAAAATGATCAAATTTCTCTTAAAAAAATAACCATCATAATGAAGGTGAATTAAACATTATAGACGTTTTTGAAAAATCAGTAGTCTTCCTTCCCATACATCAAAAGCAGGCAGTCGAGTTATCATCCTGACGGTCAATACAAATACATGCATGCGATATTTTCGTTGGAGTTGGGGTTTTTTTTTGTAAAATGGATCTTCCCAAACCATAATTCTCCCATTTATGTTGTTGATTTGAAAATGCATCAAGTCTACGTTATTTTTATAAATGCTTAATCTTCCACAATACAGGTGTGCTATCATTTATTCATGGATCACACTCATGAGATAGATAAATAAGGACGGGATACTCCAATAGGGCAGATGGCAGGTGTTGAAGCCATACAGACAGAAATAATGATATAGGCAACCAAGGGCATCTATTAATAACTGGGAGATGGGCATGGAGCAAGGAGGAGGGCCAGTTGGGGTCATTAGTTAATGTCAGAGCTTTGCTCTAAGGGGTTGAACTATTTCAGGTGCCTATCTGTTTCTGTGGGTTTCTTGTCAGGTCAGGATTGGAAAACGGAAGAGAGTAGAGATTGTTTCTTTTTTTTTTCCCCCTGGTGTCTGAGGTTTTTGCAAAAACCTCAGTCCCTGGGTTACCAAGTGTGGGCCACCTCATCCCCAGAGAGCATTCAGGATTGGAGCCTGCACTGTAAGCACATTATAAAAACATTAGGCCAACTAATAAAAATAATGATATTAAAAAGAAAAATTGTTGTAGAAACCAAACAAATCCAGCCTTGGAGCGGAGGAAGGTACTGGCCGGGATGTTGTCATGCTCGGGACAAATTTGATTTTGGTGAATGTCATTGCCAGTGTCACTTGGGAATGAATCACCCTCCTCTACCTTTCTCATGATTTCAATATCACAAATTTAGGGAACATGGCATTAGAGACATAACGAAGCTCACACAGCTCCAGCCAGGAGCCCCCCGGGCCCAAAGCAATGCTGGCCTTAGCTAGGAGGCAGTTTTCTGCTGTTATGGGGCTATAAATCTGAAAGCAGTTGAAGCCTCTTGGGATCTGGAGCTGTCAACCCCGAGACCGGAGCGATTGCCTTTCCACTCCTGACCTTTCCTCTCTCCGCAACTCCCCCCTCCCACAGCTGAGGGTTGAGAAATGAATTTTCACACTTGGAAGCAAGTTCTGGGGGGAGCAGAGGCCTGATAAAGTCTGTACTAGAGGGAGGATCTCTCAGAAGGCTTCTGGGGTTTATTTCCTGCTCCTACCTGTCTTTTCCTGAGCAACCAGGGGAGTCACCTGCCTCGCAGAGATAGCATGGATCTGGGGGCTTCCTGGGGAGACAAACCAAAGTGTAGATTTCCATGGCCTCCAAGCCATGATCTCCCTTTTCCATTTGGATTAGCACGTACAGGTGCCAGGTGCTATGCCAAACACTTCATGAGGAGGTGAGTCCTCTTTGGCTTATACTTCCAGGTCACAGTCCATTGAGGGAAGTCAGGGAAGGAACTCAAGGCAAGAACCTGGAGCAGAAACCACAGAGGACGCTGCAGCCGTGTTTGCTGGCTCCTTCACTGGCTGACGCTTAGTTAGCTTTTTATACCACCGAGGACAACTGGTCCAGGGAATGGCACTGCCTACATACAGGAAGTTAGGCCCCCCTGTGTCAGTTAATAACCAAGACAGTCCTTCATAGGCAATCCCACAGGCCAATCCAATCTAGGCAAGTTTTCAACTTCAATGACTCTCGACTGTGTCAAGTTGACAATTAAGCTAGTTAGAACATGGGTAAACTTTGAAACGATGGAAGGCCACTTTAGTATGTGAGTGTATGACCAGTTGGCTCTGTTTCCTGGAAGGCTGGAAGATTTGAGGTTTTGCGGTGAGGAATCCCTTAGTGGTGAACTTCACGCTGGGCTATCTTAGGACTAATAAGGATGTGAGTCTTCTCACAGGTCAGGACTCACCAACCTTGAGTCTTCATCTGAAAATGGAAACTTTGGGCTGTCTTTTCTCTTTTCCCTTTCTTTCTTTCTCTTCATTTTTTGAGAAAGGATCTCACTTTGTATCCCTGAGTGGCTTGGAACTCACTATGCAGACCAGGTTGACATTGAACTCATAGAGACCTGCTTGCCCTTGTCTCCTCAGTGTGGGGATTTTTAAAAAAAATGCATGTATCACCACACCCAGCTGGACTGTTTTTTTTTTTACAAGCAAGCTTTATTTGTTAAAACACAAACAAAATATCACTATAGTATGTCTACATCAACCCTCTCAAGGCCCAGAGAATGTTCCAGAACAGGGAGCACAAAGTCTAGTAAGAGACAGAAGATGGGGAAGATGCTGTGGAGTGCTGTCTTCTGGACACAACATGGTCATTGCACTTATGAATCCACAGAAGCTATGGTGACCCACACAGGATCAAATCAGTCAGAGTATCATCATGGATAAGGGAGAGGTCCATTAGACTCCACCCATAGCCAAGAAGTCAGCTACTGGCAATTTGGAGTATGTTTTTTTTTAAGACCTCTTTAGATTACCAGAATTCTGTGACTCCTTTTCTTCCTTTGCTAAAGACCACCCCTCAGCTATCTTTTACCTTGAGAACTTCTCCGATGCCTGCCTCCACCCAAGACTTCCCACTCCCTTCTACGAGATCTCACTTGATTGGCTGTATGCTTCTTTCAGATTAAGGCTAGAATACACACACTTTGGATGGATCTCTTTGGACCATAGTTGTGAGCAGAAAGCTGTTGCCATGGATACGATACACTACTCTTTCTAGACATCTGCTGTGTAACTTCAAAAATTTGTAGCTTGTTTTTTTCTGGTCCTGACTAGCCCATGGAATGGCAAGGGTAGGGATCGTATGCTTACTTAACCCTGAGCTCCTACAATCCTCCTTATTGCTTGCCACGCAGTGTTTTCTTATGCTGGAAGGATGGATGCTAAAGAACCAACAAACAAGTGCTCTAGTTCACTGGAGCACATCTGCCCTTGTCATTGACATGAGGATGAAATAGCACATATCTCAGGAGAGGTAACCCATTCTTATTGTTTGTACAACCCGGTTATGTAATTCTATCCACGAACTGATGTGTGTCCCCACTTTAAATGCAGAGAAACTAGGATGCTGAGGAAATACCAATTTCCAATTACCAATGTCCTTGGAATAACCCAGCAGTTCAGTGCTAAGAAAAAAAAGCTGAAATCATCACTTCTTATCTAGAATTTTAAAACTAGTACTGATGCATTGCTGCCTGAGGGCCATGGTCTTAGACCTTACTGAGACCGGTGTTTCAGCAGGAGGATTTGGTAGAGGTCTGGGCAGGAAGATGCTGGGAAAGATTGTCTCCTCAAGTATCTTAACCTTTGAAGAAGAAAATGACAAAATATTCATTCATTTGTCTTTGACATGGCTTGCTTGTACAAATCTTGGCACCCGGGGCTCAAGAAAAAGAGAGCTAGAGAAATACCTTTGGGAGAGAAGATGCTTTATGTAAAACAATGTTTGGAATCTATCACATTGTGCAAGCAATAAATGCTTCTTAAAATAAGACATAAATACACAGCTAGAAATAAGAAATGGACTTAAGAATGATGAAGGTAATGACATACAGGAGGAAGCACAGGCTTTCTGTGTGGAGTCCCTCATGCCGAGGGGTAGCCCAGGAACCTGAGTGGATGAGGTCAGCAACCCACTCAGATCTTTGAGCAACCTCATCCGACTATGGCTATGAGCTGAGTTGTTGCCATTGACTTGATTCACTAGATAGTTTCCTTATGTCTTAGAGATTTCATTTCATTTGACTCTTAATAAACTTATAATCAATGAATTTTTTTAGTTTATTTTCTCCTCTGTAAAAGTCTAGAGAGGTTAGTACAATTGGAAAAAAAAAGAGAGAGCCCAACATTTTAAGTAGGAATTATTAAATTTATATTAAGTAATGATTTTGGCGAAAGTGTGTTTTTCTCATCTTTCCTTCTTCTCCCACCGCCACCCTCTCTTTAGTTCATTCTAGAGACTGATATATTCTTAGAAATACTCTCAATTGTTATTTCCTCTGACCATTCCTTCCATTCGTGCATCAATTGTGATATGACTCCAGAAGCTGTTCTTGCTTTCTCTTTCTTAAGCATCAGCTTCTGGATTAGAGATGTGTGGTTAAGAGTGCTACACATTTGGCAGACCTATCTCTCCGTTTTCACTATTAACGCGCATTAAGAATGAGTTGACAGATGGCCAAACTAGACTCTAGGGCCTCTTTTGTGCTTTGTCATGAAGGGTTCCTCCTTCCTTTTCTTCAGCCACAACATGGTTCTATATCCACACTTTGGAAGCAGTGACACAGGAGACCAGCAGGTGGCGCATGGGAACCAGAATACACACGCCCTTGCCCAAGACCCAGAAGGAGGATTCATTCCCACAGGCTGAGTTGTATGACTTCCTTGATTATGGTGGTAGTAGGGTCTACTAGGCAGAAAAACAAAGCAAGCCACTTGGGCAAGATCAGTAGGAGGATGGGAGATGCATTTCTTAGACAATCCAAGTCGTACTTTGTTGTTGAAATGGTGAGAAAGATAGACCCAGAGCAGGAGTGAGAAAAGACAGGTGGTTTATAAACTTGAACCATTTTTAGTGCTAAAATGATCGTTGCGTTCATACGTGGTACTCAATTCTCCCCTGTTACTAGAATCAACTATGAGGATGCGCCTTAGAGAGGACAATCCTAGGAGGGTAACCTAGTCGTTTGTGTGCTGTGTACACCCTCTCGTGCATGTAGGAGTCTGTGTTTGTGTGGGCGCACGAACGAGGTCAGATGCATTACTCGGGAGTTTTTCACCTCAACTTCTGAGACAGGATTTCTCAGTGGCCTGGAGCTCACCCAGTAAGAGTCTGGGCGGCCAGTCCAAGGAATCTGCAGTCTGCTCCCCTAGCCCTGGGATGTTAAGAGTGTACTGCCAAGTCTGGGGATCGAATTCAGGCATTCATGCCTTCGTGACAAACACTTTATCTACTGAGCAGCATCCCAGCCCCTTCTAGCCACCCCCCCCCCAACAAAAAGCCAAAATACTCCTCACCCATATATACAGTATATTCACTTAATCTGATATGTTATGCTCAGAAAAAGGCAGGGTTGTTTAGCTCAAGGCTTCTTAATCTTTTTTCTTTCTTTCTTTCTTTCTTTCTTTCTTTTTTTTCTTCTTCTTCTTCTTCTTCTTCTTCTTCTTCTTCTTCTTCTTCTTCTTTCTTTCTTTTGGCTCTTTTTATTCCACAAAGTCTGTAGATGCTGCTGAACAGGTACACAAATCAAACATTTACTGATAATAAATCAAATTGATTTCAAAACAGTTCTTTGACTTAGATATAATTTGATTATTTATTAGAGACTAAAGAAAACTTTCAGATAATAAGATGGACATGCTTATTTCTTTGTTTTCTTTAGCATAAAGAATTACACCTTGACTGTAAAGCACAGGGCTTCTTCAGCATTTTTCAGCTGATAAATGTTTTGTTTTATAATAATTAATGCCAAGACTGCTCCACATAAATATGCAGTATAAAATGACACAGTATGTTTAGAGCCACTTTAGAAATGGACGGAAATTCTGTCCTAATCCCAAACTAAAATTAATTTAGTGTTTTTTGGGGGGAGGGCAGCGGTGAAGCACAAGATGGCAGCTAACACAGTAATTTAGAAAATCAAACATTCAAACAGTACAATCCAAGATATACCAACTTGATAGTTCCATTCTGAGAAAGGAGGATACAAATTATTACATCTTTGTTTTCTATAATTAAGCTGCTACTTTTCTACAAGAGCAGAACACCTTATCTGCACAGTAAAGGCAGTGGCCCTGATAACAGGCGGCAGCCTCGCGTCTGAGTCACATGCTCCAGAAGTGGTCGTGGGCACTGTGTGATGCCAAGGCCTGTGCAGTGCGGAGTGTACAGGCTGTGGGTCCAGAAGCAAAGCTGTGAGGAAGCCATGCAATAAACACAGCCTGAGCAAATGCTGCATGAAACATGTTGGATTCAGTATGACCTTAATTCTGAATTAATTTTTGACTAATTAAGTCCAGAAGTCTTTTACTGTTGCCATGTTTTTCTCATCCTGGCATTCAGGTAGTTGTGACCCACAGGTAAGTAGCTAACGCTCACATAGCAAGCCATCCAGCAAGCAAAGATCCCTCTATCCAGACTAGTTCAGACATGGGTCTCTGATAGAAGAGGGTTGACAAGACTGATGCTAAAATCCATTGTTCAAGTTATAATTAATAGACTGTGCATTGGTTATGCCAAAGAAAAGGAAGAGAATACACGGCTTAATTATCAACTTTCAAGTACATGAAAGCTTGGGAGCTCGAAAGGAATTGTTATGTAGAAGAAAAGAGAATAAACACACACACATGCACACACACGCACTTGGAAAGGACAGTTTTGACTCTAAAGAATATGAAATATGCTTGGAATAAATACTGAGAAACTTCCAATATGTGCTTATACAGCTTCAATTTGAGGTAATTAAATTTATTCTAAAGTAATTAGTTTTATTCTGTTTTTATTTCTGCAATTAGTCACCAAGATCTTTTTCTCCTTATAAAATGTTTCATTCATGAACGATTGTATGAGTGCGTCTCACGTCGCTGCTTCCTCACCAGATAAATTCTCCAGACTTTTAAATCTTGCTCATTTCCTTCAGACTCTTTCCTAAAGAGATTCACAAGCCCCAGTGACAGCCTGTCTGCATCCCTTCTGTGGTAGGACACACAGATACAAGTCATCCCCAGTGATCTGAGCTGGACAGGATGCAGACAAGATTCTGAGAGTGAAACAATAGGATACCTCTCCGTGGTAAGGTAGATCCCAACCCTGCATTGGCAAAGGCAGTGACATCCTAGATAAAGTCTTCAGAATGTACCGGATTCTTCTCTCTCATCACAGGGTAGCACCAAAATGCCCAGGAATAATGGTTACTGATGCAGCTAGCCATAGGTGACATTCTTAAATGGACAGGGACCATTTTCTTCTTACGTTTTTCCAATCCTAAATCTGAAGTGATGGGAACTATTTCAGACTATTTATAATGTAGAGTGGGTTTTAGTCAGACAGTGTTGCGTGAAAAGACTGCAAAGAAACTTTGCAAATGTTCAAACACTGTGAGAGAATTTTAATAAAGATTCAAGGTAGGGAATTTGTTGTCTGAATCCTAAAACTTACCACTCTTTCTGAGAAAATTATATCCCTATGAAGATCAGTAGCCAAGTGGGGAATCCTAGCCAGATTTATTAATATCAGAGAAAGTTCCCAGGTGCAACATTACCACCCCCTCGGCCTCGTGCAAGGTGCCTTTGGATAAATTGAATTGGAACATTGTGTTAGGCCTAAGGCCACAGGGGAGCCAAACGGCTTCTTCCCAATGGCAAGGTACTGATTGTCCTCATCCCTGCCTGAGTTTGGAAGAGCAAGAAGTGGGAAGGAGCCCCAGATCAGCCCCTGACAGACAGCCTCTCCTCAGCTGTCCAAGGTTAAGACATGGTGTTTGCAGCTGTTCGTGGCTTTCCAGAGAAGTCGCCTTACACAAGGGAGGTCAGGCTCTCGGAAGCCGGTTAGCAACCCTGCCTAATGTGCAAACCAAGAAGGTACAAAACAGAGGCTGCATGTAAAAACAGGAGAGGAAGAGGGCTTTGAGAAGCTGCCCTCCTTGGCATGTCTGCCGCAACTTTTACGTCATGCAGAGCACTCTCTGTCTGGCCATTAACCAATAATAACTTCATTTCAATGTGGCTGCAAATGGAAATGGGGCTTCAGATGGAGAATTAGTAACACTTATCCCGCCTTTTCTTTGTTGATATTTAAGATTCTTAAGTTGGATTCAATTTCAGATAAGGACTCAGCCTGAGAATAGGTTAAGAAGTCATAATGCTCTTTTTCTATTTCAATTCAGGGACATTTCCTTCCCAAGTGTGCCTGAGAAGCAGATATGCAGAATATAGAAACTCTAATGTCTAGTATCTAGGGAAAAGCTCTGTTCTTTCTCAGTATTACCGCATACATAATAATTGCAGAAATATAAGTTTTAGGAAGGCAAACAAGGTTTATGGCAGACACAGCACGATCAAGTAAGCCATCCAGTATTTGTCTCGTTTGTGGTCATGACATTCCGTGTCAGAGGAGAGTTGGGTTCAGGAGCAGATCGACATTGAAAACAAGAGAAAGCAGTCCAGGCCAGCATTGTTGACAGTGGTGGCTGCCTCTTACTGGATGAGGTTCCTCTTTTTGCTGTTGTGATGCCGGATACCGCTGTGGTAGGTGCTAGAACAGTGCCTCTACCATTATCAATAGAACCCTCAGTATCCCGAATGTTACAGTAAGGGTTAGTGACTCACTTGGGTTTACAGTATGAGACAAATATTAGTGCAGGAACAAAGCAACCTGCAAGGAACCCAAAGCTGGGGCCTCACTGGGGCAGCTCTCTCAGCTCAGAATGGTCCAGATGGGTATATAAGCTGTTGTGTTATCATCCACATCCCCAGGATCGCTGAAAGTCAAGGGGGCTTACTATCTCACATGTAGGATGGGAGGCTGACTTCCTCTGAGGCCAGGCACACACATTTCCTGCCTCCCACTCCACAGTGTGGCCATATATATGGCCCCGCAAGCACTCACAATCTAATTGTCTTGCCTGATATCTGCTTGCTGCTAAACTATCTGATCTCTGTCTTTCTGCCTCTGTTTGTCTGTCTCCCTCTCTCACATACACATGCGCACATATTCTCACACAAAGCATACACACAAACACACATTCCTCAGTACACTTGGCCCCACAACCATTATAAACGTCCCCATCAGCTTACCATCTGCCTGTCTACTGGGCTTTGCGTTTTTCTTCTAGATTAACTCCCCTAGAGCAGTGATTCTGTGGGCTTGTTAAAAATGCAGAAATGTAGCTTCCTGAACTCCTCAGCCAGAATATCGGGCAGCTGGCCCTGGGAATTGGCATCTATCTCAGCAAGGCTTCTAGATGATCCAGATGCACACAGACATGGAACAACGTGACCTTGGGGAGTATCTGTGTGCCCCTGAAGAGAGCCACACTCTGTGGCAGGCTGCAGCACTTGTTCTGAAGCTGCAAGGCTATTCCCCCAACATGAGCTGGCGGTGAGCCTCCCCCACTCTACAGGCTGACTGTGGCCTTACAGAAATACCACTTGCATCTTGAACTATCCTCTCTCACCTTGCTGTTAGCTCTCATATTTCCCTCACCATCACACTCCATGTTACAAACATAACAGTGACTGAACAATTGTAACATGCCTGGAAAAGGCTTCCCACGTACCAATTTATTTAGCCTTATTACAAATCTATGAACTGAATACCTTAACATGCCCATTTCAAACATGAAAGAATGCGCCTACTTTGCTCAGGGTAGGAGTTAGCAGGTTGTGAAGATAGCCTAACTCCAAACTCTTTTCTATGACCCACTCCTTCTTAAGACAACTAGATTCTAGACATGGAGCAAGTGGAGCCATAGAATCTTATCTGAAATGGCTTAACCTCTTCACTACCAAGATTCCCTTCTATTTCTGCCCACTTCCAACAATTAATAATATAATATATACTAATAATATGAAAATTGATATGCAATTAGAGAATTTGCAGTGGCCTTTTGATATATTGAAAATAACTCATGAGATTTTATTCTAGTCTTTTATTTGAGATCGCAGGCCCTTGGAAACCTAATTATCACACTCATTTTACAAATGAGGAGGCAGAAATGCAGGGAGGGTCATGACTTCCTAGCTACAGAGCCAGGAACAAACTTCAGTTTTCTTCCTTTCGATCTGAGGGGTGTCATCCAACGTCATTTAAAATCAGCTAAGCCACCGCTCAAGCCATCAGTGAGCATCAATTCTATAACGGGCAAACACACTTATGAAGAGGGTACAGAAACAGAAAAAGCAGAACACTATCTGGACTCAAGAAATTAAGAGTATTTGTGGAAACAAGGCTTAGATGAGAGCCATTAAATAAATCACAAGGCAGCATGCTTCTAGAGCAGTGTTTCTCACCCTTGACTGCATGTCAGAGTTACCCTGGGAACTTCCAAAGCCCCAGAAACTTCCAGAATTAAGTACCTTTAAAAATAAGGCACAAATATGTCCATAACAAAAAAAAAACCCAGCCAACATTGAAAAGTACAGTTACAAAGTAACACACATCACAAGTAGGGGCATCGGATATTGCGGGAATAATAGGAAAGCAGGGCCGGCTAACATGGCCAGTGGTGACCAAGGACACGGGTTGAATGAAGTGGAGGTGGCTAAGTTGAGGGGGTTGGGAAACCACATGAGGAAGTTCAAGAAGGAGACGGGAGCTTGCATAGAGACAGGTGAGCCTGTGAGGTCCCCCACAGCTGGTTTCTACAGGCAGCTGGAAGAGGTAGAGAAGGAAAGAAGAATGTGTTCATGGGGGCTGGCTGGAGGAGCTGGGAAGTGAATGCTAGCAGGTCCCTGAGTGAAGCCCGCACGGAACCGATGTGCAGCAACCACCCAGCAATGAGGCATTTCCTCTTTGCCCCTTTACAAATAGCATTTTTCTTTTTTAAAATGTAAATTTATTTTTTTCTGGGGGGCATGTTTTCTTTACTCTGTTCTTTGAGAATTCCATACATGTATGCAATGAATATGATCATACCCATCTCCCTTCTCATTTCTTGAGTTGAAGTCTCGTTATTACAGCCCGAAGTAGCCTTGCATTGGATCCTTGATCTCAGCCTCCCAAGGACAGGCATTCAGATGAGCACCACCTTTGCTGAGTGATTGCTCTCACGTGGTTTTGGATGGTGGAAGGACTGGATTCTCAGATAAAAGGGCTGGAACCAGGAAAAGAACTTCCGAAGAAGATGGGAAGCGGATGCGACCACTCTGCCTGGCCCTGAAAGACCCCAAACTTGTTCCAGGATAGAAAATCTAGGCGCATCAAAGATGCTAGCTGTGAGGCTAACACAGGATAGGGCTTGGGCAGAGGATGTCCTGTGCAGAGTGAGTGGCACTGAGTGACTACAGACTCTGCAATGGCCATTCTACACTAGGTAGCATAGGGTGCTCCTCTGGGGCCAACCGCATGCAGGGCCACAACTTCGCTGCTCTTACTGGGACTACACTACACTATGGCTTGAGTAGGGGCTGGATCAGCAGCAGCAATGGTAACAGTATTGCAGCAGGCATGGATTTTCTGGAAGCATGCATTGTTTTGGAGTTTCGGGGCAGCGCTTACCATTGAGGAATGCAGGCCAAGGGAGGCAAGGGAGATGCTCTCATCTTCTGAACCAGAGGAGAAGCATACTGGTGCTGCAGCCAGCACAGCCTGGATAGCCAAGACTGGCAGGGGCGGGGGGTGCCAGGATTGAGACAAGGAGGCTTCTTTTCAGGTGGAAGAACAGCAACCTTTATTTTGCCCAGCAACCTTTTATACCTCGACTCCTTTTGTAGAGACCCACCAGTCAGAAAGAACACAAACATCCTGGTCAATTATAGACCACAAGGAAGTTCCCCTGTTGGACAGGGGGAGTGAGGGCAGCTGGATCACAACATACTGGTACGTGACTTTATTGCTCTGTCCCGTGCCACCTGCCTCAGATGGTTGAGGGACTCTCTCGTAGGCTAGCTTGTGGCGGTGTGCGGCCTCAGTGAAAGTAGAGCCACAGATCTGAACGCTATGGGTGATGAGCAAGGAAGAGGAATGAGAAAAATACCGACTACCTCTTCACGTACAAACTCTCTTTTCGCATTAAAGGGGGAAGGCTTTTAAACACGTCTTTCACATGAAAAGTGTCATAGGACACAATGATGGCACACACGGAGATGTTCAAACACATACTTACACATGCTTTAGACATTTGTTCGGAACTTCTGGTCCTCACTTATTTGTTGGCCCACGGCACGTGATGGAGACTCGGAGTAAAGGTTTCCCCCGAGCACAGAACTGCTTTGTAGAACCTTGAGCAAGGAGAGGACAAGAAGGGCTATGGTTGCTCTCCCTACTCCCTCTTGGTTCCACCCTATCAGTTTACTCTTCTCCCGCAAACTCTGTTTTCCAAATCCATGACTTTTTATTTTATTTTTGCCCCGTGTGCCCTCTGTGTGACTACGGGTTTGGAGCTCTCTATGAGAGACTGGTGGTAAAATTACCTGGCGTTAAGTAGAAGGAAGCAGGAAACACGCAACAAACCCGCTTACGAGTTTATTAGAGGAGCCGTGTACAGGTTTGGTTAAGTTGGTGTGCAGAGACAGAGACAGAGAGAGGAGGGAGGGCTGGGGAAGGAGGGAGGGAGAGAGAGAGGAGGGGGGGGGGAGAGGAGGAGGAGGAGGAGGAGGAGGAGGAGGAGGAGGAGGGGAGAGAGAGAGAGAGAGAGAGAGAGAGAGAGAGAGAGAGAGAGAGAGAGAGCTGAAGACGAAGATGGACCATCTAGCTTTTAGAGGAAAAATGACGTGGCTACGTCATACGCAGATGACGGAGCTCACGCATGCGCACAAGGTTTCACAAGCTGCATCGTACGTAGGTGATGCAACCATGCTGCATGTGGGTCATGCAGAGCCTTTTAAGGTCCCGAGACAACTAGGTGCCTGAGAGCTTGTCCGCACTTCCTGGAACCTGGAAGTGCCAGCCATGCTGGTTCGGCTGAAATCACAACAGGTAGGCTCACCAGTGGTACACAGCTGGATACAGGCCTCCCCTCTCCCAGAATTGGTTAGAAGTAAGTAGTAAGATAACCCCCACACCATGAGTCCATACCTCATCCATAGCTCACTGTTGGGTGGGCCTGACTTTGTAGATACAGATGCTTTGAGTTCATCATCGCCGTGGCTATATTGTGTTTAGAACAATATTTCACAACCCTTTTCCTCTGTGTCTTACAGTCTTACTCTCCTTATTCTGCAAGGATCCCTAAGCCCTCATTGAATAGTATAAATAGCTTGCTTAGGCCAGAACACTCAACTCTCACCTATTGTCAGAATCTTATACAGCCATGTGTGGTGATATTTTGTTTGAGCTGTAACAAATAAAGCTTGCCTTAAGATCAGAGTATGGAGTTAGCAACCTTAGTTAGCCTGGTGGTGGCACAACACTTTAATCCCAGCACCCAAGAGACAGAGGCAGACAGATCTCTATGAGCTCAAGACCACCCTGGGCTACACGACATTGATCCAGTCTAAAAGAGAAGCAGAGCCGGGCAGTGTTGACTCGCACCTTTGAGTCCAGCACTTGGGAGTCACACACTTTTTATCCAGCACTATGGAGGTGGAGACAGGAAGTGAAATGACTGGGTGAAGAGAGGAATGTAAGGCAGGAGGAGACAGGAGCTGGCCACATTCAGTCTGAGGATTCCTAGTGAGAGGATCGCCAATTTGGTCTCAGCATTCAGTAGAGATAAGAACCAGTGGCTGGCTGCTCTGCTTCTCTGATCTTTCAGCATTTACCCTACTATGTAGCTCTGGGTTTTTATTCTTAAGACCAATTAGAATTCGCACTCCAGTCATGAGGCTCTGCATTGACCTCTGTTTGCTGCAAGGAGAGGCTTCTCAGATTAAAGCTGGGTGTCATTTTTGTCTGTGGGTATAAACCTAGGTATTTCGAAGGCAGTTTTGTTTTGTTGATTTATCTGAGCAACAATACGGGATTTCCCACTGGAGCCTGTGACTTCCTCAATTACAGGTTTTTGGCTGGGTTTACGAAGTAGTCATGAATTCCCTCTTGCGGAGTGGACCTCAAATACCATTATGGTTTGGTTTGCTACCTCAGTAATAGTTGTACTACTTTTTGCACCAATGGACCCATCTTCTTGGGCAGTTTGGTATCATAGTCGGTAGAGATCACGCCTGGGTAAGATTGGTGACGTCTTTGCTACTTCAGCATCACGTACAATACCGTCTAGCATGTTGAGAGCAGCTGACTTGGGGAGAAGCCTCTGGACGAGGTCCAGCTTGATTTCTCTGCAGCTGGTATTCAAGGCATGCTGTGACTTTTATAATAGATTCACACAGATAACTATGATCTAGTACCCCAAATATATAAAAGAGAGTTTGAAGGCGGATACCCACAAGACTAGACAATACTGGTTCTAGAAGTAATGAGTCACTAAACAAAACACCCCCGTGACAGGTACGGGATACCTCCATGATTTGGTACCCACCCCCAAATTCAGGCTTTTGCCATTCTTCTTGGTTTCCTACCAGAACGAGGAGATGTGGACACGTTGCTGTAGTATCTTCTCTTTATGGTCTGGTCTACAGTTTTCTGTGTGCTTACTTTCTTTCTATTTCTTTATCTATTAGATTTGCTTTTATTATTTTCAGTTATGTGTCTATGTGTAGGTTTATGCACATGAGTGCATTGCCTTGCAAAGGCACAAGCATCAGATCCCTCTGGAGCCTGGAACCAGAACAGGCGGTTGTGACCCACCTTGGGTAGATACAGTCTCACTGAAAGAGCAGCACATACTCTTAACCCTGAGCCATGTCTTCAGCCTCTGGTGTTTATTTGTATTAACTTTATACAGATCATGGCTTTTGAAAAAAAAAAAAAAACCTCTGTTTTTTGAGGTAGAGATAAAGATAAGTTTCTTCAGCAAAAACTTATTTTTGTTCTGCCTACACAAAATCATTTGTGATTTCCCAGGTCACAGAACCTGCAAATTCGTGTCAAAGCTCAAGCTCACAGTGTTTGTCTTTCCTGTTTTTTCCTGCTGCTATAGAGATTAGTGTTTAGTTGAAGAAATTCTCCACCAGACACTAGACAGTTCCCTCTCCTGCCCCCTCTGTCTTCCTCTCTGTCCCCTCTCCCTCCCTCTCTCCCACCATTTCCTTCCTTCCTTTCTTTAATTTAAATTTGTTTGTCTGGGTGTTTTACCTGCATGTACATCTGTGCACCACTGTGTGCTTGGTACTTGAGGCCAGAAGAGGGTGCTAGATTCCCTAGTACTGGAGTTACAGCTCTGAGCCACCTTGTGTGTGTTGTGTTGGGAGTTGAAACCAGGTCCCCGGGAGAGCAATCAGTGCTCTTAACTGCAGGACCATCTCTCTAGTCCTTCCCTTAGTTTGTCTCCCTCTTCTTTTGAGACAAGGTCTTGTTGTAATAGCTCAGGGTGACTTTCAACTTGATTCTGTTGACTCAGCCTCCTGGGTGCTGTGATTATGCATGTGTATGAGTATACACCATACATTGCTATACTTAATTTTAGAAAACAGAGTCTCTAAAGGCAAGGAGTTCTTTTCATCACTGAGTTCCCATCACATAGTGAATGGACGAATGAGTGGATGATTGAGGTTATATGAATTGGCTTCTTTGTTAGTTCTCACGTCTTTCTTTCCTGCTTTCATGATCCTATCCCAGGCCTTCTTCATATATGTCTGAACTATTGTGATGCTGTCTCCCAAGTAAGTGATCTTTGGCAGAGTGTATATTAGAATCTCTGTGCTGTGGGGATAATTTTGTTTTTACAAGTGTCGAATGAATTGAGGAAATCCCTAGTTTAATATATCTCAATGATGATTCTAATATGCACTGTTGCTGTAGAGGGTTCCAAGCTTAACTTTTCCTTTTTTTTTTTTTATCATTCTTGGAATCATTTGTCAGGGTGAAATAGGGAATCCATCTAAGATGCCAATTACACTGCTCTCCTCTCCTCTGGAATCCCCCACAGTGGCTCTCTATTGCATACAGGATGCCTTCTGAGGGGCTTCAAGGCCACCACCCCATCCTGCATTTTGTACTTCTGGATATACTTTCCCTGCTTCCTGGCGAAGACAGTCTAACCTTCCAGAGGAGTGTGAGCTCAAGTTAGCTATCTTCATTAGCCTTGCACATTGTTCAGAGTGCAAGATAGCTATTGCTCAAAATATAATATAGATTTATTGTTTCTCTATTGAACTGAGGTAGTCAAGTATGCCTTTTAAAATCTAATGTCTTAGATATTTGCAAACGTGGACAAAAATTCCAATGTGGCCCTTAATTTTATCTTTTATCTCTTTTTTTTAAAAGCTCCTGAGTTCACTTAATGTAGAGGTGTATGACCATCTACAAGAAAACGGACTCTCCTTCCCTTAGCATCCATCCGTTGGCTGTGGCTTCTGGTTGGGACTTCAGAACCCTTCACCCATCCATGCTGTGATTTCTGTCAGCTTGATCTTTTGCAGGCCTTTGTGCAGCTGTTATAGAAAGAGATGTAAACTGAGAGCTAGAAGTTAAATCCTATTTGAAATAGTAAGAATGAGAGTCAGCCTTGCAATCAAGGCTGTACGTGAATACCAAGTAGAAGTCGCCACCCTTACATGGGCTGCTCAGATAGAGACATTCGTCTTTCTTCCTGTGTATGTGCACATGTGTGTGCATGCATGAGTGGGTTTTTTTCATCCTCTTCATACCTGGCATCTTGTCCAAGCCTCACAGGGATATAGTAAGTGTCAGATCTTCCCTCCTTTAAGGGACAGTGCCAGAGAAGTGACAGGTCCTTAGCAGCCGCAGAGCAGGAGAGGCTGCTAGAAACCATTGCTCAGGGAAAAGAAAAGTTATGAAGCCCCTCCAGAAATCCAGGCATCAGTTTCCTGTTGGTTTTCAGTCCACTCTCTGTGACCAGGATTGACATCAATCTTGGCTTCTCCAAATTGAACTCAAATAACAAAGGGGGTCTAGTCTTCCAGATTTCACTGGATGTGACCAGGACGATCAGAATTTATCATGGCTTGCTTTGTTCAGAAATCGGGATTGAAATCTCATGCTAGCTCCTGGAATTAACATTATCTCAGCATCGCCCTTGGCTACAATATTTCCATCCTTTTAACTCAGATTGATATCAGAGCTACAATTCAGAAGATATAAAAGAATCCACAGTTTGTTTACCATCAGACTTTAGAAAGTGCTTTGTAAATAGCCATGATAAGGTTAATGATGATGAAATGGAGAAAAATGCGGCCTTTGCCACTTTCCCCAGCAGATGCTTGCAAAGCAGCGGTGGTAAGAAGCCAGAGATTCCTAGAGAGAACGCAGAGGTGGCCACGAGCACCCTGGCAGGAAGCTGCAAACTGAAAGGGTCTGAGTGAGACCTGCAGCTCCTGGATTCCCTTTGCTCTGTGAAAGCAGCTGCCCTTTGAAGAGGATGCTGAAGACAGTGGGAAGACCAGGCAGGCTCAGTTACCAGTAGGAAACAGCGGAGGCACTGAAGAATAAACAAAGGCTTTCCCACGTGGAGCTTTCTCTTCTACATATGCCCTTTTCATCTGCAAACTGTTCCACATTCAACGGAAGCTCAGAGCCTCTCTTGGAACAGGACCCGCCCTGAGTCTACAGCTGTCAGAGGGTAGAGGCAGGACTTGTCACCCGACACCTCAGTTCATGTTAGTATGGCATTTCTCTTAGGACAGGTGATTATAGGCAAGACACTTACTCTTGGGGTGGGAAGGAGGGACAGATATCAGCCACCCATGTCAGTTACAGAAATAATTGTGCTAATGCATGGGAAGGTATACTGAGGCCCCTAGATGATCAAGTGTTGGAGGGCATCATGCCGTAGAGTGGGCTCGGGCGAAATGCAGCTAATGCTGCTAATGAGTAAAGCTGCATCCAAGCCCCCGTCGCCTGCCGCAGAGCACAGGAATCAATCCAGATTTATGCAGACTTGTGTCAGGGACTGCATTCATTAGCCAATTTAAATAATTTCCTATCTTAAAATAATTATAGCATTAGCAGTACTATTTTCCAAGACATATGAGGTCATAAGCGAAATGCCCCAAAGACAATCACATTCAATTTATTGCATTTATTTTGCATTTTTAATGAATATCCGGTCCCTGGAGCTTTGTTGCCTTTCTTTGATAGCCCAGGTTCTTCTTCGGTTGCAAGGGGCAATCTGTTTTCATGTCTATATTTTAACTTCATCATCGGACAGGACATGGAAACATTATCATCTCTCAAAAGATGTTTTTATTTCACCCAAATTACTAAGCACAAATATTCTGTTGATAAAACACCCAGAATAGGTATATATAGTTTATCTCTTGACTCCAGCAAGCAGCCCTCTGAAACTCATGGCACCTTTTAATAAATTGATTGATACCTTTTATAAGTCAATTGACACCTACTTTTGCTCTTATACTTCTTACGATGGATCTGGGGACTGGGGTGTGGTGTGACAGTCCTTTCTCCCACGCTCTCCGTATTCAAAAAACAGGCAAGGAATGGGCCAAATCTCCCTGACTAAGTATTCCCGTTTTCAGAGACTTCTCAGGGTGAATGTAATGGAATAAAAACTACACATTAGCACCACAAACAGGGAACATGGAACAGGTAGACAGGACTCGGAACTCCACTGTGCAGATTTTGTTCAGGATGTGACTGCTCAGAGGATTTTCCAACTGTAGCTGAATCAGATTTGAGCTTTTGAATAAATGTCAGGCCAGGAAGGAAAGTGTGATTTTTTTATTTTATTATTGTTTTAATGTGTGTGTGCACATGAGCGCACATATTGCACGTGCAGATGCATAAGCCCATATATGCACATGTGGAGGTCAGAGGAGGATGTTAAGTGTCTTCTATTGCTCCATACCTTCCTTTTTCTTTCACAAATGATTGTTTTTTAAATTTGTTTTAGATGGAGTCTTTCACTAACCCCGAAGCTCACTATTTGGGCTCTACTTCAAGGCCAGCAAGTTCCTTTGTCTGCCTTGCCCGGCACTATTGGGGTAACAGGCACATGAGGCCATGCCCTGCCTTTCTGGATGTGTCAGGGTCTGACTCAGACCCCCTTGATTTCCCAGCATTCTCCTACCCATGGAGTCATCTTGGCTCCAAGCACTATTGTTAGCCTTTGCCTGCAGGTCCGTGGCGTTTTATACTCCTCTTTACTTTGATTTCCAGATTTTACCCATACTTATTTTTCTGCTCTGGAAGGCTCCAGTCTGCTTTTGTCCTGGCATCTTTACATTGACTGTTTTCTCTGCAGAAAACTTTCTGCTGGGTCTTTTAAAGTCTATCTTCTTACATCCAATTTTCACCGGAAATACCCCCTACTCGGAAATGCCTTCCCTAGCCATGTTAGCAGCACACTGACTTAGAGTACCTTTAAATCACTGCATCCCTCTGTATCTCATTCCTTGTTTGCTGTCTTCAAAAGGTCTAATAATTCTCTGGAACCATTTTCTTATTTGTTCACCGACTCAATTCTCCACAGACTGAAAGTGCTATAGGAAAAGGGACCTTACCAAATTCATTCCTATGTTTTTATCACCTAGAATAAGGCCTGACACAAAGGGTATATATACTAAGATTCTACTTGTTGAGAATTTCAAAAATTCTATTTGTTGAATTTCAAAACCAGACTCTTCTCTCAGCCAAGAAAGTTCAGTGCAGGGGAACCTAGAACATCTGTAGGGGAACCTAGAATCCCTTCAGTATGACACAGGGACCTGTGACACCTACCCTGTCAAAGTGGACAGTTACCCTGTGATGTGTTTGAGTGAGTCACCCTACCCTAGGGCTCACCCCCTTACTCTGTTATCATTCACTAATTAGCTTTCAACCAACCACCTGTGTCTAGAGTAAATCAGGTCTGTAAACTCGTGGTGAACCTGAAGGAGTAAGGGAGGCAGGAACAAGGACAAAGCAAGAGACAAATGCACCTCTCAGAGAAGGTAGCTTCAGTCACACATAGGTTGGAGAGGAAGGTTAAAGGTTTCAGTGGCTTTGTCCTGAGACCCTGGTCCTGAGGTAAACATCTGAGATGCACACTGAAGCTCGCACAGCTCAGGAGAGCAATAGAGAAGCTTAAGACATCTCTATCTCCCAAAGAGATCAACACTCTTACCCAACATCCCCGGTAGTCAAGTACATAGTTAAGACCTAGCCAGGCTTGGTCTGCTTCCACCCCTCTAGGCTGTTTCTCAAAATCAGTGCTCTCCAGATGAGATCCAAACTCCCAAGTCCCAGGAAAATAAAGGGCAAATAGTTCCCCGGAGGCCTTCCTTCCAGGATGTTACTATGGACTGAATTTAGGAGGATGGGCACCAACAGGTGGACTTCATGCACAGGTGTTCGCCTAGTCCTGAGAAGAATGCTAACAAGAAATGTTGTAAGAAAGAGTTTGGCCCAAGTAGTAAGTCTTCATGAATACAGGTATGTTCCTAATTTGGTTGTGAGAAGGGAGGATTGGTACAGGGAGGGTTGGTCCAGGGAGGATGGCCAGAACCACAGAGGATGCTCTTCCAACACTCAGTCCTGCAAGGCTCAGATTTACTCAGGAAGTAGCCCCCGGCAGTGCAGCTCTGTCCCTCTCTGAAGGTATAAACAAGTAGGCAGGTGAAACACACCATGCAGGCAGAAAGTGCAGAAGAGGAAAGACGCCTGTTTTTTATTTGGAAATTGCCTGGAAGCTGAGCTTCCTGGAGGAAAAGCTGTTAGAAACAGCTGTGTATCCAGTCCACAGACTGCAACAGTAGCGAACTGGCTGGCTGAGGATGGTATAGGTCCCTCTCCTCATCAACAAACTCGTTCTACAATGAGAGCGTTTGTCTGGCTAGATGGAACTCAGAGCTACAACCAAGTTGCTTGTAGTAATAGGAGCGGCGGGGCTGCGACCCCAGCACCCCGGCCGCCTGGCTAGCTTATGCCCCGAAATAACAACACACAAACTGTATTCATTTAAACACTGCTTGGCCCTTTAGCTCTAGCCCTTACTGGCTAATTCTGATATCCCGATCAACCCATCTCTAATAATCTGTGAGCACTGGTCTTACCGGGAAGATTCTAGCCTACGTCCATCCTGGGTCGGAGCTTCATCGCGTGTGTCTGCCCGGGAGCAGGGCATGGCGTCTCTGCCTGAGGCATCTTACCTCACTTCCTCTTCCTCCCAGCATTCTGTTCTGTTTACTCCACCCACCTATGTTCTAAGCTATGAGCCCAAGCAGTTTGTTTATTACTTAACCAATGAAATCAATAGATTGATATATGACACTCCCACATCAGTTGCTTGTTCATCTAGAGGAAGGCAGCAGGCTATTGTCCTGATTCCAATCATGTGCATGGCGATAGGCCAAACTAAAGATAGATACACGATGAGCAACAGGAGGGTGTGATGAACGGATTCAGCTTTATGAGATAGAATGTGGACCGTTCTGGATGATGACGGTCCCTCTCCAGATGTCACTGCAGCACCTTGGTCTAGCACATGTCTTGACGCTTTCATTTGTCATAGCCACCCTTGTATCACGTTCTTCTCATCTGCTCTGCGGCTTCCTTTTCTGGCAGATGTTCTTACTCTCTTTACTAACAGGCAGCCAATTTCCATCATCTAGCTCTTTGTGACTCTTTTTCCATGGAGAGATCTGTTGAAGCAAATTCCATCGGGACAATTTTCGTTTTTCAACTCTATGATGCCTGGCAAAGGAAGGCACTGAGAATGCCGTGCAGAAAATACTCAACTTTGACTGGACTGCAGCCCAGACAGCATGATCATAGCAACGCTGTTTCCTCCCTTTCTGTGAGCTGATGGCTCAAAGGCGTCCTGTGCTCTTTCTTGTGCTTCCACCCGTGATGAATAAAGGATGAGCCAGGGTGGGGGTGGGGGAGAGACAATGGCAATTAGAATCCCTCTTGTTTGAAAGGGTCTGGACACCTCTACCTTGAGTTCAGTGAACTGTGCAGACCATCAACACGAGTGCATTAGCCGACAGGGAGTGCTTGAAGGAGGAAAATAGGTGACCCGCGTACAATCGGGCCTCTCTGTCTCTCCGCTTGACGTCTGTTTGGGGTCGGATAACTCTTGGCTTAGGGAGCTGTCTTCGGCATTCATTGTAGGTCATTTAGCAGAATCCCTGACCTCTGCTAAGTGGATGTGGGATGTACCCTCCCCACAAATTGTGACAACCCAACATTAAAAAATTCTTTTTTAATGTTTGACACACAAACAGTCCACGGCCCCACTTTGTCTGATATCCGTCCTTTCCAAGTGACCCACTTGACAGGAGCCTATGAACTTGGAGGGAGAAAACAATGTTTAGAAGTGAGGCTAATGACAGTAGGTAGAAGAACACACACTGTGACATCTTTTCCAAATTGCTGTGACTTAACTACATTTTGTTCGCATGAAGGTGTCTTCCTTGGTTCTGAATACTCCAGAAAGTGAACTTGCTATAGTATAGTCCCAACAATAGCTTCTGTCTATGTGGTGTATATAGATGTGGTGTATATTTGTGTAGTATGTGTGTTTGTGTGTAGGATATGTGTGTATATGAGGTATGTTTGTATGTGTGTGGTGTGTGTATGTGTGGTATATATGTGTATGTGGTACATGTATGTATATTCATGTGTGTGTATGGTATATGTGTATGTATGTATGTGTGTGGTGTGTATATGTGTGTATGTGTGGTATGTGTATGTATGTGTGTATATGTGTGTATGTGTATGGTGTGTGTATGTATGTGTGTGGTATGTGTCTATGTGTGGGTGGTGTGTGTATGTGTGTTGTGTGTTTGTGGTGTATGCATGTATATGTGTGGTATGTATCTATGTGTGAGTGGTGTGTGTGTATGTGTGTATATGTGTGTGTGGCGTGTGTTGGACCTGTGCGTGGCAGTGCAGAGTCCAGAAGCTGATGCCAGGTTATCATCCTTGATTGCTATCTGCCTTAGTCTTGGAGGCAGCTCTCTTCTGAATCCAGAGCTCATCAGCTCAGCTAGCTCGCTGTCTGGTGAGCTCTAGAAATCCATTAGGTTTGCCTCCCCAGCTCTGGGCTTGCAAAGAGGAAGTGCTGTTTTTTGTGTTTGTCCTGGGGATATGAACTCAAACCAGGTCTTCTCACTTAGACTCTATTGACTACAGCATCATCTCTTGTGGGAGAAACAGTGACATTTAAAAACAACGTCTCTCTCAAGGTTTTGTGTTGGGGTTCAGCCTTGATGCGTTCATACATTCCAGGTTAGGGGTGTGTGGATTAGAAATGGCAGGCAGACAAAACAGAGATACAAGAAAAAAAATACACAGAATAGAGTCAGGAGGGCAGCGCAGTGAATACTGAATCCGTTTTTGTTTTCCATATGCTTACATACCCAATCTAAAAACGGGGAAGAGGGCAAATGACTGCTTTACCATGAGATAACATCAAGCAGCTATATCCTGAGTTAAGTATTCTGTTATTTAGGCGGGACATGTAACGACCACACCTTAGGCCAAGCATCCTGTAGGCAGCCAGTCCCTGAGTCAAACCTTCTTGAAGGAGCAAGAATAGGCCCAAACTCTCTGACCTTTGGTCAAGGTGAACAGATCTACCCCGTGGGGCCTGAAAGTTTTGTCGGCCTTGAATCAGTGTTTACCTCACTGCCTCTCAATGCAACAGCATGGTGCTTAGTGGATCGTTGAAATTCGATAGAGGATAATAAGATAAGACTTTCTGAGGTTTAATAACATTCCCTTGAAAATATTTGAGAAGGAGATTTGAGAGGAAAAAGGGTTTTAATTTTATTCATTTAAATCTTTTTTCTATTTTTTGTTTGCTTGTGTTTCCCTGTTACTCTTGGTGAAGGACAAAAGAAGACCGCTACAACAGAATGTGGTGCGTCATTAGCAACCATAACCAACAACTGGGTCTACAGCCAACAAGAGAAAGGCTTGTTATGTAATCCGGGAAAATGACCCCAATTCTAATTTCCCTACTGCAGGCAGATGTGCGGACCTGGCACAGTGATGCTCTTTTGGGTAACATATTCATTTCTGTGGAAAATTCTTCCTCTGGTTTATGTGACAGACTCTTGACACCCCGCCGGACTGCAGCGCATACAGTGGGCCCTGTTAGGTTAGTAAAAGGCAGCTGCGGAAGAGTGGAGGTGGGAAGAGAGAAGCATGGTCTCGCCGTGGGCTTCACTGTGCTTTTTCACCGAGGGGGAGGGGCTTTTATTACCCAGGCATCCACTGTTGACGACTGTAAATGGTCACAATGCCTACAGAAGAAGATGGGATGTAGTCCCTTGTAGGGGCAGAAGCAACTTTCATAGTCCACAAGGAGGAAACTTTCATTTTTAACTCCGAGAAGTTATAAAAATGCAGGAAAAGGGAGTTATAGCTGTTTTGTTTGTTTGCTTGTTTGTTTCTATTGAGGGTCTTTGTTGGGAGGATCTGCTGAAGAGGGGCCCTCTGGCCATGTCGGGAGGGGGAGTCCTTACTTGATTGGCTGTAATGGATCAGGTGATTGCTGCCCTGTGTTCCTGAGGCTTGGGAATAATTGTTAGAGGGCTGTAGACAGACAGCTTGGTGACAGAGCAACACGGGGATTTCCTGGGAAGGTTGAGGAATAGGGGAGAACAGAGGTGGAAAAAACGAAGGGGACTGGTGGGAGGAGGTGGGCATAGAGTTGGTTCAGGTTCTAGTTCCATTGCCAGGACGGCTTCACTGAAAAAGTAGTAAGTACTGGTGGAAGTAGTAAGGAGTTACAGAACATCCAAGGAAGAACACAGGAGGAAATGGACAACTAAGGTAAAGAATTGAATCTGGCCAGGGGCAAAGGACATGCAGGGCCTTTTTAGCCGCTCTCGCTCTCTCTCCATTGCATCTAAAAGGCCCTTTTGCAGATATAGCAGAAACAAACGGACCTGCTGTCAGGTGAGGGCTACTGTGGGACATACTGTTTGGGTATAGGGTGGAGATCATCACGGAAAGTGTTTAAAAGATGTGAGCATAATAAGGAGGAAAACAGGAGCAAGGCAGGGAGCCAGAGTGGGGAACAGCCAGAAGCCCAGCCACCGGAGGATTTCTGTCTGGCTCCTTTGCTTTAGACCTCATTTCAAGCCAGTTAGCATTTGTTGGTGTGGAAGCAGAGCTGTTGGAGGGAGGAGGGCACACATCCCGTCCTTGGCAGCAGTCAGAGCTCGTCCTTCCTAACGGTGGAGTGCCGCAGTGGTCAAGGAGTCGAGCTGGCCCTGACTGATGTTAAGTCTCATCTGAGCTGATTAATTGATGCTTCAGGCCAGATGTTTTAGTTCTGAGTCCCCAAAACAATGTCCAAAGTGGCAAGAAGAGGCCAGAGTTGGATGGCCCATGCCCATTAGTCCCCTTTGAAAGGCCACCTAAACTGCTTCTGGGGTTTCGGGGGCATTGATCTCTCTAACTATTGACTGGCAGAAGGGCAATGAAGGGAGAAATAATTAGAATGCCTTAGGAGAGGGTCCCTCCAAAGGGCCATCATAAAACAGTTGGCAAAGATTCAGAACATAAGTTAGGACGTAGTAACCATATAACTTTGTGGGGAGCATTAAGAGACAAAGTTGCATGAGGATAAACTTTTACATCACGATTAGCCTGAATTAAATGCAACTGTACAACTGCCTGGGCCATGCACCGGAGTTCTGTAGACAGATATGGAACTTATAATCAGCTGTTTGTTACATCAGGCCCCTGCATAAGGAACAAGAACAAGAAGCTTTGTAAAAGACGTCAGCTAAAGTCAGCATCTAAGAAATGCATTTGAACAGAAAGTATCTAAGTGCTATTTCATGCTTTCACATGTGATGAACTTTCTATGTTTGTTTAAAATCTTAACACTATCAGCTACTATCTAATGAACAAAAGCACAGTATCTCAAGTAAAAATTGTTTTGGTTAGAAACAATTTGGTAAGGTGAAATTTTAAAAACTGGGACTATTATTTAAATGACCATATTCAATATTTGAAAAATGACTTACTATACATATTTAGCATGAATTATTATATCTATAAATAGTAAATATTTTTACATTGCTAGATTATGTAAAGAGATAATTTAATTCTAAGTTATATTCCCCCCAAAGAAATTACTTTTAATTTTTAATTTAAAAATACTCCCAGAGAAAGCAACTGCTTTGCTTTCTCCTCATGGGGCACTTCTCTAGAGTACTCTAGAATACCCTAAGTCATTACCCAAGCCCACAGCTCCCAGGTCAAGAGTAGATGATTCATTTTACAAATTTTACACTGAACAACCAGAATGTTTTTCTAAAATTTACCCCATTAACAGACCTTTAAAAAAATCTCTATATTCTCATTCCATACACTCAGGTGAAGGATAAAAGCAGTCAGTCGTGTCAAATCTGTCATAATTTATGCATAACATGGACTGAAGTAGCCAAGAAGTCTAAAGCCAACTCTTTTGTTCTTTCGTCAATAGGCAACACTGTAGGCTACTACACATAGACATCAGTAAGCATATTACTTAACATCATTCTATTTAAAAATCGATTGCTTGTCTAGAGCCATAATTTGTAAAACGAGATAACCAAATTAATTGAGAGTTAACAAACATTGGCTTTTGGAATTTCTAAGAAAACCTCCAAAGATACGTTTCCAAAGCTTGTATCTTCTTTATAGGCTTCAAGGCCAGAGAGGAATATAGGTACTGGTGTAGATGGAGACTGCTCATTCATTTCCCAGCTGCCCAGACAAATAATGACACAGAAACTATATTAACTACAGCACTGTTTGACAAATAGCTCATGTATATTTCTAACTAACTCTTACATCTTAAATTAACCCATTTCTATTAATCTGTGAATCACCACAAAGCTGTAACCCACCAAAAAGATTCTGGCTGGCAGTTGGCATCTTTCTCCTTTGGCAGATACTTGGCCTCTCAATGACTCCGCCTACTTTCTCTCTATTATCTCTGTATTTCCCACCTGGCTTTACTCTACTAAGCCGTTGGCTGAAACAGCTCCTTTAATAACCAATGATAATAAAACATATTCATAGCATACAGAGGGGAATCCCACATCATCTCCCCTTTCTTTTTTTTTAATTTATTTATTTATTAAGGATTTCTGCCTTCTCCCTGCCACCGCCTCCCATTTTCCTCCCCCTCCCCCGGTCAAGTCCCCCTCCCTCATCTGCTCGAAGAGCAATCAGGGTTCCCTGACCTGTGGGAAGCCCAAGGACCGCCCACCTCCATCCAGGTCTAGTAAGGTGAGCATCCAAACTGCCTAGGCTCCCCCAAAGCCAGTACGTGCAGTAGGATCAAAAACCCACTGCGATTGTTCTTGAGTTCTCAGTATTCCTCATTGTCCGTTATGTTCAGCTAGTCCGGATTTATCCCATGCTTTTTTAGACCCAGGCCAGCTGGCCTTGGTGAGTTCCCTATAGAACATTCCCATTGTCTCAGTGTGTGGGTGCACCCCTTGCAGTCCTGAGTTCCTTGCTCGTGCTCCCTCTCCTTCTGCTCCTGATTTGGACCTTGAGATTTCTGTTCAGTGCTCCAATGTGGATCTCTGTCTTTGTCTCCTTTCATCGCCTGATAAAGATTAATATTCAGGAGGATGCCTATGTGTTTGTCTTTGGATTCACCTTCTTATTTAGCTTCCCTAGGAACATGAATTATAAGCTCAATGTCCTTTATTTATGGCTAGAAACCAAATATGAGTGAGTACATCCCATGTGCCTGGTCTGGCTTACCTCACTCAGGATAGTGTTTTCTATTTCCAACAATTTGTATGCAAAATTCAAGAAGTGCTTGTTTTTTACTGCTGAGTAATACTCTAATATGTATATATTCCATACTTTCTTCATCCATTCTTCCGTTGAAGGGCATCTAGGTTGTTTTCAGGTTGTGGCTATTACAAACAATGCTGCTATGAACATAGTTGAGCATATACTTTTGTTGTATGATAGGGCCTCTCTTGGGTATATTCCCAAGAGTGGTATTGCTGGATCCAGGGGTAGGTTGATGCCGAATTTCCTGAGAAACCGCCACATTACTTTCCAGAGTGGTTGTACAAGTTTGCATTCCCACCAGCAATGGATGAGTGTACCCCTTTCTCCACAACCTCTCCAGCAAAGGCTATCATTGCTGTTTTTTATTTTAGCCATTCTGAAGGTATCTTAAAGTTGTCTTGATTTGCATTTCCCTGATCGCTAAGGAAGTTGAGCATGACCTTAAGTGTCTTTTGGCCATTTGAAGATCTTCTGTTGAGAATTCTCTGTTCAGCTCAGTGCCCCATTTTATAATTGGGTTGATTAGCCTTTTGCGGTCTAGTTTCTTGAGTTCTTTATATATTTTGGAGATCAGACCTTTGTCAGTTGCGGGGTTGGTGAAGATCTTCTCCCAGTCAGTGGGTTGCCTTTTTGTCTTAGTGACGGTGTCTTTTGCTTTACAGAAGCTTCTCAGTCTCAGGAGGTCCAATTTATTCAATGATGCCCTTAGTGTCTGTGCTGCTGGGGTTATACGTAGGAAGTGGTCTCCTGTGCCCATGTGTTGTAGAGTACTTCCCACTTTCTCTTCTATCAGGTTCAGTGTGTTTGGACTGATATTGAGGTCTTTAATCCATTTGGACTTGAGTTTTGTGCATGGTGATAGATATGGATCTATTTTCATTCTTCTACAGGTTGACATCCAGTTTTGCCAGCACAATTTGTTGAAGATGCTCTCTTTTTTCCATTGTATACTTTTAGCTCCTTTATCGAAAATCAGGTGTTCATAGGTTTGTGGGTTAATGTCAGGGTCTTCTATTCGATTCCAATGGTCGACTTCTCTGTTTTTATGCCAATACCAAGCTGTTTTCAATACTGTAGCACTGTAGTAGAGTTTGAAGTCAGGGATGGTAAAGCCTACAGACGATCCTTTATTGTGTAAGATTGTTTTGGCTATCCTGGGTTTTTTGTTTTTCCATATAAAGTTGATTATTGTCTTCTCCAGATCTGTGAAGAATTTTGATGGGATTTTGATGGGGATTGCATTGAATCTATAGATTGCTTTTGGTAGAATTGCCATTTTTACTATGTTGATCCTCCCAATCCAAGAGCAAGGGAGGTCCTTCCATTATCTGGTGTCCTCTTCAATTTCTTTCTTCAATGCCTTATAGTTCTTGTCAAATAGATCTTTCACTTCCTGGTCAGAGTTACCCCAAGATATTTTATGCTATTTGTGGCTATCGTGAAAGGTGATGCTTCTCTGATTTCCCTCTCTGCTTCCTTATCCTTAGTGTACTTAGGCAACTGATTTTTTGGAGTTGATCTTGTATCCTGCCACATTACTAAAGGTGTTTATCAGCTGTAGGAGTTCTTTGGTAGAGTTTTTGGGGTCGCTTATTTATACTATCATATCATCTGCAAATAACGAAAGCTTAACTTCTTCCTTTCCAATACGAATCCCCTTGATCCCCTTATGTTGTCTTATTGCTATTGCTAGAACTTCAAGCACTATATTGAGGAGGTATGGAGAGAGTGGACATCCTTGTCGTGTTCCTGATTTTAGTGGGATGGCTTTTAGTTTTTCTCCGTTTAATTTAATGTTAGCTGTCGGCTTGCTGTAAATAGCTTTTATTATATTTAGGTAGGACCCTTGTATCCCTATTCTCTCCAAGACCTTTATCATAAAGGGGTGTTGAATTTTGTCGAATGCTTTTTCAGCATCTAATGAAATGATCATGTGTTTTTTTCTTTCAGTTTATTTATATGGTGGATTACTTTGATAGATTTGCGTATGTTGAACCAGCCCTGCATCCCTGGGATGAAGCCTACTTAATCATAATGGATAATTTTTCTAATGTGTTCTTGGATTCTGTTTGCCAGTATTTTATTGAGAATTTTTGCGTCGATATTCATGAGTGAGATAGGCCTGTAATTCTCTTTCTTGGTTGGGTCTTTTTGTGGTTTTGGTAACAGGGTAACTGTAGCTTCATAAAAGGAATTTGGTAATGACTCTTCTGTTTCTATAATGTGAAATACATTAAGGAGTATAGGAATTAGTTCTTCTTGGAAGTTCTGGTAGAATTCTGCATTGAAACCATCTGGTCCTGGGCTTTTTTAGGAAGGGAGATTTTTGATAACCGTTTCTAATTCTTTGCGAGTAACAGGTCTATTTAGATCATTCACCTGGTCTTGGTTTAGCTTTGGTATATGGTACTTATTTAAAAAAATGTCCATTTCTTTTGTATTTTCCAGTTTTGTGGCATACAGGCTTTTGTAGTAAGATCTAATGATTCTCTGAATTTCCTCTGTGTCGTTGGTTATGTCCCCCTTTTCATTTCTGATCTTATTTATTTGCGTGTTCTCTCTTTGTCGTTTAATTAGTTTGGATAGGGGTTTGTCGATCTTGTTGATTTTCTCCAGGAACCAGCTTTTTGTTTCATTGATTCTTTGTATTGTTTTCTGTGTTTCTATTTTGTTGATTTCAGCCCTCAGTTTGATTATTTCCAGTCTTGTACTTCTCCTGGGCGCGTCTGCTTCTTTTTTTTCAAGAGCTTTCAGGTGTGTTGTTAAGTCCCCAATGTATGCATTCTCCATTTTCTTTAAGTGGGCACTTAGTGCTATGAACTTTCCTCTTAGCACTGCTTTCATTGTGTCCCATAGGTTTGAGTATGTTGTCTCTTTATTTTCATTAAATTCAAGGAAGACTTTAATTTCTTTCTTAATTTCTTGCTTGACCCAGGTGTGGTTCAGTAGTTGACTGTTCAGTTTCCATGAATTTTTCGGCTTTCTGTGGGTAGCATTGTTGTTGCCTTCTAACTTTAATCCGTGGTGATCAGATAGGACACAGGTGGATACTGATATTTTTTTGTATCTGTGGAGGTTTCCTTTGTTTCCAAGTATGTGGTCAATTTTCGAAAAGGTTCCGTGAGCTGCAGAGAAGAAGGTATATTCTTTCCTATTTGGGTGGAATGTTCTATAGATGTCTGTTAAGTTCAATTGCTTCATTACCTCCAATAATTCTCTTAATTCTCTATTAGGTTTCTGTCTGATTGACCTGTCCCTTGGAGAGAGAGGTGTGTTGAAGCCTCCTACTACTAGTGTGTGTGGTTTGATGTCTGCCTTGAGTTCTAGTAATATTTCTTTTACGTAAGTGGGTGCTTTTATATTAGGGGCGTAGATATTCAGGATTGAGACGTCCTCCTGATGAATTGTTCCTGTTATGAGTATAAAGTGTCCATCTCGGTCTCTTCTGATTGATTTTAGTTTGAAGTCAGTTTTGTTAGAAATTAGTATGGCCACACCTGCTTTTTTCTTAGGACCATTCCCTTGAAAGACCTTTTCCCAACCCTTTACTCTGAGTAGATGCCTGTCTTTGTGGTTGAGATGTGTTTCTTGCAAACAGCAGAATGTTGGATCCTCTTTTCGTATCCAATCTCTTAGCCTGTGCCTTTTTATAGGTGAATTGAGTCCATTAATATTAAGTGATATTAATGACCAGTGGTTGTTTACTCCAGTTATTCTTATTGTTTTTGGTAGTAGAGATTGTGTGTCTCCCTTCTTTGAGATGTGCTGGTGAAGGGTCGCTAGATGCCTGAGTTATTGTAGGCAGTGTTGGCAGTGTTGGATTCCTTGGGTTGCAATTTTCCTTTTACTACTTTCTGTAGGGCTGGATTTGTGGCTACATATTGTTTAAATTTGTTCTTATCCTGGAATGTCTTGTTTTCTCCATTGATAGTGAACAATAGCTTGGCTGGGTGTAGTAGTTTGGGTTTGCATCCATGGTCTCTTAGCTTCTGCAGAACCTCTATCCAGGACCTTCTGGCTTTCATGGTTTCCATAGAGAAGTCAGGTGTAAGTCTGATCGGTTTACCTTTATAAGTTACTTGCCCTTTTTCCTTTGTAGCTCTTCATATTCTTTCTTTAACCTGTACATTTTGTGTTTTGATTATTATATGGCGAGGAGATGTTTTTCTTTGATCCAGTCTGTTTGGTGTTCTGTTTGCTTCTTGAATATTCAAAGGAATTATCTTTCTTTATGTTGGGAAAGTTTTCTTCCATAATTTTGTTAAAAATATTTTCTGGGCCTTTGAGCTGTGACTCTTGCCCTTGCTCTGTTTCCTGGTTCCTCCCACAGGCCAAGAACCCTCTCACCCCTCCGAAGGGTCTTCAGGACAGGACCAGGCTCCCCGTTTGCCAGTGACCTTGCCAAGAAAAGGCCTACCTCTTTGATTTAATTGTAGTAGTACGATCTGCTCTAGTTATTGCACGCCCGTTCCCACCGCTTGCGTATGCCTCCTTGCCGGTCCCAGCCACTTGCGTCTGCTTCCCTGCCCTGCTGCACTGGTCCCCTAAAGCCTCTTCCTGATTGCAGTGCCTCTCTGCGGCGTCTGGACGCCGTGCCTCTCTGCCTCTGCGCGTCTGGACGCCACGCCTCTCCGCCTCTGCCCATCTCCCCTTTCCTGTCTAAATAAAAAGGAAAGTTTAATTTAACATAGTAAAAGTACGTATAGCAAAATAGGTATCAAGAAAGAATTTTAGTTACACTATTTAGTTCATTTACATTTGGCAAATTAAGGAAAATATCATCTATCCTATCTTTGTGAGTCTAAAGTTTCATATCTAATTTATCTTTTACCATAACTAAGAAAAACTATAACTATCTGTTCAACTCTTCAAAGACCCCAGAAGGATATAATATTACTTAAGAAAACAGGAAGTGCATTGTAAGCAACTTCTAAAACTTTAGAATTGACAGCGACATCTTGCTGCCTGGACAGTCATCCAAAGTTCTTCTGTAACATTGGGGCATCCATCTTCAGCCTACAGGCCCATAGTATCTGGCAGACTTTTCCATGAAGCAGGAAATTTGAAAGGCTTTTTCACTATCTTGGCAGTTTGTCAGTAGCTTTCTTCTGTATCCTGCGAAATATCTGGCAGTTTCTTCTGTAAAGCAGGGACCCTGAAGGACCATCTCATCTTTTAAAATGTTCAACAGTCACTTTTCTTTGGATTTTGCATGTCCAGTTTATACAGAATACCATCAAGCAGTCCAGGCAAACACAGTTTCTTGCCCAGAAGGCTAGTCTTGTCACATTGAAGGCAAATTCCATAAGGGGTTTCTTCAATGCCCATCAACCTCTCTGAAGTAATTGGTGCTGCCAGAAGCAGACAAGTCTCACTGTTGAGAAAAGTCTAAGTTCTTAAAATATTTTAAATGCCATATTCTGTAGGTCTTTGAAATATTGAAGATTATTTATATAATATATCTATATCTATATAACTAGAAAACCTACATGACTACAAGTTATAGATGACTACCTATTAGTCTATAATTTTAATTATATATTACATTTTAAATGAACTGTCTAAACGTAATACCTTAAACAAGAATGGAAATACATATAACAAAATTTACCTTAAATTTCTATCAATGGACCAAGATCTATACCAATGCAAAGTATATATTTCTATATTATATATCTTTTTTTAAAAAAAGAGATTGACTGTGACCATTAACAATTTATACCCAACCCCCTTTAAACAAAAGCAAACATTTATAAACAATTATTTTGGAAATTTGGGTATAGTTTTCTCCAAACTGCTTCCTGCTTTTTTAGGGTTCATGGAGACCTTTCAGTGGCCTTGTTCCATAAAATCATAGTAGCCTGTAAGGAATCCACAGCTTCTCATCTTCTGTGGAAACAAAAGCAGAACTGCCTTTCCAAATTTTGAAAGTCAAGATACCATTAAAATAATACCATTAAAATAAATATTTTGGTTTAGCTTAGAAGCCTTCAGAATCAAATGTCTCTCTGCAGTCAAAAAATCAAAAAAAATCCCACAATATGCATAATCCAGACTCTGTGTGTATTCTATCTTTACATGGCTTATTTTCTTTACTCCTTTAATCTATGACTGTCTGCACTCTTTTTATTATTACTGCCGATTCTCTTTTCTCTCTCTCCCCCGAACCTACACACATTTTAAAAACACACTGTGTCTCGTTTAGAGGCCTTTTATGTCTGAATCTGTCCTATTGTGTATCTGAAATCCTTTTCTGACAAGGAGCATTTTTAAATGATGAGCAGCGTGTTTGCGGCAGCCCTGGATGCTGGCTCCACCTCTCTTGGCCTTTCCATGTGGCAGGGGAACTTTACTACCAGCTCTGGGACTTCTGGGTGGGAGCCATGCTCACCACCTTAACTCTGGGAAGCACCATGGAGCACATGAACCCTTTTTGCCTGAATAAAAGCTAAATCTGCCATGTAGTGAGCTGTGAGGCCTGGAAATGTCACTATGTCTTGTAGGTAGCTGCTTGTTCATTTCCTGGCTGCCCAGACTCCCCAAATAGCCACACAGAAGCTATATTATTTGCAATACTGTTTGGCCAATAGCTTAAGCATATTTTGGCTAACTCTTATATTTTAAATTAGCCCATCTCCATTAATCTGTGTATCACCACGTGGCTGTGGCTTACCTGCAAGGTTCCCTCCAGTGTCTGTCTCTAGTGGAGCTTCATGGCTTCTCTTGACTCTGCCTTCTTTCTCCCAGGATTCAGTATAGTTTTTTTTTTACCTAGTTCTACTCTAGTCCTATCAACAGGCCAAGGCAGTTTCTTCATTCATTAACCAATAAAAGCAACACATATACAGAAAGGACTTTCTACCTCAACTATGTATGGCAGCAGGACTCTGACATGCTTTCCTGTTTGTGCATGCCTAGCAGACCCGATACAGCTGCTTGCCCAGGTGTGGATGCTGAGTGTCAGGCATGCTCTCAGCTACTTTCCTCCTAATACCAAGCATGCATAAAAGCACACAGACCCAAAATGTGTGGCTTCCCATGCAGGTTAGCCACAAATGTATGGGCACCATTTAATAGTCAGTTGGAGACTGCTCATTCATTTCCCAGCTGCCCAAATCTGAATAATGACACAGAAACTATACACTGTTTGGTCAATAGCTTATGCATATTTCTAGCTAACTCTTACATCTTAACGCATTTCTTTTAATCTCTGAGTCACAATGAGGCTGTGGCCTACTGCTAAGATTCTGGCTGGTGGCTGACATCTTTTTCCTTCAGTAGCTACATGGCGTCTCATTGACTCCACCTACTTTCTCTCTATATCTCTGTTCAGACTTCCTGCCTGGCTTTACTCTACTAAGCCATTGGCTGAAACAGCTTCTTTAATAACTAACAAAACATATTCATAACATACATAGGGGAATCCCACACCATACTGGTGCTGGAGCTGTCTGTGAAGAGACTAGATTATATTCTCAAAGCACCACAGGTGAGCCCAGGTTAGACATAGTCTCCTTTATTTAAGTCATCTCCTCCTGAAGAACCTGAGTACTTGGAATATCATCTAATACAATTGTTTGTTGACTCTACCGATACAAAATTACCTGTCAAAGACACAGCTTGGATGTTCTGAATATCTTTCCAAAGCTGTGAGTTTAATGGCAGAGTATCTGGCAGCCTCCTTTAGTCAGGCAACATGGGTGGTTAGGGTGTGGGCCCTGGAATCAGCTTTTGCTAAGAGAAGAACTGAATGTCAGGGTAAAGGGCATGATGAATTGAAATAGCATGCAGGTCCCATACCAGATGGGTGGTAGCTTAGGGACAAGGTTCCCAGTTCTCAGCATCTTCATAGGTCAGTTAGCAAGACATCGAAGGCAGAGTAGTTGCTATTTACCTCTCTGTTGTTTGAGACATTGAGGGTGTGGTTACAGACTCTCAGATCCTCCAATGGGCAAGAGAACCCATCCCCCTGTCATGTGAGACATGAGGAGTAATTTATCTATAGATAAGGAAGCTATATTTTGGTCAGGCCTGCAAGACTAGAGCTGGTCACGCCTTCACAGACAGATGTGCTCAGGTCTACACAGCCAGGGGCAGAAGCAGCAGACTTCTGGCAGGTCTTATTTCCCATGCATGCTTGTCTTGCAGCTTACTCTGATGTGATGGTGCTCCATCAAAGGGAATGACTTGAGCTAGGGGGCTTCCTACCATGTAAGTCTATTATAAATTTAGCCTCTTTTACTCAAGCAGTCACTATTTCAGAGCCAAGTTATATATGCCTGATTTTGAATATTATTTCACATTAAACAAGCTTTAAGTTAACTTTTATTTTATTTTATTTTTTTGCTTTACTTGCCTTAGGCTTGGTTTTGACAACACATGCAGGATACTATAAGACGGGAGAAAGAAACTGATCTCTCTGCCAAAGCCTGTCTCTGTAAATGAATCCATTTGTTCTGAGAACGACTCATCGTTCACTTGATTGTCTTAGTTATCCTTAACAGATTACAACAAGATGACGTCTTTTGTTCATTTTGTTTTTTAAAATTTCATTTTTCATTCCAACCACAGTTTTCCCTCCCACACCCCCTTGTCTCTCTCCCAGCTCACTCCCCCACTTCCCCCATAGGGTAAGGCTTCCCATGGGGAGTCAACAAAGCTGGCACATTAAGTTAAGGCAGGACAAAGCCCCTTCCCCCTGCATAAGGGATGAGCATGGCATCCAGCCATAGGGAATGGGCTCCAAAGAGAGACAGTTCATACACCAGGGAAAGATCCTGGTACTACTGCCAGGGACCCCTCATATAGATATGTTGGTATCTTGTATAAGATTAGGATTTTACAATTTTATACCCGTTAAGTTTGAACATTAAAAATTATAATTCTTGAATAAGAGATCCTTTAGTATCAAAATAAAGTTTAAATCATAAATGCAGGGCACAGAGATTGGGAATCTTATTTTCCTGATCTTTTTATAGTGTACTTTTTGTGAAATGCCAGTTTTTATATGACTCTGTTTCACCAAATAATGAAAGTTTAACAAAATTAGCAAAGACGTAAGTGATTAGACATACATCATTAAGTCACTCTGTTAACTTGAATAGCCCATTATAGCTTTAGGAATGTATAAACCTTAATCATCCAACATATTTTGCATAGACCTTGTCCTCATTTGTGAGTTTTCATTCTCAGGACAAAAATCATCAGGCAAAACCCCACCCTCATCCAAAATATCTTAGAGACCTGCTGTTACCTTCTTAATTCAAGGAAAAGAAAACGAATCATCCAGGAGACCAGTGTTGCCTCCTCCAGTCTAATAAGAGGGAGATACTGTGATAAGCAGGGGGCACAGTGCATCCTCTTGTTTTATGGGTGCTGCCATGGTTGATTTATACCACATGCTCACCTTAATCAAGATGGTGGGAAAGGATGGCATGCCCTTTCTTTAACCTTAGTAATGATAGCGGCTGAGTCAGATGGCTGCCAAGAGGCTGGCAGGCCACGATTGTTATTTACTCCCATCTTATTTGCTAGCATAGATCCTGCCACGCAGATGACTCTTGATCAAACCTTGACAAATAAATTTGTATATTTAAAGACTCCTAGGAAATTTGAGGTTAAGAAGGAGGCAATATGGAGAGCCGGCTGTACAGACACTCCAGGCCCTGGTGGCTTATCTGATCTGAATATGAATAAATGTGTTGTTCTGGTTCACACGTCTGTCTCTGGTGGGTTTGATTTGTTTGAGCTGGTCCTCCTGAACTGCATTCATTTCAGAAGCACTGATATATTTTTCCAGTCTGAGAAATGAGCAGAAATCATGTGCTTTGGTTCCTCTGTGAGTCCCTGAGGAAGCAAAGAATTCACATTTCTTGCTCTGGCTTCAGTATGCACATCTTCTCATGCAGAGGAAGAGGGCAGTTAATTCTCAGGACCCTCTCTCTTCACCAGCATCATGTCACCTCTGCCTCGGAGTCCAGTAATTGGAAACACTGGACTCTCCTGGGCCACCACAAAATCTCCAGTGGAGAAGAATAACTCAAACCTGATACCTCCTCCATCTCACAGAAGCAGTAACAGAAGTCAGCGGCTCCTTTGAGAGGGAGGCTTCCTCCACTTATTGTGATGATAGTGAGGGAAAATAGAGCCCTGAGTGTTGGTGTCAAGCCAAGAGGAGAGGAAGGTAGATATTTCTGACTGACTGGCTTCTAATGAAGGCATCATTCCCCAAGTCTTCAAGGCCTGGTGTGGGCCAAGACATCAATATTGTGTCCCTTTTCAAGAAATCCTGTTCATCCCAAGATCTTCATTTATCAGGGCGTGGAGAGCAAGCAGCATCATTTATGCAGTAGAGAGTTCCTTGTACCTCAACTTGCTCACATGGCTAGGAAGCCCACAGAAACTGTTGCTATAGACATAAAGCTTACTTCCTTCTCATGGTTCTCCGTCTCGGGCAACTTTGCCCCCCAGGGGACATTTGGCAATGTCTGGAGACATTTTTGGTTATGATGACTGAGGCAGGGAGTTTGCTACCAGCATAGTTAGGTAAAGACGAAGAACACTAAGTGCCCTACTGGGTAAAGGACAGCTCTCTCTAAAATGTAAAACAAGAAAAGAGACTCAGGCTTATGTTGAGTACAGCCTGTCCGGGTTTGCTGAATGAGATCTCCTGTGTTGAGAAAGTCCAACAGGGGCCTAGAGAAATGGCTCAGTTGTTAAGAGCATTTGCTGTTCTTTTTTTTGTTTTGTTTTTTTTTGAGACAGGGTTTCTCTGTGGTTTTGGAGCCTGTCCTGGAACTAGCTCTTGTAGACCAGGCTGGTCTGGAACTCACAGAGATCTGCCTGCCTCTGCCTCCCGAGTGCTGGGATTAAAGGCGTGTGCCACCACCGTCCGGCATTTGCTGTTCTTGTAGAAGACCCAGATTTGATTTGCAGCACGCATATGGCTGCTCAGAAACACCTGAAATGGTGCAGGAGAATTGTCTGTATTTTGTCAATCATATTTTGAATAAACGCTGATTGGCCAGGCATGAAGTATAGGCAGGTCAACCAGACAGGAAGTAGAGGTGGGGCGATGAGAACAGGAGAATGCTAGGAAGGAAGAAGCCCATTCATTCCCACTCCTGCACAGACCACCAAAGAAGCAGGATGTAATCTACCCGGCTGAGAAAGATACCATGCCGTATGGCTAACATAGATAAGAACAATGGGTTAATATAAGCTACAAGAGCTAATAAGAAGAGTGAGCTGCTAGTGGGCCAATTAGTTTATAACCTATGTAGACCTCTGTGTGATTTTCTTTGGGGCTTGCTGGCTGTGGGGTATCCGGTGGGACAGAAACCCCAACAAGCAGTCCCTCCATGTTACACTGAAATATTCCAGTTTCAGGGGATCTGACATCCTCTTCAACCTCCTCAATACCAGGCATACACATGGTACAAGTACATATGTATAGACAAAGCTTTCGTACACATAAAATGATGTGAAGTGCCCTTCTGTATGCTGGGAATGTGTGTTGCTTTTATTGGTTGATAAACAAAGCTACTATGGCCTATGACAGGGCAGAGTATAGCTAGGCAGGAAAGACAAAGTGAACATAGGGTGAAAGCAGGCAGAATGAAGGCAGATGCCAACAGCCTCTGGAGAAGCAAGATGGGAGGTGACAACCCATGAGTCTTGTGGTAAATATGGAATAATAAAAATGGGTCAATTTAACTTGTAAGAGCTAGTTAATAATAAGCCTAAGACAATAGGCCAAACAGTTTGTAATTAATCTTAAGCCTCAGAGTGGTTATTTGGAAACTGGCAGGTGGGAGAGAAATCTCCAGTTACATAAAGTAAAAATAAATAAATCTTAAAAAAAAAGTTGGACTGCATAGTGGAGTCCTATGGGATATACCAAGTCCACACACCTGGAATGAGCAAGGTAAAGCATTAGAGCCTCTCTGTACTGTAACCTGCTTGTAACACCATGCCTGGCATGTAGTACTATGCAAATATTTGCTAAACTAAATAGGATTATTTGGGCTATGACATCTATATCAGGAAAGTGACTCAGCTAATTCATTGATACAAAAAAAGTGATGCCGAGAGATTTAAGGAGTCAGCCATAGTGGTGCTTGTCTGCAATCCCAGAATGCAAGAGGCTGAGCCAGGATTTAGGACTCAAGAGTAGCTTGGGCTTTACAATAAGAACTCATCTCCCCATAAACTACATTAAATTTTCCAAAACACCCCAAAATAACAAGTGAGAAATTTAAGGGCAGGGCAGAAAATTGAGCTGCAGGTTTCCTAGAATCGGTCATCCAGGGAGTACCTAATCTCCGGGGACCTGGATTAGCCACCCAAGGCAGCTCAGTTTGAGCTGTCAGTGTGCTACAGGCCTTAAATGCACAGAAATAGTTCCAATCCTTGTCCTGCACACTTTTTTTTTGCCTTGTAGAGTCACTGACACTAAAGCTTCAGAACCATCAGTGCCTCTGGAGGTGTTTGGGGCAGGGGGGGGGCGGGGGAGACAGTGTAACAATAGGAAAATCAGAAGATAAGATTTTTAAGTTCAAAGCCCAGTTAGTTCTTCACTCTGTCTTTATTATCCCCCTGCTCTCTTTCTCTCTTTAGGCTTTCTATTACTGTTTCCAGGTTATTTTATTTAAAAATAATTGTGTGTGTGTGTGTGTGTGTGTAGTTAGTTAAAGTTGCCCTGTGTGTAAGCATTTGCGTCTCTAGCCTGGAGCTTGCTGTCTGGGCTAAACTGGCTGGCCAGTGAGCTCCAAGAATACATTTGTCTTTGCTTCCCCATGACACCGGGGTAACAGACCACTCCTAGCTTTCCCATGGGTGCTGAAGATCCTCATGCTAGCAGACACCACCCACTGAGCCATCTCTCCAGTCCTTTCAGGTTGCTTTTCCCAAGATTAGTTATGACTTTTCAACACCTCATTCTAAGATGTTCAACTCTTCCAGTGGTTTGCCGACTAAGCTCACTCTTTGTTTATAAGGATGCACAGAGCCCTTCTGCCTCTGGTTTTCCCTGCCTTTCCCATGCTGCCACTGCATTTGTGTTGTCTCCACTGTGATCCTCACCCCTTTCCTTTTAGTCCATCATGTTGAACTATTTCTCCACACTGCCCCATAGTCCTAGCCATGCCGAACATTCTGTCTGTTCAGAAAGGACACCCATGCTTGTTCCTCTTCAGCCTTGCGGTCCTGACTTGGGCAGTGCCCTGCACTGGCCCTCACCTGACCCTGGGGATGGCTAATCTCATTCTTGGTCTTCCACAGTCCTCCTTCTGCTGTGCTCATTTCTGGGGTAGGGGGATTCTATGTATTTCATAAATATACAAGTGATTTAATACTAATGGAGGCAGAATTTCAGAGTGACTATTTCCTGTCTCCTGCCGGCAGAGGATGGTTGCGAATTAAAGAATTCCTGGTCTGCCAAAGGCTTCACTCCTTCAGAGCACTGTGTTGATTTCACATTAGCTCCCATCTGTGCTTGCTGTGCTAACATAGCAAGTTGGAACTGTGCTGAATGAACTGAGGTTGCAACTCTAATGATACGACGCTGAAAGATGTGTTTTAGTTCATTATTCAGTTTGGTTTTAACTCTTCAGTATAATTGAAGCTTTTCTGTCTGCCATATTGCTTTGCTATGAGAGATACATGTCTGTTCAGAAAAGGAGATCTTTAACGTATTTTTTTTTTTTTTTGAGACAGGGCCTAATTTGTGGTGAAGGCTGACCTGGAACTCATTAAGTAGCCCAGCTGGGCCTCGCACTCATGTCAATCCTATCACAACCTCCTGAGTGCTGAGATTCTAGATTTTAGGCCTGAGCCATCACTCCCAGCAAGGTAAAAATACTTTCGCAGTGCTAAGAAAACCCAATTTTATAGCAGCTTTGTTGATGTGTGTTGATAGCAAAGATGAAAAGATACGGGCGATCTCAATCCTTAAAGAGAAATCACAATGACTATTGAAAGATGGCGAAGCTAATGCGATCCAGCATTTAGGTGGCCTGGCTCATCAAGTCTGCGAACAGAAAAGTGCTTCCCACAGATGGCCCCTGCGTTGTGGCCGCACAACTGAGAATATTTAAGTGGGGAGATGAAGGAGGGTTGCCATGACTGCAACACAACACATCCTTCTGCCTCTGGCACCCGCCAGCACTACCACAGTTTTAAGACTTTTAAAAGGATTCCCTTTTCCACATTCCCTCAGCGCTGAGGGTTTCTGGGATGGTTCATTTACATTTATGGGTCATGTGCTGAGCCATCTCTTCAGAGAAGAGGGCTTTGCTGTGAGCCAAGACATTTGTCATAGAAGGGATCCATCTATACATGTTTTGTTCCTGGCCATGGTGTAAATTATCATATCAACAACAGGTCTATGAGTTTTCATGGTAAGTTGTTTAATAGGAACAGAGGCGCACTCATGCTTGCCAACAGATATTGATGTCGTCACATGGGCACAAAGGCTGAGAGAGCTCAGAGAAACAATGTGGCAGCTTCAGGGACCAGCAGCTGTTTTCTCTTACAGGCCGTCTGCTCTCTGCCTCTCCTTATCCCTACTTACACATAGGCCATAGTGGTCATCAGTCTAGGTCAATATGCTTTCCAAGTGTGCTTTCTAGTTAAAAAGCAATTATTTATTCTTATGGGGAAAGTGGATGAAATACCAGCTGACCATCACAAGGGTTGGTTTGGATTAGGATTAAGTCTACCATGTTGGAATCCATAGTCCATGGGTTTTCTATGTTACAAACATGGTTTGTGTCTTCTAATAGGAAGTTTTGAGAAGGTGGATGCCAGGAGACGGTACCCCTAAATATGGTTACTGGACTTTGTAAGGGCAGAGATCAGACAACACATTTCTTCAGATCTCCTTTTGTGTCTTGCCCAAAGCTCATGGAGGACAGAGGAAGAAGCTGAGTGAAAGCTCAAACTCCAAAAGCGAGGTGGAAATTGACTGTCGTAAACCAAGCCTGCTGTCTTCAAGTGCCACAACGCACCACTAAGCTTAGGCCCCGAGACCCTTGTAATAACGGGCGTAACAGTAAAATGACTGTGAGGTATCATAGCCTCATGCTGATGCTTAGTTTTTGCTTGCTTGTTTTGTTTCGTTTTATTTTGTATTGTCAGCTTGACAGAAGATAGGCTCATCTGGGAAGAGAAAATCTCCTCTGGGAAAATGCCTCCATCAGACTGATGTATAGGCAAGTCTACGGGGCATTCTCTTGATTGATGGGAGGGTGCTGCCCACTGTAAGTGGTGCCCACCTCTTGTCAAGTGGTCCTAGGCTGTATAAAAAAGAAAGCTGATTGCGAGCCTGAAAAACAAGCCAGTGAGCAGTGTTACTCCATGGCTTCTTCCCTTCCTGCCTCCAGGTCCCTGCCTTGGTTTCCTGCCTGGGCTTCCCTGCGTGATAGACTGTAAGTTGGCAGCTGAAACACCCTTTCCTGCCAGTTCATGATGTTTTGTCACAGCTACTAAGAAGAACTAGGATGCTGGGATAGTAGATTTTTGAAGAATTAATCTAGTCCTTCCAAGCAGTTTCTTTCTCAAGGGGGAGTTTAAGCCCTTTAAGAATAAATAAGGCCTGGGGATAGTTTGGGTCCATTCAATGCATCCTGAAATTTCTCTGCCTTTTAAATGATGGAGGAAGGTCATTGGTAATAAACAAACTGCCTTGGCCCATTTTTGATAGACCATCCCTTAGGTGGGTGGAGTAGGCAGAACAGAATGCTGGGAGGAAGAGGAAGTGAGCTCAGACTCGACAGCTTTGCTCTCTGGAGCAGAAGCCATGCTCCCCTCTCCCGGGCAGATGCAATGAGCTCCGACCCAGGATGGACGTAGGCTAGAATCTTCCCGGTAAGCGCACCTTGGAGTGCTACACACATTATTAGAAATGGGCTAGTCCAGGTGTGAGAGTTAGCCGAGAAGTGGCTAGATATAATGGGCCAAGCAGTGTTTAAAAAATGCAGTGTCCGTGTAATTATTTCGGGGCATAAGCTAGCAGGCGGCCAGGGTGCTGGGGATGCAGCCCCACCGCTCCTATTACAACATTTAAAGTCTCCATTGATCAAGAGGTTAAAACTTCACCTGTGGGCTATGGAGCTGCCCTGGTACAGGTTCTTGCTCCCCTGCGGTCTGCTCTAGTCTTCTTGTGTCTTGAGGAGGCAGGTAGCACCAGCTTGGAGTCCCAGCTGGTTGTGAAGATCACAGAATTGAGAGGGCATCCCTGGTGGGCCCTTTTAGGGAGGGTGATGCTACACATCCATGTGTCTATAATGGGTTATGGAATACTCCAGAACGTGGATACAGAGAGAGAAGGTGATGGGTACTGAGACGGGGTGACGAGATGAACCAGAAAGGTGTTTTTAACTGCTCCCTGATGGGTTGTTAATAAATAGGTTCTTTAATTTTGCAAAACTAGTCCTTAGGCAGCAGAATTGAAGTTATTTCACAGAAGCATGTGCCATGTGCTGTGTGTCAAATAATGCCTGAACTTATAGACATTAACTTATTTAATCCTTGTAGCTAATTTGTAAAGCAGCTAAAGTAATGATTGTGTTACAGACCAAACAAATGAGGTTCGGAGCATCTGAGGCATCCAAGGTCATGCAGCTACTAAGCAATGGAATTGAGATTTGACCAGGAAACTTGACTCCTTTGTCTATTCCACAAAGGATAATTTATATTGAGTTACTAATGTCTGAGTCAGGTTATACTTATTATGAGACTTACCAGTGTCTTTCAGGATGCAAGGGGCTAGCGGAAGCTTCATAGCAATGAGTCCTTACTGAAGCAAAGATTGGAGAGGAAGGAGAGTAACAGAAAGTTAGGTCCCAAGCTATTCAAAAGGAATATGACTTGGCTTTGCCTCCCTGTGACTCCCCTCTCAGACTTGGCCTTTGCCTCATTTGTTTGGTGTTGCCCATTGCCTAAGACTTTGAAGAATTGATAGAGAAAAGGAAAGGGAGAACATTGCCAGAGTCAAGGCATTTATAACAGCCTTTTTGATGCTTTTTTATTTATTATGTATAAATTATCCATAAACTAATAATATTATTGTGCTGTTTTGTTTTTCTCCTAGTTTGACACAGGGGTCATCTGGAAAGAGGAAAACTCAACTGAGAGTATCTCCCCCAGGGTTGGGCAGTGATGGCACACATCCTTAATCCCAACACTCGGGAGCAGAGGCAGGCAGATCTCTATGAGTTCAAGGCCAACCTGGTCTTGATAGAGCATAACTCCAGCAGATTGGCATGTGGGCAAGTCTATTGGGGGATTTTCTTGATTAATTATTGATGCAGGAGGGCCCAGATCACTGTGGATGATGCCACCCCTGGGCAGATGTCCCTAAATTCTATGTGAAAGCAAAAAGCAAGCCTTAGGAACAAAGCCAGTAAGCAGCATTCCTCCATGGCTTTGCTTCAGGCAGGGGGTTCTGCCTCTAGGTTCCTGCTTCCAGGTTGATGCCTGGAGTTTTGTTGTGAACTTCCCTTCTGCACAATGGACTGGAAACTCTATGTTGAAATAACCCTTTTTCTCTCCAAGATTCTTTTTGTCATGGTGTTTGCCACAGCAACAGAAAACAAGCTACCGAGCTAGGGTAGTTATAGATTGATGCTAATGCATGCTAAGAGATTACCAGCACAATTAAGACAATAAACCTTCTCCAAAGCTGCCCCAGGCCTTTTGTAATCCTTCCTGCAGCCCTTCAGCCTGCTTTGCTTTTCTAGGTAGCTCTCAAGGCTTCTTCTTTCGCTAGCAATAGCTTACATGATTATAGATTTTATGTAAATACGATCAAATGATATTTAATCTTTGACTTTTTAAACTCAGCATGGTTAGTTTGAGGTCCATGCAGGTTGTCGTGTCAGTAGCTCATACTTTAATTGCTGAGTAGTATTTCATAGGATGACAATGACATTACACAGTGTCCGTGGTCTGACCTTGAAATGTCCCTTGTGGTCTCATCTGTATGACCACCTCATTGACAGCTGGTTCTGCTATTTGGAAAGGTAGTGGAACCTTTCTGTGGGGCTTTGCAGGAGGAAGAGAGTTATCATGGATGGGCCTTGAGGTACCATAGTCGGTCACTACTTTCTGCTGTTGCCCTGCGTCCTGAGTGTGGGTGCAATGTGATCAGACAGCACCTGCTCCTGACACCAGTCCTTTCCTGCCACATCTTCCCCACCATGGTGGACTGCATTCTCTGGAACAAACCTTTCCCTCCCTTAAGTTGCTTTGTTGGGGTATTTTATCATGAGACAGAGGTGAATATCTGAGGGCAAATCTTTAATTTTTGTTGGGAAAACACAGAATCCTGGAGTAAGTGCACAGTTGCTGCTTCAAAACAAATGCCAAACTGTTTTCTAAGCAGTCCACACCGTTTCATAGCCCACTAAGACTATGTCACGGGCTAGGGAGGTGTCTCCCTTACTAAAGTGCTTACTGCAAATGTGTGAGGACCTGAGCTTGGATTGCTATCACCTCTTTAGGAAGCCAGGGGTGGTGGCATGTACTTATAATCCTACAGCTGGGGAGGCAGAGACATGCCATTCCTGGATTCACTAGCTAGCCTTGCCAAACTGCTGAGCTTCAGATTCAGTGAGAAACCTTGTCACAAAAACAAAGTGGAGGGAGACAGAAGAAGAAATCTGACATTAGTCTCTGGTGTCCACATGCCCATTCACACACATTCACACATGAACACACATGTACACATGCATATGAACATACATGCAGTGCACACACACATGCACACACGTACCTCCACCCCCACACATATGCATACATACACATATGCACAGACACTCACACACATGTACACACACATATGCATGCACATACATGCACACACACATGCATATGCACACACATGTACCTCCCACACTCACATGCACACCTACACATATGCATAAAGATGCATATGCACACACATGTACATACACACATGCACACACATGGGCCCACACGCACACACATACACACGCACACATGCACACACATGGACCCACATGAACACATGCACATGCACACACACAACAACAACAACAAAAACCTTTCTAAAGAGCTAGGAACCAAGTGGTCAAACAGATGATCGATCCTTCAGGGAACATTTTAAGTTCTAACTATATGACCTAGATTCATTCTGAGATTAGATTTTTAGAAAAAGTTTATGGGAACACTAACTGTTCCACATCCTTGCTGTGCTTAGGGCGATCAGTTTGAATTGCAGACTGGATAGCAGAGAGGTTGGAGTGGCGTCTCTTTATGACTTTTATTTGTATTTCCCTGGTGACCAGTGGTGATGAGTGGCCTTGCACATCCTTGCCATTTGTACATCTTTTGGTGATGAAATGTCTGGTTAGGTATGTTTTTCTGACAAATTTCCTTAATTGACTATTGAGAGCTCATTAAGCATATCCCTTATTGCCTATGTGATTAGCACTGTTTATCTCAACTGTGTTTTTCTTTCTTGAAAATCATCTTTAGAAGAGCAGAAGATATTAATTTTAATGAACCCCTATGTATCAGTTCTTCCTTTTGATGTATAATGCCTTGATGCTGGTCTTAAAGGAAATCCTTGTCTTTTATTATTACATAAGATGCTAATTAACCCTTCATCAGGCTAAGATGAGACTGAAGAATTGTTGTTACTGATTAGGAATAAGCATTAGGGTTTTTTTTTCTCATATTTTTCTACATTTTAAGAGATGGTTTTATTGATTTTCTCCTGGTGAATTTTATTTTCATTTGCTTTTAATTGTTTTTGTCCTTGTGGTAAGCATCTGTGAAACTGCTACTGCACCTGTACTACTGACAGTTATGTTTCTGCTGAATTTCCCGAGGCCTTTTCATCAGTGGGGGATTAGCTTTGGTGAATTGACTCTGAATTTAAAATAGTTAACCTCTAACATGGATGCTTTCTTTCTCCAATGGAGTAAGGATATATACAATTTAGTGTTAATTGGATATAGTATATATTTTATATATTAATATATATAAATGAGTGGTATAAATATAATTATTTGAATTGATAAGTCATAGTTCAAACATTTAAAAAAGTGCCAATCAGAACCATAAAATTTTAAATTAAAATACTAATCAAAGCCAGTCAAAATTTATCACAAAAATTAAATGGATTGGAGCCAATGAAAGATATCATTGTCTATATTTAGAGAACCCAGAAAGAGTTCATATCCAAACAATGGGCATTAATTAACAAATATCAAATGTCTATGCCAAAAATTAGGATTAGTAGGATGTTTGGCTAAAAAGTAATATCCAGAGCTGGTGAGATGATCCAGTTGTTTTTTTTTTTTTTTTTTTCGAGACAGGGTTTCTCCGTAGCTTTTTGGTTCCTGTCCTGGAACTAGCTCTTGTAGACCAGGCTGGCCTCAGACTCACAGAGATCCGCCTGCCTCTGCCTCCCGAGTGCTGGGATTAAAGGCGTGCATCACCACCGCCCAGCTGATGATCCAGTTGTTAAAGGCACATTGTGTTCTCTCAGAGGACATGGGTTTGGGTCCCAGCACTCAGATGGCACCTCCTAGCCATCTGTAACTCCAGATCTAGGAAGTTGACCTTCTCTTCTGGCCACGGCAGGTACTAGGTACATATGGAGTACATATTCTTACATGCAGGTAAAAACTCATACATAAAAATGAAAATAAATAAATCTTTAAAGGATCATTAAAGAAGATGTACAGTATCTAATCATATTGCTACATTCCTTAAAACATCTAAAGCCCCTTGCTGTTACTGGATAAGTTTCAATTACATAATTTCAAAACATAAAATTATATAAATGTATAATGGGGTATCGTATGCATTGTGTAATCTTCTAATCAGGATAAATATGTCATGTCATCTTTTAAAGTATTTATCATGTCTTTTTAGGAAAAAATTGAAACGCCTTTGTTCTTCTCTTGAGACACACACATTGACACTACCCATAGTCTTTTGCTTTGCAGCAGAATACCAGAAATTATTTCTCTAACTGTGACCTGGGATCCCATGACTAACATTTCCCATCTTCTTTTCCTTCTGCTTCCTCATTCTCAGGTGACCACCACTTAACTTCCATAAGGATAATTCTTAGGTTCCACCATAAGGGAGATTGTGCAATACTTCTCTCTCTGTGCTTGCCTTATTTCACTAAGAAGAATGCTTTCCAGTTCTATCTACCTTTTGGCAAATGATAAAATTTTGTCATTTTTCATTTCTTTTTTTTGTCATTTTTCATTTCATTTCAATTTTTAACATTGTGTTAGCCAGGGGTTTTTGAAGGAACAGAACTGATGCATGCATATACATAGACGTTATTAGAATGGTTTACCACCTGTGGTACGGCTAGCCCAACAATGACTGTCTCTTGAGGAAAAGACCAAGAATACAGTATTGTTCAGTCCACAGCTCAAACATCTCAGCAGTCCCAGTCTGGTTCTGGAGTCTCAGACAATTTCTGGAGAGCTGTTGGTCTTTAGCCTGTGTTGGAATCCTGAGGAAGTAGAATCTAATATCAGTAAAGGAATGCTTCAGCAACAGGAGAGATGGATTTGCCAGTGAGACTAAGGGCAATCAGGCAAGAAGCATGATCTTCCTATGTCCATGTCCTTTCACGTGGGTGCCACTAGGAGATGGACCAGATTTAGCAAGGATCATACTATCTGAAATGATCCAAACAAGAAAATTCATCTCCAGAGCACCCATCTGGTTGGTGTTAACTGATTCCATTCAGCTATAGTCAAGTTGACAACTAAGAATTGCTATTATGGGAATAGTGAGTTATATTCATGTGTGTGTGTGTTGCTAGGAATCAGATCCAGGGTCTTGTACAAGATAGGGCAAATGGCCTATAAATGAACCATATCTGTAGACGTAAGTTTCTGTCCCACCTGGTCCTGAAGTTGTTAAGTCCCAAATAAACACACAGAGGCTTATATTAATTATAAACTGTTTGGCCTATTACTCAGGCTTATTACTAACTAGCTCTTTTTTTAAACCCACGGAGGAGTTTATTAAGAGGGGTTGTGCTCAATGGGCTCAAGGAAACGGTGTGGATGCTAACTAGCTCTTACAACTTAAATTAACCCATAATTTTTATCTATGTTAGCCACATGGCTTGGTACCTTTTCTCAGTGAAGCATTCTCATCTTCCTTCTTCTATGTCTGGCTTTTGAATGTGTCTCTGCCTTTCCTCTTCCCAGAATTCTTCTAGTCTGGTCACCCCACCTATGCTTCTTGCCTGACTACTGGCCAATCAACATTTTATTAAACCAATAACAAGTGATAAATCTTTAGTGTATAAGAGCATTATCCTACAGCTTTCCCCCTTTTTTCTTTTTAAAACAAGAGCCCTGGATCTAATCTCCTTTGCTTAGCTTTTTTTTCTTGACCATTATTTATAATGACTTGTAACCAACACTCCAAACAAAGACAAACATCCATAATCCATTTTTTGGGGATGTGGGCATAGTTTTCGAGGCTACTTCCTGCTGATTGGGGGCACTGGTAATCTCATTGGAATCCTGATTGGAGTATTCTGTGAGGCTGGATCATCTCAGCAAGCAGTGATGAAGCTGTTCTGGATGTAGACATCAGAGAAAATTGCAACAGAGGTGCTCTAAAACGCTGGATCATCTGGGCCATTGCTCCCTTTGGAGATTTTTCAGGGGAGTCTTCCTTGATTTTTTCTTATTTTTTTTTTAACCCAGAATAAATTCACAGCCTTTCATTTCCAGTGGAAACAAAAGTAATACTTCTTCTCCAAAGTAATGTATCTTTTGACTTAAATTTTGAAGTCAAGGCATTTTCAAAATATATAGGTTCGATTAATCCAGCAACATTTTTAATCAAATGTATTTTAGGAGCTGTTGTTCCTTCCTCAGCAGTCAAACAATTAAAAGACAACACAATAACATACAGTATCCAGATTCCCTGTGTATTTTCTATCTTTACATGTTTTTTTTTTAAAAGCTCTATTTCTCTTATTTTTCTTTTTTAATTTTTGTTTTTTTTTTTTTTTTTTGAGACAGGCCTTCTGTGTATATCTTTGGCTGTCCTGGAACTCACTCAGGCTGGCCTTGAACTTACAGAGATCTGCCTTCCTCTGCCTCCCAAGTGCTGGGATTAAAGCTGTGCACCACCACACCCAACTACTCTATTTGTTTTTTTAAAGGACTTTCTATATCCTTTTTCTTTTCCCTCCAAAGCCTACATATGTTTTTAAGCATACCATAAACTGCTTAGAGGTTTGGGTTTTTTTTTTTGCTTATTTTTTGTCTGAATCTGTCATTATTGTATATCATTTCTTGAGCACATGAATCTTTAATATACTAAGCAGCATAGTTATAATTAAAGCTGTGGCTTTGATGGCTGGCTCCACCAAATTCCTTAGTTTTTGAGAGTTTAACTCCATGGTGGAGTTACTTGCAGGAACCAGATTTATTGCCACAACTCTCTGGAGTTTCTAGGTGTATGCCACCCCCAAGAAGCCTGATGTCAGCAGCTCCTAAACACCATTTAAGTATTTTGTGGCAGAGCCTCATAAAAGAGCTGCGAAGGTTTTGCATCTCTTAAAGGAGCTGTGCCTCTGCTTGCCTCTAGCAAACAGAGCCCACACAGGAAAATGCTGCTACCAAGAAGCTATGCTTGGCTCTGTTCTTTTGTGTCTCGAATTCCTTCCAAGCACATTCAGGTTTTGTGTATATGTAGTTGCCAAACATTGAAGGTCATTTTTAGAGAGAAGTTTCTGTCCTGCTTGGCCCAGCAGCCGTTCAGTCCCAAATAAGCACACAGAGGCTTATATTAATTAAATGTACAATGTTTAATAAAAGCCCAGAGACAGATTTTGGGGTTCAACCTGAAGACAAGAAAATCAAAGCTGCCAACCACTGGCTTTTACCTCCACTTTCAGCCTGAAAATGGCGATCCAGCCTCCAGGAATCCTCAGAATGAGACTGAGTCTGAGAGCTGTCTCCTCCTATCTTATATTCCTCTCTACTGCTGAGATTAAAGTCATGCACCACAACCACCAAGTTTCTGTGGCTACTGGGATTAAAGGTGTGTGTCACCACTGCCTGCTCTGTAAGGCTGACCAGTGAGACTCTTTCATTCTCTGATCTTCAGGAAAGCTTTATTTAGTAAAATACAAATGAAATATCATTACATTTCCCTTTTTTGTCTAGAATAAAAAGGAAGGCTTTAGCAAATATAAGAAAAACTATATACAATAAGTACAATGACTATACAATATATACAGGCAATAAACACATCAACAATATCTAGTCCATTTGCATTTGACAAATTTAGAGAAAATACTCCATATTTATTCTATCTTGGTAAGTACAAAGTCTTTTTCTTAATTTACTTTCTATCATAACTTGCTTTCTGCATCTGATAAGGAAGGAAAAGTATAACTTTTGCTATCTAGTCTTCAACTCCCTCAGAGACCTAAGAAGGGAATAATATTAACCGAGTAAGCAGGAAATGCTAGCATGTGATTTCCAGAAAGTGTGAGAAAGGACAGAAACAGCTGACTGCCTCGACAGTCACCCACAGTTCCTCTGCAATGTTGGGGCATCTATCTTCAGCCTACAGGCCTAGCAGATCTGACAGACTTTTCTGTGAAGCAGGACATTCTGAAGGGCTGTCCTTCCTTGTCTTGACATATATGGCAGTTGCTTTCTTATGTGTCCTACTCGTCCAATTAGGACAGCATAATGTCAGCAGTTGAGGCAAGGACATTTTCTTGCCCAGTGACTTACTTTTGCCACAAAGAAAGTAAACTCCATGCAGAGTTTCTTTGATGCCCATTATCTTCTCTGAAGTAGATTGGTGCTGCCAGGAGCAGACATGCCTCATTTTATAAAAAAGAGACTATGTTATTAAAACATCTTGAGGCCACCCTTTTCGTCAAGATGGCGCAGAAAGCGAAGAAAGAAGCTCCTGCCCCTCCCAAAGCCGAAGCTAAAGCGAAGGCCTTGAAAGCCAAGAAGGCAGTGCTGAAAGGTGTCCACAGCCACAAAAAGAAGAAGATCCGCACATTGCCCACCTTTCGGCGTCCCAAGACCCTGCGACTACGAAGGCAGCCTAAATACCCCTGGAAGAGAGTGCCCAGGAGGAACAAGCTTGACCACTATGCCATCATCAAATTCCCCCTGACCACCGAGTCAGCCATGAAGAAGATAGAAGACAACAACACACTTGTGTTCATTGTGGACGTCAAGGCCAACAAGCACCAGATCAAACAGGCTGTGAAGAAACTCTATGACATCGATGTGGCCAAAGTCAACACCCTCATAAGGCCTGACGGAGAGAAGAAGGCGTATGTTCGGTTGGCTCCTGATTATGATGCTCTGGATGTTGCCAACAAGATTGGAATCATCTAAACTGAGCCCAGCTGGCTAATTCTAAATATACACTTTTTCACCATAAAAAAATAAATAAATAAAAATAAAATATCTTAAATATTCTGTAGATCTCTGATGTGTTTGAAGATGACCTGCCTATCTAAAATATATCTTTGTTGGATCTTGAAAAAATAGCTAATGTGACTACAAATTCGATTATAATAAGTGACTAATTACTAACTTGCATTTTCTTATTATCCTAAACAGTGGTAATAATAACTTTCAAAGACTGGAAATTTGCTTTACATTGTTAAATGAGTCATATAGATATAATACCTTGAACAAGATTAGAAATGTATATTTTAACAAAATTAATCTCAAAATTGTATCAATATACAAAATTTGTATACAATATACAAAAGTCCAATGTAAAACATTTAAAACTAGTAGGTGATTTTTGAAAGTAGATTTAATAATCTACATTTTTATCTTATATCTATATCCTTCTTTCTTTCTTTTCAGAGTAGATTCAATAATCTACTCTTTTATTCTACCATATCTATATCTTCATTTTTCCTTTCAAAACACTTGTTTTGATGTGTGTGTGTCTGTTTCTAGAGATCAGATCCAGGTTCTCCTTGCACAAGATAGGGTAAATGGTCTATAAATGAACCATATCTTCAGTGTTTTGTCTTTTTTTAAAATGATAAACAAACCTTGCATTCCTGAGATACACCGTGGTGGGCAATGACATTATTCTCTTTATATATTGTTGAGATGGGTTGTTAAACTTAAGGTTTTTTTTTCAGTGCATGATTATAAGGGATACTTGTCAGTAGTTCTTTTGTGGTGTCTTCCTGATAGCTTTAGAACAATGCTAATCTCACAAAATTACTCAGAATATATCTTTCTGCTTTTATTTTCTGTGATTCTCCCTTAAAAACTTGGCAAAATTTATCAATAATTTTATCTTATCCTGAAATTTTTCTTTGGACACTATTTTATTATTAACTACAAACTCAATTTTTTTAAATAGAGAGAAACTATTTAAATGTGCATTTTTCCTTGGGTATGCTTTGAGAGGTAATTGGTAAGCTATTGATTTATTATGAATAAATGTATTCATAATATTTTCTTAGTATTTTAAAAGATACTTGTAGTATGCATAGTCATATCACATTCCTCAAATGACATAAGTAATTTCGGAGTTATTCTGTTTTCCTTATGACTCTGGTGAGAATTTTATAAATATTATTGATATTCCTGGAGAATAAGCTTCATATTTGCTTTTCAATTTTTTAAAAAAATGTTCCTTCTGTACTGTTTATCACAGATGCTCCTTACTGATGGTGGGGTTACGGTCCATGCACTGAAGTGTCTTGGTTGTTTATGCTTGTCATCCTATGACTGATGGGGAGCTGCAGCTGGTAGCTTGCTGCCTGGCATTGTTAGACCCCAACGGTGTTGCTGATCCCATTGTTAGACCCCAACGGTGTTTGGAAGGTTAGCATTCACAATTTGACATACAGTTCCTTTTCTGTGAGACACTTGTTTATCATTGTAATAAATTTTGCACATTTAAGGTCAGAAGACAACTTTCAGGAGTTGGTGGAGGATTGCAGTGCTTGAATCCGAGGCTTGTGAAGCAAAGACTCTTAAGTACCTACCCAGATTGCCCGCCCTCGAGTACAGTTTCTATGTCTGACAATTGCTTTTGTACTTTTGTAGTGGAAAATTCTAGGTCAAAACTTCAGACAATCTGTAATGCTTTCATGTATTTATTCTCTATATTCACCTTTGTAATATATCTTGAAATACAAGCTGGGCTTGTTCAGACTGTGTGGAGTCCTGACAGGATATGACACCTCTGGCGATCTAGCTATGTCAGGTGGTGATAATCAAGAGCCATTGTCCTCTCAGAACGTCTAGCCCCTAAAACGTCTGTGGGAAGAAAATGACACACTAGGGGAAGGGGTTCACGAGAGCTGACGAGGGGGAAGGCGAGCTGATGAGGGGGAAGGCTCTAATGAGGAAACCCTGCTTGAAATTGGTCTTTGAGATAGAAGGCAAGTTTTATAAAAATGCTTTCTTGTTTATGTCTGAATTTGTGGCATAAATTTCTGTTCTGATTCACCCTACATGTTTGCTCTGTGGCAAGTCACACAGAAGGAAAATGATTGGGCTGTTTGTGTTTGACTTCAGTAATGGTTTAGAGATTATTACAGTATATGCCAAAAGAACTTTACAGTGTGTGTTCTTTGTTGTCCTTTTACGTTTCCCCCTTTTACTGAAAATTGGTTCTTATCGTATACAATACATCCTGATTATAGTTTCCCCTCCCTCTACTCTTCCCACTTTCTCCCCATCTTCCCTCCTCTCCGGTTCCATTCCCTTTCTGTCTCTTATTAGAAATAAACAGGCTTCTAAGAGACGACCAAACATGACAAAATAAAATGTGACAAGATAAAGCAAAAAGCATCATATTGTATTTGGACATGGTAACCCATCAGAAGGAAGAGAGTCCCAAAAGCAGGCACAAAAGTCAGAGACCCACTCGTTCTCACACCCAGGAGTCCCATAAAAAGGCTAAGCTAATAGATATAATATATATGCAGAGGACCTGGTACAGGTATGTATTTCTTAACCAAATGGAATTACAACTGAAAAATGACTTTTTCATTCAAACATAATAGATGTTTTGTGAAACTTTGTTCCTGGGTGTGAAAATGGACAATGTCCCCCATAGACTTATGTGTGAAAAGCCTTGTCCCCATGTTTATTCCCCTGGAGAGTGGGGTGGATCATAAGGAGGTATGGTCCTATGAGAGGGCCTGAAGTAGTTTGTGGGATCACAGCATATCCTGTCTTGTCGTCATTACTCCCTTGTTCATAAGATGGGTGGTTTACTCCACCACAAACTCCTGCTTTGATTACCACCTTCTCCAGAGGTTCAAAGCAATGAGGTTACTTGATCTTGGATTAAAATTAAAGAGCCATATGCGAAATAAACCTTTTTCTTTATAAGTTAACTGCCTCAAGGATTTCATTACAGTAATGAGGATCTAATACACAGGGTAACAAAGCTGGCTTGAGATGGCTCATTTTCCATGTGCTAGTGTCAGTGTTTTTAATTAAAATTCAAGCCCGTTACTGAGAATTTCTTTCCAGTAATAAAATTATGAACTCTAAATAATTAGGATCTTCCTCGTGTTACTATTGTTTTATTCTTCCAGCATATTAAAGAGTTGCATTTTTATTTCAAAAAGAATATATCTGCTCACCATTTGTTGAATTCCGCTGCTAGATTTCCCTGAGAGACTGCACTCTACTGTTGATTCTCACGATGACAGCTGATCCTTACCTGGTAACAAAAAGTTGAACTTTTTTCTAATAGAAAAAATCTAATGAACTTTCTTCATGTTGAAAACAGAAATTAGGAGGGAAGGTGATTTTATAACGTTCCCTTTCTATTTTAATGACAAGTTCAAGCAGGGGATTTCCCCCCGCCCCCGACCCTCAGTTCATGCATGTCTCCCAGTGTGCCATTTTGTTCCCACAGACATTGTAAGGTCCAGATGTGATAATACGCACTCAAATCTAAATGTCACTAGTAAGAAGTTAGACTGACTTTTCTTAGTGATGATGAGGTAGCAAACACTTCAAAAAATAAATTTCTTTGCGTGCATTTGATGTAGGTGTGTGTACATAGACATGCATGTGTGTACGTGTGTAGATGTAGTTGTGTGTTCATGTGTATGTGTGTGTGCATGTGAGTATGTGTGAATATGTGTGGGGAGTAGGGGTGTGCACGCGTGGATGTATGCATATATGTGTGGATGGAGATTTACATGTGTGCATCTGTGTGTGTGTGCATATGAGATGTTGGTGTGTATGTATATGAGGATGTTGAATGTGTGTGTGAACATGTGTGTGCATATCCACGCAGGTAGAGACGATCTTTAATTAGTCTCCGTCTTGTTTTCTGAGGCCACGCCTCTCACTGTCCTCACAGTTTCCAATCAGCCAAGTCTAACTGGCCAGCAGACCCCAGGGACCTGCCTGTCTCTACCTCCCCAGTGTTGGGGTTACTGATGGACACCCCTGTTGTGGCGGATCTTGATTCGGGTTCTCATGCTTCTGCAGTAAACACACTATCTGACAGGTGGTGGTAATCAAGAAGCTCTTGTCCTCTCGGCATCTCCAGACCCTACAATGTCTGTGGGAACAAAATTACACACTAGGGGACAAGGCATGACCTGAGGGTGGGGGTGGGGGGACTCTAATGAGGAAACCCTGCTTGAAACTGGTCTTTGAAATAGAAGGGGAGCATTATAAAATCACCTTCCCTCCTAATTTCTGTTTTCAACATGAAGAAACTCTTTTATTTTCCTTTTATTTTTTGTTTTGTTTTGTTTTTAAGACAAGGTTTCTTAACAGCCTTAACTGTCCTGGAACTCACTCTGTAGTCCAGGCTGTCCTGGCACTCAGAGAGATCCCCCTGCCACTGCCTCCCGAGCGCTGGGATTCAAGTTATGCACCACCACTGTCCGGTTAAAAATTTGAATCAGCAAGTCTTAAATAGAATTTTAAGCAGATTAAGCAAGTAAAGAAAAGCTGCCATAGCTAAGGGCATGAAGTCTGTACGCTCTTCTCCCACCTTCCCTCAATGGAGACGCTCCAGGCTGCGCAGGTGAACAGTGCTGAGGTGCGCAGGAAACAACAGCCAGTCAGAGAAACTTCTAAAGGAAGGCCAAAACGGCGCGCTGCCCACAGCCGTTTCCAACAGCCAGTGGCTCCTATCAAAGACTTCCGAGTCAGAAGTGGGTAAAAGCTGTAGTTCGGAAGTAACAGATGAGGTGTTCTCTATAGTTAGACTAGACAGAAAGGGGTCTGGGACTGTTGTGGAATCTCATGGACCTGCCTGACTGCAGATCTTGAAGTCGGTCTGGGACTGTAGTGGAATCTGACGGACCTAAGAAGGTCTGGAACTGTGACGTGCCTCATGTTAAATCATCTTGTTCACCACTGAACTGAGGTTTCCGTGGGAATCCTTCCCAGATGGGTCCTCTCTGTTCTTTCTAGCAGCAGATCATAAGGTTTGTCCTGCTGACCCCGTCTCCTGCTGTTCATACTCTTTTGGTCGCTCCTCCTCGCTGGGTCACGATTTGCTTCTAAAGACAGAAATGATGGGAGTAACAGGCTGGATCTCCCCCCCCCCCATGATCACGTGATCTACTGATCCCATTCAGTAGAAATGTTTCTTTAAAAGCTCCTAAACAGGCTGGCTTTAGATTCTTTCTTTTCATTGCTGGCTTTGAAGACAACTGCCGTGAGCCCTATAGCTTCCCAGAGGGATTTCTCCCAACACCTGCTTGAGCGTGGGCCTTCACCCTGTTTTGTCCACACGCCAGGTACAGCGGAAAGCTTACTCTCAGGCCTGTTGCAGACCTTGTCAGAGGACCCAGCTGAGCCACATTCAGACTCCAGAGAAAATCGGAGTCACGCAGGTGTTGTTTTAAACGGCTAAATATGTGGCGATCTGATGTACAGCCAGGAAGATTTCAGTCAGAGCTGAGATACAATTTTACTCTTTTTGTCTGAGATGCAGATCAGGTCTAAGATATTTAAGCTTATTTTAATCAGAACTTTAAAAGCCTTTAGAATAGTTCTAAAATCATATTTTAAAAAAAAATTAATGTATGGCCAGAACCAGCAGAAACTGATTTATAGATGTTTTAAAAGCCTATCTATAAATTTGGCTTTCCTAATGTGTAAAGAGTAATACATTAGTAAGAGAAAGACCCCAAATCCATTAAACACTAGGGGAGGATGGCAGTGGACAGAAAAGGAAGTCCAACACAGACGAGGCTCATTTAAGCAAGAAAAGTCCCAATAAAATGACAAGGCTTGCTCCTACCCATCACATCAGCAGAAATGTCTTGATGGCTCAGGATGAGCAATAGGCATGTCGCTCATGCATTGGCTTCTATGCTTTCAGCTGCAGTGTTTATTAAAAATTTAAATTATCAAAACATCCTTTTACCCATCAGTTAAAAATGTATTCATTGATAAATTTCATGCTGTATATTTTTTATATATTCTTTCCCATTCCCCAACTCTTCCCAGACCCTCCCACCCCAATCACCCAACTTCATGTTCATGCTCACTCTAAAAGAAAATAAATGAAATTAAAAAAGCCACTAAAATACATGAAGTATGATTTGTGTTGGCCAACACCTCCTGAGCATGGACTTCCACAGGGTGCGGCTGATATATCTGTCTAACTTCATTGAGGAAAACTTCTCCCTAGCAGATTCACTTATCTATAGATATTTTCATCTTCCAGTAATAACTTATTTATTACAGTACTGCTTGAAATCCCACAGGATTGGAAAGGCCCAAATTTTTATACATTTATAATTAATTGAACTGGGGTGGTGTGTTCTGCAGTAATTAAAACCAACATATAGACTGTAGAGGTGCTCGGTGGTTAAGAGCACTTGCTGCACATATCTGAGAACCTGGAGTAGAGCTGCTCATGGCCACAGGTGTCTGTGAAGAGCATTGGAAGCGGAGACAGTAGATCCCAGAAGCTCCCTGGTCAGGCAGCCTAGCCAAACGGTGAGCTTCAGATCCAATGAGATGCCCTGAGTCAAATAAGTGATAGAGAAGGAGCCCTGATGTATTTCTCTGGTGTCTGCATGTGCACATGCTGCCCCAGATGCATACCCCTCTATTGCACCATGCACACTTAAGCACACACTCAAGTACAAACTGCACACACACACCTATCCCCTGCACCACACCATACACACTTAACCACACATTCTAGTACATACTGCACACACACACACACACACACACACACACACACACTGTATGCATCCCCCAATGTATACACACCATAAACAAAAACAAACAAACAAAAAAACAAGCAAAAACCCAGCTTACTGATTTGGAATGCTCTCTAAGCTATCGGGCTGGATATTAAGATGCTGGGTATGGAACACCTTCTATACCATTTGCCTAAAAACGTATCCATTTACACACGCGGCTACTTAAGTGCTGGAGGGATGCCCAGCAGCATGAACAGTGGCGTGGCTGCCTCTGGGAACAAGGCCTGTAGAAGAGAGGCTCCAAGACGCTTCCTTTCCTCTCCCTCATTTTGTGTGCTTTAGATGGGTGCCATCAATTTAGTCACTGTCAAAAAATTAGCCTAAAACGTGCAGTAAGGTAGAACAGCTTCTGAACACATACTTTAAACAAAAGAGGTTTGAAAGATAGAAAATTTACTAAAATACGCATCTCCAAATAACACATGTAAGAAAGATGTTTCAAATCTGGGGTTTCGGGGTAGCGGATGCGGTCACAGGAGTGGGAGAGATGAGTATCACGCAGCTATGTGAGATGAAAATTTCACAGTTACATCTTTCATCCCAACCCCAATCCCCCAGGGCAGTCAGCTGAAGGCCATACACGGCAGCTTTAGTTTTTCATTTCCTCGTGTAAAAACACCCTAGGAACTTCTCTACAGAAAGGAATTCCCTGGGATTTAAAGCCAGCAGGGTTTAGAAAACTCCTCACTTCAAAGTTAGGTTCCCTGTGTACCCGCCCGCGGGTGGCATCTTTCAAAATGAAATAATTAGAATTCGGGGGAAGTAGTGGCAGCTACACCTGGGGTTTGATGTTGGAATAAGCCGGAAATGTGGTCTGACATCCACAACACAAAGCTATTATGAAAAACACGTCAACTGAGTATGTCCTTGCTTTAGATGAGATGTATGGAAAAGCCTAGAGATGAGGATTAAGAATGATGTCACAATATCCACGGGGCCCGGGCCACCCATCCCATGATGCTAAGCAGGTGCATATGATGCCTGTCTTGTCCACTGACCTCTCCTCTACACTAACTCTGGGGGCATGCTGAGGGGTGGTGGTGGTGTTTAGCTCCTTACCACAGGCCTCTGTTTGCCATTTCCTCTCTTCTATTGCAACTGCTGAAGCTATGCCGACCTTGTCTGTGTGGCAGAATCAACAGCCACAACTCAAAAATACCAAGTTTGGTGCCTTGTTCTAGCTTTGTCTATTGCGGTCCGATAACTTTTCTAATTTTACACTGTCCTGTTTCCAGAAGGGATCACACCTTCAACTCTAACCATACTGAGAAAATAACCTTGGGCATATATGTCGCCAGCAAGCTAACGGCAGGACTGTAGGAACCCCGGTCACCTCACTGCACACCACTGTGATACTGAGATGGACCTGACGGTATTGGAAAACCAGCTTTTATACAGGTGGGCTTGGCTGAGACGCTGGTGCTGAGCCTGCTGCTCCAGGTAGCTGATCTCTGAAGTGCCTGACACACTCTGGTTCCCAGCACATTCTCATTGATTAACTCTGTTACATCTTAGAAGCAGCTGTAATTACTGCTCAACTTCTAGAGGGAAGTTGCAACAGGGTTTTCTTTCTAGGAGAGAACCAGTGCTTGATTTCCAAGGGCTTTCTTCAGCTTCCCTTTACCAATCCTTTGCTGAGTTCATCAGCTCATTCTCTGGAAGAGAATGAAACAAGCTGAGAGTAGAAGGAACTTTCCTTTATCAAAACAGCCCTCAGGGGGCTGGAGAGATGGCTCAGAGGTCAAGACCACTGGCTGCTCTTCCAGTTCAATTCCCAGCAACCACCTGGTGGCCCTTAACTATCTGTAATGAGATCTGGCGTTCTCTTCTGGCCCACAGGCAGAACATGGTATACACAATAAACAAACAACAACAAAAGAACCCCCCCCCCCAGCACTTCCCCAGAGCAGGTTTGGCCCATGCATATTGTAACTGCTGGCTTATAAAATGTTTCAGATTAACACTCAATTCAATCTATGAGATTGACTGTTTCCCAGTCTCTGGTAAATGACAAAGGATTGATTCCGGGTCGGAACAGATCTGGTCACCCTTGCCTTTTGAGTTTCCCCAGAAGATTAGGCAAGGCCTTTGGGTGCTTAGGTGCACAGCACATGTTGGCCCTTCTCCGTGCTGGAGATGAAAATGAAGCCGTCAGCCCTCTGCCACTGCTCGTGGTGGAATTCGTATGTAGGCAAACTTTCGCTTACTAGCACTGACCAGTGCTCGTAAAGTCTGTAGCCATGACTGCCTTAACAGTGGTGGTTCCTCTAATGGCGCGGTGGAGACATCGAGCCTGTTTGGAGGCAGACATGATAAATTGCCTGTCAATCAAAGACCCTTTTGTCCTTGCCTGGGTCACTGGGTTGTTCGATGCCATGAATCAACTCTGACCTCTTCCTATGTCAGGGGTCACTTACATCTTTGTGACTAGGTCACATTCAATGGTTTGAAGCTAACATGTTCTGGCATTTGCTTGAGTCATGCAGAAGTGCTGACTCTGCCTTCCAGGCTGCAATGAGTGTTCCCTTTGAACGCCGCTGCACTGATGTTTACCGCGTTGACTACTGCAGCCCCCTCCACTCCTGGTTGCTCTTTCCTCTTTTCTAGTCTATGCAGACATTGTTTTCTTGAAATACACAGTGAGTGCTTTCACTTTTAGCAAATTTCCATCTAGCTCTATGATCCTTAATTGAGCGAGGCAGGCATCCTTACCTTTAAAGCATGGCTTGGCTTTGAGCTCCTGTCATCTGTATCTGGCTGCCTCCCCGAGTCCCAGGATCCCCTCCTCCAAACCCCTTCATGGTCACCGCCAATCTGAGTACCAGTTTGCTTCATGGTCACTTTGTATGAGCTAGAAGAGCTTTCCCATTGTCAGCCTGAGCTTCCCCTAAAGCCCGGTTTCTAGATAGACTTTGCAAAGGTTCAAAGTGACCATTCTGGTGTGCTTACTAGCCCTAGTAAGCTACATTCAAGACGAGCTGCCCATTGTGACCATCCCACCACCAGGAGCACAGCACCACAGAGCATACATACTTTGGCCGTCAGCACAGTGAGGCTGGAACGGAGGTGAACAAGTGTGGAACTCTCCAACATAGCTGGAGGTCAGTGTTGTCTGCATTCAGACTTAACAGAGTGAAGCCATGGTGCCTCTGTAAACTTTAACCCCCCCCCCCCAGAATTCCTGCTCTGTTAGTTATACAATGACTTCAAGAAATGCACTTTCAAGCTTGAGAAAGAAGCAAAATTCTGTTGTCTGTATTTTCTGCATCTGGCCAATTTCAATCAATTTGTTATAAATAGTCTAGATAACACAGCCAGACCCAGACCGCTCCTAAGGATATAATGATAAGGGCAGTGTAAAAGAAGGGGTAAGAAAGGAAGGGGAGACTCCCAGATACAGAAAGTCGTAAATGGGCTGCTGTAGTTTGAATCACTATTGTCTTCCATGCTGGCCTGGCAGGTGGAGCAGCTTAGGAGAGGTGTGGGACATTCAGTAGGGTGAGGACTTGGTGGCAGAAGAGAGGCATGGGCATAGGTCTCGAGGCTTTGTAGCCCCTCCCCACTTCCTGTCTATCATCCATTTCCTGAACGTGGATTCAACATGGTCAGTCAGCCTTCAGTTCCTGTCACTACGCTGTCCCTGCCTACTGCTCTGTCTTCAGTGCCATGATGGATTCTATTCACCTGGAGCTGGGCGCCTAAAGAACCCCTTCTTTCTCAAGATGATCTCGTCAGAGTATAAAAGCAGCAGAGAAATAACTAGGACAATGTTGTTTACCAGTGTGGATGTGAGCATGTGTTTGTGAGCGTGCACACGTGTGTAAGTTTGCGCGCTCGCGCACGCGCACACATACACACACATACGCGCGCGCGCGCGCACACACACAGTGTTTCATGACTCCGAAGCACTGCAGCAGATTGCCAGTCACGTGTTTGGGAACCTTTCCAACTACATTAGTATTACAGCCTGTACAGATGTAAATTCCTGTGTCTGAGATGCATGCTGATCCACAGAAGCTCACAAAACAAGATCCGAAGTGCTGACCTCGGAGAAGAATGAGCTCTGAGATTTGGGTTCTATCTGTTTACAGCAAGATTCTGCTGTTTTCAAGGTTGCTGCTGCACAGCCTGTTTGGAAATGTTATAGGCCCCTAGAGGCCCGCCCCCTCATGAATAGGCAATTGATGCCCCTCCCTCCAGGCTGAGAGGGATGCTGCTCCCCTCCTGGAATCTTTTCTACTTTAAAAACACAGCGTGAAATAAAAACACCAATGATAGCCTTTGTTGGAGAGGTTGTGGAGAAAGGGGTACACTCATCCATTGCTGGTGGGAATGCAAACTGGTGCAACCACTTTGGAAAGCAGTATGGCGGTTTCTCAGGAAATTCGGGATCAACTTACCCCTGGACCCAGCAATACCACTCTTGGGAATATACCCAAGAGAGGCCTTATCATACAACAAAAGTATATGCTCTACGATGTTCATAGCAGCATTGTTTGTAATAGCCAGAACCTGGAAACAACCTAGATGCCCTTCAATGGAAGAATGGATGAAGAAAGTATGGAATATATACATATTAGAATACTACTCAGCAGTAAGAAACAAGGACTTCTTGAATTTTGCATACAAATGGATGGAAATAGAAAACACTATCCTGAGTGAGGTAAGCCAGACCCAAAAAGAGGAACATGGGATGTACTCACTCATATTTGGTTTCTAGCCATAAACCAAGGACATTGAGCCTATAATTAGTGATTCTAGAGAAGCTAAATAAGGAGAACCCAAAGAAAAACATATAGGCATCCTCCTGAATATTAACCTTCAGCAAGCAATGAAAGGAGACAGAGACCCACATTGGAGCACAGGACTGAAATCTCAAGGTCCAAATCAGGAGCAGAAGGAGAGAGAGCACGAGCAAGGAACTCAGGACCGCAAGGGGTGCACCCACACACTTAGACAATGGGGATGTTCTACTGGGAACTCACCAAGACCAGCTGGCCTGGGTCTGGAAAAGCCTGGGATAAAACCGGACTCTCTGAACATAGCAGACAATGAGGACTACTGAGAACTCAAGAACAATGGCAATGGGTTTCTGATCCTACTGCACGCACTGGCTTTGTGGGAGCCTAGGCAGTTTGGATGCTCAACTTACTAGACCTGGATGGAGGTGGGGGTTCCTTGGACTTCCCACAGGACAGGGAACCCTGATTGCTTTTCGGGCTGGGGGGGGGGGACTTAATTGGGGGAGGGGGAGGGAAATGGGACGCGGTGGCGGGGAAGAGACAGAAATCTTTAATAATAAATAAATTAAATAAATAAATAAATAAAATTAAATAAAAATAAATAAATAAAATAAAAACACAGCGTGAACATCCAAACTGGCTAGGCTTCCACATAGCCAGAACAGTTTGGATGTTCACCTTCCTAGACATGACGGAGGGGGGAGGACCTTGGACTTGCCACAGGGCAGGGAACCCTGACTGCTCTTTGGACTGGAGAGGGAGGGGGAGAGGAGTGGGGGGAGGGGGAAAAGGGTGGGAGGAGGGGGAGGGAAATGGGAGGCTGGGAGGAGGGGGAAACTTTTTTTTTCCTTTTCTCAATAAAAAAAATAAAATAAAATAAAGCAAAAAAAAAAAAAAACAGCGTGCTTAACTTGTAAATGTAGTTTCCAGTGCTACAAAGAATATTTTTGTTTTGAATCACAATCATGCTCTTTTCTATAGCTTGTGGTACTCTGCCACAGTGGAGAAAGGAGCCCTGGGAAAGGAGACTGCAGTTGTGGGTTCCGTAGAGCCCAGTTCCCAATCCTTTATAAGAAATGCTGCAGACCCATCTCCTCCAGCACACAGCACACACAGTGATCCCCACACAAAAGGAAGTGAAACACACAGAGAAGCAGCTATCCTCCTCAGTTTTCACATTTGTGACGCAAGCTTCTCAGGCCCCTGGGTTTCTCTAGCCTCTGGGGCACCTTGTACATACAGCTTCATCCATCTGTGACTCGGTTTCCCCTCTTGGTGCTAAACTTCATACCATCATCAGGTGGACCGAAGAAAATAATCCATAGCAATGCTTAGGATGCTGTCTACTTGGCTGCATCCAAGATCAATATGGTTCCAGATATCACTGCTGACATAGACGCCGGTGTTGTGGAAACGTGCCCCTGTGATTGTTGGTTTACATGTTGATTTGCCATGAATTAAATCACCCGAGTGATTTATCCCGCTTGAAGAATTGTTTCTGATTGCCTTAATTCATGTGGGGAGACATAGCCCACAAGCGGGCGGCACCTTCTGGTAGCAGCTCAGATTAAAACCATCAAGGGAGGTAGCAGGAAAATTGTTCCCCTTTGCCACTTGGCCTTCCTCCAGCAACCAAATGGACTTCTCTTCTCGCTATTTCCTTTGATGCTATCAGAACTAGTGTCCCTAGGCTGCCCTCATTGACCAAGGTGGTTCTCCAGGATTTTCAGTGTCAGACTGGGGCTCCAGCGTCACCCAGCTTCAGGTTGTCATTCTTTCCCATGTGAGAGAAAGCCACCATGGGGCTACTCCAGCTGCTAAGGGACCAGCCTCGGGGACTGAAAACCTACCCTCTCTGTTGTGAAACAGCTGCCATTATTATTTTAACATAAGATTTAATACACTGTAACACACACACACATGCATAGATATAGATATAGATATATTTGCTCTATTGGTTCTGTTCCCTTGGAGAACCCCGACTAATACTGGGATACCCTGAGTGGGGTGCTGCTCTGATGGACCCTCCACCATTGGAGTGTTTTGTGGGAGGAAACTGAAGATTATGTAGTTTTGTACTGGAAAAGCTTTTGGAGTGCTTAGCATCTAACTAGCTGTTGTGGGGAAATTAGAAAACAATGCTCAGATATAAGCATACAATGGTGGCCTAGGTTGTGAGGTTAGAGAACCAAGTAGAAGCTTCTCTCCAAGGCTCTAGGAGAGCCGTTCACATGACAGTTTAAACTAAGAATCCATGGAAGGGAAGCCTTTGGTGCTTTATTGGAGCAGTGGATCCTTGCTAGCTGGGGCTGAAAAATCAGCTGTGGTGAAGAAATGACCAGGATTACTGAGTGAACTTTCTGGGAAATATTTCATCAGGGTCAGCACACAGGAACTGTGGTCCAAAGTGGGGCAAGGTTGTATCCCCTGCTGGAAGCCGAACTTGGCCATTCTAAGTAAGCATCTCCCACTCGGCACTGGTTTTGGTTGGAAAATTAAAGGCAGTTGAGGTTTGGCGCAGCGAGAGGCCAGAAAAGGAAATTGCTGAAGATACAGCCTCCATTGTAGGGGAGACCCCAGCGCGTTGGCTGTGCTGGGCTGTGATGATTGCCACAGACAGTCTCAGATGTTGGGTGGAGACATCCTGAACTTATGAGACGGGCTGTGTGTGGCAGAGCTTGAGAGGTGGTGCTACCCAAGCCCTTTGAAGCCTCAAAGATCCCTGGTGAACCCCAGAGGCTGAGGTATTTACATCGCTAAAGCTCGATTTTCCTTTGATCTGTTTGTAACTCTTCCCCGGTTCTTCTCTTTTGAAATAAAGAGGTATAGAACTTTTTTTTTCTAATTTTATAGGAGCACACAGCTAAAAGGTCTCTTAAAGGTAGAAAAAGTTTAAGTCTATGGAACTTTAAAGAGTTGGACTATGTTTTATATTGTGACATTAACATGAGATCTCAGGTAAAAGAAACGAAACAAGCATGGTATAAGAGTGACGTGTTTGTGTGTCAAGTTGTTTCCTTAGCTTTTGTCAACTTGACACAAAGTAGAGCCAGCTGGTAGAAGGGCTTCTCAGTTGAACAATTAGCTTCATCAAGCCGGCCTGTGGAAGGCTTTGGGAAATTTTCTTCATTGCCTGCTAATTGCTGTAGCCAGGGCTACTCTAGCGTTGGCAATTCTATCCCCGAGCAAATAGGTTTGGACGGTCTAAGAAAGCTACATGGCTGATAAGTTTAGTAACTACTGACCTAATGAAAGCATATGTGTTGGGGGCTTGAAATAAAAATAGAAAGGGTAGTGAGTGTACCAGGGGAAGCAATCCAGTAAGTTCGTTCTTCCATGCTCTCTGCTTCAGTCCCCACTCCAGATCCCTGTCTCGAGTGCTTGCTTCAGCTTCACTTGATGGACTATAACCCCAAACAAACGTTTTCCCTTTCAAGCTGCTCTGGAGCAATGTTTTATTACAGCAACAGAAAGCAAAAGAGGACAGTTCTTTACCCACAATTTTTAATATAAATCCAGGTACATTTACTCTTCAGAAAGCTTAGGATTTTTCTTGAGATCTTGGCTTGACCTCTTTTTCCTAAGCTGCATATATATGTGGTATGTATCTGAGTTGAACTCATGACAAGAAAACTTAGAAAAGCCAGCCCATTAGCCTTGCTTAAAGTCTTTCCCCAGCTTCCTATCATCTATAGGAGGACATTCCAAACTGCTCAGTAAGATATAAACAACTGTTTGCAATGTGGCTCTCGATTATTCCCTCCTTATCTTCTTGTCACCCTCCAGATACGTTTCATACTGCAATATGCTGAACCTGACTAGCGCCAGCTATGGCACTGTGTTATTTTCTGACTTAGGCCTTTGAAAATGCAAAGAGCAGTAGCCCATGTCCCACATCCACCCCCTTTGCTCCTTGGAAAACTCTGGCTTCTGTGATGAATTTTCTGTCATGCATTTATATTTATATTAAGGTTCTGTCTCCATTCTCTGCCTTGTACAAATTTTAATACAACACGTACTTTCTGTGGAACAATTTTTTTGTACACTGTAAATATATGTTACTATAATTGGTTATTAAAGAGCTGAATGGCTGATAGCTAGGCAGGATTTTCAGGGCAGAGAGAACGCTGGGAAGAAGAAGGATGGGGGTCCCTCAGCTGCCAGCCAGATGTGGAAGAAGCAGCATGGAAGGATCATAGATGCGGTAAACGAGTCTCGGAGCAGCACATAGAAGAATAGAAATGGGTTGATTTAAATTATAAGAGCTAGCTCAAAGCAAGCCTAAGGTATCACCTGAGCATTTATAATTAGCAATGAGTCTCTGTGTAGTTATTTGGGAGCAGCTGGTGGGACAGAGCTGACCATGGACCTGATGACTCCGCCTACACTTACTGCCAGATGTTACAAGGCGTTTGCTTATAGGTCTGTTTCCTTGACTTACCCATGAGTTCCTTGTGGGCATGGATTAAGCATTATTCATTTTGTGTTCTAGTACTGAAAAGATAACACACAGATCTACTGATTTTAAAAGTTCTTTTCATGTTTAGAGTAGAAAATAAAGAATAGAAACATTGCTAAAGCATTTAATGTTTTTTGTTGATTTTCCTTTCTTTACATCAATGAGGACAGATATTATATGTAAAATATTTCCTAGACAGAAATCTCAAGGTCCAAATCAGGAGCAGAAAGAGAGAGAGCACGAGCAAGGAACTCAGGACCGCGAGGGGTGCACCCACGCACGGAGACAATGGGGATGATCCAGCTGGCCTGGATCTGAAAAAGCCTGGGATAAAACCAGACTTGCTGAACATAGCGGACAATGAGGACTACTGAGAACTCAAGAACAATGGCAATGGGTTTTTGATCCTACTGCACGTACTGGCTTTGTGGGAGCCTAGGCAGTTTGGATGCTCACCTTACTAGACCTGGATGGAGGTGGGTGGTCCTTGGACTTCCCACAGGGCAGGGAACCCGGATTGCTCTTTGGGCTGACGAGGGAGGGGGTCTTGATTGGGGGAGGGGGAGGGAAATGGGAGGCGGTAGCGGGGAAGAGACAGAAATCTTTAATAAATAAATAAATAAAATATTTCCAAGAACATAGTATATTTATGTAAATGAAAAGTAGCTCTCTCAAGAACAAGCCTGGTACTTTTAAGGATTAATTACACTGACCATCGGGGGAAATTCTGAAGGGGAAGAAGATCTATTCTAGCTCATGGTTCTTTCAGTCTGTAAGAGAGTAAGACAAATTTATGACAGCAGAGGTAAGGAACAGAGTTCCAGATGTTTGAAAGAAGAGTCAGACAACAGCAGCTGGGGTCTAGGAAGAGGTGTTGTTCAGAAGTAGCTGTATTTGATATTGGCCTTGATGCACTAGACAGGGATGGATAAAACACAAGGCAGGGAAATGCATATAAATATTGCATGTGACTAACATGGAGACCAGCAACCATCTACCTGGCTACATCTTATGCTCAGTGTGAGGATACAGTGGAAGAATGGAAAAGTGCTCGAGTCCACTCACCAAATGAGGACGTTTGACTTAAATCAGCAGACAATAGGAATAATATTTTGATCAGTTAAGTGGCATCAACAGAATGTTTATGAACATCTGAACGTTGAGTATGTTGATTACATGGAAGAAGAGCTTTTCAACAGAGACAGGAGATGGGAGACTCTCGCTAGAGAGTAAATGGGAGGTTTTAGAAGCAAACAGAGTATCTGAGGAACCTTGAAGAATCAAAGCAAAGAGTCTTATTGATGTAAAATTAACAGTCTAGGCATCATGTGACTAAGGCTTAAATCCTACCTAGAAGAAAAACTATGGAACCATTAATATAGTTTGAGAAACCAAGCAATATCAATGGGAATATTGGAAGTAGGCAGTACACACTGGTTTGAGTACCTCCAGGTAAATCTGAAGGAGGGAAGTCAACCTTACAACTGCATACCTGTAGCCATCATTATCCCTGGAGAACATATGTACAGGGGGAAGGAAAGTTAGAAGAAGACCAAGTACAGTGTGTGGTAAGAGCCTCACTTAAGGCATTAAAGGGAAAGAGTAGTCAGTGAACAATAATAGTACTATTTGAACTGAATGAGTATGGAGGGCACCATTTCAAGATATTCAAGGAGGAGTCTTTGATAAAAGAAGGGAATAAGCCTGGAAACTTAAGCCCATTCACTTCCTTAAACATCATCCAAAAGTTTAACTGTGTTTTCCTAGTGCTTTGAAGTTCACATTCCTTGGTAGCTATTTGTTTCTACATCTGTGTCTACTTCTAGACTAGAAGAAGCTCATCTAAGACAGAGCTATGCCTTGTCTGTGTTTTCTCATTGACAGATACCTCGAATATAGCTTGTGCCCAACGATAGCCTATTGAGTGGTCGGCTAAGCAACCAAGGCAACAGAAAACGAGGAAAGGATCACTGGACTTAAGAGGCATAGCTCTTGGCATCAATTCACGAGTGAGTCATTTTCTTCTCTGAGAAAGGAAGAGGCAGTTTATGAAAAGAAGATGCAAAAGGGAGCATGAGAAAAACTTCTGAGTCTACCATGACATAAAATTTAACTATATTCTCATATATTTAAGTGTTGTGATCTGTGAGGAATTTACAGTGAAACTCTCTAAGAAATAAAGAGTTCTGCCCAGTCCAGATGCTTGAATTCAAGTGGTCAAATGATTAATGATACCGCTGGGCACAGCCAGGGTTGTTCATTTCCCCAGCACTTTATAAACATTGAGTAATCTCACAATGCCCTTGTGAGATATTATCATGTTCACTTTCCATATGGTTAACTGAGCCAAGGAGGTTAAATGACTTGCTCAGAAGCCACACTGGAAGTCAATGGCATAAAACATTCAGAAGGAAGGGGCTCTGAGGTCTCAGACCTCACTCTAGACTGCTGAGCTGCATCTTCCATTTCTAAGAAGCCTGACTAGCAGCCAGGGTTGTAATAGATCATACTTTACAGCTGAGATAGGAGGTTAGCATTTGATATCATGAAGGTCATGGCTTGCTCTTGGATAGTGAGACAACCATGCTTCCCAGGACCTTGTGGTGTAAGAGGTGCCCGGGAAAGGAAGAAGCAGACATGGGTGAAATGGGTGAAATTTCTCTTGGAAAAATCTTGTAGTAACTGTGTAGTAAGAGCTGCGGGTCTCTTCCCACAGCCCAGCTCCTGGCCGCCTGGCTAGCTTATACCCCGAAATAACAACACACAAACTGTATTCATATAAACACTGCTTGGCCCATTTCCATTAATGTGTGTCACACCACGAGGTGTGCTTACCAGGAAGATTCTAGCCTACGTCCATCCTGGGTCAGAGCTTCATTGCGTCTGCCTGGGAGAGGGGAGCATGGTGTCTGTCTGAGGTGTCTTATTTCATTTCCTCTTCCTCCCAGCATTCTGTTCTGTTTACTCCACCCACCTATGTTCTAACCTATGAGGGCCAAGCAGTTTCTTTATTTTTTAACCAATGACCTTCCTCCATCATAACTGTTTTTCTATTGCTGAGAGAAAATACCGTGACAAACAAAAAAAAAAAAAAGAAAGAAAGAAAGAAAGAAAGCAAGAAACAATCACAAAAATGGCCTCTTGTTAGAATCCTCACTTCTCTTACAAACCTCTTTATCTGGATTCTATAGTCCAACATTTATCTAAGCACGACTGACTACCAAAGTCCCTTTCAAATGGCCTGTTAAGTCTCCAGCTTCTTTCCTAGTTAAATGTTCCAAATTCTTCTACATTCCTCCAAAAATAAATAAATAAACATAAAACAAAACAAAACAGAAAACAGCAACAAAAGACCCAGCATACTCAGATTCTTCACAGGAGCATATGCTCTCTGATACCAACTTCTGTATGAATTTCTTTCTGTTGTCGTGATAAATACCATAAACTAGAAGCCATTTCTGGGAGAGGAGTTTATAAGACTCACGGTTTCTGAGGGAGAAGAGTCCTTCGTGGCAGGGATCAAGTGGCAGGCATGGCAGCAGGAGCAGGAAGCCAAGAGCTCACAGTGTTTTACCATCGAAGCAGAGTAAATTAGAAGTAGGGCAAAGTCCACTCCCACTGAAACAGACTTCCTCCAACAAGTCTGTTCCCCTTAAGCCTCCCCAAAAGCACCATTGGTGTTTAGATGCTTGAGCCTATGGAAGACATTTCTTGTTTAACCTACCACAGACCATCGCCAAGGTAAGGAGAAAGACAGGCATAGAACATCTTGATCAATGAATATTGATGCCCCCTTATCATTTTTGTAAACATGCATTGTTCTTTACCACTATGTTTTAATTTTATCTTCTTACACTTCTTTCCCTAGCTCCATTTTTCTTTACTTGATGATACCAAAACATTGTTACAGGCTCAATTTTGTTATCTATTTTTTTACACACACCCTATTTTCTAATTTCTCCTCCTCTAACTCCTCCCAGATCTTACCCACCCAACTTTATTTTTAAAGTGAATTCCATGCTTTTTGTGTGCCTTTTATTTTCTTTTTCCTTTTTGCTTTATTGGGTTCCCATTTTGATTTTCATTTGTGTGTGTGTGTGTTTCCTTTTTTTGAGAAAGAATATACTCAACTTTTATGCATATGTATAGAAGTTTGCATGCAGTTAAAGAGGTTACACAGATGTCTAATGAATTGTTAAGATGAAATTGAGTTCTTACAAATGAGTAGTTCTTTTAGTTGAATTAGGAATTTTTTTATTTGGAATTGTGTGTGTCCAGCCAAGTCTTTCAACTTCTTTGTGCTTCAGTTTCTCCAAATAAAGATAAGAGCATGCATGAACGGTGTCCGTGGGTGTCTTATGCTTGGCTTTCCGGGATGCTACATGGGAGTGCAAAGATCAAATGCCATCTGCAAATTCCCGTGCCATGCTGCCTGATGACTTTTTCTGATTGCTGCAACAAGGGAGGTGAAAGCATAGGAAACTATTGCTCTGATAATAAACACAGCCAGAGACTATGGGGATTAGTGGAGCCTTCCCATCCCTCTGATGTGTTCTCGGCAGCCTCCTGGCATCTCTCAGCATGACCTTAGCTCAGCTGCTGCAGCACACAGCTGCTCTGCATTCATTTCTCTTTCTCTCTGGATCTTTCTGAATCCCCCACGTTCCTAGCAGAGCTTCCCGGGATCTCCATCCAAATAAGTCACCTGTGCCCACATTTCTTTCAGAATCTGCCTCCAGGTCAGTGTAAACATATGTGCTTACTGCTATGTACGAAGCACTTTAGTATGAGTTTTTTGTACAAGCCCTGGCAAGCGGGAATGTTTGCTGCTGTCTCCCATCTAACACTGAAGACATCAGGATCTCAACAGAGTTAAATGCACTGTCAAGAGCCAAAGTAAGGAAATGATGCCCCTGGTCCATAATTCAGACCTCTGTCTCCAAAATCCCAATGATTTCTACTTGAATCCTGTGTTCTCAGGTGCTGCTTGTCAAGAATACTTCTATGCAGATAACTTCTAAGAACTGAAAACTGTGGATTCCGCGCTGCATTTTAATCGAAGCGAGCTAGCCACACACTCATTTTAGAACCGTGATTAGCTGCCATTGTGCTTTGAAGCAAACTAAACCTGCAGATCAAAATGATACCTTCTCTTTGTGGAAATCACAATCAGTGTCCTTTCGACATTTTTGTGAACCGTTTTTCCGTACTTCCCATTCCTTCTTTTCTAGATAACAGCTCTCTGGAGTTGGGAGTGACTTTCAGACTGAGAGATGCTAAAAATCCCGTGGCTAGCATATGTGCTGACGTGCCCGTAGCCGCTGCTCCATGTCCAACATATGTGCTGACATGCACGTAGCCGCTGCTCCATGTGCTAGAATGTGGAGGTTGCTATTATGGGAAAGAGCTCATAAACTCTGGTTGTTGAAAATGTCTTCCTTCCAATGAGACAGATGGATTTCCTGTAATCTCCCCCTCATTAGTGTGGTAGGGACCTCCAGAAATAACTCAAGTTTAGTTATGCGTTTCAGCGTGGGCCTCTTTCCTCATTTTAAATAATTCTGTAATGAGGGCGAGAGAGATGGCTTATGGGTTAACAATGCAAGGACTAGAGTTTGGTTCCCAGCACCTACAGGGCAGCTCACAGCACTGCAACACTAGCTTCAGGGGACACGCTTATGGCTTCTGCATGTGTCGGCATTCACATGCAACCCATATATATATATATTATATATATACACACATACATATATATATATATGAAAGGTGATTCACTGACAGAATTATTTAAAATTTTTATTTTATGTATATATGCATATGTAAAGATATGTATATACATATATGTACATTATTTACTCATACATATGTATGTATACGTGAGTGTGGGGATGTGGAGATTAGAGAACAACCCAAAAGAGTCAGCTTTCTCTTTCTGTCTTGTGGGTTCCGGGGATGGAATTCAGGTCACCAACCATGACAACAAACACCTTTACCCACTGAGCCATCTCACAGGCCCGTAATCTTATTACTCATGCTTAGAAATTAGACCATTTATCTTAGTACACATGGGAAGATAAATGAGATAATCTGTGGGTGAGCATGTTGTCAGCCATAATCTGCCAGAGAGCTGTAAATCACTACAAATTGGTATTAACATTAGCACATGTTCAAACACAGCAAGTATCAGTCCCAGATGATCTCCCAATAGACCACATCCTACTTGGTTCTCTCCTAGCCTGTATTGGTGTACCAATTTTTAAGAATCAAACACAGTGTCCTTTTTTCATTTCTTGTTCAGGTCACGTCCTTGTTCATCGCTGCTGCTGTGATAAAGTGCCCTTGACCAAATACAACTGAGAGGAGACAGGGTTTATCTCAGCTCACAGTTCCAGGCCACAGTCCATCATAACAAGAAGCCAACACAGCAGGAACCTAAACAGCTGGTCCTAGCACATCCGTACTCAGGAGCAGAGAGAAATGAATGCATGCATGCATACTGGAAGCTAACCTTATTCCTTTCTAATGCTCTCCAGAACCCAGACCCAGGGAATGGTGCTATTCACAATGGGAAGGTTACTGTCTCTCGATCAACACAGTCAAGGTAAGCCCCCACCGGCCAACCTGATCCAGGTGTTTATACCTTGTGTCAAGTCGAGAAGTAAAAACCAACTATCTCACTTAAGATTTTATATCCTGCTAAATTTAGTCCTGGGGGGCGTGGTTCAGCATCCACTGCTTCAAGTCCCTTTGGATTTAGATTTGAGAGTTACTTACGTCATTGCTTAACACTCTAGGGTGCTCATGTTAGGCACATGCTAACCTGTGGCACCCAGAGTGTTGAAAATAGTCAGAGTTTCAGGTTCTCCAGCCTCACCACACCCGCCTTTCACATCCTGACATTGCGCAGTCACATAAAACTGTAGACACTCCCCAATTAAATTTCATTTCTGATCGAATATACACAGGAGACCGCCATCTCTTCAGCACTTTCTAATAGTTGATAGTTGGGGCTAATAAAGTCCTCAATATGGAAATTATTTGAGTAAAGGACAATCAGAAGAGCGTCTTTCTTCTTCCTAATGGAAGTTCATACGGAAAGGTATTGTTAGTCTTAGACGTCTGGGTTTTTAAGTGATTCCACTTGCATCCACCACCATATACTTTAGCATATCACAGGTTAAAATATTTTAGCATTCCTATGGACCACTTGATTTAAACAGTACTTGAGCCCCTTCATTCTTTTTCACTGCTGTCCTAATGATCGCATATATCCCCCACTCACAGATACAGTGGCAGAATCTATTTAGCAAGGACGAGTTTATGGCTCAGGAATGAAATTGCAACTCCCATCACAGCTCATGGCATCCATCTGACAACGGACACTGTAGCGCTTCAGTCTGACCCAAGGGTCTGGAAACATTGCAGCTTATTAGGCAGAGTTTTGATGATATCCTCATTTGCAGAGATGTTTCCATCACCGTAATACCAAACGTCCTCTAGGCCAAGAAAATGGGATTAACTGTGACCCTGTCAATTTCTGTTCTTTCAAATGTAACAGCTCACAATTTCGTTATGTGTTGCTGAACCTTCCTAAGACTCCAATCTGATGAATGTCTTTCAACTCCTATTAAGATCAAATGCAGTGCTCTGCACCGTGTCAGCCGTGACATTCATGAAGAGTGGTAGATCCCCTCTGAAACCTCTGAGCCTGTGTAAGTAACATGGTGTCCAGGTAAAGGTTATTGTGTAGCAGTTGAAATATTAATGGAATCTGCTGGCAATTTACAACAGTGTGGCATGATAATATGCTCAAGTCTTTCTTTTCTCCTGGAGATACAGACAAAGCTGAGATATAGTCGCCAGCTCTAATTACCACATTTGAAATCCACACACATGCATCTGAAAGGAAGGTCATCTTCCCCCTGGAAGTGAGCCATCCGTTCACTTCATTATCAAAGGGAAGCAACAAGGACTCTGCTTCCTTGAGCTTAAGGGCACACTCACCCCTTGTAACATCACATCCATTCAAATTAAGCGCTGAGGTGCTAAAGTTAGTTCCAGAAAACAATTCAGAAAATATTAGTCCAATCAAAACATTTTTTGAAAGGTGATTGGTTTATAAGTTTAGAAATAGAAAGTTGGGTAGTGAACGCAATCCAAGAAAAAACAAATGTCTCTAAGAGTGAAAAATTCTTAGATATTAACAATTAATATGGCTTTTATATGGCTCCATATATATGGCTTTTATAACTCATACACATGCTATCTATATATACACTCATATATATATATGGTTTTTATAACTTACACATATGCTATCTATATATCTATATATACTCATATATATACTCATCTATCTATCTGTATCTATCTGTATATATATGGCTTTTATAACTCCCCTTTAGACTAATTCCTTTCTTGTACAGGAAAGAATAATTGCTTCTATGGAGAATCTTAAAAGAGAGTAAATATGATTTTTAGGGAATAGAGAGGAGAAGAATCAAAAATACATCACTCCTTTCCCTAAGAGCTAATGAAAACTGAGAACACTAGTAGGGGATTCTCAGGACTCTGACACAGGAAGTAGTATCAAAGGCCCTTGATGGCGATGAGTGTCAGCATAAGGAAGTCTGATTTGGTGCCTGGAGTGGTTCAGGGATACTTTGTCTTTAAAATAAGCTTTGTTTTTACAGCAGTTTTACGTTTATAGTAATTGAGAAGGTAGAGAGATTTCCTGTATATATCCCTAATCTATACATATGCACAGCATCTCCTAGTATCAATATCTCCTGTGTGTACATATTGCAATCTCCTCAATCTCATATTCTATATTAGGGACCACTTATGGCCTTGCACAGTTAAAGAGTTTGGGTGAGTGTATGATTCATATATCCACCAGAATAGTATGGCTATTGCAATATAATTTCACTATTCTGAAACAAATGCTCTGTGAATAAGTTCTTCAAGTGAACATGACATCCAGTTCTGTTTGGACAGACTCCAACCTTGACTCTTGTGGCAAGTTACAGTCACAGCCACATTATAAAAAAGGAAAGGTGGCATAGAGTGGACCAAGAGGTAAGTGATCAGCAAACCAGCTGGGCACCCCACTCTCTAGGCCCTTGGTAAGTGGCAAAACCCCAGGTCCCTCCCCCAACTGCCTCAGCTTCACTAGACAGCCAGCAGGCTAGCTTCCTGCAGGTTGGTTGCTTGAACACGCCCCCCCCCATCAATCAGACCCTGTAAGTTTCAAGTCCCATTCAGCCCCCAGACTCACCCACCCGCCCCTGTGATCTCAGAGAAACTCTGAAGCACAGACTGCAACTGCACAAAGAGGAACAAGAGCAGCTCCCTAAGACACAGACAGTAAATGCAAAGACTTGGCCATGAGCCAAAGACATAGCTGGCACCAGTTGGAGGGAGAGATGGGTGGCTGCCAATGCAAGAATTCATTCAACAACTTAAAAAGCAACATGGTAACACCAGAACCCAGTGGTCATACAACAGCAAGACCTGATCATCCTAACTCAGAAGAAACAGGAGGTTGTAAATATAACTTCTGATAATAGAGGTCCTTAAAGAGGAAATGAAAAATTCCCTTCAAGAAATGGAGGAAAGGACAAACAAAAAATTGAAAGAGATCAATAAATCTCTTAAAGAAACCCAAGAAAAAAACAATCAAACAGGTAAAGCGAACAGTTCAGACAGTTCAAGATTTGAAAACTGAAATAGAGGTAATAAAAAAAAAACACAGACCAAGGGAATTCTGGAAATGGAAAATCTGGGTAAAATGGGAACTAGAGAAGCAAGTATAACCAACAGAATACAAGAAATAGTAGAGAGAGCCTCAGGTGTTGAAGATACTATAGAGGAAATAGATTCATCAGTCAAAGAAAAATTTTAAATCCAACAAATTCTTAACACAAAACATCCAGGAAATCTAGGACACCATGAAAACACCAAACCCAAGAATAATAGGGATAGAAGGAATAAAAGAACTCCAGCTCAAAGGCACAGGAAATATATTCAACAAAATCATAGAAGAAAACTTTTCCAACCTAAAGAAGGATATCCTTATGAAGATACAAGAAATTTACAGAACACTAAATAGAATGGACCAAATAAAAAGTCCCCTTGCTATATAATAATCAAAATACAAAACATGCAGAATAACGAAAGAATTTAAGAGTTGCAAAGGAAAAAGACCAAGTAACATATAAAGCCAGACCTATCAGAATTACACCCAACTTTTTAATGGAAACCCTAAAAGCCAGAAGGTCCTAGACAGATGTGCTGCAGACACTAAGAGACGATGAATGCAAGCCCAGACTACTATATCCAACAATGCTCTCAATCACCATCAATGGAGAAAAGAAGATATTCCATGACAAAATCATATTTAAACAATACCTATCCACAAATTCAGCCCTACAGAAAGTACTAGAAGGAAAACTCCAACCCAAGGAAGCTAACTGCACTCTCACAAACACAGGCAACAGATAACATAACACTAGCAAACCCCAAAGAAGGGAAACACACAAACACTACCACTGAAAAATAACAGGAATTAACAATCAGTGGTTATTAATATCTTTTAGTACCAATGGATTTAATTCAATTATAAAAAGCATACAGGCGAACAGAATGTATATGAAAGCATTCCTTCAGCTGTATAAAAAAACATACCTCAACTTCGAAGACAGACATTACTTCAGAGTAAAGAGTTGGGAAAAGATTTTTCCAATCATATGGACCTAAGAAATAAGCAGGTATATCTACCCTAATATCTAACAAAATAGAATTCAAACTAAAATCAATCAAAAGTGATGGAGGACATTTTATACTCATCATAGGAAAGATCCATCAAGATGAAGTCTCAATCCTGAGCATCAAAACTCCAAATACAAGAGCACTCACGTATGTGAAAGAAACATTACTAAGTCTTAAAATGCACATCAAACCCCTCACATTAATAGTAGGAGACTTCAGCACCCCGCTGTCCCCAAAGGACAGATCAACCATACAGAAATTTAACAGAGAAATTAGAGAATTAACAGAGGTCATGACTCAAATGGATTTAATAGACAAATATAGTACATTTCATCCAAACATGAAACAATATACCTTCTTCTTAGCACCTCTGGAACATTCTCTAAAATTGACTACATACTCGGTAACAAAGCAAACCTTAACTGATACAAAAAAATTGGATTAATCCCCTGTATCTTATCAGGTCACTATGGTTTAAAGTTAGAATTCAATAACACTAATTGCCAAAAGCCTATAAACTCAGGGAAATTAAAGAGTGCTCAATGGAATCACCCCTGTGTCAAGGAAGAAATAAGGAAAGAAATTAAAGACTTCCTAGAATTCAACGAAAATAAAGGCACAACATACCCAAACTGATGAGACACTATGAAAGCAGTGCTGAGAGGGAAGTTCATAGCACTAAGTGCCTACATAAAGAAAATGGAGAAATCTAACACTAGTGACTCAACAGCACACCTCAAAGCTCTAGCACAAAGAGAAACAGACTCACCAAGGAGGAGTAGAGGACAGTAAATAATCAAATTGAGGGCCGAAATCAATAAAATAGAAACAAAGAAAACAGTACAAAGAATCAATGAAACAAAGAGCTGGTTCTTTGAGAAAATCAACAAGATAGACAAACACTTGTACAAACAAATCAAAAGGCAGAGAGAGAACATCCAAATTAACAAACTCAGAAATAAAAAGGGGAACATAATAACAGACACTGAGGAAATTCAGAGAATCATTAGGTCATATTACAAAAAACAGTACTCCACAAAATTGGAAAATGTAAAAGAAATGGACAATTTTCTGGATAGGTACCACATACCAAAATTAAATAAAGACCAGGTGAACAATAACCTATAACCTGCAAGAAAATAGAAGCAGTCATTAAAAGCTTCCCAATCAAGAAAAAGACCAGGGCTCAATGGTTTCAGCACAGAAGTCTACCAGAATTTCAAAGAAGAGCTAATACCTATACTCCTCAAATTGTTTCATATAATAGAAACAGAAGGAACATTGCCAAACTCATTTTATGAGGCTCTAATTACCCTGATACTGAAACCACACAATGAGTCAACCAAGAAAGAAAATTACAGACCAATCTCCCTCATGAGAATTGATGCAAAAGTACTCAATAAAACACAGGCAAACTGATCCAAGAACACATAGAAAAAAAAATCATCCACCATGATCAAGTTGGCTTCATCACAAAGGTGCAGGGATGGTTCAAAATCCAAAATCTGTCAACGTAATCTATCATATAAATAAACTGAAAGAAAAACACCATATGGTCATTATATATATTCACCAAGTTAGACACCACAATACCAAATAATCAAATTTAAAAATGAGGTACAGATTTAAATTCTCAACAGAAGAATCTAAAATGGCCAAGAGACACTTAAGGAAATGTTCAATATCCTTAGCCATCAAGGAAATGCAAATCAAGACAACGCCGAGATACCATCTTATACCAGTTAGAATGGCTAAGATCAAAAACACAAATGATAGCTTATGCTGGAGAGGATGCAGAGTAAGTAATTCCCTCCATTACTGGTGGGAATGCAAACTCGTACAACCACTCTTGAAGGCAGTTTCTTGGGAAATGGGGAATAAACCTAGCTGAAGACCCAGCAATAACTTTCTTGGGCATATATTCAAGGGATGCTCAGTCATACTACCAGGACATTTTTTTAACTGTCTTCATAGCAGCATTATTTGTAATAGCCAGAACCTAGAAACAGCTCAGATGCCCCTCAACCGAAGAATCGATAAATAAAATGTGGTAAATCTACACATTGGAGTACGACTCAGGGGTAAAAAACAATGACATCTTGAAGTTTGCATGCAAATCAATGGAACTAAAAAAGAAAACATACTGAGTGAGTTACCCAGATAAATGAGCATGGTATGCATTCACTCATAAGTGGATACTAGCTATAAAGCAAAGGTAACAAGCCTAGAGCCCACCACCCCAGAGAAGCTAAATAACAGAGAATCATAAGAGAAACCTATAGATTCCCCCAGGGAAGAAGAAATAGACAAGATCACCAGAGAAAATTGGGATCATTAGAGTGAGGGGAGAAGGGAGGGCAGAAGGGGAGGAGGAAGGGACAAGGGGAGTGGGGAAAAGAACTTGAGGGAATGGGATGATCAAGATGGGGTAAGGACAGAGATAGAGAGCAAGAAAGATATCTTGATTGAGAGAACAATTATGGGGCTACCAAGAAACCTGGCACTAGAGAAATTCCCAGGAATCCACAAGAATGACCCCAGATAAGACCCTAAACAATAGTGGAGAGGGTGCCTGAACTGGCCTGGGCCTGTAGTCAGATTGATGAGTATCTTAAATGTCATCATAGAACCTTCATCCAGCAACTGATGGAAGCAGATGCAGAGATCCACAGCAGAGCCCTGGATGAGCTCCCAAAGTCTAGTCGAAGAGTGGAAGGAGTGAGAATATGAGCAAAGAGGTTAACACAGTGATGGGGATAACCACTTAAACAGCTTACCTGAGCTAAAGGGAGCCTTCCAACTCTGGCCTGACAGTGAGGAAATCAGCATAGGATCAAACGAGGCCTTCTGAATATGGGTAACAGTTGTATGACTGGGGTAGACTGTGGAGCCACTTGCAGTAAGACCAGGATTTATCCCTACTGCTTGTACTGGCTTTTTGGAACCCATTCTTGATGTGGGAGTGTCATATATCAATCTGTTGATTTCATTGGTTAAGCAATAAAGAAACTGCTTGGCCCTCATAGGTTAAAACATGGGTGGGAGGAGTAAACAGAACAGAATGCTGGGAGAAAGGAGCTGAGTCGAGGAGTCGCCATGATTCTCCCACTCCAGGCAGACACAGGTTAAGATCATTCCTGGTAAGCCAGCTCATGGGCTACAGCAGATTATTAAAAATGGGCTAGTCCAGGTGTGAGAGTTATCCAAGAAGAGGCTAGATAGAAATGGGCCAAGCAGTGTTTAAAAGAATACAGTTTCCGTGTAATTATTTTGGGTAAAGCTAGCCGTACGGGTGGCCGGGTGCAGGGGACTCAGCCCACCGCTCCTACTACAACACATTCTCTTTGGAGGGATACCTTGCTCAGCCTAGATATAGTGGGGAAGGCCTTGGACCGGCTTCAGAGCAATATGCTAGACTTTGTTGACTCCCCAAGGGAAGCCTTACCCTCTCTGAGGAGTGGATAGGGGATGGGATGGGGTAAAAGGTGGAGAAAGTGGGAGGAGAGGAGGGAGTGGAAACTGGGATTGGCATATAAAATGAAAAAAGATTTTTTAAAAAAATTAGTTAATTAAAAAAATCAAGGTAAGAAGTGGAAATTAATGAGAAACAGTGAAAAATAGCTTATAGGAGACAATGCAGAGAATCTAAATGTTTAAGAGGGGTTGCATTCACACACACACAAGCACACACACACACAAACACACACATACACAAGCACACACACAAAGGAAAAACATTGAGAGTCCTGGGGACAGTGATCAATTATTCCACCAGTTCTGCTTATAAAGCATAGACAGGTCCCCTGCAGACACAACACTCAAGTCCATAGATGATTTCTCAGAAAACTCCATTTGCTTCCATTCATTGACCCATAGCAGGTCAATGAATCCACCCATAAAGATGAAAAACAAAATCAATAAATCAGAGTATTTGAATTAGGTGGACAATTTACCCTGTTCTATACACACACACACACACACACACACGCACACACACACACAAGCACACACACAAACACATACACACACATGCACATACACATATACAGTTTTAGCTTTTTAATCCCTACTGTTTGCTCATTGTAGCTCTCTATAGTTGACACCAGGTGACTAACTGCACAATATTGATGCCCAGGGGAACATTTTCCTTTTCCCTGAATGAGTTCCTTACAATAGGTGTGGGGAGAAAAGGGTATTTCAAAGTTCTGGACACTAACTCAGCCAGGAACATCTGTAATTTTACCTTCTTACTTAAAATTCTGTAATTTTTTTTGGTTTTTTGAGACAAGGCTTCTCTGTAGCTTTTAGCCTGTTATGGAACTAGCTCTTGTAGACTAGGCGGGCCTCGAACTCACAGAGATCTGCTTGCCAGTGCTGGAATTAAAGGCATGCACCACCACCGCTTGGCAAAATTCTGTAAGTTTTTATAAAGAAAAATTCCATTCAAATAGTAAAAAATGGGAAAACAGCTTATTTAATTATTCAGGGTAATAGATATTAAAAATAATGAATTTATTTAAATAAAGACACTTTCAACACAGCGAGTATTATCATTATAGATGAGAAAGTGAGTATCAGGGAAAGTGTTTCAAACAGCATTTCCTTATGAAGGGCACAGGGAACATATTCCTACATACCCTGCTGGTGTGTATTTAAATTAGGACACTTTTTTCTTGAGGGCAATTTGACAATGTGTTCAAGGTACTGTAATCACGAATAAGCTTAATTCCAGAAACTTGAGTTTTATGGATTATTCTGAAGAAGTAGTTGTAGATGTACACATAAACTCATGTACTGCCTTGCTGACTAGAGCCTTATTTAATATCTGAAGGAATGTGGAGCTGGGGAGACGGCCCAGTGGTTGAGAGTACTTACAGTCTTGCAGAGAACCTATTCAATTCCCTGCACTCACATGACTGCTTACAGGTAGTTGTTAACTTCAGTTCTGGGGAATCTGGTGCCCTCTCCCTGCCTCCATGGGCACCAGGCTTTGATTCAGTTGATCTACATATATGTAGGCAAAACACTCATGCACAAATATAAAAATAAATACAAACTTTGAAAAAGGAATTGTACCAAACAAACACCTGTTATGCTTTGCTTGATTCCTGCTTTGTCCTCTAGATCGGTGGTTGACAAACGTTGTTCAGGAATGCACCTTCTAGTAAATATTTTACCATTTGCAGTCTGTGTCAGGAAGGTTGCCACTGCACAGTGCTTCCTTTTCAGTGAAAAGGAAACCACCCATAATCCAGACATAAATGACCATGGCTGTAAGTCAACAAAACTGTTTACCAAAGCAGGCAGAGGGTAAGATTTGGTCCATAAACCATAATTTTCTGGCCTCTGAAACAGACATGATGAAATTCCTTGTACTTTCTACATATTAGGGCACAGAATCTAGTGAATGAGAGAACTTATGAAAAGACATGGTAAAAAATATGAAAAATTCAGACAGACAGAGGCCCAAATGCTGAAGCAAATCAGAACAGGGTAGAACCCAGTCTTTAAGATCAGGGAATTATTGTCAAAATGAAAGCAGGAAGGTTTGGAATATGGTGGCAGACAGTAGCAGACAGGACATCCAAAGGAAAAGACAGAAGTGTGAAAACACTTAGAACAGGTTACTCCTGTGACTTTTGCTTAACTTGGGGTTTGGAAGCTTGACTAGGTCTGGTAAAGGAATTATAGACACATGGGCACAGATTAGCTGGTACAGGGTGGTCTAAGATCTCTGATGGAGAATCTTCAGAATCCTGGAAGCTCAGGGTGTTTATTATATACATTTGAATAGGGAGGTAAGGTTATTGCATGCAGATAAATAAGGAGCTGGGTTATTATATACAGATGTTTAAGAAGGCAGGGGTTATGGTATACAGCTGGATCAAGGAGACAGGTTTAGTTCATTTCCATAAGAGTAGTTTTTGTAGGGGAACAATCTTCAGGCTGTAAGCATTGATGTGGGATTTTCCTCTGTCTGCTGTGCATATTTTTATATCACCATTGGTTAATGAATAAATCTGTTTTGACCAATAGCTTAGCAGGGCAAAGCCAGGCAGGAAATCAGAACAGAGATAGAGAAAGAGTAAGCAGAATCAAGGAGATATCATGTAGCTGCTGAAGGAGACAGATGCCCAGAAACCTTACCAGTAGGCCACAGCTTCTTGGTGATACATAGATTGATAAAAATGGGTTAATTTAAGGTATAAGAGATAGCTAAAAAGACACCTAAGGTATTGGCTGAACACTGCAATAATTAATATAGTTTATGGCCTGGGAGGCTGGAATGGTTTGATGGAACAAGACCCCTGAAAGGTTTCTGTGAACCCTAAAAATATTTCATCAAATAAAAAGCAGGAAGCATTTTGGAGAAAACTACTTCTAAATTCCCAAATGATTGCTTATAAATGTTTGTTTTCATTTAAAGGAGATTGATTATAAGTGATTAATGGTCACAGTCAATTTCTTAAAAAAATAAGGGAGATATGTTATAAAGATGAATACTTTACATTGGTATGGATCTTGCAATTGATGTAAATTTAAAGTCAATTTTATTACACTGTATATATATATATATATATATATATATATATATATATATATTCCCAATCTTGTTTAAGGTATTGTGTTTGTGCAGTTCTTTTAAAAAATGTTATGTATAATTAAGAAATACAGATTAATAGATAGTCCTCTTTAATAATCAAACTTTTAATTATGTTAGTTAGGTTTTCTAGATATACAAAGATATATAAAGATATATTTCAATTAGATAGGTAATCTTTAAACCTTTCAAAGATTTACAAAATATGGCATTTAAAATGTTTTAAGAATTTAGACTTTTCTTAACAGTGATACATGTCAGCTCCTGGCAACAACAATTATTTCAAAAGAAAGATGGGCATTGAAGACTCTTTATGGAGTTTGCTAGCCTTTGGATAAGAAACTGCTCTTGCCTTGACTGCTTAATGATATGCTGTATAAACTGAACATACAGGATTCACAAAAAATGACTGCTGAACTTCCCTAAAGATGCCAAGACAATCCTTCCTTGTTCCTGCTTCATGACAGAGTCTGCCAGACATTCTGCAGCACAAAGAAGAAAGGGCACAAACTGTCAATATAGACAAAACAGATCTTCAAATTTCTTGCTTCATGAAAAAGTCTGCCAGAGACTATGGGCCTGTAGGCTGAAGATGGATGCCCCAATGTCACAGAAGAACTTCAGATGACTATTCAGGCAACAAGATGTTTCTGCCAATTCTAAAACTTTGGAAGTTGCTTACAATGCACTTCATGTATAATTAGGTAATATTATATCCTTCTTGGGTCTTTGAAGGGTTAAAGACACACACACACACACACATATAATCTTTCCTTAGTTATGATAAAGTTTAAAATAAATATAAAACTTTAGACTCACAAAGATAAGCTAGATGATAGAGTATTTTCCTTAATTTGCCAAATGTAAATTAACTAAATATTGTAACTGTAATGCTTGCTTCATATCTATTTTGTTATATGTAATTTTACTATGTTAAAGTTAAAACCTTCCTCTTAAATTGGGAAGAAAAGAGGAGATGATGTGGGATTCCCCTCTGTATACTGTGAATATGTTTTATCACCATTGGTCGATGGTCGATAAATAAGGCTCTTTTGGCCTATGATTTACCAGAGCAAAGCCAGTCAGGAAATCAGAACATATATATATATATATATATATATATATATATATAGAGAGAGAGAGAGAGAGAGAGAGAGAGAGAGAGAGAGGGAGAGAGAGAGAGAGAGAGAGAGAGAGAGAAAGCAGAATCAAAGAAACACCATGTAGCTGCCAAAAGAGGACACACTGGAAACTTATCCAGAAAGCCACAGTCTCGTGGCAATACAAGATTAATAGAAATGGGATAATTAAAGATGCAAAAATTTCTTAAGGAGAAACCTGAGCTAATAGGCTGAACAGTGTTGTAATTAATATAGTTTCTATGAGATTACTCAGACCTGAGTAGTCAGGAGACTAACCCACAGCCACGTTTATGAAACATGATGGAGGGAGAAATGGATCTTATCTGCACACACTGTGAACATTCAGACCAGAACAGAAGGCCTTGCACTTTCCAGAGCCCAGCCTGGAAAGGCTTTGTCCTTTTTCTATGGGTCTGAGGCTTTGGTCCCTGGCATGGGCAGCTCTTGTCAATAATACACATCCTCTTAGCATTTCTCAAACTCAAGGCTTCCTCCACTTCTCATGGCTTTGGAGTGCTCCGATAGTAGAGTAAGATTCTCCAGAGACTCAGAAACAAAGGGTCATGTTACAGAATATACTATGAATATGTATGTGTCTCAGTCACCACACTTAGGTGCTCTGCTGCAGTCCTCACAAGGACCAGAGGCAAGTATACACAAACCTATAGCAGCCGGCCTTGTGTATTTTGAGTGACTGCAAGATGCCACTAAGAGACCTAATTTTTGTAAAATGGGACTTTACATAGCATAAGATGGAGGAAAAGTTTCAGGAAGACATATCAAGGAAATAATTGGTTAAAATTTCCCGAGCCTGGGAAACAGGCCATCTAGAAACAGGACCCTTAGCAGTCTCTCATAAAGGTCAACAGAAAGAATAGTTCACCAAGACATATCGTAACAGTACTACCCAAAGTCAAAGACCAAGAAGGGATTCTTAAGAAGGTACAGATAAAAATATCACCCTATGTTCCAGGGAGTTCAGACACAGCTGTCAGCAAAAACCCTTCAGGTCAGGAGAGATGGGACTACACCATCACTTATGCTGCATGAATTGTTGTGGGGTATTCATCAGGGAAGACTGCTCGGACCTGGGTTTAAGCCAGTAGGAAGTCTTTAGTAGCCTGTCAGTAACTACACTGGGTGTTTGGGATCCTGGTGTCATGCCTAACCTTTCTCAGGATGAGCTTTTAAGCACAAAAGCCATGTTCTAGGTTGATATCCATCAGTTAGCAAGAATGGTTAGCCCAAAGCAGAGGTACAAAGCCAAAAAAAAAAAAAAAAACAAAAAAAAAACAAGGTTAGTACACTTAGTGATTTCCCCAGAGATATGGACTTTGATGGATTAGGCCTTTGTTTCAGGTATGGCAGGGGGTGCTGTCTATGTGCTGAGTTTTATGTCCTGAATGGCACTTCCATTGTAGAGTCAGTTATGCTAAGGTCTCAGGGCCTACTAGGGTCTGTGGCCCTGTTACAGGATGATGATAGTCCCAAGAGATTATTTTGCCAATGACATTGTTAACTAATATTTGTGTAAGAGTACTCTATGATGTTTGTGCAATGACATAGCATCCCTGCTATTAAATGGGAAGTCTATATTAAAACTGTTGATCAAAAGAAAATAATAACCCTGACAAATAATACTTCATCCACTCCTTCAGAAATGAGACAGAAATAAAAACTTGCCCAGGCAAATAAAACTAAGGGAGGTCAATACGAATGAGCTCGTCATACAGAGACTACCACAGGGAGTTCCTTAACCTGAATTAAAATTGGCTGGTTAAAAAAAAATAAATAAAATAAAATTGGCTGATTAGTACCATAAATCATACGCAGCTAAAAGTATCAATATGATATGTGGTAGATTGCTGTGGGGACAATGGTCTTGTACCCTGTAAAGATTTGTTACTTGTATTTTAATAAAATGCTGCTTGGCCAGTAGCCAGGCAGGAAGTATAGGCAGGGTGACCAGAACAGGAGAATTCTGGTAAGAGGAAAGGCTGAGCCTGCAGTCATCACCCAGACACAGAGGAAGCAAGATGGATGTCTTACTGATAAAAGATACCAAGCCACATGGCTAACATAGACAAGAGTTATGGGGTACTGTCAGATGTAAGAATTATTTAATGAGAAAGCCTGAGCTAATAGGCCAAATAGGTTATAATTAATGTAGATCTCTGTGTGTTTCTTTGGGACTGAAAGGCTGCGGGACTGGGTGGGACAGAAACCTCAGGCAACAGTAGATGATTGCATTGAGAATAGTGCAATATTGTAAAAGTAGAGAACAAAATGTTGTCTCTGTCATACAAGTTAAAGACAAAATTATTAAAAGCAATAACAGATACAACAAATTCCTACAGGATGTAAAGAAATCATTCAACTATCTTAATTATGACATTGGTAATAGCATGGGGAGTCACAGTGTAAGGTTTTCATATGTAATGAAAGATATTATGAACTTAAAATCAACTGTCATAAGTATAAGTTGTTTTGTGAAAGCCCCATAGTTCCTACAAAGCAAAATTTTCTAGATGTTCCAAAATCAAAAGAAAAGAATTCAAAGCATTCCACCAAAGAAAACTATAACAGAAGAGACTGGAGACAGAGGAAGAAACAAAGTATCTGCAAAACAGTGAGAAAGCATGTTAGAAAGTCGCACAAGCCAATTATTAGTTATATATGGAGTACACATTGATTAAATTCTCTACTCAAAAGAAAGCATTTCTATTTAGATTGCAGTCTGGAAGCTCTCACTGTCTGACCTAGTGAAGGAGAAAGTCAGAATTAACAAAAAAAAAGTAAACTCAAGAGAAAGAGAGAAGACATTGGAAACCCACAGCACATTGGAAGGTCACCTGACCAGCATAGACAGATTGAGACAGATTGGTGGCGCATCTTGTGACAGTTAATCTGCATGTCAACTTAATTGGGTTATACTCTACCTAGGAGACCGACATCTGGGAATATCCAGAGTTGGGTGTTCCAGAAAAGATAAACTAAGGAGGGCAAATCCACTCTGAATGTGGTTGGCACCATCTAATGGGCTAGAGTCCTGGACTGAATTACAAAGGGGGAAAAACAGTACTCATTTCTCTCTACATTTGTGGATCTAGTATGACCTGCCACTTATACTCCTGCCATTATGTCTTCTTACCACAGTGACTATCTATACATTAAAGTGAGACCAAACGACCCTACCTTTCTTAATCTGTACAGTTTTCTATACAGTGGGGAGATGTAGAAACCTTTTCCAAAAAGTAAGCCAGAGGAGAGAAAGATAGTCCTACCCCCAGGAAAATCCCACAGCCCTCACAAGCGTGTAAAGGCACTCGTCCTGAAGAACCAAAATCTTCAGTGTTTCCATGACACATGATATCCAAGAAGAGTCCTAGTGGGGATCCAGTGTTGATGGTGTAGCAGAAACCAGAAACCTCAACCTGGACCAATGACTCATTACAATGAACAATTTTAAGTAAAGCTGCTTGGGCAAAAAGGTTTATTGTGTGACACACCGTGACACACCACAGCTACTGTTGTGATACACACATACACACACATTATTTTTATCCATTTAATTTTTTGTTTTCTTTGGGGGAGTGGCAAGGGTGGGGACAGATATGGAGGGATGGGGAGATGAGCGGGATTGAGGTACATGATGTGAATTTCACAAAGAAACAATAAAAAGTTTTTAAAGAAAGAAGAAAAGGAAACTGGGGTAAACATTAAAAGTATAGAGAATTTATTAAATGAAATTATAGCAGAAATTCTCCAAATCTAAAGAAACAGATATCCAAATACAAGAGGCGTTTGGAAACTCAATGGAGCATGACCAGGGAAGAACTTGTCATTAACATATTTTAGTCATGACTCAAAATTACAAAGCAAAATCAGAGATGAAAATAAGGATACCACAGATTTCAATGAGATTCAAAGGATTGTTAGAAAATGTTTTAAAAACTTATATATATTCCCAAATAATTGGAAAAATAGAGAAACCAGGACACATGTGTACTCCAAAATTAAATCAAGAAGATACAAACAACTTAAACATACCTATATCAATTAATGTGATCAAAGCAGTAACAAAAATATTTCTCAATATAGAAAAGCCAAGGGCAAAATGGATTCACTGCTGACTTCTGCCAAACCTTTAAAAAGAGCTAACCCAATGGTCCTCCCACTGTTCCACAAAATAGAAAGGTCAAGTGCACTGCCAATCCAATTCTATAAAGTTAGCCCTTGGTTCTAAAACTAGATGATACAAGACTGGAAGAAAACTTGATGAACATAGATGCAAAAAGTCTAAATAAAATTTTCCTGACTCATGCCATGGTCAAGTTGGTTTCATTTAGGATATGCAAGGGTGATCCAACCTACATGAATCCAAAAATATAATACAGAGAAAATATAGATATAAGTCAGAAATCACATGATTATCTAAATAGATGATAAGCAGACATTTGATAAAGTTTAGCATTCCTGTAAAATAAACAAGAAGGAATATACCTCAATACAGTAACCTTAGCCAACATTATACCATATGTAGAAGATTTGAAAGCATTTCCTGTAATGAATAATGAGACAAGGGTGTTTATTATCTCTTCTCTTGTGCAATATAGTACTCTAAATTTTAGATAAAGCAACACAATGGGGGAAACAAAAAGGAGCCCATATAGGGAAAGAAATCAAATTATCCTTATGTTCAAGACATGACACCGACTTAAAACACACTAGAAGCCTCAGCAGAAAATCCTTCAAACTGATGAATATTTTCAGCAAAGCAGTAGCATGCAGAATCTATGTATAAAACTTTTCTTTATAATAGACATAAATAAAATATATATTTTAATCAAGCAAAAGCATTTCTATATGCACATAATGAATGTGCAGAGAAGGAAACAAAAGGGAGAATCTCATATAGAGTAACTTTTATAAAGTAAAATAAAATACCTAGGAATAAACTTAAGGTGATGAGATTCTTCTATAATAAAACCTTAAGAAAATAAGAAATTGAAGTTACCTAGAAATAGAAAGGCATCCATCCCATGATCATGGATTATCAGAACTAACATTGTGGAAATGAGAGTAATAGCACTGAGAGTAATCTACAGATTCAGTGCAATACCTTCCAAATCCCATCGACCTTCACAGAGCTTGAGCAAAACATCCTCAATTTATTACGAAAGAACAAAACCGCTAAACAGCCAAAGCAGGTCTAAGAAAAGCAACATAATACTCGATCTCACATTAAATTAAAAAATCACAATAGAGCAGAGACCATAGAAATAAAGCCACACAGCTACATTTTCCTAATTGTAAAAAAATGTTCATAAAGTGTCAAAATGTACGTTGGAGAAAAGAATGAAAATATACCCATGTCTCTCATCCTTCAAAACCATCAATTAAAAATGGATCAGAGACCTTGATGTCTTGAAACTTTGTAACTGGTAGGGAAAAAAATAGGGGAGACACTTTAAGATACAGACATATGCAAGGACTTTCTAAAAAGGACTCCAATCCCACAACAAATAACTCCAAATATTGACAAATGAGAATATATGAAATTAAGAAGTTTCTGCATAGCAGAGAAATCAATCAGCAGGATGAAGAGAGAGGCTACAGAATGAGAGAAACTTCTTGTCAACCACATAGACATCTATCTAGAATACATAAGGGACTATAAAAATTAAGCACCAAAAATGAATCATCCACTTAATAACAAGTGGGTTAATGAAACTAAGAGGCAGTTTTCTAAAGAAAAAGCACAAATGCTGCCTCTGAAAATGCCATGGCTACCATAATCATCAACTCATAGCTGGTGTGGTTGCCATGCAAGAGCTACACAAGATCAATTCAGCATGGAAGGGGGAGGGGCTTCCGAGCTGAAGAGTTGTTGGCAGTGGATAGTTGTTGGAGATACCTGTAGGTTCCCCAGGTTCCAGTGGAGGACCCTACAGCCATGCACATATGGACAGCATCAACTGGAGTTAGTGAGTTATAAAAAAAAAAAGATATGAAGTGGGAGAGGGCATGATGAGGGAATATGGGGAGAAATGGAAAGGGGAGTTGAGGTTAGAGATAGTCACATTTTATTATATACACATATGAACTTTTCAAAGTAAAAACAAATAAATTATTTCTTAGAAAGAAACACAAATGGCCAAGAAATACTTGGGAAAGTATTCAGGTCCTTAGCCACCAGAGAAATGCAAATTAAAATTCCTTTGAATTCTCTCTTAACTTACGAGGAATGCTTATCATCAAGAATTTAAAGTACAACAAAGGCCATTGAACGTAAAGAGGAGCAGACACGATAGAAACCACTTTGGACTTTTCTTTTTGATTATAATTGATAGTTTACTGGGTGTAGTAGCCTGTATATTGTCATTCATGGCTCCTCAGAGACTGTAGACCATACATCCAGGCCCTTCTGACTTTCAGAGTCTCTATTGAGAAGACAGATGTTAATCTAATAGCCCTGCCTTTTTGTGTGAGTTGAGTTTTTTTCTTTGCAGATACTATTATTTACTTATTCTCTCTCTATATATATATATATCAGTGTTTTGATTATTATGTGACCCAGAGCATTTATTATCTGTTTTGATCTATTTGTATTTTATATGCCTCTTTCTCCTCAATAGGCATCTCTTTCTCTATATTGGGGAAACTTTCTTCTGTGACTTTGCGGAATATATCTTTTCTGTCTTTGACTTGGGCATCTTCTTCCTATATACCTAATATTCATAGATTTGGCCTTTTCATAGTGCCCAGATTTACAAAATTTTTGTGCCTGAATTATTTTCTAGCTAACATTTTCTTTGACTGAGATATCGGTCTCTCCTACCTTGTCTTCAGGGCCTGAAAGTCTCTCTTCTACTTTTTCCAGTCTGTTGGTGAGGTTTTTTATCTGAACTTGGGTTGACTTTTGAGTTTTTCATCTTAAATTTTATCTCAGATTGTTTTTTCTTTAGCATTTCTATTTCTTTGTTAAATTCTATTTTTATATTTTTAATTGTTTCCATTATTTTATTCAGCTGTTTTTATTTCTCTGGTCTTCATTGAGGCATGTATTCATATCCTTTTTAAGGTTTGAAGCCCTTGTCTTGTGCTTCAGTGAAACTGATCTCCTCAGGGAATAGCATAATAAGAGTGTTGGCTTCTGGAAGGGTTTTGGTTTTGTCTTGTCTTGGTTGCTTATGTTTGTGGTTTTTTGATGGAATTGAGCAATCTACATTTATAATTTTTTTATTGATTTTTATTGAGCTCTACCTTTTTCTCTGCTCCCTTCCCTGCCTCTCCCCTCCCCTCTTCAACCCTCTACCAAGGTCCCCATGCTCCCAATTTACTCAAGAGATCTTGTCTTTTTCTACTTCCCATGTAGATTAGATCTATGTAAATCTCTCTTAGTGTCCTCATTATTGTCTAAGTTCTCTGGGATTGTGGCTTGTAGGCTGGTTTTCTTTGCTAAATGTTTAAATACCATCTATGAGTGAGTACATGTGATACTTGTCTTTCTGTGTCTGGGTTACCTCACTCAAAATAATGTTTTCTAACTCCATCCATTTTCCTGCAAAATTCAAGATGTCAGGTTTTTTTTTTTCTGTAATATATATACATATATATTACATATATATTATTACATATAATAATATATATTATTATATATTACACACATATATTATATATACATATATATGTATATATATTATACATATATACATATATATTACATATATGACAAACTTAGCTGATAAACCCCAAATTGTGCAGAATTCAAAAAGGAAAAGAGGTGATCCAAATTAATAAAGAGAGATGATCTAAATAAAATAAAATTAAAAGGATAAAGGAGGTGATATTACAACAGACACCAATGGAATTGAGAAAATCATAATGACATATTCTAAAAATCTATATTCTACCAAACTGAAAAATCTAAAGTAAATTGATAAATTTATAGATATATGTAGTTTATAAAAATTTAATCAGTATCACTGCCAAATTAAATAGAGCAGAATTTTACAGTGATATGGGAGGAGTACTTAGAAATCTCCCAAATAACAAAAGCTCAAGGTTAAAATGATTCAATACAAAATTCTGCCAGAGAGTCAAAGGAGAACTAATACCAATAAACTCAAACTAGTTTGTTAAGTAGAAAAAGAATGAACATTTCCAAGTTAATTTTACAAAGTCAGTATTACTCTGATTTGAAATGAGGTAAAGGCCCAACAATAAAAGGAAATTGTAGACCAATATTTTGATAAACATTGATATAAAAATTTTCAATAAAATGCTCATAAATTCAAGAATATATGTAAACAATTTCCACTATGATTAGATTAACTTCATCCCAGAAATAAAGGATGGTTTAATACATGTAAATCAATAAACACAGTCCACCACATAAATAGAATAAAGGACAGAGGCTGCATGATCATCTCATTACATGCAGAAAAGGTCTTTGACAAAAATCCAACATCTATTCATGATACAGGTTCTGGAGAAAATAGGAATACAAGGGACATAACATAATAAAAGCAAGATAAAGAAAACTCACAGACAACATCATCTTAAGTAAAGAAAATTTCAAAACATCTCCACTAAAATCAGAAAAAAAGAAAGGGTTGTCTCCTTATGTTCAAAACAGGGCTTGAAATCTTAGCTAGAATAATAGATCAAGTGAAGATCATCAAGGGGATATAAAAATCAAAGAAGGAAGTAAAAGTATTTTCACAAGCAGATGATGCAATCATATATATATATATATGTATATATATATATATATACATATATATATATATATGATTCTAAAGGCATTTCCAGAAATACTGTCTAGTTGAAAAATACATTCAGCAAAAGAGGATACGAAATTAACACAAAAAAATCAGTAGCCTTCCTATATACAAATGACAGAAAAACCAAGAAAGAAATCAGGGAGACAGTACTTTTCACAAGAGCCTCAAATACCCATGTAGGAAATAATCTAACCATGAAGTAAAGATCACTGAAGAAGAAATTGAGAAGGATGCCAGATGAGAAGACTTCCCATGCTCATGGATTGTTAGGACTAACGTGAAAATAACAATCCTATCCAAAGCAATCAAGAGATACAGTGTAATCCCCACTAAAATTCCAATACAATATGTCACAGAAATTGCAAAAACAAACAAACAAACTTAACCTTTATATAGAAGCACAAAATAGCTCAGGATAGCCAAGATAATCTTGAAGAATACAACCACCACCATAACAATTGTTTAAGGTGTCAGCATTCCAAACTTCAATAGAAATAGCATTGTACCAACATAAAAGCTGACTTGTCAATCAAGTGATTAGAACTAAGGACCCAGTTATAAACTTACATTTCTATAGCCAACAATGCACATCAAAGAAAAGGACATCTTCACCAAATGGTACCAGTCAAACTGGTTAGCTACGTGTAGAATAATGAAGCTTGATCTTTATCTCACCCTGTACAAAACTCAGCTCCAAATAGATAAAGGATCTTAATGTAAGATCTAATAGCTTGATATGATAGAGGAGAAAGAAAATAGTCTTGATTAATTGACACAAGAAAGGACTTTCTGACAGGACCCTGCTTGTGTACATATTAAAACCAACAACTAGCAAATGGGATCTTAGGAATCTAAAATGTTTCAGAACAGCAAAGAACATGACTCCAGTGAAGAGGCGGCCTACAGATTGGGAAAAAAAAATCTTTGCCAATAATACATCTGACAAAGGCTCAGTATCTAGAATATATAAATAACTATAAAAAAGTAAAAGCCAAGAAAACAAACAAAAAGAACAATTTAAGATAGGATATGGAACTAAACAGAGTTCTCAAAACATAAAATACAAATAGTTGAAATTTTTTTTAAAAGTTCAATATCTTTAACCATCAAGGTAATTCAAATTAAAAACAACTTTGAGATTTCAACTTACCCCAGTAAGAAGAGCTAATATAAAAAAAATGACAAATGCTGGCATCGATAGAGGAAAGGGAGCACTTATCCACTGTTGGTGGGAGTAGAACCTGGCACAGCCACTATGAGCATCACTGCGGATGTTTCTCACAAAGCTGAAAATATATCTATGACATGATCAAGTTATTTCACACTTGAGCATATTCCCAAAGAACTCTCCATCCTACTACAGAGATACTTGCTCATTCATGCTCATTGCTGCTCTATTCATAATAGCCAGGAAATGGAACTAACTTAGGTGCCCATCAGCTGATGAGTGGATAAGGAAACCATGGCATATTTACACAATGGGATATTAATCAGCTGTTAGGATGAAAGTTTGGAGTTCTCAGATAAATGAATGGAGGTAACCAGGCTCAAAAAGGCAAATGTCACCTTTATTCTCATTTGTAGCTGTTAGCTTTGACTCTTTAGATATGTATATTTCATCTGGAATACCCCAAAAGATCAGGACTCACTAAGAAGCTATGAGGGAGATGCTTTGAAAGGAGGTAAGATAGACTGCACTGGTATAAAGGGTTAAAGGAAATTATGGAACAAGAAGTGACAGATTGTAGTGGGAGGAGAGGACACAGTAGGAGAAGGAAACTGGGAGGAATAAATAACACTAAAGAAGCCAGATGGTGGTGGCGCACGCCTTTAATTCCAGCACTTGGTAGGCAGAGGCAGGCAGATCTCTGTGAGTTTGAGGCCAGCCTGGTCTACAGAGTGTGGTCCAGAACAGTCAGAGCAACACAGAGAAACCCTGTTTTGAAAAACAAAATGCCAACCAACCAACCAAAAAACGATCCCCCAAAACAAACAACAACAACAACAACAAAAACAAGAGCAAAAAATCCACTGAAGATTTCAAATGGTCAATATGGAAACGAAATACTGTAGAAACTTCTGAAAATATATCTATACACATCAAGAGTTAAGATGGCTTATCATTTAGAACAATTATGCCCTATTAGACACCAGAAGCTAACAAATAAAATGCATAGTTCTAGGAATGGGTTACTGTTTTTGGAGTTGTTAGCCAGGGAGGCCTTAAAACGTATAAACATTACAAACTATTGCTGATTTTCTTGGTTGCTCTCTAGAACGTAATGGTAAGACTCTATTGCTGAAGATACCACATACTTCAATCACGGGACGTCAAACTCGTACTGACCTGGAAGGTCCATCTTTACTGGCTAGCTTTCATAGTGCTTGAAGGTGCTATACATGTTTCCAGAAGAGAACAGTGAACCCCATGAGTGAAAGTCAAGACCTGTCAGTTGATGCAATAGTGGCATGAATTCCACGGGAGTGTGCAACCACTTTCTGGTTGGCTTTAAGGTCCATTCCACAAGAGGACACTATACATAACACCATTATCAGGACAAGAGCCTCTGTTTACAGATCATAGACCCTACTATGAAAATCGACTAATATTTTGCTCCTAAATGAATAAAGTATTCAGCCAACTCCTAAGGACTTATTATATTAAAAATAAGGTTCTCACTTCAGCAGCGCATATACTCAGCGATAAGTGCCTTGCTTAGACATCATCAGAGGAGCTTCCTTCTGCAGCAGATGGGAGCAAATGAAGAGACTCACGGTCTGACAATATACAAAGTGAGGACCTGGGAATGCTCAGCCCTATATGAGATGTCTCTGTCTGATTTCGTCTTTCAGGGCTCAGGGAAAGAGGCAGATAAAGTGGTAAGAACCAGAGGGGATGGTGGACACCAAGAAGACAGGGTCCTTTAAATCAACAGGACTGAAACACAGATGAACTCAGAGACTGGGGCAGCATGCACCGAACCTGCACAGGTCTGCACCACATGGGGTCCTAGAGCTGAAAGGGGAAGTGGGCAGATGGCCCCTTCCTTAACTCAGAAGCTATCTCCAGTTGATAGCCACCAGTAAATGAAAATTGGGTTTTTCCAAGGGAGACTCACTGGGGAAGCAAACCGCTGAAGGGGAGGCTGCATGCCCAGCAGTGGATGCCAATAGAAATTAGCTTAATAGCTTTTCTGGAACTTCCTTGCCTCATAGTATTATGTCAAGGCTGTTTTCTTTTAAATTTTTCTAAAATTCTGTCTTTTTAACTTTGCTTATGCATATTTTATTTCTCTCCTCTCTCTCCCTCTCTCTCCCCTCTCTTACTCTTACACTACAAGACCTTTACATATATACTAAGGCTTCCAGTTTCATGGTTTTATAGTATTCCTGAGTGTGTGAATAAGTATATCTCTGATTCTTGTGCCTTCTCTTCTGTTTTATCCTATTTTTTATCATAATATTGTATTATATTAATAATATTATATCATATTCCCTTAGAATCTTGTTTGTTTTCTAATGAGAGATAAAAATGAATGTATCTGGAAGGAACTGGAGGTGGGAGTAGAAGAAGGGGAAGCCATAATCAGGATATATTATATGAAAAAAATCTGTATTCAATAAAAAGAAAATATAAGGCATGTCTCTGTCCTCATCAGAGAAACCTTTGTTGTAGATGATCAACACCGAGACCCAGCAATGTTGAAGGTGCAGAGAACAAAAGACTATAGGGCATTCATTTCTAAATAGAACACTTATACTGCTATCACCCCCTTCCAAAGAAAGAAGATCTTCTCAGAAGAGGGGGTGGGAAGACTGTAACGGCCAGGGCCTCCTTGGATGACTGACAAGGAAACAGCATCTCCTGGACACAGCAAGGCAGTTGTCCAGATGGACTCACAGCAGCTCTGTGACAGCATGCACAAGACATGGGCAAGCCCAACCAGACCACATCCCAGCATGGACAGAGGAGGTAGACATTAAGCTCCACCCCTCACCAAGGAGCAATTGGCAACCTTTGGCTTCTGGGAGAGGAAGAGTCAGATTTTTTTCCTAGAGTGTATCCTTCAATATGTCAGCCACGCTCCAGTGGGAGGTCACACCTACAAAATTGTTCATGGAGGACAAAGTGGCCTTGATGGGGAAAAATAGGACACAAAGTTGTGTGGGAAGAAAAGGGGGTGGATCTGGGAAGTGCTGAGGGAAGGAAGCTAAGTGCAATTTATATGTTGCATAAATTTACATGCTATATAGAATTCTCAAAGAATTAATTAAAAATGTACATATAATGATATTGAATCAGCCTGTGTTCATGACTGAATCAATGGTTAATGTGTGGATAGCACGTTTTTTCTTTGATTGCATATATTCTGTTGTTACTCACAGACACACAAGAAATAACTATTCAACCTTTAAAGAGAAGCTTACAGCTGGGAAAAACCTGGAGAATGTTATCTCAAGTGAATGCTAGGCACATGAAGACAAACACTGTGTGATCTCACTTTTATTTGCAATTTAATACAATTGAACTCATAGAAGTAGAAGGTCGATGATGCTTGCCAGAGGCTGAGGTGGGCTGGGGTAGAAAACCAGGGCCTGCTATGCAACTGGCCCGAAGTTCTTGTTGCGAGGAATGTGTGTTGAGATACAGTGCACTAGCAGACTTACTAAAATTAATTTAAAATGTCATTTAAAATAAGTGGAAAAAATTAAAAACTTTTAAAAAATAAATGAGGTGATAGATGTAGGGATTAATTCGCTGAAATTTTAGCTCACAAATGTATATGATTAACACAGCAATAAAAGCTCCTCAGGAATTGTTCTAAGTCCTGTGAGATTAATAGGAGGGCAATCTAGATTGGATAGCACATGGGAACTCTACCAATTTTTCAACCTCTCTTGCCTAAGATAATTTCACAATTGAAGGCTAAAGCTATTCAAAGCGACAGCAGTGTAGAAAATGAAGCAGGGGGAGTAAGGGTTGGTATGAGAGCCATTTGGGATAAAAAAAAAAGGGAGAGAGATGAGTCAGTGCAACTGGAGACAGGAGGGGGACAAGAAGAAAAGGCCAGGTTTGGTAGGGGTGGAGACAGGATGACCACAGGGGTGAGGACCAGAGGTGTGACATAATTATGTTCCTCCTTTATAGAGAAAAAATACTTTTTTCTTAACCACATAAGGCCAAGTGTTTGGAGGCATTGCCTGAATTCCTCCCAAAGGAATAAGATGTGTGCAAGATGCACTTTATCCCTCTATCGAAAGGAATGCACACATGTTCCAGGGCCAGGACTCATGAAATGAGCTTACACATCTTCTGATGACACAGAAAGACCATGACCTAAGTTTCTGGGTCCTATGGGAATCACTAGGAGGCATCATGTGACATTTCATGCTTTCTACAAAAGTGGTTGAATTTATAAACTTACTGCCTTAAGAGAATTCCATGCACGGGTGTTGTATAAAACTCCCGCTTCCAGTGTTAGTTCTCGGTGATGCCAGCCTCAGGCAAAAGTCCACTAATGTTTCCCCCTATTATCTTTTGATCAACTGCAGCATCCCTGATTATATCAGAGAGGTTAAAAAGAGGGTTAGTCTTCCCAAAGGAAGACATCCCCATACATACCTTACTGGATACCTTACTGGGGAGTGCCATGGCTAATCTCGGTTGTCTGTTTAATTGGATCTGGATCAGCTAGCTAATGTGTATGCCCCCGGGCTAAACTACACAGGCATTTCCTAGAAGAATTAACTAAAGTGGGAAGACCCTCCCCCAGGGTAGGCAGCATATTCCATCAGCAGCTCAGATATAAAGAGGTTCAGGAGGGGAAGAGGGCTGCTTTTGTTTGCTGTCTCTGTTCCCTGCTGATGTGCCCCTCTATCTTGCTGCTTCCACTGTCTCTGCTTCTATCCCTTAATGATGCTGGAACCCAGCCTTTCAGAGTTACTCAAGACCCGTAGCTCTTCAGGAATTCTCCAGGCCTCTAGCACCAGGTTGGGAATGCTGAGATATCCAGCCTCAGGGATTGAATACCTAATGGGTTCTCACCCTTTCCAGTGTGTGGGGAGCTCTTGTTATAGGACTACCCAGTTTGTACCATGTAATGTATACCCCCATTGCAATATGTATTCATTCTATTGGTTCTTTGCCTCTAGAGAACCCTGACTAATATAGAAGTAGCCATTTCTCTGGGAATGGTTTTTCTTCACCTTTGTTTCACAGTGAGCCATGTAGTGGCACTTAGGTGTGTTATCCCATGTGGTATTTCCCCCACCCCAAGAGACTGTAGCTGTCAGTCCTAAGGATATTGTGTGCTTGGTTTGTGACAATTGAGATAAACTCTGTTCCCCCTGTGCAACATTGCTCAAATAGCTTTCTGATGACTCTGTCCCATTTGATAATAACTTTCTGCAGACCTGGGCCCATTTCCCGCTGCAAACAATATATAATACGCTGCACATCTTAATACACTTGCTTGGCATAAAACAGAGCTTGTGTAAGATCTTCTGACTTCAGCTTTTCAATCTTCTTTTTCTTTTTTTTTTAAAAATAAACATACTTACTTATTTATACCCCAGTCACAGTTTCCCTTTCCTCCTCTTCTCTCAGTCCCTCCCTCTAACCCCCCCTCTGCTCCCACCCCCCCCCCCCCCCAGTCCACTCCTTCTTCATTTCTGTTTAGGAAAATGCAGGCCTTCCATGAATATCAAAACATAGCATATAAAGTTTCAGCAAGAATTTGCAACTCCCCGTGTATTAAGGCAGGCAAGGTAACCTGGTATAAGGAGTAGGGTCCCCAAAACCTGCAAGAGTAGAAGACAGACCCCATTGCCACTGTTAGAAGTCCCACAAGAGGACCAAACTACACAACTGTAACATATGTGCAGAGAGTCTAGGACAGCCCTGTGCAGGCTCCCTGGTTGTCAGTTCAGTCTCTGTGAGCCCTGGTGAGCCCAGGTTAGTTGATTTTGTGGGTTTTCTTATGGTGTCTTGACCCCACTGGCTTCTACAATCCCTTCTCTTCTCCTTTTCTGCAGGATTCCCAGAACTCCACCTAATGTTTCCTGTGAGTCTGCATCTATTTCCATCAGTTGCTGATGATACCTGTCTAATGACAATTGGGCCAAGTACCAATCTGGTCACAGGAGATGGCCAGTTCAGGCTACACAGCTGCTATGGCTAGGAGTCTAAGCTGGGTTATCCTTGTAGATGGGAGATTCTCTTGTGCCAAGTTTTCATCTGACTTCCAAATGAGTAAGATTACCCAGAGTGAGAAAGATAGACACAGTATGTTCTCACTCATAAGTGGATATTTGTAAAATAAAGAATAACTATGCTACAATCCACAGACCCAGAGATACTAGGAAGCAAGGAGGGTTCACGGGGGCACACCCAGATCTCTCTGGGAAGGGGAAATAGAAGAGATTCTGTGAGTGGACTGATGGTGGGTGGGGATGGGAACGTGAGGGGGTGCATCTTCTATCTGCTTTATCTCCTAATTTTTTGGTCACCCCCTCTCAGGCCCTGTCACTGAAGAACTGCTTTCTAGTCCAAGTCATACAATAGCAGTAGAGAAGTAACTGATACACATGCTAAATAAGAACATGTTTACAAATACTCCAACAATGATAGTAAATCCAATACAAAGGGGTGATCAAGTCATCTGAGAAGTGCTCACACCTCCAGGAGAGCAGATCTTAACAGAGACTGGATTTCTCAGCCCTGTTCTCAGATGTATGACCCCAGTGATGACTGACTCACCCACCCAGCCAGTGGAAAAAGGAGCAGTGGAAATCCATTTGTGAGTGACATTATTGCCTGAACTGATAACCAGCGAGAGCTGACTCCGGAATCATGGCTGGATGAAGACACTCCTAGACCGTCAGATTGATAGCAGTGGCACTGAAGCCTGGCTTGTCCTTTGACCAACTTTGTAATCAGGCACGTCTAAAACCCTAACAGAATCTGGCCCACAACTGGCTGGGAAGACTGTTTTCAGACCTTTTCTTCCCAGTCTTTAGCCTCTCAAATGAGTTCCACTTTGCTTCTGGATAGAAAAAGAACAGAAGAAAGGTGTTTTCTGAGAAGGCATCACAAGCAACTACTCTGGGCCGAGCAGCAGGTTTGATTTTAAGAGACTAATGATAGCTTTCGTGGTAGACATTTGACTACCCAACTTAAATTTTCTGAGAGGGTAGCATTCCCAAGGACCTGCAGTGAGTCAGCAAGATTCTGAAGAGAGTGCGTACATTGAAAAAAAAAAAATCACGTACAAGGGAAAAGTGAAAACCTTGTACCCAATAAGAGCTAAATTTAAAAACTGTGCTCAGTGATGGACACATGCCCAGCATATGGGCACGGCTGAGGGAAGACTTCCTGCCCCCACTCCAGACACACGCGTGGCAGATGTTCCATCATCAATGTGAGCGACACAGCCACACCCTCACTGCTTAGTCCACGTGACTGACACACGTTGGATCTCCAGCTTTTAGTTGGGGTAACTCCCACCGATCTCAGACAAACTGGCACTCGATTATTCCCGAGTCCTTTAGAGATACTGCCAGATAAAGTCCTGGTGACTTTCATTTCAGTGCCCTCCCTCCCCGGTGGATTGTGTCAGTGCTTGACATCGGAACCGAACAGCATAAGAAGTGTGGACATCCAGACATGACAAGATGATGACATTTTCTAAAAGGAGTAATACTTCTGAAACAGCCTAAAAGCTTTAGCTATAACATCAGAGTAACCTTTCTTGCTTGTCCTTTTATGGCCAAAGGAAGAGGAAGAGGAGGGTGAGGAGGAGGGAGAGGACAGAGAAGGAGAAAGGACCTCTGTATTTTCTTATTGCATTGGAGTTCTTGGATAGTTACTTAACATAGGATAGATGGCCTCGGACACTCTTAGCATATTCATAAAATATGTACGTAGTTTACAATTCAAATCAAGTATTCAAACCACCCCTACCAGGACTTAGCTGTGCAATCAGTTTATTAAAGTTTTCTATTGACAGGTTCATTAACTGTTGTCTCTTATGAGTGTAGGAGCAGTGTTTAGTCAGACTAGCAGCTGGTAATGCGCTATTTCAACAAATCAAATAGATGGTCATCTTGCATCTATACTTGATGGAGGAAGGTCATTGGCTAATAAAGGCACTGCCCTGGCCCATTTTATTGGTTAGAGGATAGGTGGGAGGAGTAGGCAGAACAGGACGCTGGGAGGAAGAGGAAGTGAGCTCAGAGTCTCGACAGCTCTCCTCTCTGGAGCAGACGCCTGGGAGAGATGCCATGCCCCGCTCACGGCATGAAGCTCCAACCCAGGATGGACTAGGCTAGAATCTCCCCGGTAAGCGCACCTTGGGGTGCTACACACAGATGATTTGAAATGGGCTAAATTAAGATGTGAGAATTAGCCTGTAAGTGCTAGAGCTAAAGGGCCAAGCAGTGCTTAAAAGAATACAGTGTCTGTGTAATTATTTTGGGGCATAAGCTAGCCGAGCAGGCGGCCGGGGTGCTGGGAACGCAGCCCCGCTGCCCCTATTACTTCATATACTGGGTGGGCAGAACAGATGTTGGAAAGGAGCCTGCTTTGAAAATCCCTTTGACAAATAATTTGATAACTTTGGCAGAATTGATCTGTTAATTTGATTCTTAGATTTCTAGGTGATGGAATGGTACCAGATGCCTTGCGAACTGTTAGTGCCCACGTTTAATGGCCTCTTTCCACATCCTGTGCACCCCTCTTCATGAGCTTCATATTGAATTAGATGTAGCTGTTGAGTGAAAGATGTCTTTCATATCTCTGTTTAGTATGAAAACAATAGCAGAAATAAGTATTCAACTATCTAACTTTTGGGGATCGTTCATTTGCTTTGGGCTTGTTTTTAGGCTAGAAGTGAGGTGGCAGATAAAAGGCATCCCCTGGAGACCTGCTAGATTTCCTGTCTCCCCAGAAAACTATGCTCGATGTGTTCCTTTCAGAGAGTGTGGGTGAGTGTGCTGTGTTCTCTAGTTCTGACAAGGTCAAGTCACGCATCTGTTCTGCTCATCTGCTGCACTCTAGGAGGCAGGTCCCCGACCCTATGTGATTCGATTTGCTTCTCATTCCTCAAGGAATTAAGTTTTCATTTGCTGGTTATAAAGAAGAGGAAGGGAAAACATTCGGAAAAACGGAAGTTTCATCTATGGTCTGTATTGGAGCCTAGGATGTATTTTTAGATGCCAGGAAGCAATGCTGGAGTCACAGCTGTTAAAGCAATCATTGTTTCACATCCATGAAGGGATGGAGATTTCCACAGAGCACTTGGTGAAAACACCCAGCCCTGGTAGAATTATCTCTCTTCCTCCTTCTTTTTCTTCCTTTCTTCTCCCCCCCACAACCCTCTTTGCCTCCCTCCCCTGGCCTCTCTTTTCCTCCAGAGTTTTTCTTGTCTCATAGGCCTGGAAATGAAAAACATTTTGCTCTTCTCGTGACTGATGTAGAGAAGAGCGGGAAAGAGGAGGCCTACTATCAGTGTCCACAGCTTATGTTCATGATCCCCAGACTACAGAAAACATGGTTTAGAGTTTGTGTTCCTGAGTCCCATTAACCTGTTCATACAAAGTGCTCCAAAAAGCAAACCCAGAAGAGGCTGTCTAGAACAATATTTAAAAACCTCTGTAGCCATTGATACCTTATTGAGTCTCTGTGGAATAGAAAATGCCTAGGTTTAGCTACTGATTTCCTTTCTGTTTGGATGGCTGTCAGGAGCTGCCATTTCCAGTTGCCTCTGAGAGACAAGACAGTGACAGGCTGGAAACAAGGTAAGGGAGTCGGACCATGACTAAATCCTTGAATGTAGCAAAGGAACATGGAGAAATCAAGGAAAACTTCTGCTGACCCCAGGAGGTTAGACTGTTGCTCTGTTTGCAAGATTTATTCCCTTAACAGACAGGAGGAGGTGATGAAAACAAGCCTCTTATTCATTTGTTCAGGCTGTAAGATATGATAGACTGAAGGACTGCCGTCAACAAAGCTGTCCTAAGTATCCCAACCACAACTGTGACTGTGAAAAGGAAAAAAAAAAGAAAGAGAAAAGAGAAACAAGCAAAGCAGACACAGAACAGAAGAACAAGGTCCAGCACAACTTGGCTGGTCTGTCTTCCTGCGCTCTGTGTGGATGCTGTCCGCATGCACCCTTTATCAACCTCTGTAAGCGTCTTGTATAGGACCAGAGAAAGAGGCCAGGCCATCAGAATGAGCTGCTCTTCCCATTAAAGTGCCCATTTTAATGACACAGTAAAAATTTATTTAGAATAATAACCACAATGCTTTTTCACTTGAAAATTATTTCTTCAAATCTGCTATGAAGCATACTTTGCAAGTTTGTCCTGCAGACATATTTAAAGCATTCACGAGCTCCCTAAGACACTTGCATCCGCTCCCCAACATTGACTTACAATCTAGGAATATGTCTGTTAGAACAGACCAGGCTGTAGCACACCTAGCCCTGAAGACACACAGGGCTATGTTTTAGTTTTGTGAATTGGATTTTAAATTTCCAGAAGCCGTCTTGCTCACAGTCCAATTTCTGTTAAGCACTAATTTAATTTCTTTCAGGTCTCTGGCCTGTGGCTCCATGCTAATTTGTCAGCCTGCTGGTGTCACATTGATTAAGCAGTTATATTCTTAAGGACATTTCAAGTAACAGCAGCTTTATTAGTTGGACAGAGTGCGGATATTCAGCACGTTTAGCATCTCATCCCACACACTCTTATACGCCACTATTTTCGTAAATCATTTCTCACAACAATCTTGTGAGCCAGACTAATGATGTCGTCTGGAAACTCGAGGCTTTAGAAAGGGTACATGATGTGTCCTGAGACATCAGGAGGGGCCAGACTAGAATTCACAGATCTTAGATATCAGGCAGCCATGTCTTATTCCCCACCTGATGCGTCTTCCTGTCTTAATTAGATTGAGTTTAAGTGATACTCCAGGAGGACAGCATGTTTGAGATGGGGATAGAGGCCTGCTCCTGCTGAGAAGGCTATGTGGCTGGGTTTGGGTTCCCATCTCTGCACTTGAAGGCTTGCCTGGTTACAGGAGATGGCCAGTTCAGGCTCCTTATCTGCCATGGCTAGGAGTCTTAGCCAATGTCACCTTTGTAGATTCCTGGGAGTTTTCCTTGTGCCAGGTTTCTACCTAATCCTTAACCCCCTCCCCACTTCCGGTCATCTCTTTCAGAACTGGCTCTCTCCAACCTCCCTCCAACCTAATCCCTCCTGTTCCCATTCCCACTTGCCCCCAGTCCACCTATGAAATCTCACTTTCCCAGGAAGATCTGAGTGTCCTTCCTTGAGTCATCCTGGTTGCCTAGCCTTTCTTGGACTGGGGATTGTAGCATGGTTGTCCTTTACTTTCTAGCCAATATCCACTTATAACTGAGTACATACCACATTTGTCTTTCTGGGTCTGGGTTACCTCACTCAGAATAACTTTTCTGGTCCATTCCATTTGCCTTTTAATTTCATTATGTCATTATTTTTAACAGCTGAGTAACACTCCATTGTGCAAATGTACTATATTTTCCTTATCTGTTCTTTGGTTGATGAACATTTAGGTTTTTTTTTCCAGGTTCTTGCTATTATAAATAAAGCTGCTATGAACCAAGTTGAGCAAGTATCTTTGTGGTATGATTGAGTATCCTTTGTGTATATGGCCAAGAGTGGTAGAGCTGGTAGTGGTATACCAATTCTCAATTTTCTGGAAAATACCATATGATTTCCAAAGTGGCTGTACAAATTTGTACTCCCTCCAGCAATGGGCAAGTGTTCCCCTTGCTCCTCATCCTCTCCAGCATGAGCTGTCACTTGTGTTTTTGATATTAGTCATTCTGATAGGTATAAGATGGAATCTCAGAGGCATTTTTATTTGCATTTCCCTGATGGCTGAGGATGCTGAACTAAGTGTTTCTTGGCCATTTGAGATCCCTTTGTTAAGAATTCTCTGTTTAGATCTGTACCCCATTTTTAATTTGGATTATTTGAGTTTTTTCTTGATGTCTAGTTTCTTGAATTCTTTATATATTTTGAAGATCAGCCTTGTCAGATGTGGGGTTGGTGAAGATCTTTTCCCATTCTGTAGGTTGCTGTTTTGTCCTAATGATGGTGTCTGTTGCCTTATAGAAACTATACAGTTTTATGAGGTCCCATTTATTAATTGTGGATCTTAGTGTTTGCACTATTGGTGTTCTATTTAGGAAGTTGTCTCCTATCCCAATGCCTTCAAGGCTATTCCTCACTTTCTCTTTTATCAGGTTCAGCATATTTGGATTTTTGTTGAGGTCATTGATCCACCCAGACTTGAGTTTTCTGCAGGGTGAAAGATATGGGATCTATTTGATTCTTCTCCATGCCAACATCCAGTTAGACCAGCACCATCTGCTGAAGATGCTTTCTCCCCACCCCCTGTATAATTTTGGCCTCTTTGTTGAAAATAAGGTATCCACAGGTGTGTTGATTGACTTCTGAGTCTTCAATTTGATTCAAATGCCATGCAGCTGTTATTACTAAAGCTCTGTAGAATAGTTTGAAACCAGGAATGATAATACCCCCAGAAGTAGTTTTATTGTAGAGGATTGTTTTAGCTATCCTGGGTTTTTGTTTTGAGATATGAAGTGGAGTACTGTTCTTTCAAAGTCTGTAAGTAATTTGGGGGGGGATTTTAATGGGAATTGCATTGAATCCATAGGTTGCTTTTGGTAAGATGGCCATTTTTCTATGTTAATTCTACTGATCCACATGCGTGGGAGATCTTTCCATCCTCTCCAATTTATTTCTTTAAGAACGTGAAGTACTTGTCATACAGGTCTTTCACTTGCTTGATTAGAGTTACACCAAGATATTTTATACTATTTGTGGCTATTGAGAAGGGTGTGGATTCCCTGGTTTCTTTCTTGGCCAATTTATCATTTGTATTTAGGAGGGCTACTGATTTTTTTGAGTTCCTCTTGTATCTTGCATTTGTACGGAGCTCCCAAAACTGGTAGTTGTAGGAGTTCCTTAGTAGAATTTTTGGAATTCTTCCTTTCCAATTTGTATCCTCTTTTAGTTGTCTTATTGCTCCAGCTAGAACTTCAAGTACCATATTGGATAGATACAGAGAAAGTGGGCAGTTTTGTATTGTTCCTGATTTTAGTGGAATTGCTTGAGTTTCTCTCAATTTAACTTGGTGTTGGCTGTTAACTTACTGTACATTGTTTTTTTATGTTTTGGACTTTAAGTTTTCTCATAAATTTTCAATTCTTTACCCAAAGATACTGATTTAATTGATTTTTAAGAATTTATTTAGAATTAATTCTACCATTTATTGTATATGTCAGAAGTACCAAGCCCACCACTGGCCCCCAGGAGTCTTAGGATGAACAGGACACACTTTGCTCTCAACGAAATGTATTGCTTATATTAGATTATTTAAGTTCAGAATAGCATGTTCTCATTAGCTTGCTTATTTTACTTACAGTATCAGATATTTTGCTTTTGATTAGTTAATGTTCTTGTCCATTTCCATGAACGGTTGCCTTTTCTTTGCTTCCTCAATGTTGTTATCATGCCTGCATTAGTGCTTGACATACTTGTGGACATTAATAAAAGAGTAACATATATTTAGCAAATACAAGTACAAGGTACTAAGTCTCAGTGATTTTGAGAAGACCATGTCTCTTTTTCTGTAAAAGCTTTGGTATATTAACAGAGTCAAAGGACAGTCTCTGTTTCATTCTGTTTACTTGTACTGCCAGAGAAGAGATTTCAGAACATCTGTTAAAACCCATCCAAATCTGTAATGTTCTAATGATTTCCACAAACTCTCAGTGGGGCAAAATGCTTTCCCAAGAATCCCATCGAATCACTCTGAGTTGAACAGATAGAAAACATTTCCTTGTGGATGAGCCATACCATTCTTCATAGCCCAGTGTTTGAAAACATCTGTGTGTCACTTTACCTTGAAAGACACAACTGAAGAGTTTAAACCGCTTGTCAAGTGGTCCTTGACAAAATTCTCGGTGGTGAGTACTTCTACCATTTGGAGAAGTTCTGTCATCAGAGTTAACTTTGGCCTCCCACATGACTCTTCCTGCAGAAATTCCAACTGATGGTTGGTTGTCTCATGGTTCTGACACAAGGGTGGGAAGCCAATGTGGGAAGCCACATCATTCAACTATGTGCTCCGAGCTTTTGACTTACACCTTGATTCTGTGCATGGATGATGTGCGTGCATCCCCACACACAGTTGTGCACCTCTGGGGAGAGAATGTTATTCAGTCATTGTACACATCTTTCTGCTTTAGACAGTTCCTGGTTTTGGCTGACCCAGATGGTAAGAATACTATTAGGAAAACTGTCGTGTTTTGACTGCTGAGACTATCACAGCAAGATTCATGAACTATGCTGTATATCTAGAAGGCACCACTAAGATTTATATCTTTTAGGTTTTTGTATATGAGACTTTCATAACAAGTTGCCTAGGTCTTGGTGTTGACATAAGGCACCTTCCTGCACTGGCGTAGCAACATTCTCATGAGACTACTTATTTTGCTTATGAAATATAAAACTCTAAACAATGATGAATGGCCTGGTGAGAAGAGATTCTTTAATAATCCAATAATTTCATTAAATGGTCTGTCCCTGAGTGTAATACAGGTGGACGGAGCCCTGGTGTGGGCTGGATTTAAGTCCCCCATTGTTAAAACAAGAAAGACCATCTTTGTTTCATTCATGCTTCTCTATTTTTTTTTCTTCAAGGCAAAATCAAGTCTTGCAGCATACAAAATCCAAGAAACAGAGTGGATGATGCTAGATGCCTTCTTGTGTCTCAGTTGTCCTTTTCAAAGCCCGGTCAACGTCCAGGCGATGACTTGCCCTATTTGCTTACGAGGTAGGCTTGAGCGTTATTTATGTTACCTTCTGCTATTTAACTTTCTGTTTCAATAGGTTCTTGTTCTTTGAAAATTCATACTGTTTTAAAGTATGCATTTGTGTATTCGAGTGTTCATACATGTCTTTGTGTGTGTGAGTGTGCATACATCTCTCTTCAGTTCTCTCTCTCTCTCTCTCTCTCTCTCTCTCTCTCTCTCTGTGTGTGTGTGTGTGTGTGTGTGTGTGTGTGTGTGTGTGCATGTGAATGCTGGTGTCTGGAGAGGCCTGAGTCATCAGATTCTTTGGAGCTGTAGGTCAGGTGATTATTAGTCCACCCAGTTTGGGTACTCAGAACCTAACCCGGGTCCTCTGCAAGAGTTAAGATATGCTTTTAGCCACAGAGGCATCTTTCCATTTGCTCTTCGTAAGTACTTCTCTAACAGAGAATTAACTATATGTAACAAATAGAAGCAAGGATGATTACAGCACAGAGATTTATTATAGCTGAAAACAACTCATTATTCAAAACCTCTTTTTGAGAACTCATCAAAGAAACGATCAGCCCAAGACCAAAGTACAGAAGTCCTGGAAATATAGCTGGAACCAGCACAAATGTGTCTTCATGTATCTCATTAGTACTGGTCTCTCAAAGACAAAGTCCTAGAGAAGCAAACTGATTTATTTACATTTATTTACTTAAGCAAAAACCTTAAAGCAGATAAAGCATCAAATTGATAAGTTACATTTTTATAGATAAATTTGTGCATCTGTATATTTGACTTGTGGTCTCCGTTAGAGTCTTGTGATTGTCAAGAAAATGTTAATGCAAGGCAATTAAGAATTGTACAGTGAACAATGCGCTCCTTATTTATTTTTGTCAGGGCTAGCTAAAAACAGCTTGTGATACTAATGGATCCTAATAGGGAAGTAGCTATTAATTAAATAAATAGCCTGTTAGACTGAGACATGAAGTGTCTGTACAAAAACAGTGCGCTAATATTGTTAAAGAACAGTAATTAACTCAAGCCTTTAGTGGTGGCATAGATATTTATATTTGATTTTGCAGATATTTGTGTCTGTGATGTCAAATTAATTAGATTAAGCCTGGAAGCATGTTTTAGAATAAAAGAAAAATAGCGGTCGTGCTCCAAACTCATAGAAGATACACTGAATTTGGAAAAACCTAGATATAAATAAAATTAAATGTCTGATTTCCCATGTCAACATATTGGGAGTGTTTTCAGACATAAATCATAAATTCCTTACCACTTTTATTACCATCCACCATGCCTTATATTGTTGATGCTACTATATAAATGGCACAGTGCTGGAGTAATAACACCGAGAATATAAATCCAGGTCTCCACATAGGAAGCCAGTGCCCAGAGTTGGTATATGGATTTCTCAAAGAAATCTTTGCCAAAACAGCTCGAGGTGAGCAAAGTGTTTACTCCCCCTATAACACAAACGCAGAATGAGAAACACGAATGAGAAAGTAGAAGAAATCTTGGGGACAGGGTGTTCTGGCAATTTTTGTGTAGGCGAAGAATTTGAAGTTCATGTCGAATATACCTACACAAAGGACAGTGGCGATGGCCAGGTGGGGACCATGGCTTAAACGAAGCACATTATGAACATTCTGGGTAAGGTTGGATAAGGGATTTACACAGTTATGACCACATTGTATGTGTTCTGTGAAAATGGATTTGGTACTCCTGGGGAGAACATCATAACCAAGGGGTTTATTTATTTATTTTTTTAATTTTAATTTTATTTTTTGAGGATTGATCAGACTGGGGTGGCCAGGGAGATTTGAGAATGGCAGTGTAGGCTAGAGGCAGCAAGACTGCCTAAAGCCTCTTGTGGGAGAGAAGATGTGAGGTGAAAGGCTGGAGAGACGGTTCAGTGGTTAGGGGCACTTGCAGAGGACCCAGGTTCAGTTCCCAGCACTCATATGGTAGTTTGGAAACATCTGCAACTCCATTTGCAGTGCATCCAAATCCCTGTTCTGGCATTTGAGAGCACCAGGAATACATGTAGTGTGTGTGTGTGTGTGTGTGTGTGTGTGTGTGTTTGCAGATATATAGTCATATAAAAATAAATACATCTTTATAAAAAAGGTGATGTGGATATGTTTTCCTAACCTCATTTTCACCTTCTTAGGGCAAATGCAATGGCTTGCTTCTGCTCATTTGGCCTGTGATATATAATACAGAAGGTGCTGACCTTTTGATATTCGCATTGGACCTCCTGGAATAAGAATGCCTTGTGAATAAACAAGTCAAAGAAACCTAAGGAGATTCAAGTAGCGGTCATTCTACTGTGAGGTGATAAATTTTTTTTTTTTTGAGCCGTACTTATTTTATTTCATCTTAAGTCTGAATTAAATAAATTTATTCTTTTTTTTATATAATTTTTTTATTAAGAAAAGAAGAAAAAAAACATAAACAAAAAACAAGTTTCCACCTCCTCCCAGCCTCCCATTTCCCTCCCCCTCCTCCCACCCTTCTCCCCCTCCTCCCACCCTTCTCCCCCTCCCCCCACTCCTCTCCCCTCCCTCTCCAGTCCACAGAGCAGTCCAGGTTCCCTGCCCTGTGGTAAGTCCTAGGTCCTCCCCCCTCCGTCCATATCTAGGAAGGTGAACATCCAAACTGGCTAGGCTTCCACAAAGCCAGCACATTAAGTAGGATCAAAACCCCGTGCCATTGTCCTTGGCGTCTCATCAGCCCTCATTGTTCGCCATGTTCAGAGAGTCCGGTTTTATCCCATGCTTTTTCGGTCACAGTCCTACAGGAGATGGGCACAGGAGATCGCTTCCTATGTATAACCCCAGAAGCACAGACATTAAGGGCAACATTGAATAAATGGGACCTACTTAAACTGAGAAGCTTCTGTAAAGCAAAGGACATAGTCACTAAGACACAAAGGCAACCTACTGACTGGGAGAAGATCTTCACCAACCCCACAACAGACAAAGGTCTGATCTCCAAAATATATAAAGAACTCAAGAAACTAGACTTTAAAATGCTAATTAACCCAATTAAAAAATGGGGCACTGAACTGAACAGAGAATTCTCAGCAGAGGAAGTTCAAATGGCCAAAAGACACTTAAAGTCGTGCTCAACTTCCTTAGCAATCAGGGAAATGCAAATCAAAACAACTTTGAGATATCATCTTACACCTGTCAGAATGGCTAAAGTCAAAAACACCAAGGATAACCTTTGCTGGAGAGGCTGTGGAGGAACGGGTACCCTCATCCATTGCTGGTGGGAATGCAATCTTGTGAGGTGATAAATTTTGTGATCGATTGAGGCTTAGCTTAGTCCCAGGAAATCATTATTGAGTTACTTGGTAATAACAGCTCAAGGTGAGCAAAGTGTTTACTCCCCCTATAACACAAACGCAGATCACCATCTTCCTGGGATCTGGACAAACAAAACCTCGGTTTTAATTAAACTGTGATTGCATTAATTGGAAGTCTCTGCATTGTGTGATAATCACCGACTTGGATGTTATTTATTTCTTCTCAGATTTCTAATTTGTCTTCCTTTTCTGTAAATGTAAAAATTCTCTTGGCTTTTTAATTATAGGAAACATTGAGTTAGCAGGGTTAGATGAAATCATGGAAGTCTGAATTTTTCGTTTTCCCTCCAACTACATTTTAGATTCTCAAGATAAGCTTTTATGGTGATACATGTCTCTCTCTCTTTTTTAAATCATGCACTTTAAAAAATTGGTAATAAGAGCAACTAACAATGTTAACAGCACTGACAACATCATGTCTGCTTTCCCAGAATTTATGTTGTGCTGAATGTTCACAGCTCTCTATGTTAAAGGATTATTCTTTGCTTTTATTAGTTTCACCAAGTAAGCTTTCCGATTCAATTGGTTTATTGTCATATCTGTCACACGGTCTGATTAATTAATGGCAATTCAAATATTTGCTAAGTCTATAGAAATGCTGAATGTGTTTTGTTTTGTTTTGTGGCTGCGGGGATGAAATGGGGTCACCACCTAAAAGATCTTTTCTTCTTGGTTTTGCCCCTTAACTTTATTTTTTATAGAAACTAGTTCTCCTAGGGGTGATGGTTCACAGAAACTGGAAATGTATGTAGCAATTTCTCTTCAGCAGATAGTGTCCCTAGTTTTATTGACCTCATCCCCAAGATACGCTAACTGTGAGCAAATAATTAACAATTTGTGTCCCTTAATACTGTGCAAAGCACTTTCCAAAAAGTACTTTGAAATGAGTATCTAATAAAAGCTTAGAATAAGTCCAAAGTTGGGATCAAGTTTGAGGGCTAAGCAGTTCACCCCAAGCTCTTTGCATCTCTCTGGGTGGCAGGGTAGGCTTTTTTCCTTCAAGGTGTCCAGGCAAAACAATTCTGGTGCAGCCTCTAGTGGGTCCACTTTCACACTAATATCCCTTATGACCAAGAGAAAAATAATTTGACTCGTATATAATCTGATTCTTCCTCATCTGTGCTGAAACACTTAATGACCCAATATCTTTTCTCAGCAAGGCTAAGGGTATTCTGTCAAAACAGCATGATGAATTATGTGCTCGGTGACCTTCTGTGAGAGAGGCTGGGATGTTTCGTGTGTCAAGCTTGCCATCCCCACAGTGAGATGAAGGCTCCCAGAGGAAAGGTCCTCCTGCCTGTACCTGCTTGCAGAGGGCCCCTCTGTCCAGGAAGGGATTAGCCAAGGGTTTGGAAATAAGGGCCATACTGGTCTTAAGGGATTAGATATAAATGATGAAAGTCTAATAGTCTAATAAAAGAAGAAACTATGGCTAAAATCTCTCCCCTTTGCTCAGGAGTCACTACTCACAGGGCTCTTACAAGATCAGCTCAAAGGAAAATGTACATTTCTTTGCAAGGCTTCCTCTGATCCACAGCACAAACTGGAGTGCAGTTTATCATTTTATTTATTTATATCTATTTTTAAGCATTTACTTGTTGCCCTCCCCCTCATAAGTCTTTGAGAAACAAAAACATCACAGCACACAGCACACAAAAGGAGCTCACCACATTCCAAGGGCCTTGGAGACTGCTCAGGTAGAAGGAACAGCTCTCTGCTATGAAGGGATGTTGTTTATAGTTCTTTCAGCCAGTTTCAAAACAAGGTTGCCTCGAGTTTGTGCAGAAATAGGACTAGGAAGCTCACAGGCAACATTGTGCCTTGAGCCCAGACAAACTTGGAACACGTTTATTCACGAGGAATTCTGCCACCAAGTTTTGAAAGTGCCATATTTTAAATGTCGAAGCTGTAAAATTCCTATGTTTGTGCTACCCATGCTGGCATTCCCATCTTCAGGGTACCTAATCATGATATTAGATTACACCATTCTTTCAAATCCCCTGCTGTAGCAATGTTTCATTTATATTTTAATACATTAAGCTTGCCTGAAGACCAGAGAATAAAACAGCCCCACTGGTCAGCCTCATAGACCAGGCAGTGGTAGCACACACCTTTAATCCCAGTAGCCACACTAGTTTGCCATAGAAACCAGATGGTGCACATCTTTAATCCCAGCCCTAAGAGGAATATAAGATGGGAGGAGACAGCTCTCAGACAGTCTTTTTCTGAGGATTCCTGGAGGCAGGATCGCCATTTCAGACTGAGGTAGAGTCAGTGGCTGATTTTTTTGCTTTTCTGACCTTCAGATTGAACCCCAATATCTGTGTCTGGGTTTTTATTAATTGTGCTGAACCTTGCACCTGGCAAAGTACCTAGATTTGAGAAGACATTAGCAAAATAGTTTTGAATGAATGAATAAATAAATGATTAAATAGATATAGAACAGGCTGGCATTTGGTAGATTTTCTGTAAAGACTGAATCCATCCTTTTATGTTCTGTTCTACTGGCTTGTTAGAAATTTAGTAAAATGACTTTATTCAAGACTTTATAATGAAGGTTATAAGGTGGGGTAAATAAAGTGGAAAACCTAATGAGCTGAACCCTGAACTTTTATACAGTGGATTTCTGCCAGGATACTGAGCCAGGCTGAGGGGGAGACTGGTAAGGGAGAGCCAATGAAAATGCTCAATTCGTTGGTCAATGTGAGGACACTAAAGGGATAGTGAACAAAGTTAAATCAGGAGATAACGCAGATGCAAGGTGTTTCCCTCATACGGGTTAGCTTGGATTGCTGCAGGTTCCTCTCTGACCAAGATGTCCTTCATTTTGGAACTAAGTCACACACCACTGAGATGTGATGGGCATTCTTACCAGCTCGGAGCCTTCTGCTCTTTGCTAGACAACAGCTCTTCTCTACTTATTTCTCCATCTCTTGTTTCAATTTTTCATGCATTTTAGTGTTAGTGTGTATTTGTATTTTTCTTATTGACATCATAATGTAATTAGAGATTTTGTCCCTGCCAAACTCCTCTCATATGCTCCTCCCTAGTCTCCTTCAAATTCATGGCCTCTTTTTTAAACTGCTAGTGCATATATATATATTTACCAAATAAAAGTTGTTCAGTCCATGTAACGCTGTCTGTGTATTTTCAGGGTTGAATGTTTGGCACTGGATAGCCAATCGGTGTGTTCTTCCCTAGGGAGGACTATCTCCCCTATTCTTAGTTTTCTCAGTTGCATAGAGTTCTTTGCATAGGGCTGAGGCTTTTGTGTAGGTGTAGGCTTTTTTCCATGTGGTTTGGCATGTTCTTTGATGTCATTCTCGTTTAGCTCATGTTTGGACACTTATGTTGGTGAGTCTTTATGAGTGTAGCTTCTGATATTGCAAGGAGACAAAATCTCACTGCAAACTCACTCACTGATCTGCTGCTTCTAACTATCCTTTGCCCCCCATCACGACCTTCATCCATGTTTCTTAGCCTTAGTTTCAGGAGTGGTTTGGGACTGGGCTCCATAACTCTGCATTTTGATTGGTTGTAGTTTTTTTTTATAGCGATATCTATCTGTTTGTGGAGAACTTTCTTTGATGATAGGTGAAGACTATACTTATCTATCTGTAGAAAGACAATGTTAATAGATTGTTGTTAGGGAACATGCTGGTTTAGTCAATTAGAAGTTGTAGATTCTTCTCTAATAACCAGGACTTCACTGGCACTGAGTAGTGAAACCTGGGTTTCCAGAACTCAGCAGTTTCTCTTTTGTTGAGCAAGTTTTAGGTCAAATTAGAAAACAATTGGTAACCACCAATGTATGTGTGGCACTACTGTGCATCCTCAAGAGTACCAAGTTATGCTGGGTGTCCATATGGTTCATAGGAATCATAGCTGTGCAGGACTGTTAGTTATCTCCCTCCTTTGGAAGCTCACACGATGACGTCGGGGCCATGAAAGCTAGTTATAAGGGAGGGAGTTCAGGTAAGTTCCAACTTCTGGGTCTCTGGGCCTTGTGTCTGAAGTGTGTGTAACTTCAGCAATAAGGACTTACCTTTTACCTTGCGGATGTAACCAAGGGCAACAGCAACAGGCTGTATGTTTCTGGAGTTTCTTGAACAACCCTGGCCAACCAATCGAAAGAACTCTTTTCGTGTCTGATACTGATTACTGGAGTTTTGTTAGATGAGCTTCAGCTCTTGGAGAGAGCATTGCCAGCCCAGGTGAGAAAAGTTCATTAAATGTATGTGTGTATGCATATATGCATATGCATATTTATTAAAGGAATTATGTATATTACAGAGTTTTAAGGTAAGTCGTTAATAGTATGATTTCTTCTGGCTTTTTTCAGACATCCTTATTATACTGTACCCATATTCCTCCTCCTTCTGTATTTATCTACCTCCTTCTTCCACAAAGGGCCTCCTTGTCTGCATTTACCCATCAGACCACTTGTATCCTGGTATTCGCCTTTCCCTTCTCCCCACTTCTTTTGTGTTTGCCTCGTTCCCTTTCCCTAGGAGCCCCCTTTTCCACATTCCCCCATCAGATCACCTGTATCCTTCATTCCCATTTACCTCCTTTTACATTACTTGTGTTTATTTTTGTCACCCCCCCCATCCCCCGCCGAAAGGAGTCCCTCCTTGCCATTTCCCTGATCGGATCACTTCTACCCTGATATTCCTTTCTCTGTTGTTTCCCAATCCACCTATCCTGGCAATGGTCCAATTTCACCTTCCTGGTTTCTGTAGTTACTACCGGCCATGCACACACATCTGATGATTTGGACCTTAGAAACCTCCAATGAGATAACAAGCCACCTTTGTCTTTGTGGGTCTCTGTCACCTCACTCATTATGATCCTTTCCAGTTCCATTAATTTACCTGCAAGGTTCATGATTTCCTTTATCTTTAAATTTGAAAGATTTCCATAGTATATATGAACCACATTTTAATTATCCATCAGTTCATCAATTTGGCTGTAGAACATTTAGGTTGCCCCTCTCCTGTTTTTTTAAACCTATTGTGAAGAGAGCAGCAATGAACATGGCTGAGCAGGAACCAGTGGAGTAGGATGTCAAATCCTTTGGGCATTTGGCAAGAAGTGGTATAGCTGGGCCGTATGACAGATTTATTTTTATCTTTTTGAGCATTTGTCACACTGATTTCCATAGTGGCTGCATCAGTTTGCAATATCAATAACTGAATGAGGGTTCTCCCTTCTGCCACCCTTCCCAGCATTTGCTGTCAGTTCTTCTACTGATCTTTCACATCCTGACTGACATGAGATGATATTTCAAAGTTGTTTTGATTTGCACTTCCCTAATTATGAAGGTTAGGAACATTTTTAAAAAGCTATTTCTTAGCCATCTTTTTCTTCTTTTGCTATTCTCGATTCAGATCCCAGGCTAATTTTTCAAACGGGTTATTTTGGTTGTTGATTTGTGTTTTGACTCTTTGTTTCTGAGTTCTTTTTATATTCTGGATATTAATCCTCTGTCAGATGTTTAGCTGGCAGAGATTCTCTGCTGCCCTGTGCGGATGCTTGTCATCTGGCTGTTTCTTTAGCGGTACAGAAGCTTTTCTGCTTTAGGAAGTCCCACTTGACAATTGTTGGCTTTAATTATTTGGCAAATGTAGCCCTAATCAGAAAGTCATTTGCTGCACCTACATCATGCAAGTGCTGCCTATGTTTTCTTCTAGAGGTTGCAATCTTTCAGCTTTCACTTTTAGATCTTTAATCTATTTGGAATTTGTTTTTGTGCAACGTGATAGATAGGAGTCTAATTTTATTCTTTGCCATGTGAACATTCAGTTTTCCCCAGCACCATTTTTTGAAGAAGCTTTATTTTCTCTAGCATTTGTTTTTGTGGCCTCTTTTTCAAATATTAAGTAGTTGAAGTTACATGCTCTCATGTCTGGATCTTTGATTTTGCTCCATTGGTCTACATGTCTGGCTTTGTTTGTTTGTTTGTTTGTTGTGCCAGGGCCAAGTGTTCACTACTGTGACTATAGTACAGCTAAGATCTGGGATAACAGTACCATCAGCATTGTTCTCTTTGCTCAGAACTGTGTGGCTCCCTGGACTCTTTTGTGGTTCCATAAGAATTTTAAAATATTTCTGTGAAGACTGAGATGAGTTTGATTAGAACTGTATTGAATCTGTAAATAGCTTTTGGTAGAATGGTCATTTTCACAATGTTAATTCTACTAATATAGGAGCACAAAATGTCTTTCCATTTTCTGTTGTCTTTATCTCTTTAGAGGTTTCAAGTCTTCATTTCCTTGAATAGGCTTATTCCTGGGTATTTTAGTTTCTTTGGGGCACTGTGAATGGGAGTGTATCTGTCATCTCCTTTCCTGTGTGTTTGTTGCTGATGTATAGGAAAATAATTGATTGTTCAAGTTGATGCTGTACCTGCCACATTGATATATATATATATGTATATACACATATGTACACACACACATATACTTGCTTCTGATAGAATTTTGGGGATATTTAATATATAGTATCATATCATCTGGCAATAAAGAAGGAAAAAGTAGGTATAGTGGACATTTAGTTCCTGACTTTACTGGAACTGTTACAAGCTTTTCTCCATTTAGGATGATGTTGGATGTACATTTCTTGTATATGGCTTTTATTGTGTTGAGGTAGGTTCTCTCTATACTTATATTCTCTAGGACTTTTATATCAAGGCATTTGGAATTTTGCCAAAAGTCTTTTCAGTGTTTATTAAGAGGAACATGTGATTTTTTTTATTTTTAAGATAATTTAAGTTTTTTTTTGTTTTCAGTTTATTTTTTAATTATTGACTTGCATATGCTCTCCATTTAGGGGGTAAAGGTAACTTGGTCTTGCTGCATAATCTTTTTGATGCATGTTTTAATTCTGTTTGAACCTATATTATTGATTTTTTGAGTGTTTTTTGGCCTGTAGGTTTGTGTGTGTGTGTGTCTTTATCTGGTTTTAGTATTAAAGTGACATTGGCTTCACAGAACAAGTTGAGAGTGCTACTTTAATTTTTTATTTGTTTGGTTTTTTTGTTTGTGTTTCTGGTTTTTTAGCTGGAAGACTTTTATTACTCTTCCACTCTCTTCATTTGATATAAGTCTCTTTACATTATTGACTTCTTGGTTTTATTTTGGTGTTTTGGCTGAATATAGAAAATCATTCACTTCTTTTATATTTTCCAGCTTCACAGAGTAAAGGTTTTTAAAATATTCCATTATACTACTCTAAATTTCTTTGGTGTCTGTTATAATGTTTCCTTTTTCATTTCTGGTTCTGTCAATTTGACTCCTCTCTTTCTTTCTTTTGGTTAGTTGAGCCGAGGGTCTATCAATTTTGTTTGTCTTCTCAAAGAACCAGCTCTTAAATTTGTTCAATTTTTCTATTAGTTTTATCTCAATGATTTCTGCTCTGAGTTTTATTATTTCTTACCATTAATTGGATTTGGATTTGATTTGGTTTTGTTTTTCCAACTTTTTTTTTATAATTTTTTTTATTAAGAAAAGAAGAAAAAAACATAAACAAAAAACAAGTTTCCACCTCCTCCCAGCCTCCCATTTCCCTCCCCCTCCTCCCACCCTTCTCCCCCTCCTCCCACCCTTCTACCCCTCCCCCCACTCCTCTCCCCCTCCCTCTCCAGTCCACAGAGCAGTCCAGGTTCCCTGCCCTGTGGTAAGTCCTAGGTCCTCCCCCCTCCGTCCATATCTAGGAAGGTGAACATCCAAACTGGCTAGGCTTCCACAAAGCCAGCACATTAAGTAGGATCAAAACCCCGTGCCATTGTCCTTGGCGTCTCATCAGCCCTCATTGTTCGCCATGTTCAGAGAGTCCGGTTTTATCCCATGCTTTTTCGGTCACAGTCCAGCTGGCCTTGGTGAGCTCCCAGTAGATCAGCTCCACTGTCTCAGTGGGTGGGTGCACGCCTCGTGGTCCCGACTTCTTTGCTCATGTTCTCCCTCCTTCTGCTCCTCATTGGGACCTTGGGAGCTCAGTCCAGTGCTCCAGTGTGGGTCTCTGTCTCTGTCTCCATCCATCACCAGATGAAGGTTCTATGATGATATGCAAGATATTCGTCAGTATTGCTCTCGGATAGGGTCATTTCAGGTTCCCAATCCTCAGCTGCCCAAGGAACTAACTGGGAACCTCATGTTGGGCACTTGGGAGCCCCTCTAGGGTCAAATCTCTTGCTCACCCTAAAGTGGTTCCCTTAACTAAGAATTGTGGTTCCGTGCTCCCCTATCCACCTTTCCTTTATCCCAATTCTCCTGATTCCCCAAGTCCCCCCTCCTTCCCTTCTACCTTTTCTCTCCCCATCTCCCCTTACCCCCATCCCACCCCACCCCCAAGATCCTAATTTTCTCCCCGGCAATTGGGTCTACTTCCCTTAGCCAAGAGGATAACTATATGTTTTTCCTTGGGTTCACCTTCTTACTTAGCTTCTTTAGGTTCACCTATTGTAGACTCCGTGGCCCTAATTTATGGCTAGAAACCAATTATGAGCGAGTACATCCCATGTTCATCTTTTTGGGTCTGGGACACCTCACTCAGGATAGTGTTTTCTATTTCCATCCATTTGCCTGCAAAATTCGAGAAGTCATTGTTTTTTACCGCAGCGTAGTACTCTAGCGTGTATATATTCCATACTTTCTTCATCCATTCTTCCATTGAAGGGCATCTAGGTTGTTTCCAGGTTCTGGCTATTACAAATAATACTGCTGTGAACATAGTTGAACAAATGCTTTTGTCATATGATAGAGCATCTCTTGGGTATATTCCCAGGAGTGGTATTGCTGGGTCCAGGGGTAAGTTGATCCCGAATTTCCTGAGAAACCGAAACACTGACTTCCACAGTGGTTGCACAAGATGGCATTCCCACCAGCAATGGATGAGGGTACCCGTTCCTCCACAGCCTCTCCAGCAAAGGTTATCCTTGGTGTTTTTGACTTTAGCCATTCTGACAGGTGTAAGATGATATCTCAAAGTTGTTTTGATTTGCATTTCCCTGATTGCTAAGGAAGTTGAGCACGACTTTAAGTGTCTTTTGGCCATTTGAACTTCCTCTGCTGAGAATTCTCTGTTCAGTTCAGTGCCCCATTTTTTAATTGGGTTAATTAGCATTTTAAAGTCTAGTTTCTTGAGTTCTTTATATATTTTGGAGATCAGACCTTTGTCTGTTGTGGGGTTGGTGAAGATCTTCTCCCAATCAGTAGGTTGCCTTTGTGTCTTATTGACTATGTCCTTTGCTTTACAGAAGCTTCTCAGTTTAAGTAGGTCCCATTTATTCAATGTTGCCCTTAATGTCTGTGCTTCTGGGGTTATACATAGGAAGCGATCTCCTGTGCCCAGCTCCTGTAGGGTACTTCCCACTTTCTCTTCTATCAGGTTCAGTGTGTTCGGGCTGATATTGAGGTCTTTAATCCATTTGGACTTGAGTTTTGTGCACGGTGATAGATAAGGGTCTATTTTCATTCTTCTACAAGATGACATCCAGTTGTGCCAGCACCATTTGTTGAAGATGCTTTCTTTCTTCCATTGTATACTTTTAGCTCCTTTATCGAAAATCAGGTGTTCATAGGTTTGTGGGATAAAATCCGGGTCTTCTATACGATTCCATTGGTCGACTTCTCTGTTTTTATGCCAGTACCACACTGTTTTCATTACTGTAGCTCTGTAATAGAGTTTGAAGTCAGGGATGGTAATGCCTCCAGAAGATCCTTTATTGTATAGGATTGTTTTGGCTATCCTGGGTTTTTTGTTTTTCCATATAAAGTTGATTATTGTCCTCTCCAGATCTGTGAAGAATTTTGATGGGATCTTGATGGGGATTGCATTGAATCTATAAATAGCCTTTGGTAGAATTGCCATTTTTACTATGTTGATCCTCCCAATCCAAGAGCAAGGGAGGTCCATCCATTTTTTGGTATCCTCTTCAATTTCTTTCTTCAATGCCTTAAAGTTCTTGTCAAAGAGATCTTTCACTTCCTTGGTTAGATGTACCCCAAGATATTTTATGCTGTTTTTGGCTATTGTGAATGGTGAAGCTTCTCTGATTTCCCTCTCTGCTACCATATCCTTTGTGTATAAGAGGGCGACTGATTTTTTGGAGTTGATCTTGTATCCTGCCACATTACTAAAGCTGTTTATCAGCTGTAGGAGTTCTTTGGTGGAGTTTTTGGGGTCGCTTATGTACACTATCATATCATCTGCAAATAACGAAAGTTTAACTTCTTCCTTTCCAATTCGAATCCCCTTGATTCCATTATGTTGTCTTATTGCTATTGCTAGAACTTCAAGCACTATATTGAAGAGGTATGGGGAGAGTGGACAGCCTTGTCGTGTTCCTGAGTTAAGTGGGATGGCTTTGAGTTTCTCTCCGTTTAATTTGATGTTAGCTGTCGGCTTGCTGTATATAGCTTTTATTATATTTAGGTATGACCCTTGTATCCCTAATCTCTCCAAGACTTTTAACATAAATGGATGTTGAATTTTGTCAAATGCTTTTTCAGCATCTAATGAAATGATCATATGGTTTTTTTCTTTCAGTTTATTTATATGCTGGATTACATTGATAGATTTTCGTATGTTGAACCAGCCCTGCATCTCAGGAATGAAGCCTACTTGATCATAATGGATAATTTTTCGGATGTGTTCTTGGATTCGATTTGCCAGTATTTTGTTGAGGATTTTTGCGTCGATATTCATGAGTGAGATTGGCCTGTAGTTCTCTTTCCTGGTTGAGTCTTTGAGTGGTTTTGGTATCAGAGTAATTGTGGCTTCATAAAAGGAGTTTGGTAATGACCCTTCTGTTTCTATCTTGTGGAATACATTAAGGAGTATAGGTATTAGATCTTCTTGGAAGATCTGGTAGAATTCCGCATTGAAACCATCTGGTCCTGGGCTTTTTTTGGTAGGGAGGTTTTTGATAACCTCTTCTAATTCTTCGCGACTAACAGGTCTATTTAGATTGTTCACCAGGTCCTGATTTAACTTTGGTATATGATATTTATCTAAAAAAGTATCCATTTCCTTTACATTTTCCAATTTTGTGGCATATAGGCTTTTGTAGTAAGATCTAATGATTCTCTGAATTTCCTCTGTGTCTGTGGTTATGTCCCCCTTTTCATTTCTGATCTTATTAATTTGCAAATTCTCTCTCTGCCGTTTGATTAGCTTGGATAGTGGTTTGTCAATCTTGTTGATTTTCTCCAGGAACCAGCTTTTTGTTTCATTGATTTTTTGTATTGTTTTCTGTGTTTCTATTTTGTTGATTTCAGCCCTCATTTTGATTATTTCCAGTCTTCTACTCCTCCTAGGTGAGTCTGCTTCTTTTTTTTCTAGAGCTTTCAGGTGGGCTGTTAAGTCTCCAATGTGAGCTTTCTCTGTTTTCTTTAAGTGGGCACTTAGTGCTATGAACTTTCCTCTTAGGACTGCTTTCATAGTGTCCCATAAGTTTGAGTATGTTGTTTCTTTATTTTCATTGAATTCCAGGAAGACTTTAATTTCTTTCTTTATTTCTTCCTTAATCCAGCTATGGTTCAATAGTTGACTGTTCAGTTTCCATGACTTTGTATGCTTTCTGGGGGTAGCATTATTGTTGAATTCTAACTTTAATCCATGGTGATCTGATAAGACACAGGTGGTTACTAATATTTTTTTGTAACTGTGGATGTTTGCTTTGTTGCCGACTATGTGGTCGATTTTCGAGAAGGTTCCATGAGCTGCAGAGAAGAAGGTATATTCTTTCCTATTTGGATGGAATGTTCTATAGATGTCTGTTAAGTCCATTTGATTCATTACCTCCATTAATTCTCTTATTTCTCTGTTAGGTTCCTGTCTGATTGACCTGTCCATTGGTGAGAGAGGAGTGTTGAAGTCTCCTACTATTAGTGTGTGCAGTTTGATGGCTGCCTTGAATTTTAGCAATGTTTCTTTTATGTACGTGGGTGCTTTTATATTAGGGGCATAGATGTTCAGGATTGAGACTTCATCCTGATGAACTGTTCCTGTTATGAGTATAAAATGCCCCTCTCCATCTCTTCTGATTGATTTAAGTTTAAAGTCAACTTTGTTAGAGATTAGTGTGGCCACACCTGCCTGTTTCTTAGGTCCATTTGCTTGATAGGCCTTTTCCCAGCCCTTTACTCTGAGTAGGTGCCTGTCTTTGTGGTTGAGGTGTGTTTCTTGTAAACAGCAGAATGTTGGATCCTGTTTTCTTATCCAATCTCTTAGCCTGTGCCTTTTTATAGGTGAGTTGAGTCCATTGACATTAAGTGATATTAATGACCAGTGGTTGTTAACTCCGGTCATTTTTTTTTAGTCGTAGAGTTTGTGTGTTTCCCTTCTTTGTTTTGTGTTGGTGAAGGGTCTCTAGATGTCTGAGTTATTGTGGTCATTGTTGGACTCCTTGGTTAGTGATTTTCCTTCAATTACTTTCTGTAAGGCTGGATTTGTGGCTGCGTATTGTTTAAATTTGTTTTTATCCTGGAAAATTTTATTTTCTCCATTTATAGTGAATGAAAGCTTGGCTGGGTATAGTAATCTGGGCTTGCACCCATGGTCTCTCAGTTTCTGCAGTACATCTATCCAGGACCTTCTGGCTTTCATGGTTTCCATGGAGAAGTCAGGTGTAAGTCTGATAGGTTTACCTTTATAAGTAATTTGGCCTTTTTCCTTTGCAGCTCTTAATATTCTTTCCTTATTCTGTATGCTTTGTGTTTTGATAATTATATGGCGAGGGGATGTTTTTTTTTGATCCAGCCTATTCGGTGTTCTGTATGCTTCTTGCACCTTCATAGGAAAATCTTTCCTTAGGTTGGGAAAGTTTTCTTCTATAATTTTATTAAATAGATTTTCTGGACCATTGAGCTGCCCTTCTTCTCCTTCTTCTACTCCTATTATTCTTAGGTTTGGTCTTTTTATTGTGTCCCATATTTCCTGAATGTTTTTTGATGAGAGTTTGTTGGACTTGCTGTTTTCTTTGATCAGTGTGTTTATTTTCTCTATGGTATCTTCAGAATCCGAGAGTCTTTCTTCTATCTCTTGTATTCTGCTGGTTATGCTTGTTTCTGTAGTCTCTATTCGTTTACCTAGATTTTCCATGTCCAGACGGCCCTCTGTTTGTGTTTTCTTCTTTGCCTCCATTTCAGTTTTCAGGTCTTGAACTGTTTCCATTATCTGTTTGATTGTTTTTCCTTGGTTTTCTAGGGTATCATTCACTGATTTATTCAATTCTTCAAACTTTCTGTTATATTTCTCATCCATTTCTATAAGGGCGTTTTTTACATGCTGTTTAAGGGTGTCAATCACTTTCATGAAGTCAATCTTTTCTCCTTCCTCTTGATTAAGGGGTTCTTGTCCTCCCGTTGTGAGGTCGCTTGTTTCTGGTAGCTTCATGTTGCTTTTCAGCTTGTTGGGCGAATTCTTGCCTTGACGTCGGCCCATCTCTTCTTCCAAATGCTCCCTATGGATCTTCTTTTACCGGATTAGGTCTCCTTGCCTACCAAACGCTGTCTCTCCCCAATGTTGGCTCTCCCAATGCTGGGTCTCCTGGTGCCGAAAGATCAGGCCTCTGTGCTGGTTGGGCAGCTCGCAGACAAAGCGCCTACCCCGCTTGGTGCAGGCAGGCCACAGAAACAAAGGAACTGCTGCCCGCCTGGGAGCCCCGGATACTCGGACCCAGCGCCCAGATAGGCTGGGCTGGGCGATGCCACGCGCCTAAAGAGGGCAGTGGGGGCGAAGTGGGGAGGGCTCTGGACGGAAGCTGGGTGGGCCAGGAAGAAAGAGGCAGCACCCGGGGAGTAGAGGCCCTGCAGAGAGCCCAAGCAGGACAGGGGGCCAAGAAACCCCCGAGCTCCCCGTCCCAGGCTGGCGCCGTGGGCCAGAAACTCACCCCAATGCTGGGTCTCCTGGCGCCGAAAGATCAGGCCTCCGTGCTGGTTGGGCAGCTCGCAGACAAAGCGCCTACCCCGCTTGGTGCAGGCAGGCCACAGAAACAAAGGAACTGCTGCCCCCCCCCCCCCCCGGGGAGCCCCGGGTACCCGGACTCAGCGCCCAGATAGGCTGGGCTGGGCGATGCCACGCGCCAAAAGAGGGGAGTGGGGGCGAAGTGGGGAGGGCTCTGGACGGAAGCTGGGTGGGCCAGGAAGAAAGAGGCAGCACCCGGGGAGTAGAGGCCCTGCAGAGAGCCCAAGCAGGACAGGGGGCCAAGAGACCCCCGAGCTCCCCGTCACAGGCTGGCGCCGTGGGCCAGAAACTCACCCCAATGCTGGGTCTCCTGGCGCCGAAAGATCAGGCCTCCGTGCTGGTTGGGCAGCTCGCAGACAAAGCGCCTACCCCGCTTGGTGCAGGCAGGCCACAGAAACAAAGGAACTGCTGCCCGCCCGGGAGCCCCGGGTACTCGGACCCAGCGCCCAGATAGGCTGCGCTGGGCGATGCCACGCGCCGAAAAACTGTTTTTCCAACTTTTTGATGTGTGCTGCTAAGTCATTTATTTGTGCTCTTTCTGAATTTTAATGTAGGCACTTAGAGCTGTAAATTCCCTTATAGGATTGCTTTCAATGTGTCCCAGAGGTTTTGTGTTGGTCTTTTTCATTTTCATTTGGTTTCAGGATTTTTTTTATTTCTTTCTTGATTTCTTCTTTGACCCATTCTTTGTTTAGTAACAAGCTGCTTACTCTCCATGAGTATGTGTATCTATTAGATGTTTTATTGCTATCAATTTTAAGAGTGATGGCATTGTGGTCAGGTAGGCTACAAGGAGCGTTTTCAGTCTTTTTAAATTGGTAATATTTGTTTTGTGTCTACTTAATATGATAATATTTTCTCTATTTTTTTAAATATCCAGTAGGAAAAAGAGATGCTAAGGCATTCCCAGGGATATGGCAGGTAGCCACTGAGAAAAAGAAAGCCATGTTGATGCAGGCTTTCTGCATGTCTACTCGGTGGATCACAGGCCTCGCGGGACCATGCCAGGCCTGTACAGTCAGAACTCCTAGGGAGATAATTTACTCTTGGAGGGGCGGGGTTTACTCAGACCTGTGGCTTTCTCTCTTAGATTTAAAATCTCATTTCTCATTTATTTTTCCCACCATTAAGGATACTTTGCCAGGCTAAAAATAAGGGTATTCACATCTATTGCAAATTGTTGACCTCTCTGGGTTCTAATGCAATTAACAGCAAAAGTACTAAGACAATTGAGTGTGATAGCTACAGAAAAGCTATGTATCATCTGCTGCAGCTAGGACAGAGAAGTTCAGCAATGGGTGTCAGATCTGGATTATTCAGCCTTTGTGTTCATTATTTGGTACTCTACATAAACGAATGGCACAAGGGTTCAATTATGTACTTACCTGTGTCTTACAACTAAATTTAAGACGGAAGAGGAACTTAATATTTTTTAGGCCATTAGTCATAGTGAAGAAAGGGTTAAAGGACTGTCTTGCATCATTTTATTCAAATATATTTTTCATATCAGTATTAGAAAAGATAGACTCTAATGTAAAATCTTGTAGCAAATCAAACTTATTATCCAAAATTCCCTTGGCTTATTAAGGTGCTATGAATTTAGTTAGTGGTATTTCCATTACCAGTCTGTCTTTCTGTTTGTAATGGCCAAAGCATAAAACTGGTGTTAAAACTGACTTCTAATCAATGTTCTCTTCTTCATTTCAGTAATTGAGTTTATCAGATGAAACAGTATATCAACCATAGCCTACTTTGATTCAATTAAAGCCTTCAATTTCCTAGCCAGGACCACTCATGCCACTTTGAATTAAGACTGTTTGTACTCACATTCTCATTATTAAAATAATTAAAATTATTTTTGGCTAATCATTCCTTAGATTTCAGACTATTTTATGTCTTTTATACTTTAATAATTCTCAGAGTTATCTAAGGCTCTGTATAATCTTTTTTGTACTCACATTTTTTGGTAATGCCTGTGCCATTTATTGAATGCCTGTGAAGGTGGCATCGTCATCAGGGCTCTATGTGCCTGGACTTATGTAATCTCTTGGCTGAGCCTTTTCATTTTGATGGATAGATTTGCTGCATCCATGACATCAATTTAATTATAAAAACATCCCTACCCTTTAACAGCATCATCTGTTAGCATGCCGTCAGTCTTCCCATAAGTTCCCCTTTCTATTCAATCTTATCACTTCACCAGTTTTCAGTACCATGATCCATGGGAATGAAATTCATTTTCTTATAATCAATAAAACATCATGCAGTTGTCATTTACTTTAAAAATAATTCTTTTATGCAGTTTTAAATGGTATTTTATTTAAAAAAAAATCTGTTGAGGTCCAATATTAAATTATTTACAGGTAAGTAGAAAACAAAAGGAAGGCTCAATGAGATGATTGAAAGAGGTTTAATAAACAAGCTGTGTCTAAAAGTACAAGCGGAGTTGTGGAAAACAAGCAATATGTAAATTCATTCCAGAGACAGTTGTGGTAGTGAGTCAGGACTCATTAGACACAAGTGAGAAGGTGTTAGAAACAACGGGGAGACTCTGCAGGGACTAACTGTCCAGGTAAGAGAAGAAAGGACAATAGAAGCAAGTGACCTCAGGGAGGGAGATAGCGAAGAAATACCGTAAACTCATTTTCCTCATGCCCTGTCAACTCCTGCTGGAGCTGGAATGTTGTGTGTTCCCAACAACATACCCAACCAGTCACTAGAGACAAGTGTGCCTCATCGTACATCTTATAAATGCCAGGCTCTATGGCCCAAAGCAGAGTACCCAGGGGTAGAATGTGTACCTCTAGGGTAAGAAGAAACAACAAGTTTCTAAGTACATGGGTCTAAAGTACTCCGTGAAGGGATTTATTTTAACTGAGCAAATATGAAAGCTGCCTTAGTGGATTCTGAGGACTCAAGACTGGACAGGGCTGAGAAAGGTACCTGGGCATGCTGCTTGAGCTTCAGTGTGACTGCTTCAAAGCTTACACGCACGTTTCTCATCACTGCATTCTCGTCTTCGCTTTTGCGGTTCCACTTCTTCCTCAGGATCATTGGTGCATTGGTCCATGAGGGTGGAGGGAGCAAAGCAGGGAACAGGGTTTGGGTGGGTATGGCGTGTATGGTATGGCTGTGGAGACAGGGTTTGGATGGGTGTGGCTGTGGAGACAGGGTTTGGGTGGGTATGGCATACATGGTATGGCTGTGGAAACAGGGTTTGGATGGGTGTGGTGTGTATGGTATGGCTATGGAGACAGCTTCTGGGGGATGACTTCAGCGAATCAGCCGGCTTTATTCCAGAGTATAGGAAATGCATAGGATTGGGGAACCTGGGGACAAACCCTAATTTGCGTTAAGTGGCACAGTCCTATCATAAGGCTTCATATGTGGCAGCAGGGACTTATAGCAAAGCTCTTAATATAAGTCTTAGTTACCAGATGTGCAACAGGGGAGGCTTCTAGCAGGACAGTAGGCCAAAGAACACCCTAGAGATAAATCAGGCTTCTGACTTAGAGACAGCTTTTGGATAAGGTCTGTCCTCTGGGCTCATGGACATTCTCTGGATAAGGCAGGCAGAGAGCAGGAAGTCTTGTTGGAGGGGAAGGAGTCTCCATGTCATCGAGCTTTGGAAAAAGCTGTCAGGCCATGATAGACTGAAACCTCTGACCAGCAAGGTCTTCCAGCAAGTTCCCATTCTTCAAGCATTTTTTAATCTAGCCCGAGAAACATACATACAAGGAACTATACACAAAAAGTTCTGGGACAAGGTTTGTGCTATAAGAAGCATTATAAAAGCCCAAATAGCTATATGTTTTTCTTTGGGTTCACCTTCTTATTTAGCTTCTTTAGGATATCCAATTATAGACTCACTGACCTTTATTTAAGGCTAGAAACCAATTATGAGTGAGTACATCCCATGAAGCCAAGGACAATGGCACTGGGTTTTGATCCTACTTCATGTTCTGGCTGTGTGGGAGCCTAGCCAGTTTGGATGTTCACCTTCCTAGACCAGGATGGAGTGGGGGAGGACTTTGGACTTTCCACAGGGCAAGGAACCCTGACTGCTCTTCAGACTTGAGAGGGAGGGGGAGAGGAGTGGGGGGAGAGGGAAAGGAGTGGGGGGACGAGGAGAGGAGTGGGGGGGGGGAGGAGTGGGAGGCTGGGAGGAGGCGGAAATTGTTTTTTTCTCAATAAAACAAAAAGAAAGTTAAAAAAAATAATAAAAAAAATAAAAGCCCAAGTAGTAAATTTCAATTGCAGATTTAGTCTGAGTCTTCTAAAGATAGGTCATTTAAGCTGTGTACTGAAGGATCGGTGAGATTTTGAGATACGCGTTTGTTGAACAGTATTTTCTTGACCTCATATTGAGTCAGTTGGTATTTCAGGTGCTTGAGGAAGAGACCAAGACAATAATTAAATGCAAACAAAGTAATAACAAGAAGGAAGATGAATCCAGTAGCATTTCTCTCTCTTTTCTCTCCCTCTTATCAATAAAATGTTTTTAAGAGAGAGAGAGAATTCTCTATTGGTATCTTGCCTTTCTGCATATCTGTGAGAAGAGGTACAAACTGTCTTCTCTGAACTATCTTTTCAAGGATATTTGTAGAGCAAACAGCCTTGAAGGATGTAGTACTCCTTCTAGGGCAAGGGATAAGTAGGTCTGCTGACTGCCTAGCACAAAAGATTTGGGTTCATAATTCCTGCAGCTGTAACACACCCCAGTGTGTGTTGGGCCTCTCCATATTACTTTGGAACTAGAGGAGACAGCAACATGGGGCAGCTCTGCTGTCTACTGCGCTGAGTCATGGAGTCATGGTTTCTGGATACATGCATGAAATTATGACAAGCTACTTAGTTACAATGGGGTAAACGTCAGGCCCTCCACCAGTTCTTGGCAGGTGTTGATGAGAGATGCTGATGGAAACATGGCATTCTGGAACAGAAAAGCTGAAGTAATGTGGGCCAGGGTCAGAAACATAAAAAGCACTCTCTGGACTTCGGCACAAATGCTTTTACTCACTCTGGTATCACCCATGTTTTTAGACTTTATTGTTGTTGCAACCAAAACTCAGAGAAAACAACTTAAGACAGGAAGGATGACTGAGGCTCATTGTTGCAGGCTTCCAGTCTTTGACTCTGCTGCTTACACGCATGTGGTGAGGCACTAGTTACTTTTATGAGCTTATCTGGGTGTGGTTTATACACAGTAAAATAATTCAAAGCCTACACGTTTTGATGAGTTTCAGAAAACATATATTTCGTGTAGTCTATCACCACAGTCAAGATTCAGAACATTTTCGATATCTCTAACCTCTGGCCTCCTGTGTCACCCCAAACTTTTCTGTTTTCTTATCACTACCCCTGAGGCAATCGTTGATCTGTTTTCTGTCCCTGTAATTTTATTTTAGAATTGTTTGAGTTCGCCTATGTATGCTTCTGTGTGTCTGGCTTTGATCTCACTCTATAGTGTTTCTGAGATCCTCCTCTGCTGCCAAGTATAGTAATCTTTTCCTTGCTGAGAAGACTGTATGGTGAGGATATGTCATAATTTGATTATTCACTTTCTTGTAGTGGCTTTTAATTCTTTCCAGGTGGTTCAAGATTATGGATAAAACTGTCCATGGTTTCCTGCAGACACACATTTCCATTTTCTTTCCTGAAGAGATGCTTGAGAGTAGAATTGGGCTGCATGCTAAGTCTACAAAACTTCTCTAAAGTGGTTGTACTTCTCTACAGCCCCACCAGCAATAGAAGGTCCCACTTTTTTCTACATCCTAGACAAAACAGAGAATTGTCACCTTGGATGTATGATAGATCTCACTGTGTTCTTTGTATGCATTTCTCCAGTGACCAATGGCACTGAGCAGCTTCATTTGTATTTACTGATATCACACACACACACACACACACACACACACACACACACATCTTCTTGTAGGTGTGCACTCAAACTTTTACCTACTAAAAATGTTTTAACCTTTTAGTACTGACTTCCAAGAATTATTCAAGTAATCTGGACATAATCCCTTTGCCAGGTATCTACACTGTGAATGTTTTATCCTAATGCAACAAAGCTTTTAAGTAATCACTTAAAAAGAATTTAATCTAATAACATATACTTTGCTTAGCTAAGGACTGCTACTGTCAAGATCCAGGTTCCTTTCCATCGAATACCTCAGAAGTGTAGTATGTTTCTTGTGCATTCATTTCTATTTCTCATTTAATGAACAGGTATTTACTAATGTTCATTCACCAAAAAATTTCAGTCCATTACATATATATGGTTTAGAATGTCTGTCATGTGTCCTACAATTTCAGAATAAGGGGATATGTAGGCGGAGGCAGCTTGTTCATTTCCTGGTTGCCCAGACCCAAAATAATCATACAGAAATTATATTAATTAAAACACTGCTTGGCCTATTAGCTAAGGCATATTCCTGGCTAACTCTTACATCTTAAACTAGTCCATTTCTATTAATCTGTATATTGCCACGTGGTTGTGGCTTACCGGGTAAAGTTCCAGCATCTGTCTCCTTCAGCAGTTACATGGTGCCTCTTTGACTCTGCCTACTCTCTCTATATAGCTCTTTCAGTTTGGCTATATTCTGCCTTGCTATAGGTGAAAGCAGCTTTATTCATTAACCAATAAAAGCAACACATATACAGAAGGACAACACATATCAGGGATACAGTACAGTTACTCACCATGCTGAGGTTAAATCATTCTGCTTTCACATGGCAAGGCCTGCCATAGCCTACCCAAGACCATATATTTCTCTTTTATTGATTTATCAGAGAAGGCAATATGATTAGATAGTATAAATTTTCTGTACTCCTTGTAGTAGGTGCATATAAAACAATAAAACAGTAAGTTTTCAGATTCTTGTGGCAAGAAAAAGAAATAGATATAAGTGGTAGTTAGAGTGCTTGGGCTTAAGACAAATGTCAGTTGTCATCTTTAAAATATTGTGCTATCATTTTAGGGAGTATTTTACTCTTTCATTTCACTTTTATCTCTTCCCTCTTATCTATGCATTAATTAGTGTTCTTCAGACAATGAGAATTAATTGGAGATTTTATATATATTTGGAGAAACACACACACACAAACTACTGTGAGGAAATGCATACACTATGAGAAAGAGGAGAAGGTATGGCATTATGGAGTAAAATTATAAAGCATTAGCTTACATGATTATGGCTCCCTAGAAGTCCTACAGACAGACATCTGCAAGCTGAAGGCTCAGCAAAGCTGTGATGAAGACCCAGTTTAAGTGTGATTCCCTGAGGAACGGTGATTATGATGTTTGCGGGTAAGAGAAGACAGAATTCTTGATGAAGCAGAGAGAAAGAATTTACTTTTCCCCCTACAGTTTTGTTCTGCCTGGGCTCTCAAAAGATTGAACCATACCTAATCATATTGATGGGGGTGATCTATGCCCTACCAATTCAATGTTAGCATCTTCCAGACACATTCCATAGAACATCCTATGTGTTAGCAGATACATGGACACCTGTGGCCTAGTTGGTTTGACGCAGTATGTGCTCTTACCTGTCTTACTTTCCTCCTTCTCTCTATTTCCTTCCTCATCTCTTTCTTCACATTCTTCAGAAGACAGTTTTATATTTCTGTAAAGTGTTATAATTATAAACAGTAATAGCACAGGTGCCAAATAAGTCTGAGAGGACTTGAAGGCTAACCCATTAAGATATGCCTCATTTTGATGTTGGGTCTTAAACCTCCATCCTCAGCTTTTTCAGGCATCTTCTCTGGCACCCGACGTCATTTGTTTTAAATAACTGACTGTCCATGGTTCTGATTTTCCTTTTCCTGCTGCACATCTGTTTGGATTGAAATTCTGGTGTTTGCCATTCAAGCATGATTTCATTTTGAAAATGATTTTCTTTTGATGGATTCTTGTTTTTCTTAGGCAAGTACTATCTTGTGCTCTGAACATTCTCTTCAGCTAGGCTCAGAGCATCAACCGTCATCCTCCAGAATCTCAGGCACTTACTCATTCATGCTAACTGTGGACTTACATATAATTAAATGCCAAAAAAATGCTGTTTTCCTTGGGTTGGTCAGGATCAGGGATTGACAAATCACTGCCAGTAGGCTAAATCTAGCCCTAGCTTGATTCTGTAAGGTCTTTGAACTAACACTATCTTTAATATGTTTTAGATGTTATAGAATCAATCAAACAAATAACAAAAATATGACTACATGTTAGAGACTTTATATGGTGCATTAAAGCTAAATCAGAATCAAATTTACATTAATAAAGATGAGTTTCTATGTGACATCATACTGAGTAGAGTAGCAAATTGTTTCCTCTACTTACAGACTCTTGGACATAGTCTGGCAGATAGTTTTAACTGTGTAGGCCATACAAACTACGCTTTACAGAAATCCCAAGGAAAAATTTTAGAAGGCTGCAGCAATTCTCCAAACAGTAGGAAATCTCAGTGAGAGACTGCCCATGACTGAGTGAGATGGACAATGATTGCAAGTATGAGTCTGAAATTGAAAATGACAAGGACGAAACTCCAAATTCCATGAAAACTGAGCTGCTTCTCATTTATCCTCTGGAGGAACCTATAGGGGACTATCATTAAAGATTTATTTATCTGATGACAGGAAATAATTCACTCAAGAGAATTGAGAGGATGTAAGTGAGCACAGAATAATCCTTTCACTCGTTCATGCATCCATTATTTATATTGCTCTTTATACAGAGAAAGTTCCCAGTCATAGTTGCTAGCTTTCTCCAACACTTATAATCCCTCTTAGCACAATCCCAACTATTTTAGAGAAACATTCTATACTGAGCTACTACCCAACTTTTCATACCAGTTAATTGTCCAATGAAAAGACTTTGACTATATTATCCCAGGTGTCCACAGAGGTCAGATGAAGGCAGCAGACCCCTGTTACTGGAGTTACAGACATTTGAGAGCTACCATGTGGGTGCTGGGAAACAAACCTGGTCATTTGCAAGCTCTAGACTCAATTTCTGGGGTTTTTATTTTTATTATTTTTATTTTTTTGACTATTCTTTTTTTTAAATTTTTTTTATTGAGAAAAGGAGAAAAAAAACAGAAACAAAAAACAAGTTTCCACCTCCTCCCAGCCTCCCATTTCCCTCCCCCTCCTCCCACCCTTCTCTCCCTCCTCCCACCCTTCTCCCCCTTCCCCCACTCCTTTCCAGACCACAGAGCAGTCCGGGTTCCCTGCCCTGTGGTAAGTCCTAGGTCCTCTCCCCTCCGTCCAAATCTAGGAAGGTGAACATCCAAACTGGCTAGGCTCCCACAAAGCCAGCACATTAAGTAGGATCAAAACCCCGTGCCATTGTCCTTGGCGTCTTTAAAATGTGAGCGCTTGAGCTCAAACTCAGGTCTCCACGCTTGTGATGGACTATCTGACAGCTATCACACCAGCATTTTATACACAAATTTTTGCTAGAATAACGGCGCACTAAGGTTGAGTATGATCTTTAAGTTGGCCACAATGAAGGACTAACATCGGGCATATGGTTAGAAGCCAGTTACATCAGTATATTATTTTATTTTTAAATAAAGATCTACAGCATATTAAGGTAACGACCAATTGCCTGATAATGTTCATGTTTTAGTCATTTACACTATAAATTTTCATTTAAATTTGAAGTAACAAATATCTTCAGCCTCTCAGAATCTTTATATTCATTTTTATAATAATATGCATAATTGGGAAAATCCTGAGTTAAATGTTTTTGACAGGTAGGGTGTGTTTGCAGCCATTTCAGTGGGAAGCCAGGGTGGATAACTGTGGCATGTCATCAGTGAGAACAAACAGAGTCAAAGAGCACAGGACAACACAGGGGCCTACTTCACTCTATTTCCCAGAGTTACAGGGATTTGTGATCAGACAGAGCTTTGGTTATTGAGTATAGCACTATCTTTTTCAGATACTTGAGAGTAGGCTAGAGGGAAGTGCCTTCCCAGGCCACATGAATGGAAGCAGGGCAGCGGGAACCCAGGCCTCTTCTTGAGAGCTCAGCAGAAGTCCATTGTTACTGGGCTACATGGAGAAACTCTGGGTAGTAATACGCAAAGATGATGGGTTCTCGTGGTATCCATGCCCCCTTAGGGTCATTATAAACATCACCTGAACACATAGCTTTGGTACTGAAGGGAGCAGGTAAACAATTAGGAGTTTTTCAGCTGACTCTTGACTGTAAGCACTCTGTATAAGAAATTTCAACTTTGTTTCTCATATTTTGTGCAAGGTGTGTGATAACAGATAATATTTATGTGGGCAGGCTTGGGATTGAAATGGGAGGCTCAAGATGAATAGGGCAATGAAAACAGACCATCTTCTCAGGTGAGCTTTGAGATATAATAAAGTAAAAATCAGAGTGGACACAGCTTGGGTCTGTGGGATCCTGGGGTCCTGCTGTACTTAGCACTTCACTCCACTGTATTGAAAGACACGTAGTTCCTACACATGGAGCTGCTTTGGTTGCTTAGGGCCGTGCATGGACCTCTGCTGGGAAGTAGTCCCAGGGCAGATGCTGATTGATTAATTCTTCACAGCAGGGGAATGTCTAGGTGTGAGGAGTTTCCCAAATCTTCATTCTGCAATTGAACAAATAAGACTAGGAGTTTGGTATTAGACTCACAAACTGCATAGAATATTTACTTCTGCAGTTCTAATATTGATCTACAACTGTGCTTAAAACATCACTATAGCAACAATCACTATTCTGTAGGAGAACACAATGCATTATGTAGGCAAAGAAGAAATGAGAAAAGAGTGTTTGAGATGATACTTTTTTATTCCTCTCTGATGGATATGTTCTGGCTGATGAATATGAGTTTTGCATAGGACAGTGTCTGGAAAAAATAAGTCTGCTGACAGTTATACACCTGTTGTAGAATATCATCAGTTCAAACATTATGTTACAAAGAACAGCATCTCCCTTGATTTAAGACTCTCCACAAAGATGAAGAATTTTATTATACTTGGAGTCAATCTGCTGAAAAAAATCATGGATTAAAAAAATTTCCTTTTAAAAGATTTATTATTATTATTATTATTTGTGTGTGTATTTGTGTATGTGCTCATGCATGCATGCACCACATGTGTGCAGGGGCTTTTGGAGGAGAGAAGAGAGTGTCAGGTCTCCTGGAGCTAGAGTTTTGGGTGGTTCAGAGTTGTCTGATGTGGGTGCTGGGAACTGAGCTCAAATCTTCTGCAAGAGCAGCAAGTTCTCTTGACCTCTGAGCCATCCCTTCAGTTCTGAAAACAGATACTATATCACCCAATAGCTGATAATTGCTGCAGAGGCTATATTACAAAGATATGGCTATAGGTGTTGATGATAACAGAAGGCTATAAATCAAATTAAAATATAGAGAACACAGCATTGTTATAGCTATCTGTAATGAGCCAAAAGCAGCTGTGACTGGACAGCCCAGGAACCACGAGTCAGCAAATGATGGCTGACCCCAGATATCGGGGAAACATGGTATAGGCAGCAATGCAATCAATTATATAACTGTTGGCAAGAAGCAACTTTTATTTGAATTTTATGTAAATATTTCCTTGAAATCAGAGGCAAGTGACTTTAGCCTATGTCTTCACCTCCTGCCTGTATGCTTGTGTGCAGGTTTGCATGTGTGCCTGTGCCTACCTTGTGCTACCCAAATGTGCCAGCTGGGGTCTACATGTGTGCTATAAATAGCTATGTCACACCTACCTGTGTCTCCACGAATTCCCTTTAACTTCCAGGCCCTCAAGACCCTCCTTTCCTGGTTTTGGCATACTAGACAGGATATGCCTTCATGAATATATAACGGATCCATCTTCTCCAGCATCTAAGGGAGTTATGCAGGAGATGTGGCCCAAATATATTATGTAGTATTCTGTGACAGTCATTCTTGCCTCCTGGGCCCCATTGTGTAAGCTGGGACAGGTAGATGGAACCCTTGCATCATTGGAAGAGACTCGCTGGGTCCTGGAAGATAGCATGCTAGGAAAGGCGTATGTAAGAGTGAGGATAGGTAGCTGGCTGTCCTGATGATTAAAGGCTGCTGCTGGAGAAACCTCTGGTGGGAGGCTACATGACCTATGGGTGATCTCAGCTTGTGGTTTCTCCTGCAGCCCAGCATTGTCTCAGGGTAAACAATTGAGACTCCAGTCTCCATGATGGCCAGAGTCCCAGGTGATAATGGTTGGAGGAAGTAAAGAACTTCCTTTTTGCCCGGACTTAGATTATCATGGCTGGCCCTCACACTGGTCCCTGCTCAGTTACTACCTCTGGGATGAGAGGGTAGATAGTGTGGCAGAGGAGACAGAGAGGAGATAGAGACATTAGTATCCATTAATACCTTCCCCTCTTTAGGGCATTGACTGTAGATCCTAAGACCACCGAGCCAGGGAAAACGCTTGCTAATGGTCTGGATGACAGTTGGAGAGCATCTGGTATGGGCTAGTGTTGGTGAACTGTCAGAAAGTATGAGTAAATGAACTTATTACATGGAACTAATACACACATATCCATAGTTCCGGAGATGGGAATGTGCCAGGACACGTCTGATGCAAACTCCCATTGGGCCAAGTCAGAACATTTTCCTGCCAGAAATGAGGGACTTGATCTCTGCTCTGGTGACTGATTGCAGTCTGGACCCCTATGTGGGCCATCATATACAGGACATAACTATAGCAATGCAGTCCTTTTTAGTACACAGACAAGAAAAAAGGGGCAGGTTTGAATGTGAGTTGCCCAGGTTCCTGGGCAAGGGAAAGGGAAGATGGACTAGATCACACACACCCAAACAGAGGCCAGGAGCACAGCACATCTCTCCTACCTAAATGTGGGTAGATTTTGTGCTATCTGGAGTTGGTGAGGAGAGAATGGACTGCCAGGCAAATAAATGCTTTTGAAACCACAGCTGCTCCAATGGTACCAGCTGTTATCTAATCGACACCAAATTATAACCAACAAATTATCTGCCAGGTATATGTTAACAATTTTCTGATGCCTCCATCAAGATAATTTCACCATCTTGGGTGAGGGTAGAACCAATTTTGTCCAGTTGGCATCTACTGCCAAGCATTTATGCACATGGACTATGAGAAAGAAGAGTGCTGGATACCAAGGCTCTCAGCAAGTAACTGGAGTTCACTGACACCTTTGAGACATTTGCAGCCTTATCTTATTTATATTATTAAACAAGCCTAGCCTCCAAGAAGCACAGAGAAATACACCTTATTATTTCTTTCATTTTCTCCCCCATAGAATTTAGAAATAATAGATTACTACTGTTCATTATCCTTGTTTCAAAAAATGAAAAAGATAAGAAAACCAGGCTGCCTGTCTGGCATAAATTATGTAAGTGGAGCATTTCTCCCAATTCACTTCATGATGATAGTCAAATAAATCTCTCTTCACATATATATTATTATGTATATGTAAAATTGTGTATGTTTTATGCCTATGTGTGTATGAATCATATGTATGCACATATCAGTAAAATCACAAATTAGTATATGAGCTACCTGGATACGCTAGAGATGAGTAAGCTGTACAAGGTTAATCATCCAAATCACTTCAATACATAATGAACTAGGAGAGGTATTTAGAAATAGGACTTAAATATTAGTAATACAACTAAAATTTTAAAATTTTAGAATACTATTGAGCCGTAAAGAAAAATGAAATCATGAAATTTGCAGGTAAATGAGCAGACCCAGAAGACATTGTATTGAGTGAGGTCACCCAGACCCAGAAAGACAAATGCTGCAGATTTTCTCTCATCTCAGTTCTTGCTCCAAACCTTCAGGTGTGGAAAACCCCAGAAACCAGAGAAGTATGAAGGGACCACAGGTGGTGTGAATGAGTCCGAGGAGGGGGAGCTTGGGAAGAAAACTGAAGGATACAGGAGATATGAAGTAAGAAACAGAATTAGGAGAGAAGTAGGCTCCAAATGGGAGGAAGAAGGGAAGTCACAACAGAAGGAGAAGGAGGCAAGAGGATCAAATAAAGGTACCAAAGGCTACTCTGTTGTTTGAATCATATTATTTACCTGAATTTATACTCAATGTATGTAATTGTGTGTATAGTGCTGACAGTGTCCCCTATAACAACCATAAACAACCAAACCACTAGTACCAGACTCAAGAAGCCTCCTTTCAAATGGTTTGTCAGGGTAGTTCAGGGGATCCCCAAACAATAAAGATTATCAGAGTAGCCTTTGGTAGCCTTTCACGGGTTAAGGGTGGGTAACTTTGCTGAAGGCACCATTCCTACATTAGGACTTAAGACTCAGATGATTTGAGCTGTATCTGACTTAAAAGCCTGTCTCTTATGGTCTAGCTTCCGTGGTTCCAGAAAATACTATGCAAACTGACAAGAAAGAGAAGCAACTGAAAACCACCCAGTCCTACCCAGCTGCAAAGTCTATGAACCACAACAAAGGCCAGCAGGGCAAGAAATGCATAAAGGTGCACGAAAAACACTCAAGTGTTGGTGGCAAATAGCTGCTAATTGGGCTTAAGTCCTCCTCAACAGGAGGGAAATCATACCTGGAACTGCAAGCTAGCCCAGCTTCCTGGAGCTAATGCACTTACGAATATTAGAAAAGAATCTACTGCCCCCACTTTAGGATGCTTAATTCCTTATTACATTCTAAATCTTATACTATCCCTTATCAAAAAATGCCTCTCTTCACAGAAAATGGAGGTCATCACAGAAAACCACAATGATACACAATGCAGAGATCAACAGACTGTGCAGAACCCAGCCCCAGTCAGTCTATGTCATAGCTTCTATACATCTATGGTTCAGGAAACATCACGAAAGAGAGGCTGGCAAGTTTGTAAGAGCCAGAGTAACAAGCCGTCTGCTGTGAAACGCTCTCCTAGAAATGGCTGCATAGACAAGGCCAGAACACCAGAAGTATCAGTGGACACAGTAAGGTGGAAAGGGGACATATTCGTGGAGCCCCGCTCCTAGACTAGGAGCTACAGGCCACTAACGACTGTTTAGAGAAGGAGAACTAGCCTCTCTCAGGGATGAGCTCCTTCACTGCTTGTCAAACCCAGAGCAGTCTAACTTGAAACCAAATACACACCACCAATAAATGGATTCAGCAGGTTTTGTATATGTGTGTATGTGTGCTATATTAATATATATATATTCCTGTTACAGCAATAATAAATGAAAAAGAGGCTATAGACTTGAGAGTGGGTGGTAAGGCGGGATTATAGGGAGGTTGACAGGGAGGGGCTAGAGGGAGGAAATGGAGAGGGAACATGTTGGAATTTTATTTATTTTATTTTATTTCAGTTATTTAAAAATAATAAAAAGGAAATCCTGAATCTTGCCTCACATGGCAATGCATGCCTGGAATCTCAGTATTTGATAGGCTGAGGTAAGAGGGTCTTGAAGTCCAGTCTAGCCTGGGCTGCATAGGAAACCATTTACAAAATTCTTCCTTTCATTGCCCTACTGGTCTGTGCAAACTTGCACACGGTGCTTAGATAGCTGTGTTTGCACTCACTTTTATTTACTCTAAGACAAAGAGAGCACATGGACAAAGCTGTGGGTGTTAGAGGAAAACAACACAGTGCTTGAAGCTTTTGCTTCGTTAATGGCTAGTGCTATGTTGAACTAATTCTAATCACAATTAATTATGATAAATATTACAACTACTAGAAAAATTACTGCTCACCACTTGTACTGTAATGGCATTATCTAATCGCACTGAGCTGTTGCACAAATATTATTTGTTTAAAAAAGTATAGAAAGCTTCATGAATTTGTGTGTTATCCATTGCAGGGGCCATACTAATCCCTGTATCTCTCTATTTTTTTTGTATACAACATTTTTTTAGTATATATGCTGCTGAAACAAGCGCCAGTGTTGCTCCTTTTCTTCTGCCACTGCTGAGGGTCAAACTGAGAACCCTCTTGATGCTTTTCAAGTGTTCTACCACTAAAATCTTCCCCCACTCACAGATATTGCTGAATTAACCTACTATTATGTGGATAGTCATATAGTTGTCATGTTTTGACATTATGCATACCTCTCTTTATGTAGCTGTTAATTATTTAATATTGGAATTAGCTTCCATCACATAAATTATCAATAATGAAGTTATTGGGTCAGAGCATATATTATTTAAAAAAATATCCTTTGAAATTTATTGACCTTTTAATTTTAAGTTCAATTTCTATTGTGATATAATTACATTTCTTCCCTCCCTTTCTCCCTTCCAAACCCTCCCATATACCCATCCACCTCCATGCTATTTTAAATTCATAGCCTCTTTTTTCATTAATTGTTATTACATGCATATATGTATAGCCACACATATATTTTTAATGCAACTTGCTCAGTCTTTTTAGTTACGTGCATATGTGTATCATTGAATAATCAATAAGAATTGGTGTGCTGTTCCCTGCAGAAAACTGTATCTCCCATTCTCAGCATTCCTTGGTTGCTTTTAGTTCTTTTTTGAGGCTTCAAGAACTTTATCCCATCTGCTTTGGCATGTCTATTGGGGTCATCCTTGTTTATTGCATGTTTGGGTGGTCATGTTGGTAAGACATTGGCATGTCTATTGGAGTCATCCTTGTTCATCGCATGTTTGGGGGCATGTTGGTGAGACTTCATTGGTACAGATTCTGGTATTACTAGAAGATAAAATTTCACAGCAAACGCCTTCATCTTCTGGCCTTTATAATCTTTCCACTTCATCTTCCACAGTGCTTGCTGAGTCTAAGATATGGGAGTGTTTAGTAGATGTATCCATTGGTACTGGATTAACATGTTTTTGAGATATTTTTCAGCCATTTGTTCTTCTTTTTTTTATTTATTTTATTTTTTTTTAATTGAGAAAAGGAGAAAAAAAAACAAGTTTCCACCTCCTCCCAGCCTCCCATTTCCCTCCCCCTCCTCCCACCCTTCTCCCCCTCCTCCCACCCTTCTCCCCCTCCCCCCACTCCTCTCCCCCTCTCTCTCCAGTCCAAAGAGCAGTCAGGGTTTTCTGCCCTGTGGTAAGTCCTAGGTCCTCCCCCCTCCGTCCATATCTAGGAAGGTGAACATCCAAACTGGCTAGGCTCCCACCAAGCCAGCACATTAAGCAGGATCAAAACCCCGTGCCATTGTCCTTTGCGTCTCATCAGCCCTCATTGTTCGCCATGTTCAGAGAGTCCACTGTAGGGTTGGCAAGAGACTTGAACCTAGAGTGGCTCCCAGGAGCCCAAGGCAATGTCCCCAGTTAGTTCCTTGGGCAGCTGAGGATAGGGAACCTGAAATGACCCTATCCTATATTAATACTGACGAATATCTTGCATATCACCATAGAACCTTCATCTGGTGATGGATGGAGATAGAGACAGAGACCCACACTGGAGCACTGGACTGAACTCCCAAGGTCCCAATGAGGAGCAGAAGGAGGGAGAACATGAGCAAACAAGTCGGGACCACGAGGGGTGCACCCACCCACTGAGACAGTGGGGCTGATCTATTGGGAGCTCACCAAGGCCAGCTGGACTGTGACTGAAAAAGCATGGGATAAAACCATTTGTTCTTCTTTTGAAAACTCTGTCTTTAGGTCCCAGGTACATTTTTCAAATAAGTAATCTGATTTTTGACTCCTTATTTTTTTTTTGTTTTGTTTTTTTTAAGGCACACATGCTCGTGATTTATTTTAATCCTGCCCTGTAAAGTACATGGATCAAAAGTCATTAGCCCCCTTTTAAAAAGAAAAACCTGTGTTCCAGAAAGGAGTTGTGTCTTGTGCAAGGCTCCATTGCACAACTATGTAATTCCTTGTCTAATGCTTTTTCTGCTCTCCCATGGACCTCTGGTTCGATTCTTTCCCCTCTGTAGCTTCTAGTTAATATATATTTCTCTGTCTTTTTCCAGGAATCTTGCTGGAGAGATGTTGCCATTTTTTTGGACTGTAGGTTAACTTGAACATCCTCAGGCCTTTTGAGCCCCAAACCAATGCTTTGTGGTTTGCAGTCTATAAACTGCAAATGCGAACCAGATTTCGACTCCTTATTTTTTGAGGGGTTTATATATCCTGGATATTAGTGTTCTCAGATGTTTAGCTGTCAAAGATACTCTTCCACACAGTGTGCATCTTTTTCACCCAATTTAGCTGTGCTAAAGGATTTTACTTTAATAAAGTCATGTTTGTCAGATGTTGACCTTTATTCTTGGGCCATTAGAATCATATTTAGAACGTTTTTCTACACCTATATCATGTAGGTATTGCTTTTATTTTCTTATAGCAGTTGCAATATTTCAGGTTTCACTTTTAGGTCTTTTAGCCATTTGGAGTTTATTTTTGTGCAAGGTGACAGATATAAGTTTAATTTAATTATTTGGCATATGGACATCAAGTTTTCCCAGCACTACTTGCTGAAGCTTTATTTTTTTTTCCAGTACATGTTTTTGGTATCTTTGTCAAATATTAAAGTGGCTGAAGTTACATGTGTATATGTTTGGGTCTTTGATTTTCTTCCATTGGTCTACATGTCTTTTTTTTGCCAGTACTATATTGTTTTTATTAATATGACTCTGTAATATATCATAAGATCTTGAATTTTATTTGCTTCAGCATTTTTCTTTTTTCTCAGGATTGTTTTGTATTTCCAGAGTCTTTTGTGGCTGCATATGAATTTTAGGGAAGTTTTTTGTTATTTCTCTGAAGAATAAGATGGAATTTTGATTAATTGCTTTGAATCTGTAAATAGCTTTTGGTAAAATAGTCATTTTTCTTTTTTGTTTGTAAGGTGTACACTTTTATTAAACTAGTTTCAAGTCAGTGTACAGGCAAGTTCTCGAAGCCTCAACACCTCAACCCTCTTCCAGGGAGACCAAAGCCTTCATACATCAAGTTGGGGAGACAAAAGAAAGGAGGGACATAGCAGCTGATGTGGAATGGTAATTTTTCCCCCAATGTTAATTCCACCAACCCATAGGATGTCTTTCTACTATCTAGTATCTTTCTCTATTTCTTCGGATGTTTAAGGTCTTCATTGTAGAGGCCTCCACTCCCTTGGATAGGTTTATCCCTAGATATTTTACTTTCTTTGAGGCTATTGCGAATGGGAGTGTGCCCATGATCTCCTTCCCTGTAGGTTTGTTGTTGATGTATAGAAAAGCCACTAACTTTTGCAATTTGATTCTGTATCCTGCCACATTTTGAAAAAAACTTACTGATAGAATCTTCGAGATCACGAATGTATAGTATCATATCATCTGTAAATAAGAACGGATAGTTTGAGTTTTTCTTTCACTATTTGTATCCCTTTAATTTCCCTCTTTTGCATTATTGCTCTAACTAGTACATCGAGGACGCTGTTGTAAGGAGTGGGAGTGGTGCACATTCCTGTCTCATCCTGACTTTTGCAAAATTACTTCCACCTTTTCTCTGTTTAGGAGAATGTTGGCTATAGGTCTCTCATGTATAGTTTTTATTGTGTTGAGGTGGTTCCCACTAGCCTTACACCCTCTACAACTTTTATCATGAAGGTATGTTGGGTTTTGTCAAAGGATTTTTTTTCTGTATCTGTTGAAATGATCATGTGATTTTTGTTTTTAAGTTCACTTATGTGTTTTAAAAAATTATTTATTGACTAGTACATACTAAAATATGCCTTACTTGGGGGATAAAGCCAACTTGGTCATGGCATATAATTGTTTTCATGTATATTTTTATTCTGTTTGCAAATATTTTACTGACTATTTTTGAGGATATGTCTATGAGGAATAATGATCTGTAGTTTCCTTTGTTCTGTTGTTGTATCTTTACCTAGTTAGGATTTTAGAGTGATACTGACTTGATAAGAGTTTGGCAGTCCTTCCTTTCTTCTTTCCTTCCTTCCTTCCTTCCTTCCTTCCTTCCTTCCTTCCTTCTGTTATTTCTTTCTTTTTCTCTTGGTGAGGTAGGCAAAGGGTCTGTCTTGTTTATCTTCTCAAAGAACCAGAGTTTACGTTCATTAATTCTGTTGTTTCTTTGTATTGTTTATCTGGCTCTTTTTCATAGATTCTGCGCTGAATTGTACTATTTTTTGCTGTTGACAGGTTTGGATTTGTTTTGTCCCATTATTTTTCCAACTTTCTGAGCACCATAAATCATTTTTTGTGCTCTCTCTGATTTTTTTAAATGTAGGTATTTAAAACCATAAATTTCCCTTTAGGACTGCTTTCAATGTGCCCCAGAGGTTTCTTTGTGTTTCGTTTTCATTTTCATTTGCTTCTACTTCCAGAAAGCTCTTACTTTCTTGATTTATTCTTTGACCCATTCATTGTTTAGTAATGAGTTGTTAATCTCCAAGGAGTTTGTGTATTTGCTAGAGTTTTTCTGCTGTCAATTTTGTTTTATTGCAGTGTGGTCACATAGGATAAAAGGAATGATTTAAATCTTTTTTAATTTGAAAATATTTTTAATAAAATATTTATAGTAAAATAAATATAGTACTTTATTATATTTATAGTCTATTATTCTTTTCTAAAACAGACCCAAGATGTGATCTAGTTAGAGAAGTTTCTGTCTGTAGTGGCATTTCATTTGTATTTCAATAAAGTTTGCCTGAAGAAAAATAAAACAGCCACACTGGTCAGTCTTACAGACTAGGCAGCAGTAATACACACCTTTAGTCCCAGAAGCCACACCAGCTTGCAATAGAAACCAGGCAGTGGTGGTACACACCCTTAATCCCAGAACTAGAGAGGAATATAGGAGGAGGCAGCTCACAGACACAGCTTCATTCTGAGTTTCCTGGAGGCAGGATCACCATTCTCAGACTGAGGATGAGGTAAGAGCCAGTGGTTGGCGGTTTTGCTTTTCTGACCTTCAGGTTGAACCCCAATTTTTATCTCTGAGATTTTATTAGTTGTGCTTCAACTATGTGCTGTTTCCTGTATATGTAAAAGGGTTTTTTTTTTTGGTATTTGGATATAATATTATCTAGATATTTGTTAAGCACATTGGATGTAAGATATCAGTTAATTCTCTTGTTACTATGTTCGTCCAAAGAACCTGTTTGTTCAGGAAGGTGGGGTATTTAAATCACCTAATATTAATGGATTGATGTTAATCTGTGTCTTTAAATCCAGCAGATTTTTTTTCCTGCCCCAGTGATTGCTACATATATGCTTAGGATAAAAGTTTGGTCTTCTTGATTAACTGTCCACTTGATTAGGATGAAGGGTCCCTCTTTATCTCTTCTGATCAGTTTCAGTTTGAAATCTACTTTGTCAGTTATTGGGAGAGTGTTGCCTGATTGCCTTCTGGTCCCGTTTCATTGGAATATTCTTATTCTTCCTTTTAATCTATGGTGGTGCCTATATTTAAAACAAAGATGCGTTTCTAATAGACACCAGATAGTGGTTGTACAAGTTTGCATTCCCAGCAGCAATGGATCAGTGTTCCTCTTACTCCACATCTTCACCAGCCTGAGTTGTCACCTGTTTTGTTGGTTTCATTAAAAAAAAAAGTTGAGCGATCTCATACTAGCAATTTAACAGCACATACACCTCGTTGTTAAGTTAGGTGTTAAAACTCCAGAGTTATTGTAATTTTCATTTTTATCCTCATAATGTGGGGAGTACCTTCCTGCACCAAAGACACCAGAACATAGGGGTGAAGGCTTTCTGTAGGCATCAGTTGAACTTCTTTCTGTTAGTTTATGGAGAGCAACCTATTGTCTTGGTAACAGCCGGGGTTATTTTCAATAGCATACATTCAAATACAAAATCTTATAGGCAAGATGTTTTAGAAAAAGTCATAATGATTCATTCTGAATTTTGCATTTTTAGAGTAGTCTAGTTTTATATTGCAATAGAAATAATTGTTTCAAGATGTATTACTCAGATATTGGTTATGATTGGTCCACGATTAACTGAAACTTTATTTAAAAAGCACATTTTTGATGAAGCAGCTTCTATCATACAGCATATATATTGGCTCATGAGATTAAAGGTTCCAAAACTCCCTATTCTACTCCTTTCACAGCCCCTGCTGTATTGAGCATACCCCAACTCATAAAGTTAAAAGATGCACACCTGTACCCTAACCCCAGCTCAGCCCCCATTGCTTCACACCCTTCATACTTCTGAGATCAAAGAACATACAGTCACCTTTCCAACCATCAGCTTACACACCACACCCATGTGTGTTGGCTGTGCTGTCAGAGAACAAATGATCTCTGTCCCAAGTGAAGCTCCCAGTATACATCTCACCCCTGTCCCATGAGGTTAAAGAATGCAGTACCACATCCTGATCCTGGTGCAATCCCTTGTTACACCACACAGAATCCAGTTTTTGAGCCCCTCCTCTGATGTTGGCCCAGAATAGTTTAGTTGCCCCATTGATGACCTAGAACCCAATATGTCTACAGCTGAACTTCAAGCAGTGATAGACGAAGATGAGCTAAATGTAGGGAATACGAAAAATTCAAACACTCACTCCTCACAGATGTGCCAGAGTTACAACTAATGAACTGACTTCCCATGTGCAATTTCCAATGCAAAAGCACAAGTAACATGAAAAGCCAAGACAACTATGGCTCTACACAAGTTACCAATCCCGTAAGTATGACCTCCGTGCTGGCTAGTTTTATGTCAACTTGACATAGCTAGAGACCTTTTAGAAGAGAGAGCCTTAATTGAGAAAATGCCCTCACCAGACATACCTGTGGGAAAACCTGGTGCATTTTCTTGATTGATGATGTTAGAAGGTTGAGCCCTTTGTGGGTGGTAGCACTCCTGGGTAGGGGTTTCCTGGGTTGTTAAGAAAGCAGACTGAGCAAGCCGTAAGGAGCAAGTCAGTATGTAGCTCCATGGTCTCGGCATCATTCTTGCATCTAGGTTCCTTCCCTGATTTAATTCTTTCCCTCACTCCCTTCAGTGGTGGAATGAGATATGGAAGTGTAAGCTGAATAAACCTTTTCCTCCTCAAGTGGCTTTCAGTCATAGTGTTTCATCACAGTCGCAGAAACTCCAACTAAAACAGAAGTTGGAACCAGGATCATGAAGTATGGCTATGAGAGACCTGGCCATGAGTTTTCGGAAACATTCTGAAAGGACTTTGGAATTTTGGGCTGGAAAAAACGGAATGTTCAGAGCTCAGTGCAAAGTTTGTGGGGTCTTAGAAGATAATGCTGAGAGCAATGCAGACAATGGAAGCCTGGCTATCACGTTAGAGAGGGAATCACAGACTCTATCATGGTCATTCATGTGACATTTTGGCTTAGGAATCTGTGGAAGTGAAACCTTTGCTTTTCCCGGGACAACCAAAATCTTCTGGGAAGTGCTTCTTCAGGACACAGAAGCAAGCTATTATACAAAGGCACCTGAGCTTGCACCTCATGGTGCCAGCTGAATTCAGTAGGTATGAGAGCCCTTTTGGTAGTAGTACTTGTCATGAAGAGAAGCTGAGGTTTGACACTGTGAGAGGCCGGAACAAGCCAGTGGTGAAAGTTCAGCCTCAGTAGCAGTGAAAACCTCAGGATTGAAGGAGTCATGAAGGAGGCTTGGCACTGTGTGGCGGGGTTAGAGTCCCTGAAAAAATTGCAGCAGAGTGAAGTGCAGCCAAGTTGCATAGGAGACCCAAGATTTTTGAAATAAATGGAAAAAATAAATAAATAAAAAGGACAGATATAAAGCTCAGGGGAAGATCACAATAATAGCATGGCTCATGAAAGAATATCAGGGACTGAAGACAAGGAAGAAGAATTGGATCATTAAATTAGAGTCAATAATATATTAAAAATCATAAATGGAACATAGAAGACTATTGGGCTCCCACAAGAACTCTAAACCTGAAAATTGTGGACATAAAAGGAGAAGCATTCCACATTAAGGGCATAGAAAATATTATTAATAAAATCATAAAAGAAATTCCCCCAATTCTATAGAAAGAGATGCCCATGTAGGTGTAAGAGTAACACAGAAGTCCAAATATATAGGACCAGAAAATAAACATTCACATATGTTACTGTAGTCAAAACACTAAATATGGAATGAAGAATGGATATTGAAAGCTGCAATAGGAAAGGAATGACTCAAATATAGATGCAGGCCATTAGAGTAACAGTCAAATTTTTAGTGGCAATTCTAAAAGCCTTCTGGCATGGAAAAAGTATTTCAAGTTCCGAAAGGCCGCAGCTGCCAACACACTCTACTACTACCCCAAGAGCAATTATCTGTTATAATAGAAGGAGAAATAAAAACTTTCCATCATCTGGTGGGGGGTGAGGGAAGCAAGGCAAAAGAATCCTTGTCTCTATAGAGAATATTAGAGGAAGTATTTTGGACTGAAGAGAAGCATAAACATATCCAGGAAGCCAAGGAGGAAAAGAATAATCCCAGGAGATGACTTCAACGTCCCACTGTCACCAATACACAGGTCATCCAAACAAAAGATAAATGGAGAAAACTTGGAGTTAAATGACATCATTTAACAGAGCTCTAAAGAACTTTGCATTCAAATACTACAAAATACATATTTTTCTTTTGTACATGGAATTTATTCTGAAATAAATCACATATGAGAACACAAATTAAATCTTAAAGGTTATAAAAATTGAAACAACTTTTTGTAGTTAATGTAATTACAAAGGAATAAAGCCAGAAATCAACAATAAGAAAACTACAGAAAATACACAAATTCAATGACAGTAAATAGCACACAATTGAATGATGAATAGGTCATTGATGAAATCAAGAACGAAAAGATGAAATTCTTAAAATGAATGAAAATGAAAATACAATATACAAAACCTACAAAATATAATGAAGGCAGCCCTAGGAGAAACTTTTATAGCTATAGCTGCCTAATTACAAAATCTGAGAGATCTCTAATTAAAAAAAAAAACTTCATGATGTATTATAAAGATATTGGAAAAACAAGAACAATCCAAACCCACATTAGTCAATGGAAAGAAATGATTAAGATATGGACAGAAATCAGTGATGTAGAAATAAACCAACAATAAAAAGAATTACTTGGAAATGACCTTGGATTGGTTGAGTATGTTATTAGCACCTACAAAGCCCTGGGTTTGATCCTTGTATTATATAAATTGAGTTTATATAAGTTCTAGGTGGATTACATTTATAATCCCAGCACTCAGGAGATTGAGGCAAGAGGACATGAAGTTCAAGTTCAGGATAGCAAGATGGCTCTGTGGGTAAAAATATTTGTAACTTAAAAATTGATGAAAACCTGACTTCAATACTGGAAAACAATATGGAAGGAGAACTATGTCCCAAAGTTATCTTCTGAACTCCACAACACACACACACACACACACACACACACACACACACACACACTAATTCAAAGCAAAAAGAAATACAGGTTATCCTCAGGAAGAGTTTAAATCCATTTTAGGATACACAAGACACTGTCTTAATACAAACAAACAAACAAACATGACAAACGAGACTAAAAAATTCTTGGCCAGTTTAACCAAAAGAAAGAGATGAAAAGACATAAATGAATTCAGATGATGAATAAGAGTAGAAAGAAAAAGGAAAACATATAACAACTATTATAACAGATAGCAATGAAATCCAGAAAAATCATACATACATATCTTAAAAATATGTATTCTACCCAATTGTAAAATCTAAAAGAACTGAATGCATTTCTAGGTGACTTGACTTACTTAATTTAAACCAAATGAGATGTGTGTGTGTGTGTGTGTGTGTGTGTGTGTGTGTGTGTGCAAAAACAGTAATACTAAATCTCCTGACTAAAAATGCTCTGGATGAATTCAAAACAAAATTCTGCCAGACCTTTAAAGAACTAAAACCAATACTTCTTAAAATATTCAATAAAGCAGAAAATAATCCCAAAAGTCCTCCATAAAACACTTGCAAACCACATTCGAGAGTATATTAGAAAAGATTGTCCACTGACATTAGTTTGTCTTCATTTCAGGGATGCAGGGATGGACACAAATACACAAATCAATACTGTAATTCGTCTCATAAATGGACTCAAGGACAGAAATTGCATAATACAGGAGATGTAGGACAGGCCTTGACAAAACACACCCTCATTATAAAAACTCTGGACAGATTAGGGATGAGGGTGGACACACCTGAACACAGTAAAGGCTGTGAGTGCAAACCTGTAGTCAACTTTATGCTAAAAGAAGAAAATTTTAAAGAATTCCCACTAAACTCGGGAACAAAAGAAAAATATGTGCTCTCTTTATTTCTAAGCAATGTAGTGCTCAAGATTTATCAAGGTTAATCTTAATTATCAGTGACACCATCACCAAGGAAACAAGCTTATTTGCACACCTGTGAGGGATTATCTAGTTTACATTAGCCTCTGGCCAGGCTTGTGGAGGGTTATCTAGATCATGTTAGCCTCTGGTTAGGTATGTAAAGGATTATCTAGATCAGGCTAGCCTCTGGCCAGGCATGTGGAGGATTATCTAGATCAGGCTAGCCTCTGACCAGGCTTGTGAAGGATTATCTAGATTAGGCTAGCCTCTGGCCAGGCATGTGGAGGATTGTCTAGATCAGGTTAGCCTCTGATCAGGCATGTGAGTTTGAACAGCAGTGTCTTGCATGGTTGAATAATCCTGCTTTCAGAAGCCATGGGTTTTTAAACAAAAATCCCAATGCCTGGTGTGACATCTTCCTAAGAGTTGTTGACCAAAAAGGTTCCAGAGGCTTCCATTTCTCCTGGTTGCCCATTATAACTAGGTGGCAAGACTGTATTGCTGAGATATCACACATGTTGGATGAATAACACAGAAATGAAGCCAGAGGTAAGCTGGAAGCTTCCTTCCTGGTAGCTAATGTTCTTAATGCTAAAAGGTGCATCGCATCCTGCTAAGGAGAGTCCATTAACAGTCTCGCTCAGCTGTGGACTGTGCACACTACAATAGTGGTCATCGGACTTGCTTGCTAATACAATAGTGGCTTGACTATTTGGGGGCTGATCAACTACTTTCTGATTGGATTTGAGGACTGCTTAATTTGAGGTAATACATGCCTCTGACTGGGTAGGTTAAAAGCTTTTCGGAGGAGCTACAATTGATACTTTGGTAAAGGAACATGTAGCCAAATTTCCTTCTAAATATTCAAGCTTATACTCATAGACTTCACCTTGGTCAGATAAGCTACTTTTTGTAGTAGGTGATGGTTAAAACAGAAACTAATTACTGGTCACTGTGTTGAAAATGGGTGGACTGTAGAGTACTCAGTTCTATGTGGGACATCTATGTCACCCCATCAAAGGCCCAGAGAGCACCGTGTAAGAAGGGGCAGGAAGGCTATATAAATAGGATGCTCTCAACTGGGCATGACATGGCTGTTGCACTCATGACTCATAAGTGACTTCGGCTACAGTTACCTGCAGAGTATCTGCACAGAACTGGATCTGTTGACATTCATCATGGATCGGGCAGGGACTGATGAAGGCTTCTAGTGCTCCGTGAGAACTATCAGTGAGTAATCGCTGCCATGTCCCCAACCCATTCTTACAAAACAATCCTAATTAAATTCAGTGACTTAAAAAAAAAAAAGACATAGAAATAGGAGACAAGATGGGAAGAAAAATGGGCTCTGTAATGGGAGTTTTTCATCCCATCTGGTCCCACAGCCACTTTACCACTCAGAGGCTTAATATTAATTATATACTGTTTGGCCTATTGGCTCAGGCTTATTATTAACTAGTTTTTTAAATTTATTTATTTATTTATTAATTTATTAAAGATTTCTGCCTCCTCCCCACCACCGCCTCCTGTTCCCTCCTCTTTCCCCAATCAAGTCCCCCTCCCTCGTCAGCCCGAAGAGCAATCAGGGTTCCTCCACCTGTGGAAAGTCCAAGGACCACCCACCTCCATCCAGGTCTAGTAAGGTGAGCATCCAAACTGCCTAGGCTCCCACAAAGCCAGTACATGCAGTAGGATCAAAAACTCATTGCCATTGTTCTTGAGTTCTCAGTAGTCCTCATTGTCCACTATGTTCAGCGAGTCCGGTTTTATCCCATGCTTTTTCAGACCCAGGCCAGCTGGCCTTGGTGAGTTCCTGATAGAACATCCCCAAACTAGATTTTAAAGCTTAAATTAATCCATTTCTTTTAGTTTATATTTTACTGTGAGGCTTGTGGCTTGTCACCTAACACCAATTACTTCAAGAGGGTGATGGGCATTGAGGATGCTCCTTATGGAGTAGCCATTTGGGCAAGAAACTGCTCTTGCCTGGACTGCTTGAAGTTATGCTCTATAAAATTATCATACAGGACCCACAGAGAAATAACTGCTGAGCTTGCCTAAAGGCGAGACATCCTTTGGGGTTTCTGCTTCCTTGAAAGAGTCTGCCAGACATTCTACAGAAGAAATTACACAGAAGAAAATGACCGATAAACTGCCAATTTAGGCAGAACTGTCTTTGGAATTTCCAGCTTCATGGAAAAGTCTGCCAGATACTATGGGCCTGAGGGCTGAAGATGGATGCCCCATGGGTACAGAAGAAGTTTGGTGACTGTCTAGGCAATGAGATGTCTCTGTCAATTCTAGAGTTTTGGAAGTTGCTTACAATGAACTTCCTGTTTACTTAGGTAATATTATATCCTTCTGAAGTCTTTGATGGAGTTGAAGAATAGATAGTTATAATTATAGTTTTCCTTAGTTATGATAAAAGATAAAATAGATATAAATATTGTAACTGTAATTCTTTATACATGTTTTGTTATATGTAATTTTTTGTGTTAAAGTTAAAACCTTCATTTTTATTTAAACAGAAAATGGAGGTAATGTGGGAGTCTCCTCTGTATGCTGTGATTACCATTAATTAATAAAGAAACTGCCTTTGCCCTATAGTAGTGCAGAACACACGTAGGCAGGCGGGAAAAACTAGACTGAATGCTGGAAGAAAGAAGGTGGAATCAGGGAGAAGCCATGGAACTGCCACCAGAGACAGACAAGCTGAAACCTTGACAGTAGGCCACTGCCATGTGTTGATACACAGATTTATGGAAATGGATTGAATTAATATGTAAGAGTTAGTCAATAAGAAACTAGAACTAATAGGACAAGCAGTGATTCAATTAATACAGATTCTGTGTGGTTATTTCGGGAGTCTGGGCAGTTGGGAAATGAAAAAGCAGCCTCCTTTTTCAGGAGGCTGAAAAACAGGATAAATGGGTAGATTTTTTAAATCTACTTTTAAATCAAAAAAGCAACTACTAGTCTTAAATATTTTACATTGGTATGGATTTTTGTATACTGATACAAATTTAAAGGTAATTTTGTTTTATTGCACATATATTTCTACTCTTGCTTAAGGTATTGTGTTTATGCAGCTCATTCAAAAATGTAATGTATAATTAAGAAATACATACAGATTAATAGTCATCTATAATAATCAAACTTATACTAATGTTAGGTATGTTTTCAAGGTCATAAACAGATATATTTATATAGATAAATGGTATCTAAACACCTAAAAAACCTACAGAAAATGGCATTTAATATGTTTAATAACCTAAGATTTTCCATGACAGTGAGACATTTCTGTTCCTGAAAGCACCAATCTACTTCAGAAAAGATGATGGGCATTGAAGAAACTCTATATGGAGTTTGCTTTCTTTATGGCAAAAACTAACCATCTGGGCAAAGAAACTGCCCTTGCTTTAATTATTGACAGTATACTCCCTGCTTCTCAGAAGAGTCTGTCAGATATACCAGGTCTGTAGGCCTGAGTTGAATGCTCTATTGCCACAGAAGAACCTAGGGTGGCTGTCCAGATAGCCAGATGTCCCTGGCATTAGGTAACTTTTCACCCTTCTGGTGTCTTTGTTGGAGTTAACGACTAAATGATTAGACTTAAAGTCCTCCTTAGTGAGGAGAGAAAGTGAATTAGGTTCAAAGCTTTAGAGTCACCAAGATAAGATAGATAATTGAGTATTTTCTCTAAATTTGCCATATACAAATGTGCTGGATACTGGAACTGTAATTTTTACTTAATAACTGTTTTGTTGTATATAATTTTACTACACTGAAATTAAAACCTTCCTTTTTAATTAGGAAAAAAGGGAAATGCTATGGAATAATCCCTTTGTATACTGTAAAGATTTGTCACTCAAATTGGTTTAATAAAACGCTGACTAGCCAGTAGCTAGGCAGGAAGTACAGGTGGGACAACCAAACTCAGCATGCTGGGATGATGGAAGGTAGAGACAAGGGAGATGCCAACTGACACAGGAAGGAGGACATGTAGAAAATGAGGTGACAAACAACAAGCCACGAACCACATAACAGAGTGCAGATAAGCAATATGAGTTAATTTAGTATAAAAGTTAGCTAGTAACAAGTCTGAACTATTGGTTGAGCATTTATAATTAATATAAGCCTCAGTGTGGTTACTTGGGAGTGGCTGATGGGAAAGGAACCAACAACGGTGTCTCTTCACATCAATAGAAACCTTAATTAAGATACTGCTTCTGGCTTTCTACCTCAGTATTCCTCTTCTACGTTCATATCACAGGTATATTACCTTCAGCTTCTCTCTCCTTAAAACTTCCTGCTCACCTCTCATGAGAACCCTTCTAGTTTCCTGACCTTGTTGTACATTCCCACATAAATTTGCATATATAAAAATTAGAAGGCAGGGGCTGTCAAGAGGACACAGTGGATAAAACTGCTTGCCTGAAAAGCCTGATCACCTTAGTTTGATCTCTAGACCCCACACACTTGATGGACGTAGAGAACTGACCCTCTGAAGCTGTCATCTGATCTCCACATTCATGCTGTCACACTCATGCCACCAAACACACACCAATAATAAATAAATCAAAAATTGGAAGTACAGAAGCAAATCATCACACCAGAAAGTGAAAAAAAAATCAGTTTTTCTGAGCCTGGGTTACTTCACTTTTTGTATTTTTGCAGTCACATAAATTTTTCTGCAAATTTCCTAATTTCATCTTGTAGTTAAATACAATTTCATTGTGTATATGTATCACATTGTCTTTATCCATTCATCTCTTGATGAATGTCTAGAATGACTTTGTGTTCTAGCTAGTGTGAATATATCAAGCATGAACAAGGATGCGCCGTGTATCTCTGTGAAAAGATAGAGTCCTTTCAGTACATAACCAGTAATGGTACAGTCAGGTCATATAATAATCTTATTTTTTAGCTTTTTAAAAAAAATCTCCAAATTGATTTCTGTACTTGCTGCATGAGTTTATAGTTCTGCTAAGGGAAATAAATGTTTATTTCCCGACATACAAATATTTGCTAGTTTTGTTTTCTTAGGAAGAAACATTCTGACTACATGAGATAAACTTTAAAGTAGTTTTATTTTTCATTTCATTGATGGCTAAGGATATTAACCACTTCAAAAATATTTATTAGCTATTTGAATTTATTCTTTTGAGAACTCTGATTCCACAGCCCATCTTTATTGGGTTGTTTGTTTCCTTGCTTTTCAGTATTTTAGTTATATTTATATTCTAGGTATGATACTGTCTTTTAACTGGAGAATCGAGGCCATTAATTATTCAGTTATTACTGAAAGGCTATGATAGTTCCTGTTATTTTGATGATTTGTAGTTTGGTGTCTTTCTATTTTCTCTAGTTTTACTATTGTTCTAATGGGGTTTATTCACTAGTCTTCCAGGTGTGTTTATCTTTCTCTTTAATCTGAAGGATTCCTTCAAGTATCTTTGGTAGAACTGACTTATTTAGGGTTCATGAGTTCTGTTAACATATTTTCATCATGGAAAGCTTTGCTTTCTCCTTCAATTCTGAAAGAGTTTTGCTGCATATAATTGTCTGGGTTGGCAACTGCTAGTCCTCTTCTTCATATTCTCTCTCTCTCTCTCTCTCTCATACACACACACACACACACACATACAAACACACGTACACACACATAAACATATATACACATACATTATGTATTGAGGAATCTGCTTTTATTATGGTGTTTTTTTTTCTTCTTCTTTTATACTTTCTTTTTAAATTGAAAATAGATATTTTTCATGCAATGTATTTTGATTAGTTTCCCCTCCTCCATCTCCTCCAAGATCCTCCCCATAGACCTAAATTCACACATTCTTTTGCTTTCTCTCATTAGAAAAGAAACAAGAAAACAATAGCAATAGTAATAATAATAATAACAACATTAATAACACAAATCGGATAAAATGAACAAATTAACTGACAAAACAAAGATCTATAGGAAAACACATATAGATGCAGAAACACCCACACAGAAGTCCCATAAAAGCAAAATTGGAAACCATAATATGTAAGAAAAATACCTGCGGAGTTAAAAAATATTCCCAGACAAAGCATTATAAGACAAAACTAAATCTCCCAAAATTCCACCAAGTTTGTTTTGTGTTGACAATCTTCTACTGGGCATGGTGCTTGCCCTTAAGTGTTATCTGTACACCCAGTGAGACTCCAACGGAGAAAGCTATCCTCCAGTATTCTTCTTCAATTAGAATGTTGTCTTTTTAAAAATTCACTATCAATGAGTAAAGAAACAATAAAGTATAGCCATGGTCAAATAAAAAATTAGTCACCTCTCTAGTGCCAAACATTCTAGGAGGTCGCTGACCGTAGTGTGTCAACTAATATATTAGTTACATTGGGTTTGATTGGAGCAGAGAAAGACAAAAGAAAACAAAAGACACAAGAGGAAAAGACCAGTAACTGATATTGAGTTGACAGCAAAAAAGTGGAGAAAGGAAATGTTCATAGAAGAGAGAATGGTGAGGGCAAAAGGGGCAAGGAGGGGCAGGCAGCCTTGGTTAAGAAAGACAGGCGGAGTCTGGAGCAAACAAGTGAGTGAGAGGCTGTTGGACAACAGGAGCCGAGAGAGATCAATGCCTAAATCAAAGGGACCTGTTTTCCTCAAGCTCCCCGGGCTTCTCAAAGTGAAGTTAAAAAAAGAAAGGTAAAGAGGAAAAAAGAAAAACCTGTGAAGGAATACAAGCCTGACAAGACTTCTAGATCTTTGGCATCTTCCAGGCAGAGCCTCAGTGGCCGAGATGACACCACAGTTCAGACTGGAGAAACATGGTACAGCGGTGTAGATATGTGGGTACTGTGCATAAATGCTTTACAAGAAAATTCGAATGGACAGTAGAGAATATTGGATGGCTCTGGAAGGTGAAATGAAGCCAGGGAGAGTCACTTCTTTCCCATGGAGCGGTGGAGATAGCTGAAGGAGTAGATCTCTGACTTAGATGATGCCATTGGAAAGCTGTAAAATCGGAGCCATGGCAAACCTGCACTGTTGTTGGTTTTTAAAAATCTGTCTTTTTCACACTGGATTTTGTTTTCTAAATGTTGTCTTCCAAGCTGTTGTAGTTTTGGATTGCAGAACAGTTTGTAAGATGAATACTTTTCTATAAATGTGCGTTATTAAAACGTTGTGAGTGAAGCTAATTGTCAAGTTTATGAAGGAAGACAGCTTTGTGCCCCTACCTACTGTAAAACAAAATCAGATCATTATAAGCTGAAAATAAAATGAAGGGGTAAATATATACAGTGAAATGATAAATGCCTTTTATAGCTCTGGGGAGGCTGAGATACAGATATTCTAAAATATGACTTTTGGGGGAAAGGGAAATTAGCAAAGGAAGGAGCTAGGAAACAGAATGAAATGTGGATATGTGGGCACTGCACTTAAATGTTGTCTAGCCTGTCTGCTGATTTGCTGGCGTCTGTTCTGATAGCAGACTGACTATGTTTTTTCTAATTTAGCAGGAATGTCATTTGCTCTGTTTTCTGAGAGTGTAGTTTACAGTCTCGGGAGTTCGGTTGCCTTGCTGCCAACAAAGCGTGGGACACTTGGAGACGGTGTACTGCTTCTTTTGCCCTGGTGGGCACCTTAAATCTCTGCTTCAAGTTACTGGGTCTGCTCTGAGCACCAGATTCCCTGTCAGACTCGTCTAGCGGGCCAGTCCTGATCACGTGGACTGTGCTGCACGTCTTCTTTATTCTGCCTTCCATGCTACTGAGTCCTGTTGTCATCCATGCTCACTTCCTGCTCAGTTTTCTACTTCCGCTCCAGGATTTCCCTTGACTCCATAGAGCTGGGCTTCACACTCTGCACTACGTGAATCAGCATCTGTTCTAAATTTAATTTAGAAATTAAAAATGTGTAGGGTTGAGAAAACACTGTAAGGTTGGATACATGTTGTCTTAGTTTGGGCTTTTATTGCTGTGAAGAGACATCATGACCACGGAAACTCTTATAAAGAAAACATTTAATGGAGCATGGCTTGCTTATGATCATGAAGAGAGCATGGCAGAGTTCAGGCAGACGTGGTGCTGTCTTGCAGGCAAAAGGAAATCAACTGAGGGAAGTTTGAGAAAGATACCTCAAAGCCCACACCAACAGTGACACACTTTCTCCAACAAGGTTACACCTCCTAACAATGTTGCTCCCTTTGGGGGCCATTTTCTTTCAAACCACCACACATATCATGGTTCATTTGCTCAAATACCTGGACTATGAAGTATCAATTAGTGAACCCTAATGTAAACTAGGGACTTTTGGGTAATAATTATGTGTGGATGCAGGCTCATCAATTCTAACAAATGTTCCCCTGTGTGGAGGGTTATCAAAAATTTGTGTACTTTTAGCTTAATTTTACTGTCAATATGTTCCTAAAATCTTACCTTTAAAAAATTAATGCATTTTAAGAATTTAGGTTTGCTAAAAAAAATCTGTGCAGAAAGTACAGGGAGTCTCCACACTTTCCAATACTTCCATGTCCGAAAACACCTTCATTTGTAGGACCGTTATTTAATACTAAGCTTTATAAGGAGAAGCTAGATGATTCCCTTTTAAGATCAAATGTAACGAAGAAAGGGCATCTGTTTCCATCACTCCCACTAGCCATCAGCCACAGAAGCCCTGGTTAATATGATGTAATATAATAAAGCAAGGACGGAAACAAAACAAAATGGCAAGTGAACCATGGGTTGAAGCTATGGGTTTGGGTTTCCTTCCAGAGGGATCCATGAACCACATGGAGCCAAGACTGCTGGAATGCCTCACCCAGAAAACTTCTCTTATTTGTTAGTGAAATGGGCAAATAAACAGCTGAAAGAAATAATGAAAACAATTCAAGATATAAAAATAGACTATAACAAAGAAATAGAATCACAAAAGAAAAATCCTCCAATTGAAATAAAATTGGAAAGAAAAATTAGGAAGTCAGACAAAATCTTCAGAGGTAAGCCCCAAGTGTTGAAGATTACATAGATGAAATAGATAGTGCAGCCAAAGGGATTATTAAATAAAAAATAATCCAGGCACAAATATTCAGGAAATCTGAAACAAAAAAAACCAGACAAAAACCAGTATATAATATAGAAGAAAGAGAGGAAAAAAGACACAGACAATATTTTAATACAGATAATATTTTAAATAAAATCAGAAAATTTCTCATCTAAAGGAGGTGCCTATCCAGATACAAAAAGCAAACAAAACAAAAAAAATGGCACTACAAAATGAAATTCCCCCATGACATGCTGTCAAACACTAAATGTATAGAATAAAGAATATTAAAAACTGGACCTCTGTGAGTTTGAGGCCAGCCTGGTCTACAGATGGAGTGCTCCAACGTAACACAGAGGAACACTGTCTCAAAAAATCAAAAAAAAAAAAAAAAGCTGCAATGGGCAAAACCAAGTAACATATAAAAGGCAAACCTATAAGAATTTCCTAACTTTTCAAGGGAGATTTGGAAAGCCAGAAGGGATTGGACAAATGTGTTCCACAAACTCTAAGAGCTCACAGATGCCAGCTCAGACTACTATATCCATCAAAACTACTAATCATAATCAAAGTAGAAAGAAACATATTCCTTATAAAACCAAATTTAAATAATTTCTAACTACCAATCCAGCTCTTCAGAGGCACCAGAAGGGAAACCTCAGTCTGAAGAAGTTAACCACATCTAAGCAGGCACGGGAAGAAATAATTTCAGAACAGTAAAGTATTAAAATACAATGCTCATTACTAACCCTTAATGTTAGTGGTGTAAATTCCCCTCTAAAAAGACACAGACTAACAGATTCATTTTTTTTGTTGCATTCAAGAAACACACCTCACCATCAAGGACAGATATCACTGCAGGGTAAAGGACAGAAATCACTAGAGGGTAAGTGATGTGGGAGTGTCATATATCAATCTGTTGATTTCATTGGTTAAGCAATAAAGAAACCGCTTGGCCCTGATAGGTTAAAACATAGGTGGGAGGAGTAAACAGAACAAAATGCTGGGAGAAAGAGGAAGTGAGCTCAGAGATGCCATGCTCCCCGCTCCTGGGCAGACACACACAATGAAGCAAGCCGCCAGGTCAGACATGCTAAATCTTTCCCGGTAAGACCAGGGCTACACAGATATTAGAGATGGGTTGACTGGGATATCAGAATTAGCCAGTAAGTGCTAGAGCTAAAAGGCCAAGCAGTGTTTAAATGAATACACTTTGTGTGTTGTTATTTCAGGGCATAAGCTAGCCAGGCGGCCAGGGTGCTGGGGACGCAGCCCTGCCACTCCTATTACAACAGGTAAGAGCATAGAAAAAGATATTCCACACAAACAGACCAAGAATCAGGTGTTGTCATTTTATCTGACAAAACAGACTTTAATCAACCTAATCAGAAGAGAGAGAAGGAAACTAAACAGTCATCGAAGGAAAGCCCCACCAAGAGTGTATTGCAGTTCTAAACAATACAAGGGTACCCAAGTTCTTAAAAGAAACACCACTACAGATGAAATCACATGTGGGATCCTACACAGTGATAGTGAGTGACTTTAATACTTTACCATTGCTAACAGACAAGTCATCCAGAAAAAAATAATAAGACTTGAAATGCTGGATTTAAATAATATTATAAATGAAATGGACTTAGCCAACTTCTACAGAACACTTCACATAAACACAAAAAAATAAACTTTCCTCTTATCAGTTTATGGACCTTTCTTCAAAAGTGACCACATACTTGGAAACAAAGCAAATCTCAACAGATATAAATAAAATAACACCCTGCATCCTATCTGACCCCTATGGATTAATGCTGGAAATCAACAACAATAGAATGGCAGAGATTATACGAATTTATGGAAAATGAGTTAAGACATACAACAAGAAAGAAATTTTAAATGTTTTAAAATAGAATGAAAATGAAAACATAACATATAGTTGAGTCTCATGGGACATAACAAAGGTAGTTCTAAGAGGCAGTAACCAACAATCATTGGTCATTGATATTTCTCAACATCAAAGTTCTCAATTCCCCAATTAAAAAAAAAACACAGACTAACAGAACAAATTCAAAAACAAGATTCAGCCTTCTGCTACATCAAAGAAACGTACCTGCGGCAACAGGTTGGAAAAATACATTCCAAGCAAATGGACCTAAGAAGCAAGCTGGTATAGCCATTTTAATATCTAACAAAATAAACTTCAAACTAAAACTAACTAAAAGAGATTGAAAAGGGCACTACATATTCATCAAAGGAAAAACCTGCCAAGAAGACATTTAAATTCTTAACATCTATGCCCTAAAGACAAGGGCACCAGGTTTGTAAAAAACATTATTACAGCTTAAATCACCTCACACACTGACCGTGGAAGACTTCAGTACTCTTCTCTCGCCAATGACCACGTCATCTGGATGAAAACTAAACAGAGCAAAACAAAAACTAACAGACATTCTAAAACAAAAGGACCTAGCAAATTTTCACAGAACATTTTATCCAAACACAAAAGATAAGCCTTCTTTTCTGCACTTCATGAAACTTTCTCAAAAATTGATCACATACTTGAACATAAAACAAGTCATAAAAAATACAAGAAAACTGAAATAACTCCCTGTATCCTACCAGACCAGAATGGATGAAAGTTGGACATCAAAAACAATAGAAACAACAGAACGCTTACAAACCCATGAAAACTGAACAATTCTCTACTGAGTGAAAAAAGGTCAAGACAGAAATTAAGAAATAAAGTAAAGGGCTGAAAATATGGTACAGCTGTTTAAAGCTGGGCTCACAATCAAAAATATCAGAAAGAAAGACTTTCTATAATGAGTAAAAATAAATACACAACATACTCACACTTATGGGACACAATGAAAACAGCACTAAGAGGAAAGTTTATAGCACTAAGTACTACATAAAGAAAAACTCATACTAATAACTTAACAACACACTTGAATTCTCTAGAATAAAAAGAGGAAACCATACCCAAAAGGAGTAGTAGCAAGAACTAATCAAATGCAAGGCTGAAATCAATAAAATAGAAACACACAAATATAAAGAATCAATCAAATAAAGAGTCTTTTCTTTGAGAAAAATCAGTAAGATCAACAAATCCTTATCCAAATTGACTAAAAGACACAGAGAGATTATCCAGATTAACAAAATCAAACATGAAACAGGGTACAAAACAACAAACACTGAGGAAATCCAGAGAATCAAAAGGACATATTTTTTTTTTAAAAAAATCTCTACTTTAACAAAATAGAAAGTCTAAAAGAAAATGATAACTTTCTTGATAGATACCACTTACTAAAGTTAAATCAAGATCAGTTAAACAGACCTTTGATCCCTAGTGAAATAGAAGTAGTCTCTGAAAATCTCCCAGGGGGGTCGAAAGCCCAGGGCCAAATGCTTTTAGTACAGAATCTACCAGACTTTTAAAGAAGAATCCATGTAATATCCCTCAAATTATTTCACAAAATGGAAATAGAAGGAACATTTCCAAATTCTTTTGATGAGGCCATAGTTATCCTGATACCCAAACCACATAAAGACCCAACAAAAAAACATAATTACAGACCAATTTCCTCTATGAACAAAGGTATAAAAATACTCAATAAAATATTTGCAAACTGAATTCAAGATACATCAAAAAGTCCATCTTCCAAGATTAAGTAGATTTTATCTCAGAGATGCAGAAAAGGTTCAGTGTGTGAAAATCAATAAGTATAATCTACCATGTACACAAACTGACCAAAACACAAACAAAAATGATCATCTCATTAGTTGCAGAAAACTCCTTTGATAAAATTTAACACCCCTTCATGATAAAATGTCCTGGGGAGATTTGTGATACAAGAGACATACCTCAACATAATAAAGGCAGCTCACAGCAATCCCATAGTCAACATCAACTTAAATGGAGCGAAGCTCAAAGCATTTCCACTAAAATCAGGAATAAGACAGGGCTGTTCACCCTCACCATACCTATTCAATAAGGTACCTGAAATCTTAGCTAGAGCAATTACACAAACAAGGGAGTCTAAGGGAGATACATATTAGAAAGGAAGAAATCAAAGTGTCATTTTTGTAGATATGATAATATATGTAAGTTATCTGAAAAATTCCACCAAGAAACTCCTACAGCTGATGAACACTTTCAGCAAAGTAGCTGGATATGAAATATACTCACAAAAATCACTAAACCTCCTATATATAAATGACAAATGGACTCCAGTAATATAAAATATCTTGGAGTAATTCTAATCAAGCAAAGGAAGGACCAGTATGACAAAAACCTCAAGTCTTTGAAGAAGATGGAAAGACCTCCCATGCTCATGCATTGGTAGGGTAAACATAGTAAAATGTCCATTCTACCAAAAGCAATATACATATTCAGTGAGATTCCATCAAAATTTCAACATAGTTCTTCACATATCTTAAAGAGACAATTCTCAGCTTCATATGGAAAAGCACACACAAACCAGAATAGCTAAAACAATCCTAAGCAATAAAAGGACTGCTAGATGGTTTACCATTCCCAGTTGCAAGTTGTACTACAAAGCTATAGTAATAAAAACAGTGTGGTATTGGCACAAAAGCAGGCACATTGATCAATGGAATTGAATTGAAGTTTTGAACATAAATCTACAAACATATGGACACATAATTTTTGATAAAGAAGCCAGAAATACACACTGGCAAAAGACAGCTTCTTCAACAAATGACACTGGTCTAACTGGATGTACGAATGTAGAAGAATGCAAATAGATCCATACTTATCATTTTGCACAAAACTCAACTCCAGATGGATCAAAGACCTCAAAATCAGATATGCTTAATCGGATAGAAGAAAAAGGGGAGAATAGTCTTGAACTCACTGACAAAAGAGAAGACTTTCTGAACAGAGTAATATTAATGCAGGCACTAAGATCAATAATTAATGAATGGGCCTTGAAATTGTGCTCATAAAATTTATGGCTGAAAAGATAAAGTATATGTAGTCATATCTCTATGAATGTTCATAGAAGCTGTACATGTAATATCCCCAAACAAGCAACAATCTGGATGCTTTCAGTGAATGAAATATCCCACATTATGCAGAGAAAAATGGGAGTTTAAAAGAAAAAATCCCAATGGGATGCACACCACACGACACCACTTAAACTGGTAAAATTATAGTGACTGGCAATATTCGTGACTGCTGGGTTTGAAGAGGTAAAGAGGAGGTGTGGCTACAAAAGGCAATGGAAGTCAGAGTCAGGTCAAGAGGATGCTCAATACTTTGTCCCAAAGTTAACAGCCTGGAAGACATCTTGTTATATTTTTATAAGATGTTATCTTTGGGAAAACTAGTCAAAAGGCAGAAAGGACTTCCCTGTATTAGTTATTCCAACTGTATCCACAATTGTTTCAAAATTAAAAATTTAAAAACAAATAGCAACTAAATATTACCTAACCAAGGCACAATTAAACTCAGAGTAATAGCTAGATTAAAAATAATAAAATGGAAAAAAGTGAAACAGCAGATTATTTTAACCAAAATACAAATAGTCTGACTATTTTACTATAGAAAGGGGTCTTAATCATAAGGACATAAAATCCTAATTATGTAGGCTGGAGAAATGGGCAATCAGTTAAAATCACTGACAGCTCTTCCAGAGGACCCAGGTTCAATTCCCAACACACACATGGCAGCTCATAATTATCTATAACTCCAGTTCCTGGGTATCTGACACCCTCTTCTGCCTTTCATGGGTGCTAGGCATGTACATGGTATACAGACATACATGCTGGCAAATATCCATGAAATGAAACTTTAAAAATTCTAAGTCTGTGTATACTAATTAAGAACATCAGAAAGAAGTGAAAACCGAGTGCAAGAAGAATTAATCAAATGCCCAATCATTGTTGAGATGTCTATCCCCTCACTCAAAAATGGATAGGAAGAACAAGAGGTAGTGGTGCATGCTTTTAATCCCAGCACTTGGGAGGCAGAGGCAGGTTGATCTCTGTGAATTCAAGATCAGCCTGGCATACAAGAGCTAGTTCCAGGACAGGCTTCAATACTACAGAGAAACCCTGTCTTGAAAAAACAACAAAAAAGATAGAAAAAGTCAGTACAAAATAAGCAAAGAAACAGTTGGTTTGACAAACACTATCAGCCAGCATGGCCAATTCAGCATCTATAGAAGAAGAAACTTTGCATGTTATTCTCAAAATCCATGAAACATCTGTCAACATGGACAAAATCATGGTCCACAGAACAAATTTCAACAATTTAAAAAGGCTCAACAAATAAAAAGTATATTCTTTGACCATAACACAATTAGGAAGTCAATAATTTGTAAAATATTCAAATATTTTAAAACCACATGATAAGTTTCAATAATCATAGGTTAAAAAGTAAGGTTAATTAAAATCAGCAAATAATTTGCTTTGAATGAAAAGGAAATCACGGGAGATTAGAAACTGTAGGTTAAAACTAAAACTGCTTGAAATTTATGATAAGACATGGTTATATTTTAAGAATTACAATGATCTTGAATCATTTATTTCATTTCTCATCTAAGGTATTATTTTAAAAAAGAAAGGCAAATTTCAGTCTAAAGCAATGAGATAAGAGGGGAAAGAAGTGGGTATCAGTGAATCAGACAACAAGCACAAGATATGTTGCTGATTTGGCCTTTCAAAAAATTTCCCAAGCATACCCTTAAACTCATTCTGAAATCAGTATTTCAGTATTTTAGTTTTAAAGATATTACAAAAACTATAAACAAAATTTATATATATATATATTCATATATGTTCATATATAATATGTATAGTAGTAAGAAAATATCTAATTAAATGTGGCAATATATAATAGAATAATAGATCATGACTAACAGTTTTCATCCAAGGATGCAAGATTGGGTTAGAACTAGAAAATCAATATAATTTCTCAGGGCAAAAAAGTAAAGTTAGGACCTTCAATTGACACAAGAAAAAGCAACTGACCAAAACCAACATCCATTTTAAAATTTATTTTCCCAAATCTAGTAATAGAACATCCTCCCACTGATATCAGGCAACCACTAAGCACATGAATCTAGAATGTATATATGGAAGGGATTATCGTTCTCATATACTGATATCAGGGATTTAATAGCATGGAAGCTGTTAATAAGAGGTCTTAGTTTGGGTTGTGATTACTCTAATGAAACACCATGACCAAAAGCAAGTGGGGGAGAAAGGGTTTATTTGGTTTATGCTTCCACATCACTGTTCATCATTGAAGGAAGTCACGGCAGGAACTTTAGCTGGGCAGAAACAAGGAGGCAGGACTAATGCAGAGGACATGGAGGAGTGCTGCTTACTGGCTTGCTCCTTATTTTATATTTTATTTATGCACTTAACAACATGGAAATGAACACCTTCCCTCAGAACAGCACAAAGACAAAGAAATTTGCCCTCATGTTTCCATATAATATTAGACAAGGATTGTGCATACTCAGCGAGTCATGAAAATTGAACACGGACAGTGAGGATGATTGTAAATGCCATAGGGAAACATATTATGCTTGTTTAAAAATACATATATACAATATGTGAATGTACTTATATTAATAATTTAAATGAATTTATGCCAATTGGAATGATAATGTTCCCCTAAGGGCAATAGAGTAACAAACGCCCCCTACCAGGCATGGGAAACGTCCCTTCAAGTTTTTTGGTCAGGGGACTTTAAGCATCTCCTGGATGTATATAGACTATTGCTATTGCTCTTGGTTTCCTGCTGAAACTTAAAGCTACGATCTCATGGCTGAAGGCACTACAAACTTCACAGAAAAGATTTAGAAGAATCCACCTGGAACTGGCCTAGAAGTCTCCTTTCTGAGAACTACTTCTTATAGCATCTAAAAATACAATGCAAGCTACCAAGGCAGAAAGGCTATTAACAGTACTATCAGCTCTAAAACCTATGGATCACAAAAATGGGCAGCAAGACACGATGTCCCCAAGGATACAATGGTGACACTTATTTCTTAGAGTAATCAACAACCATCTAATTGTACTTAAGGCCTTTTTAATAGAAGGTAATTCACCCTCTGATACTAGAAACCCATGAGTGGTAACGTAATGGACCTAAAGAAGAATCTATAACTGCTATTTCCCCAAACCATTATAATTCCCAACTGCATTCTAATTTCCTCAACTGCAGTCTAAATCTCAGCATACATGTCCGTATATCTGCAGATAAGTACAGCTCTTACTCCTCACCAAAGAACCTTCTTTGTGTAGCGGATGGGAACCACTGCTGAAAGCCACAGTGGTCAGGATGCAGAGGCCTGCTGACTGTGGGGTGCCCACAGATACAGCTACAGTATAACACCCATACTTAGGGCACAGGAAAGAGGACAAAAAGTAGACAACAAACTCGAACAGATATTTCACGTGACTACACAAATGGCCAATTAGCTTATGGAAAGAAGCCAAACGTCAGGATTCAAACTGTAAGAAGGGATTATAGTTCTCATATACTGATAGTAGAGATTTAATAGCATGGAAGCTGTTAATAAGGGGTCCTAGCTAGGGTTACTAACTAATGAAACACCATGTCCAAAAGCAAGTTGGGGAGGAAAGGATTTACTTGGCTTATGTTTCCACATCACTGTTCATCACTAAAAAGGAAGTCATGGCAGGGACTTTAGCTGGGCAGGAACCTTGCTGTGGGAACTCCTTCAGCCAATAGCCTTTAAGATACTGACCCACCTTGGGAATGGCCAAATGTACTATATATGCAGATGTAAAAATGTGCACTGCTCCTTGGCTGCTGGATTGGGTTCCTGTTCCCCACTCATGAAGAGGACTGCTGATCTGTGAGTCTACTCCTAACTAATGAAACCTTTGTTATACTCCATTCTGAGCTAGTGTGGAACTATGTTATTATAATCAATAATAGACTGGCACCCAATATGGGGGAGTATCTTAAAGGCTATTGGATGAAGAAGTTCCCACGGCAGAACCTGGAGGCAGAAGCTCATGTAGTGATCATGGAGGAGTGCTGCTTACTATCTTGCTCCTCGTGGCTTGCTCAGCATGCTTTCTTATATAACCCAGGACCAGCATCTCAGGGTGGGCACATCCACAATGGGCTTGGCCCTCCAACGTCAACCACTAATCAACAAAATGCCCTACATGTTTGCCTACAGCTTCATCTTTTAAAAAATAAATTTACTCATTTATTTTACATCCTGACCGCAGTTTCTCCTCCCTTCTCAACTTCCATTCCCTCCCTCACCTCCCCTTCAACCCCCCCCCCCCATTCCACTTCTTCTCAGTTTCTGTTCAGAAAGGGACAGACCTTCCATGGGTATCAACAAAGCATGGCATCTCAAGACTGAGTTCTTCTCCTTGTATTAAGACTGGGCAAGACAACCTAGTATGAGTCTCATTATAGATGGCTGTGAGCCACCATGTGGTTGCTGGGAATTGAACTCAGGACCTCTAGAAGAACAGTCAGTGTTCTTAACCTCTGAGCCATCTCTCCAGCCCGCCCCTTTTAAGAAATAAGTATTGATTAAAGGGCAAACTCACAAATCAGAATTCTCCGCCTGACCGGTTGAATCACATGACCCAAAGGAGCAGCAGACCAGGCACGGAGCCAGGGGAACCAGAGTGAAGGGCTGCACGCACGCTCGGTTTCCGGTAAATAGTAAAGTGGGGCCAAGCCCCAGTAGGCAGGCCAATACTAACTGTAATACTTCCTACAGCATATGAGGAATAGGTTCCTAAACGTCAGCCAAAGTGTTAGGGACATCCCCTGGTCCTATTGCTAGGAGTCCCACAAGTAGACTAAGCTACACAATTGTCACATGTAGAGGGTCTAGGTTGACCCCATGCAGGCTCCCTGACTCCTATACCCTGATCTTATGGAGGCATTTTCTCAGTTGAGTTTCCCAATGACTCTAGCTTATATCAAGTTGACATAAAACTTGTCAGCACAAATGAATACATATATCTAATAAATAATTTAATCATTCAGTATGCAGATATTTGTCCAGAGCATATACTCAATAGAAAAACCTGTGCAGAAATGTTCACAAGAACTTTATTTATAAAAGAAAATTGGGAATTATCTCTACAATTCCCACTAATGGTGAAGGGAACAATGCTTTGTATTATTATTATTCATTCAAGGGAATACTCTCTAGTATAAAAAAATAAACGATTACACACATAACCTCAAATAATACCCTAAATACAATTGCATGATTCCATTTCTATAAAATCTAAAACAATACAAAATTATTCTGCTTATAAAAGAAACAAATGCTGACTACCTAGGACATGGAGAAGAAAAAGAGATAGGGTGAGTTTCTGGGTCAGCAGCATGCTCCTACACGGACAATTGGTAGTATTCTCATAGTTGTGCACATAGATGTAAAATTTGCTCAAGGTATATACTTCAGATATGTTCAGCCCATTTTAGGATATCATATCTCAATATTAACAGTTTTTAAAACTGCAACTTAGAGATGAAAATTTTCCATTGAATTTCAAAGTTTCAAGGTATTTTCAAGGTAACTCTTGTAAGTTTCTACTCACATCTGTTTCTGAAGGACCCTTCCTCAGAAAGTCCATCCTACTGTATTTGCCTGCCCAAAGATACCCTGTTCTATGTGTCCCTCTAATTGCATGAATGTGGGAAACCTCTAACAGCTCTGATGAATGGCTCCGAGTATATCAAAAGATGGTAGATTTTTCTATTCTGTGTACTGTGTATTGTTAATACATAGCCTGGAACAGTAGGAGGTTTATTCAGTGGCTGTGCCAGGGGAAAACCTGGAGGGAGCTCTACAGAGAAACTGCAGACTTCAAGGGAACTTTTGAATTTGGAAATTAAGACAAGATAGGCTTTCACCTGGGAGACAATGTTTCGAAAAGCAGGGTCAGAGGCACAGCTGTTGTGGAGTGGGTGAAAGCAGGGAAGCTGTTCAGTTGGGGTTGGCGTGATTGAGAGCCAGTACAATTGACAGGGAGCTGCAGGCAGTCCTCCTTCCTCAGCAGCCAAGTAAACAAGAGCATCCCTCTTCCTGAGGACTCAGAGGGAAACAACTGAAAGCTAGGATCATAAAACCTGAAGGAAACCAGTTGCAGAATTCTGTATTTGTCCTGGCGTATATTACTGACTGAATAACCGCAGGGAGGGCAAATTATTCAGCCTTAGAGGATGTAGCTTCCGCAGCCCTAGAGAAGGAAGAATTTGAGAGCACTATGTGCATTTTATCAAAATTGTTTGTAATTTCATACTTATTTCTGTCACAAAAGAGGACCACATTTCTCTGGATAATATTTAATTTTCAATGGTTTTTCAATAGTTCTTATTGAAATAGGAAGAATATCTTTTGTACACTACTTGACACTTAAAACCTTGATCATTCTGTCACCTTCAGAAGGTCGCCTTTAGAGAGAAAGTCGTGGTCAGGAAGCAGGAGAGCTACTAAACTTGGGACACATTACAAGGATATATGGTGACTGCTGTGATCAAGAACTCCAGGGGACTCTCTATCGTTCCTGCCAAGAAACTCTTCCAGCGTACAGCAATCAACAGAAACTAGGACACACAGGTTAACGGTGGCAAACAAAGCAGAGAAAGAGGACAGAGAAGCAGGAAATATGAGGGAGAAAGGGGAGGCAGGGAAAGAGGAGTGGGGAGGAGAGGAGAGAGAAGAGAGAGAGATGGTAGAGGATGGCAGAGGAACCTCTTCAGCGAGGAGTCTTCCATCTCCTCCTTGAGAAAACCCCTGTGGAGTTTCCAGACCAATAACTCCAACAAAGAAAAGATCAGACTTTTATAAACCTTTGAAGGACAAGGAGTTTTACATCACTTGATTCAGCTCAGCCTAGCATATGTAACAGGGTACATGGAGGAGGGAAGTCACTCTTACCTCTCTGTCCCAGGGAGAGCTTCAGGGAGATATGGCCTGATGTGACTCTGGGATTCAACCTAAAAGTGAAGAACCATGTTCTAGCAGCTCTGTCATCACAAGCTCCCCAGAGCATATTTCTGCTGAAGTCTTTTTCAGTGCTAGAGTTTGAACCCAGAAAACACACTGTGCCATCATTCTACCAAAAAGATATATCCCCAACCCTTTTACTCAGAGACAGGGTCAGGCTAAGTTACCCAAGCTAGCCTTGAACTTGCTTTGGAACCTTGAAAGCTTTGAAACTATGATCTGTCTGCCTTCGCCTCCCAAGTATCTAAGAGTACAGGCTCGTGCCTTCAGGCTCTCCTACTTCTGATGCGTCTGATGCAATTTCTATCTTAGCCTGTTTAATCAAAACATTTGACGATGTCCCTGGCATCCTTCCTTCCCTTCTCTCTATCCAGCTTTGACCTCCAGTGGTTTTATTTTGTTACTCTTCTCTTTGTAATTTCTTCCTTACCATTTCTTTTTATCTCTTATGGAAATCTTTTATCTATGCCTTGGCCATCTTGTTTTTATAGCATGGAAATTCAAACTTTATTCCTTTATAGAGCATGGAGTCGCCTAGGGTAGATGAGTGCTATAGATTAAAGGACCAAATTTCCTGCCCGCAGGAATGTCAAGAAAATTCAAGCAAGGCCAGCTCAGGAAAGAAGGTAAAACCAAGGCAGGTGACTACTGGATTTTCTTTTTGTCCTTCTGTTGCTGTGATAAAATACTTGGATGAAAGCAGCTTATGGAAGAAAAGGGTTTGTTTAGCTTATACTTCCAGGTTATAGTTTAATCACTGAGGGAAGTCAGGGCAAGAACTCAAGCAGGAGCTTGAAGCAGAAAACACAAGGAAATGTTATTTGTTGGCTTGATGATTTAGCTAATCTAGGAAGTAAAACTATGCTCACAATCCCCCCAAAATGGAGTATGGATGTTTGTCTTTATTTGCTGTGTTAGTTACAAGTTGCTATGAATAATGGTCAGGAAAAAAGCTAAACAAAGGAGATTAGATTCAGGTTCTTGTTTTGAAAAGAATAAAAGGGAAAATGCTGTGGGATAATGCTCTTATATACTGTAAAGATTTGTCACTCATATTGGTTTAATAAAATTCTGATTGGAGACGCGGTGGAGCGGCGGCGGCCAGACGCGGTGGAGCGGCGGTGGCCAGACGCGGCGGAGCAACACCGCATACAGGAAGAGGCTTTTGGGGACCGGCGCAGCGGCAGACCCAAGCGGCGGGACAGGCGTGCAATAAGGAGAGCAGATCGCCCTACTACAATTGAATCAAAGAGGGAAACCTGATCCGGTTTTTAAAGGACCCATTGGATAGGATCAATAGGAGGAGATGGGCAGGCGCCAAGGCAAGAATTCACCCAATAATCTGAAAAACAACATGAAAACACCAGAACCCAATGATCTTACAACAGAAGTATTTGAACAACCTAACACAGAAGAAGTGGAAAAAAATCGACTTTATGAAGACAAAAGAGTCCCTTAAACAACATGTAAAAAATGCCCTTATAGAAATGGATGAGAAGTATAACAAAAAGTTTGAAGAAATGAGTAAATACGTACATGATACCCTGGGAAACCAAGAAAAAACGATCAAACAGGTAATGGAAACAGTTCAAGAATTGAAAACTGAAATGAAGGCAAAGAAGAAAATACAAACTGAGGACCAGCTGGATATGGAAAACCTAGGCCAACGAGCAGAGTCTACAGAAACAAGCATAATCAATAGAATATAAGAGATAGAAGAAAGAATCTCAGATGCTGAGGACACCATAGAGAAAATAAACGAACAGATCAAAGAAAACAGCAAAGCCAACAAATTCTCAACACAAAACATTCAGGAACTATGGGACACAATAAAAAAAACAAACCTAAGAATAATAGGAATAGAAGAAGGAGAAGAGTCACAGCTCAAAGGCCCAGAAAATATTTTCAACAAAATTATGGAAGAAAACTTTCCCAACTTAAAGAAAGATATTCATTTAAATATTCAAGAAGCATACAGAACACCAAACAGACTGGATCAAAGAAAAACATCTCCTCGCCATATAATAATCAAAACACAAAATATACAAGTTAAAGAAAGAATATTAAGAGCTGCAAAAGAAAAAGGGCAAGTAACTTATAAAGGTAAACCGATCAGACTTACACCTGACTTCTCTATGGAAACTATGAAAGCCAGAAGGTCCTGGATAGAGGTTCTGCAGAAGCTAAGAGACCATGGATACAAACCCAAACTACTATACCCAGCCAAGCTATCGTTCATTATCAATGGAGAAAACAAGACATTCCAGGATAAGAACAAATTTAAACAATACGTAGCCACAAATCCAGCCCTACAGAAAGTAATAGAAGGAAAATCGCAACCCAAGGAATCCAACACTGCCAACACTGCCTACAATAACCCAGGCATCTAATGACCCTTCACAAGCACATCTGAAAGAAGGGAGACACACAATCTCTACTACCAAAAGCAATAAGAATAACCAGAGTAAACAACCACTGGTCATTAATATCACTTAATATTAATGGGCTCAACTCACCTATGAAAAGGCACAGGCTAAAAGATTGGATACGAAAACAGGATCCAACATTCTGCTGTTTGCAAGAAACACATCTCAACCACAAAGACAGGCACCTACTCAGAGTAAAGGGTTGGGAAAAGGTGTTTCAAGCAAATGGTCCTAAGAAAAAAGCAGGTGTGGCCATACTAATTTCTAACAAAACTGACTTCAAACTAAAATCAATCAGAAGAGACCGAGATGGTCACTTTATACTCATAACAGGAACAATACATCAGGAGGACGTCTCAATCCTGAATATATACGCCCCCAATATAAAAGCACCTACTTATGTAAAAGAAATATTACTAGAACTCAAGGCAGACATCAAACCACACACACTAGTAGTAGGAGACTTCAACACACCTCTCTCTCCAAGGGACAGGTCAATCAGACAGAAACCTAATAGAGAATTAAGAGAATTATTGGAGGTAATGAAGCAAATGGACTTAACAGACATCTATAGAACATTCCACCCAAATAGGAAAGAATATACCTTCTTCTCTGCAGCTCATGAAACCTTCTCAAAAATTGACCACATACTCAAACAAAGGAAACAAAGGAAACCTCCACAGATACAAAAAAATATCAGTGTCCACCTGTGTCTTATCAGATCATCACGGATTAAAGTTTGAAGGCAACAACCACGCTGCCCCCAAAAAACCGACAAACTCATGGAAACTGAACAGTCAACTACTGAACCACACCTGAGTCAAGGAAGAAATCAAGAAAGAAATTAAAGTCTTCCTTGAATTTAATGAAAATAAAGGGACAACATACTCAAACCTATGGGACACAATGAAAGCAGTGCTAAGAGGAAAGTTCATAGCACTAAGTGCCCACTTAAAGAAAACAGAGAATGCATACATTGGGGACTTAACAACACACCTGAAAGCTCTAGAAAAAAAAAGAAGCAGACGCGCCCAGGAGAAGTAGAAGACTGGAAATAATAAAACTGAGGGCTGAAATCAACAAAATAGAAACACAGAAAACAGTCCAAAGAATCAATGAAACAAAAAGCTGGTTCTTGGAGAAAATCAATAAGATCGACAAACCCCTATCCAAACTAATTAAACGACAGAGAGAGAACACGCAAATAAATAAGATCAGAAATGAAAAGGGGGACATAACCACAGACACAGAGGAAATTCAGAGAATCATTAGATCTTACTACAAAAGCCTGTATGCCACAAAACTGGAAAATACAAAAGAAATGGACATTTTTTAAAATAAGTACCATATACCAAAGCTAAACCAAGACCAGGTGAATGATATAAATAGACCGGTTACTCGCGAAGAATTAGAAATGGTTATCAAAAATCTCCCTTCGAAAAAAAGCCCAGGACCAGATGGTTTCATTGCAGAATTCTACCAGAACTTCCAAGAAGAACTAATACCTATACTCCTTAATGTATTTCACAATATAGAAACAGAAGAGTCATTGCCAAATTCCTTTTATGAAGCTACAGTTACCCTGTTACCAAAACCACAAAAAGACCCAACCAAGAAAGAGAATTACAGACCGAGCTCACTCATGAAAATCGTCGCAAAAATTTTCAATAAAATACTGGCAAACAGAATCCAAGAACACATTAGAAAAATTATCCATTATGATCAAGTAGGCTTCATCCCAGAGATGCAGGGCTGGTTCAACATATGCAAATCTATCAATGTAATCCACCATATAAATAAACTGAAAGAAAAAAACCATATGATCATTTCATTAGATGCTGAAAAAGCATTCGACAAAATTCAACACCCCTTTATGATAAAGGTCTTGGAGAGAATAGGGATACAAGGGTCCTACCTAAATATAATAAAAGCTATTTACAGCAAGCCAACAGCTAACATTGAAATAAACGGAGAAAAACTCAAAGCCATCCCACTAAAATCAGGAACACGACAAGGATGTCCACTCTCTCCATACCTCTTCAATATAGTGCTTGAAATTCTAGCAATAGCAATAAGACAACATAAGGAGATCAAGGGGATTCGTATTGGAAAGGAAGAAGTTAAGCTTTCGTTATTTGCAGATGATATGATAGTGTACATAAGCGACCCCAAAAATTCTACCAAAGAACTCCTACAGCTGATAAACACCTTTAGTAATGTGGCAGGATACAAGATCAACTCCAAAAAATCAGTTGCCTTCCTATACACTAAGGATAAGGAAGCAGAGAGGGAAATCAGAGAAGCATCACCTTTCACGATAGCCACAAATAGCATAAAATATCTTGGGGTAATCCTGACCAAGGAAGTAAAGATCTACTTGACAAGAACTATAAGTCTTTGGAGAAAGAAATTGAAGAAGACACCAGAAAATGGAAAGACCTCCCTTGCTCTTGGATTGGGAGGATCAACATAGTAAAAATGGCAATTCTACCAAAAGCAATCTATAGATTCAATGCAATCCCCATCAAAATCCCATCAAAATTCTTCACAGATCTGGAGAAGACAATAATCAACTTTATATGGAAAAACAAAAAACACAGGATAGCCAAAACAATCTTATACAATAAAGGATTGTCTGGAGGCATTACCATCCCTGACTTCAAACTCTATTACAGAGCTACAGTATTGAAAACAGCTTGGTATTGGCATAAAAACAGAGAAGTCGACCAATGGAATCGAATAGAAGACCCTGACATTAACCCACAAACCTATGAACACCTGATTTTCGATAAAGGAGCTAAAAGTATACAATGGAAAAAGGAGAGCATCTTCAACAAATTGTGCTGGCAAAACTGGATGTCAATCTGTAGAAGAATGAAAATAGATCCATATCTATCACCATGCACAAAACTCAAGTCCAAATGGATTAAAGACCTCAATATCAGTCCGAACAAACTGAACCTGATAGAAGAGAAAGTGGGAAGTACTCTACAGCACATGGGCACAGGAGACCACTTCCTACGTATAACCCCAGCAGCACAGACACTAAGGGCATCATTGAATAAATGGGACTTCCTGAGGCTGAGAAGCTTCTGTAAAGCAAAGGACACTGTCACTAAGACAAAAAGGCAACCCACTGACTGGGAGAAGATCTTCACCAACCCTGCAACTGACAAAGGTTTGATCTCCAAAATATATAAAGAACTCAAGAAACTAGACCGCAAAAGGCTAATCAACCCAATTATAAAATGGGGCACTGATCTGAACAGAGAATTCTCAACAGAAGAACTTCAAATGGCCAAAAGACACTTAAGGTCATGCTCAACTTCCTTAGCGATCAGGGAAATGCAAATCAAGACAACTTTAAGATACCACCTTACACCTGTCAGAATGGCTAAAATAAACAACACCAATGATAGCCTTTGCTGGAGAGGTTGTGGAGAAAGGGGTACACTCACCCATTGCTGGTGGGAATGCAAACTTGTGCAACCACTCTGGAAAGCAGTGTTTCGGTTTCTCAGGAAATTCGGGATCAACCTACCCCTGGATCCAGCAATACCACTCTTGGGAATATACCCAAGAGAGGCCCTATCATACAACAAAAGTATATGCTCAACTATGTTCATGGCAGCATTGTTTGTAATAGCCAGAACCTGGAAACAACCTAGATGCCCTTCAACGGAAGAATGGATGAAGAAAGTATGGAATATATACATATTAGAGTATTACTCAGCAGTAAAAAACAAGCACTTCTTGAATTTTGCATACAAATTGATGGAAATAGAAAACACTATCCTGAGTGAGGTAAGCCAGACCAGGCACATGGGATGTACTCACTCATATTTGGTTTCTAGCCATAAATAAAGGACATTGAGCTTATAATTCATGTTCCTAGAGAAGCTAAATAAGAAGGTGAATCCAAAGACAAACACATAGGCATCCTCATGAATATTAACCTTCATCAGGCGATGAAAGGAGACAGAGACAGAGACCCACATGGGAGCACTGGACAGAAATCTCAAGGTCCAAATCAGGAGCAGAAGGAGACGGAGCAGGAGCACGGAACTCAGGACCACGAGGGGTGCAATCACACACTAAGACAATGCGGATGTTCTATTGGGATCTCACCAAGGCCAGCTGGCCTAGGTCTGAAAAAGCATGGGATAAATCCGGACTAGCTGAACATAGCGGACAATGAGGAATACTGAGAATTCAAGAACAATTGCAGTGGGTTTTTGATCCTACTGCACGTACTGGCTTTGTGGGAGCCTAGGCAGTTTGGATGCTCACCTTACGAGACCTGGATAGAGGTGGGCAGTCCTTGGGCTTCCCACAGGTCAGGGAACCCTGATTGCTCTTCGAGCAGATGAGGGAGGGGGACTTGATCGGGGGAGGGGGAGGGAAATGGGAAGCGGTTGTGGGGACGAGGCAGAAATCCTTAATAAATAAATAAATTTAAATAAAATAAATAAATAAAAAAACAATCACTTAAGTCAGATAAAAGTTCAAAGGAAGCTCAAAAAAAAAATAAAATAACATTCTGATTGGCCAGTAGCCAGGTAGGAAGTATAGGTAGGGCAACCAGACTAGGAGAATTCTGGGAAGAGGAAAGGCAGAGACGCAATAACCAGCCAGATACAGCGTAAGCAAGATGAGAACATCTCACTGAACAAATGTACCAAGTCATGTGACTAGACATAGACAAGAATTATGGGTTAATTTAAGTTGTAAGAGTTAGTTAATAATAAGCCTGAGCTAATAGGCCAAATGGTTTATGATTAATATAAGGTCTGTGTGTTTATTTGGGACTGAATGACTGAGGGACTGGGCAGGACATAAACTTCCATCTACACATTTTGCAGAGTGTCTAGATCAGTTCTATGCAGGCTCCCTAGTTGTTGGTTTTTCTATGTGAGCCCCTATGAGCCCAGGTTAATCGATTCTGTAACTTTTCTTGTGGTGTTCTTGAATCCTCTGTTTCCTACAATTTTTTCTTCCCCTCTTCTGTAGGATTCCCTGAGCTCTGCCTAATGTTTGGATGTGAGCCTGCATCTGTCTTCATCAGAAGCCTCTCTGATGACTATTGGGTTAACCACCAATCTATGAGTATAGCAGAATATCATTAGGCATCATTACACTGATTTTTTTCCTCTAGTCTTCTTTTGTTTTGTCCTAGGTCTCCGGGTCATCCAGCTTGTGGATTCTGGTGGTCCAGGCAGTGCCAGGGGTGGACTTACTCTCCTGGCATTGGTTTTAAGCTAGACTTGACATTGGTTGGCTTCTCCCCCATTTTTTAGGCCACCTTTAACCCAGTACATCCCATAGACAGTACAGACTGTAGGTTGAAGGTTGTGTGGCTTGGTTGGTTTCCTACTCCCTCCACTTGAAGTCTTGCCTGGTCACAGGAGATGGCCAGTTCAGGCTAAGTATCCACTATTGCTAGAAGTCTTAGCAGGGGTCATCTTTGTAAATACTTGGGAGAGTCCCTTGTACCAGGTTTCTTTTCTAATGAGAGACAGTAAGGAGATGAATGGAGATGGGAAGGGAGGTGGAGAGTTACTGGGAGAGGTAGAGGGGCTGGAAACCATAATCAGGATATATTAAATGAAAAGAAAATCTATTTTTAATAAAAAAATAAAGTTATTTGTGAAGTATTACTTTATTTAAAAATGACAACCCCCACAAACATGTCCATAGACCATTCTGATTTAGATAATTTTTCAATTCAGGCTTTCATCTCTGATAGCTCTAGGATGTGTCAAATTAAAGATTAAAATTAACCACCCTAGATAGAATGGATGGAGAGGAGCAGATAGAGGAGACTGGGGTTCTCATCCTTGTCTCTCAGAGCTGTGGCAGGGGAAGGTGAGGTAAGCATAGTGAACTGTGTGATAAGAGGCAGCACTACATGTTAGGAGACAATGTTAAAACGACTGCTACTTGGTGTCCACCAACCAGAGCAGGGTCAACTCTTCTGCTGGCTAATAACCTACCTTTTGCATACCTTCAAATCGATAGTGTCTAAGTTTCAAGGCTGGGAACGTAACTCAGGGTGGAGTTCTTGTCTAGCAATCTCAAGGCTATCGCTTCCATTCCTAATACTGGTTCAATCGGCATCACTACAAGAAAACAAATACAACAGAAAGCTTCTTGTGTGAGACTGTGTAAGTTCACTCCTCTTGAGCCTAGTCATGCCTTTTATTCTACTAGAGTGAAATTTGTTATACAAGTAGCATAATATGGTTGCTGTTGTGGATACAGTTTTAATATCTTTCAGAGTCATTTTTAAGGTCCATTTGGGTTCCCTTTGGAGCTGTTTATTTATGAGGTTATTAACATTTCCCTGAATTTAGGGTATATGGGACTTCAGCTTCAAAAGATTAGTATCTGGAGGAAACTAGGTACTGAAAATGAATGTGAAACACTCAACAATTTGACTGTCACGGTGCAATAGATCTTTTTTAAGGGTTCTATTTGAAGACACATTTTTTTTTTACTTTCTTACTAATGTCAGTAAAAGAAAAAAAATTTGATTATTTCATTTAGCCATGAAAGAGAGGTCTCTGTTTCTCAACATCATTTTAAAATTTCTCAATGGGATGTCCTGCACAATATTCTCAAGAGCCATAACATTTTATGGTAGTTTAGTTCGTGTAAAGCACTCCCACAGATGCCTTGCCAATGGTCAACTTTAATATTGACCATTTTAGAAGCTCTTGGGTTTTCAAACCTTTGTGAGAAGAAAATCAAATAAAAATTTGTCCTTTTTGTCACAAACATGTGGCCCTGAAAGAATCTATTACCAGTTTACCGTTAGTCTACTGAGACTGGATCTACCAGCGTTCCAAGCGCCAGTTCATACCTCATTGCACTCGGTAGCATGTGCTCTTCATCCTGTGCCATGGGAATTTGAATAGTGAATCTCAAAGCATTACTGTGTCTGTATGTTTTCAAAGACCACCGTAACGACAAGCTCCCACATGGAACTTACTAGATAAAATCAAATTTGGAACCAAATTTAAAAACATCCTGTGGTGGTTTGGAAAAACAAACAATCAAACAGCCTGCATAGGCCCACAGGGAATTAGGAGGTATGGTCTTGTTGAAGTAGGTGTAGCTTTGTTAGAGGGAAGATGTCACTAGGGGGTAGGTTTTGAGGTTTCAGAAGCTCAAGCCATGCCTGGTGGCTCACTGTCTCTTCCTGTGTCCTGCAGATCCAGATATAGAACTCTCAGCTCCTTCTCCAGCACCTGAATGCCACCATGCTTCCCGCCATGACAATAATGAACTCAGCCCCTGAACTGTAAGCCAGCCCCCAATTAAATGTTTCCTTTAGAGGAGCTGCTGTGGTCATGGTGTCTCTCCACAGCAATAGAGCCATAACTAACACACACACCAGCCCTAAGACAGTCATTGAACTCTCGATTTTTAGTCCCACACATTGTACGTCTTCACTGTGAACTTGGAATTATAGGAATCACTGCACAGTTCAGAGCTCTGCTTGTGGGACCCAGTTTCTCCAGGTGGTCTTGAGCTTGTCACTTAATCTGTCCAGTTATTAATCTCCTGTCCTAATAACCGAGGGACTCAAATTATGATGATTTCTAAGTTTTTCTTTTTTTCTGACTCAAAATCCCTATGTTCCTATTGCCAGAGAACTATAAAGACCAGAGAAAAACATCACTAATAAAAGGAGTGCAACTTCACTCTTCATTCCTGGGACATAAACGTGCATGTCGATACTGAATGAGGTAGTGGGAAATCAGAAGATCTACTTATTAAAGTAGAAATAGTAAGCTATCAGTTTTGACTTCCAACCTGACCTAACCTTAGGAATAAAAAAAACATAACTAGCAGGACAGATTCTTAGTTTAAATCGTTATAGGGATTTGTGGAGCATTTGTTGGAGTACCCTCCACAGGGCCTGATCACTGACAGCTTGTGCAGATGTTTTCCAAATCAAACCTGGGGGATACTGACTATCCAAAATCTCCATGAAAGTCGAATAGGTGTCTAAAACTACAATGGGACAAAAAGTTTACAATTTAATCTGTTTCCCTTCCCTCTGCCAGTCTAGCGCTTATAAGCCCCACATGGAGCTGACAATTCCGTGCAATGTAAAATGGGAAACGCTTGATGAAGCGGCTTTCAGGCCATCCTCAGCAAGTGCTTCCCTGTATGCTTTGCAAATCAGTCCCACCTGCTGCTCTGGCTCCCCGATGCCTCCTACTTAAAACCACTGCCATGAGTCCCAGTTGGATGTGAAGGACAGAGAATTTTGAAACCAAGTCAACATGAAGGGTGCGGCGGAGTCTAGTTCGGAACACCTAAGTTTAGGAAATACGAAAAATATAGTGTCTTGGAGGCACGATGGCCAAGGTCTTTGGTGGGCAACTAGATTACTAAGGTAACGCAAGCAGCTGACATCAGGAACAGGTGGTTGCAGCCCTGAGCACAAGGACGACCTTCCACACCGGGTTGCTCAGGGAGAAAGGGCGGGCGGAAGTGGCGCCCGGAAGCCCGCCCTGTCCTTCCCCCTCCACCCCCACGGGCTCCGGACCCCTTCTGCGCACCCCTCCCCCGCCCCCAGCGCGCGTTCCTTGCTCGTTCCTCGCCCACGCTCCGGGTCTCGAACGGGGTGACGCGCGATGACGCCTCAAAGGTCTCCAGGCAGGCTCGGCTTGGCGGCGCGGCGCTGGTGGCCGCTGTTCGAAGCGCCTCTCCTCCAGAGCCTGGGCTGCGACTGTGCGTTGGGCGGCCGAGAGGCCGAGAAGCATGCGCGCCTGGGGCACGGACTGGCTCGCCGAGCTGCTGCTGGCCCTCAGCTGGCTGCTCCTGGTGGGCCTGCAGGCGTCGCAGGCAGCGAATGTCACCGTGGCCCAGGAATCCGGCGTGGTCCACGAGGCCGAGAACGAGAGCGAAGTGGACGAGGAGGCCGAGAACGACAATGATGTGCCCGAGAATGAGACTCCGGCCGAGCCCGAGGAAGAGGGTGAGGGCAGTGGCTCCTTGGGCACGGGAGGCCCCTGAAGAGGGCAGAAGCCCACCCTTTCCTCAGAAATTATCAGTGTCACCTTCTGTTGAGTTTTCTGGCGTACACATCAACCCCGAGTTTATTACCCACTATGTGCTATGTGCATCTATAGCCTTTAAAAAAAACAAGGTGCTCGTGTCCAGGGCTCCAGGAAAATAAGCACGAATATTGAAATTGCTATAGAAATACTTTCCAAGTGTTACTTTGGAGAAGGGAATCACATTTGTAATTAATGAGATACCCCCTCACCATGGGGAATCGTGGGGTGTGTAACCATCTTCTCTTAGTAGATTTTTTTGTTGTATTTGTTTTTAATTTCCAAAATGCTTGTCATCCTCTTTCTTTCCTGTTCTTGAAATGCTTGATATCCTCTTCTTTTACTGTTCTTGAGATGGGAACTCAAGGAAAGTCGGGATTCCTTTTGCTGTGGCATATCTAAATGAACATCCTGACAAAACTGTCCCGAAGCTCCCATAATCTTGGTGCAGCCCTGAGTACCCTGACAGGAGGCCATGTAGTATATGTCCTTCAAGGGACTGAGGCAGTAGAAAATAAAAAGATCCCAGTAATGACATTGTTGGCTGAAGATGTGTTCACACAAGAGAGAATAAAACAAAGCTGCGTTTGGTTCTGTAAACATGGCTTCTACTCCTGGCTCATTAAACAATAGAAACAGTTGACATACTCACGAGGAACTCACATGCTGGGAGGTCAGTGGCAAGTCCAAGTCAACAGACGTCTAAAGGAGGAAGATCCTAGCCCTACCAACGGCCCAGCAGACATTGTCTTGATATCTTTGTTTTCTTGTGTCTTCTCAGTCTATACATATAGCATTGGGTAGTGCTATCCTTTTATTTCCTGATGACAGGCAGTGACTCTCAGCATCAGAAAGAAATTGACTGAGGTTATTGGGGATCCTTCCTTGACAACTATGCAGATCTTGAAGAGCTCTTTGACTTTGGAAATGTGAGAAAGGACTATAGAAGAGACAATATCCTAGGCATTGCTTCTTTTCTTTGAGTGAATAGTTTTAATATTAAACTACTAAAGGGAAAATTCTAGCTATAAAGTCCTAAGTAATGTTGAGGCGAACCCCTAGTGATGGATTTGTAATCCCTTATATTCAAACTCCAAAGTTGAGTGCACTTATTCTTGTAGGGCTTCACGTTCTGCATTGTGGACTTCTGAGAATTCATGTGTCCTCTGGAATTTTAGATGTACAGTTTCATGCCTAAGTGCTTTTTCTTGGAGAGACCAACCCAGAACTATAAACACAGGTGATAGCTATATGAACATTTCAGAACCCTGGTAAATTTCATGATCATTGTAGCCTAGAAGATCTGTAAAAGTTGTTATCGTCATTTACTAGCTAGTGTATTTCTTTTTCTTTTTTTGCTTTTTACTTTTAAGTCTGCTTTCAGACAGTTCACAAAAATAAGGGGGGGCAAAAGCACTTTGTGAGAAGCTTAGGTAGAAATTTCAGTCTTGTAACCCCCTGATTCCTACCTTTGAAGCTATACACTCTAAAACTGGGCAGAGAACTTGAGTGCACCTAAATTCTCAACTATTAAACAGGAAACTGGAATGTGTCCATCATGGAAGTTCAATTGCTGCTTCCCTAATAGAGTCTAGTTCATTATTTGCTGTGGTTCTTTTTGCACTATTGTCAAAACACAATACTTCTGCAGAATATGAAAGACACACATTTCTTTGGAGAGAATGCCATTTTTGCTGCGTAATTGCAACGCATTTACAGTTTTAGATTTGTAAACAATTGGAAGATTAGTCAACGAGTTTTATTCATGTCAACGTCATCTTTTTTCTTTGAGTCCCCACATAGAGTCCTGCTGTCATGATTTATCCACTTACAAATCTTGTCAAGTTAATTTGATGTATAAACATGAAAAAGGAAAGAATGCTGCCCTTGTGAATTTTAGGAAAACAAGATGATTCAGGTTTTTGTAGCAGAATATTTCAGGAGAAAACCCTTCCTCTTGGGAGATGTACTAAATGTCTTCATCTTTAAGAAATTCCATGTTAAAGAAAATCCAGGCTATTATTCATCCACGATGTCATGTGTCACTGAGGTTTAAATTTTGTAACTGTTTTCCCTTTACCTTTACATTGCTGTCTGTCTCTGTTCTTCATTGTTTACTAATTGTAAATGTTTTGTCTTGTTTACTTGACCATCATTAACAACAACAAAAAAAGGCAAACAAAAAAAGCAAACAGTATAAAACAAAACCCCAGTTGTCAAACCCCGAACTTTATTACTGAGGAACTCTACTGACTGTTCACCGAAGCTGACGACAAAGGGGGGTTCCTCTAGGAGCTTGTTCCATGTTCCTGAAAGACAGTGCAAAACAGGGAGAGAAGAGAAACTGGAGAGATGGAAAGAGATGGTGGCCTCAGAGCTTTGGCTTATTTCACAACTATTCTTCTTTCTAGACAATTCCAATCAGTTGTCAATTTATTAATTTTAGGTTTTTTTAAAAAAATGTAATTGGAAATGTTGATGACCAATGATGAAATAACAATATTTTAAGATAAAACATACAACAGAGTATGTTAGATTAATTTACCTCCTTTTTTTCTATGCCTTATATATCTTTTAAAATATAAACGTTCTATATCAGTATGGTCTTTGGCTGATTAAAGGGTAAGTAGACATACATATTGAGTTATACACTTAGTTTTACTCTATTAAACTACAACTGGGGTTGATCCTGGTGGCATAGTACTATATCCCAGCTACTTTAGAGGCTGAGGCAGGAATGTTGTAAAGTCGAGGCCAACTTAGTATACAAAGTGAATTCAAGCCCCTTCGCTCACTGGGTGACTTAATCCTGTCTCAGCTGGGGCAGTGGTGGCCTATGCCTTTAATGCCAACACTCAGGAGGCAGAAGCAGGTGAGTCTCTGTAAGTTCAGGCCAGCCAGGTCTACAAAACTACAAAGCAAGTTCCAGGATGTCAGGACAGTTACACAAAGAAACCTTGTCTCAAAAAAATCAAAGGTCAGGGTGGAACATTCATCTAGCATATTTGAGGCCCTAGGTTAATACCTAGTAGTAACACAATAAAAATAAAGTAAAAACAATGTCTTTTAATCTAAGACAGAATACAAGTCCTGAAGCATCAACTCTACAGACATTAAGTCTCAAGGTCCTGGTTGCACCCTGATGACGTGTGCCACTAGCTATCCTGTGTTGCAGGATGGTTGCCGACAGGCTGGGAGAGACACTCTGGGAGGCTTTAGTAATCCCTTCTACATTCTTGCTGGCTTTTGAGCTCACTGTTGAGCTCATTAGTGGCCTTTTACTTTTTCTTCTCTTGTGACATGCCACACAGTATTTCTGGAGAGTGAAGAATTCAGCCTATAGCACTTTAATTTCATCTGAGGTTTCATTTTGTTGGAGTTGGCAGTTCTTCCACCCCACCACTTCAGGTCGAAACTTAACATCACACGTATTTTCAGGACCCCAGATTCAGTCTGCATGTTACTAAGGTTCCTTTTACAGGTTATTAAAATTCTGAGGAAGACACCGACCTTCAACACATTCTTCCTGCTACATTGACACCAACCATTAATCAGCATCTGTGGACTTAGGGATGCACTGATATTAAGACTTTTTCGTTTCATACATTGTTATATAACAGGAAACTTTGACAAATGCCACATGGAAGTCCAGATAGGTGTCATTTTCTTGACTCATCATTGTAGGATTTCCAGTTTTATAAAGTGACTAAATGGCCCAGTGAACACTTAATACATCACAAATACTAAAGTTGAAAGAATCTTTGGAAGTTGTCTGTTTTCCCCTCTGAGGAAACTCAAGAAGGAGCTACTTATCTTCCCAGAGTAGCAGAGGTAGTGACTGATGGTTCAAAGTGGTCCAGTAGTCATTCTCTTATACTTGTTTTTATGCTCAGGAGCCAGTTTTAACTTATGTCTCATAATGTGCCAACTGAAAGTGTTCAGGCATTCCAAGTATTAAAACGTCAATTCAAATTGATCATTGTGTTAGCTGAAATCATTTAACAAAGTCAATGTTGATTTAATTATATGTCTCCTATGCTTTCTCTGTATTAATAGTTCTGTATTTGATGCTTTCAAATACAGAACAAAGTGTTTGTGAAACTGTTAATGTTTCACAATATTGAAAATGGGAAAAATTAGAACTTGAAATTAGTAACTACAAAATGAGTTTGAATTGAGTTAACTATTGTGTCCTAAGTGGGTCCACAGTCCTAAGCAGTTTGTAGAATATTTCCACACAGTATTTCATTCTATTTTAATCATCAAGTAAGATAGGCTTTGCATTTTTTACAAAGGGTTAATTAGGTCTGACAGAATTGAGTTGCTTCAAATTCAGACAGTGAATTAGTGGCAGAAGCAGTATTTTGGACTTCAAGTTGGATGTGATTTCTGCATGGTTTGTTGCTCAGAGATCCAGTGTCTTAACATTCTCCTTCAGCAGCCCATTGTGTATTTTTCTGTTGAGATTTGAGTCTTAATCTGTGTTTTTGAAGACTTGTTTATATATTAGAGCTATAAGAACTCAGGCTAAACTTCAGAATGATTAGGAAAAAAAGGGAAATATCCTAGTATGGTAATTCATACCTGTAATCATAGAGAAGCCGAGACAAGAAGACCACTGAGTTAAAAAGGTCATCTGTGCTATGTAGCAAAACCCTGTCCCTGAAACAAAATCCCAAATCACAAAAGGAAAGTCACAAGAAAATGTGATTGAGAACCAAGACTATTTCTCACATAATTAGATATTCAAGTAATTACATAATAATTGTATGTATTGTAGACTGTCCTCCTGAATAAAGCATTGGAATGGATTCTTAGAAACATCGGCATCTGCCATCTAAACCTGCAAAGTGAATGAATGAAATATATTTGTAACTTTTATAATTTTGATGCACACTTGGTATGAAGATTTATTTGGAAATGTAAATTGCTTTGTATTAGTTTATTTCTTTTTCCTTCCTTATAGAAAATAGAGAATATTTTAAAATGGTTCCCAAAGTTCAGAGACTGCTGTGTGTATCATACTTTTCCAGTTATATTTATCATACTTTTCCAGTTATATTTTAATTCACTGTGTATTTGTTAATAAAAAAGAAAATCCCTGTGTTATATATGAAATTCAAAAGCAAAATTTAAGTTATTCCTAACTTGATGAATGTTCTTAAAGAGAGTAGTCTTTCCTTGATTTAGAATGGCGATAGCTGTGTTTATGTGAGGAGCAGCTTTGCTTTCCTGGTTTTAATAGAGCATTTTAAAAAATCCTCTATTGCACATATGACAATTACCTGTACCCTACACCTCCCAATAAGATGTTGTTCACTTTTAAAAGTTTTCATATGGTTAAATAATGTTTTGTTTTTAACTTTATGTTTAGTTCAGAACAAAACAGTAGTCAAAGAAGTCGAATTTGGAATGTGCACAGTGACCTGTGGTAAGTAGCAGAGACCAGAGGAATAGCCTGTCATGGTTTCTACCAAGATGAAATGCCAGTTATTTGTAATTTCTGTACTACTTACCCGTTCTTCGTGTCTCGTTTTTTTCTATGCCTTTTACTATAATGTACACACCGTACTAGGTAATTGCTTCAAAAGGTATATTTTCAGGTTCAGGATATTTTTGCATATAAACTATTTTCACTAAACTAAAACTTTGCTTCACAGATGTTCAAAGATGAGAGATCTTTGGTGTATCTGACAGATGCCTTCCCACACTCCTTTGGCAAACCTGCCAAGAAATAAGCTTATTTGCAATAGACTATTATAAGTACTCCATTTCTCTAGTTTGTACATTGTATTTTGGAGAAAAGGGGTGTTAGCTTTGCAAGATGAATAAAGATGAAAGAATGTGACATTGTCCATTCTATGAACAGAAATTTTAAACTGAATCTCTTATGTAGGATTAGGACTCAGGCTACCTGTGCTATGTAGACCACTGGTTCTTAAACAGCTACCCTAAATAGGTTAAAATTACTGGACTAACCCAGAGTTTCTGACAACCTAAGACTATGGGTAGGCCTAAGACTTTGAAGTTGTGATCAATTCACAAGGAAGCTGATCTTGCTAGTGCTGGAAGTCCCTTAGTTTCTTCAACCATTGCTGGGAATCTGCATCATGAGAAGACAACAGATAATTAATAAATTAAATTTTTTATTCTAACTTGGGAACATGACAGTGATGAGATTATAGTACACATCTACAGAGATTTCTTTTTAGGTCAAAGTTTTGTAAATTACCAGAACTGACAATTTTTTACGTGGGTGCTAAAGCATTCATATGTAACCACTTTCAAGTATACAATTCAGTGGCCCAAACAATACATCAGCATTATCTGTAGAACATTTTCAGTACCCCAACAATAATTCCCATACCCAGCAGACAGTATTTCACACACTCATCCTCCCAGCTCCTGACAGGCACTTTTTCCTAATTAGCTTAAAATGGAGTCTGGCCTTAGCTTTGTAGTGACAGCCAAAATGACAGGAATCATTATGAAACAGCCTGAGAGTGTCCAGTTGTCATTTGTCTTTTGTTGTTGTTGCTGTTGATTTTTTTCCGGTAGATTTATTTTTATAACAACTCCAATCTTCCTTCTCTGGATCTTGTGGGGGTCCACTTTCTCAGCCCTCAAAAGTGCAGCATCTCCCAAGAATTTGTTAGAAATACAGGATTGCAGACTTTTCCAAGACTGGGTCGAAATTTGCATTTTAAAACGATCTCCAGGCGACTTGCATGCACTGTTCTATTCCTAAGCCACCTGTCATCTTCAGCTTTCCTTTCCTTGGAATTAGCTCATGGTTAACACCTTGTTAGGGGCTAAAGAGGGGAATCCAGCTGGGAAGATGAAGACAGACTCTGCCTAGCCCTTTACACAGCTCATTACAGGACGGGAGTAAAAACCAACGACGCTCTAGGACCAGCCGATAACGATTTGATTTCTTGCTACAAAATGTGTGACAGTTTCACAAAGAGTATCTTCCTGGAAATAGAGGTGTAGTTAATAGTTTATCCCATCTATAGTTAATACAGAGACTTTATCAATACAGCATTATTAAAAATTATTTTAAAACATTTTTATGATAAAATATGATTTTGGAATTTCTTCCAGAAACTCCAGCCCCAATCCTGAAAAGTTCCATGATCACAAATTTGTGTAATCCTATGTAGTATATCATCAGCTTTTATAGGCTGTAGGAAGAATAATTTAGGTATTCCTAAAAGAAAAAATTCTATCAATTTAAAACATGCACAATTATAAATGAGTTCTGATTAAAAAAATACTGAAATGTAAAAATTTTATGTTTTAGCCAATGAAAAATTATGCAGGGAAGTGTATTTATTAGCATGCTAAAACTTTCAAAAAATTCTATAATAAAGAGGACCTTATTTTAACATTTTAAAATTTGCATGTGAACATAGAACCCTTTTTCTGATGGGAATCAGTGTCTTAGAAAACTTTCTTGGGGAAATACTGTTTTCAGAAATAACTGGAGTGAAGAGTCTACAAAAGCTCCACATGTTCTCATAATGAACTTAGGAATTTAGTTTTCATAATTAAGAGAACATTCTCAAAACAAAACTAAAGAAAATACAGACTGGAATGGGAAGAACGACTCTTTGTGGTTATTTTTCTTTAAACATTTGCTCATTTTTTTCTTAAATAAAGGTGTTGGAATCAGAGAAGTTATTTTAACCAATGGATGCCCTGGAGGTGAATCCAAGTGTATTGTTCGTGTGGAAGAATGCCGTGGACCTGTTGATTGTGGCTGTGAGTTGAGTTCAGATTTGCTGAAGGGGGGTTTATGTGGGGAAATATCTTTAACCTCAACCTACTACTGAGTACAAGGAGACAATCGACTGATAAAAAGAAGTAATAAAAAATTAAATATGCTTTCTCTAGACAGAGTTCTAAGTAGCCCTGCTTTTGATATTCATTTCACTTGTGTGTAGAGTCTGATATGCTGGAGCTTCACTGTGCCTGGGGTCTGTATTCGAGCCTGCCCTGGAGAGGAACATGTCTGATGCTATGGCCATGACATTTTATCTGTAGATTGGTAAACCTTAATTTGGAACTTGGAGCTCTTTGTATCAAATTATGCTTTTCTGACATTTCAACTTCTCTAAGTGAGCTTTCATAACCCTAAATTAGAAGCTCTGGGCAGATCACCAGGTTCAAAGTAGCATATCACTGAGTTGAATGTCTTTTCCTCTTCTGCACTTTTTCTGCATGTAGATATAGGGTCATGGTATCTCTCCACCTGCTTCTTTTGGTGACTTCTCTATAATTGGACTCCAGATTACAAGATTCAGGGTCCTCAGCATTTGACTTCTGAGGGTTGCTTTTTACAACAATGTGGCATGTAAGAAGGGGTCCCAAAACAATACAGCGGTGTTCTTCACCACTATGGGGAGATAGGATTTGAGACCTGGATTCTAGCCTGCCTTATGTTGTCTTTTCAGGGATCTTCAGATTTCATGACTTTGGATCTGTTTACTCAACTGGACACATTTGGCTTTTTATAGCCAGTCTAACCCTCATATTATGTATAATATATATTGATGTGGATGTATGTTTATAATGTATGTGCAGTGTCTAGATAGGGTTGTTTCTTGGTTGATGATATAATTAAATGATTGATGATGTAATTAAAAATTGTTGTTAAAAAAGGTGTATGGACAGATAAAGCAATTTGCTTCCTAATGGTACTTATATATTTATGTTTTCTTCTTTTTCAGGGGGAAAACCAATTTCTGAAAGCCTCGACAGTGTTAGACTGTCATGTGTTCATATATCTCCTGAAAATCGCTTCAAATATCTGTGGAAGCTTCTCAAGTCAGATCAAGTAAATAGAAACTGTGTATAATCGGGTGTTTTTTACTGGCTGATAACATTTGGTACCTAGTTCTGATATTTTAAGAAAGCAATTTGAGGAAATTGGGTTAAAAATCATATAACTTTATTATTTGAATTCATTTTTTGTCAGATAAAAAACATGTCTTAGGGTCATCTATAATCATAACTTAAATTTACACACTTTATGATATATTCTGTTTTGGAACCAAGATTATTTCTGTTTTATATGGCATGTTAAGTAATAGTTAATATTAATTAAAGGTATTATAAATGCCAGATAACAACTGAATGATAAGAGTTCATTTAAAAGACATAAAACAACCCTATAAACTTTTTTAAAAAATAAATAAGTGTGTCATTTTACAGATAAGTAATTGAGGTATAGAAAGTATCTCAGAAGCCAGGCAGTGGTGGCACACGCCTTTAATCCCAGCACTTGGGAGGCAGAAGCAGGTGGATTTCTGTGAGTTAGAGGCCAGCTTGGTCTACAAGAGCTAGTTCCAGGACAGTCTCCAAAGCTACAAAGAAACCCTGTCTCAAAAAAATAAAAAATTTAAAAAGCAAATAAACAAATCATAAATAAATAAAAAATAGAGTCGTAGTTTGCTTTTCTGTTGACCAAAATCAAACTGGAAGGAAAGAGTTTTTTGAAGCTCAATTCCAAGTGACAGTTCATTACTGAGGGAAATCAACGCAGGAACCTGCAGCAGAAACATGAATACTTGCTTTCCATACTTTGCTCAGCTTACATTACATTCCTATACAACCCAAGACTACCTCCTGTTCAAGGGTGACATCACCCACAGTGGTCTGGACCCTCCCACATCAATCATTAATCAAGGAAATGTTCCCCAGACTTGTCAACAGGCTAGTAAGGTAGAGGCATTTTCTCTACTGAGGTTCCCTTTGGCCAGGTGACCCTAACTTGTGTCAAGTTGACAAAAACTAACCAGCACAAGAAGTACTGTCCATAGTCAACAGGATTGAGACTTGAAGTCTAGATTATCTGATTCGAAATCATATGTGTACAGTTCATTACATGCTCGGTGAAGAGAGTGAGCCATTTTTTTTTTTTGAGGACTGTTTGCTTGTGCTGTCAGCTTATTGTTTCCCAGTGACCCAGCGAGTCCTGATCGTCTTGCACTGTCTCCATTTGTAATCAGTGAACCCAGTCAAGACTATTGACTATTCATACGTTTTGTTTCTGTTTGTTTTGATTTTCATAGCAACCTGTTATACTTTCAAATGATTCAGCAGTCCTTGACATACAAAGAGAACTTCATCCCGTGGCTTTCGAGTGTGACACCCTGGACAATAATGAAATAGTAGCCTCTATCAGATTCACAGTCTATACAACAAGTGGTAAGTATCTGGCAGTGTTTTGGTTTGCTTTTATCTCAAACTTACTTTCAGGAAATGCCTGATGAACTTATGAAAATACAGATTTCTGCCAGCTGCACCCCAGAGCTTCTGATTGAGTAGATCTGTATGGAGCTGGCACATGAATTACCAGACAAAGCTGTTCCTTTAAAACCCAGTTCTGGGCACTGGCAGCTCTTCCAGATGTCCTAAGTACAATCTCCTATACTCAGATGGTGGTTCACAAGAGTCTTTAGTGGGATGTGATACCCTCTTCTGGTGTGCTGACATACATCCAAGCAAAGTGCTCATACACATAATGAAGTGAATTTTTAAACAAAAAGAATTGACCTTAAAAACAAAACAAAACAAAACAAAAAACACCAGACCTTCAACTTGAAATATATTGGTGCATTTATTTCCATCATGAATGTGAAGATAGACAAATGGATTCTCATGCATGATTGCAGGAAAAATATAATTAAAACTTGTGAAATCAGAGCATTTCTCTTTAGAAGTTATCTATTTGAAGTGTGTGTGTGTGTGTGTGTGTGTGTGTGTGTGTGTGTGTGTGTGTTGAGATTGGGTTTCTCTAGGTAGCCCTGGCTGTCCTGGAACTCACAATATAGACAAGGCAGGCCTAGAACTCATCTGCCTGCCTCTGCTTTCAGAGTGCTGGAATTAAAGGTTTGTGCTATCATGCCTGGCTTTGGATTATATTTTTGATGATTCAGTATTAAAGTTCTTAATGTAGTCTTGAACATGACTTTGCATATTAGAAATAGTTTCTTCTGATAAATAAAGTATATATGCATGTTCATTCAGTTTGACCTATGGCATCCTCTATGTCCAGGTAACTATTTCCTTGGGTTTAGTTGCTCTTAACCATATTTAATGCTGTTGTTGTCTTTGTTGGTAGGAGTATCTGATCACAAGCTCTTTTGAGAACTCACTTGTGTTAGGATTCTCTAGAAGAACTGATTGAATGAATATTAAGGAGGGGATTTAGTAGAGGTTTACAGGCTGTGGTTCAGGTAGTCCAACAATGGCTGTCTCCTTTTGGATGCCTCAGCTGATCTTCCAACTAAGTTAGAGTCTCAGAGAAGTAGATCCTACTACCATTAAAGGCATATGTCAGCAGGACTGATGAACTTGCCAGCAAGAGTGAGGACAGGCAGGCGAAAGCAAATGCTTCCTTCTTCTATGTCGTTTTGTGTGAGCTGCTGCTAGAAGGTGGGACCCAGATTTAGGATGAGTCTCTCTGCCCCCAGTGACCAAACCAGGGAAAATCCCTCACAAGTGTACCCATCTCCTTCAGTTTTAGTTGATTCCAGATGTAGTCAGTTGACAACCAAATTAGCTATCAAATCATTAAAGCTCTAGAGAGCTTGTATTTTCAGAGAGCTGTCTTTATAAACCTTCTAGAGGTGATAGGTAACTTTAGGGGCCCGTGCTTTTTGGAGCTGTTTCTCAGTCTGAAAAGCTTTTGTTTTAGTCTGGAGTACCATGCCATACAATGTCCTTTATTGAAAAGAAAATAAGCTGCAAAGGATTTTGTAGAGGTTTTAAAACAAATGTTTGCTAGTTAAACTTTCTTGGTGTGTTTTTAGATTGCAATTTGCAAAATATCTTCAGGCAAAAGCTAATAATGACTGTGTTGAGATATCATTGAAGAGATAATTTCAGTAGTGAGAAACTATTACAAAAAGCACAAGAAGACTGTACAACTGAGGACCATCAAGCTTTATAAACATTCTCAACCAGCCATAGTTTATGATGCTATATGTATCTGCCCATCTGTGTACTTGGTTCTCACTGTCTGGCCTTTAATAGGTTCCTTTTAGTAGTTAGCACTTTTCATAATTGGAAAGGAACATGTATTCACTAATGTGTCAGCTAAGGGTTAGAACAGAGACCCCAAATCCTTCTTCTTGATTGAGGCAGTGTTGAGTTTTGTTTCATAGCAGCCCAGGGATGGTGAGGTAGCTCTGCCAGTTACTACATGCACACTTAAACAACAAAATACCCTCAGAATATTTCAGTACCTATTAGTTTCTCTGAAAAATGACAAGTTGCTCACCAATGCAACAGACCTTTTCACTTGTTCAGCCATTGAACAAATGTTTTTCTTACAAATAGCCATACTCTACCATACTGAAATGAATCAAATTTGCAATAGAAATGTTTTTAGGATTAATGTAGCGAATAGAAAATTCTTCAGATGTAGTAATGCATGCCAGCACAGAGACAAGCAAATCTCTGTGAGTCCCAGGTCAGCTGGAGCTACATGGAGGGAGAGGAAAAAATTCCCATCCCCATTTTCTTCCTCCTTTTTATATAATTTTCACTCACAGTTATTATCTTTATATATGGCATTGTTTTGGGATTTAATTGTATGCCTCTAAAAGATAATGTGTGTTCTAAGTTCTTAGTACTTAGATTGCAGATATACTTGAAAAGGGACGATTGAATATGTCATCAGTTAAGATGAGATTGTGGCTGGTGCCCAAATAAAAGAACTCTGAATAGAGGAGGGAGGAAAGGAAAAAGAAAAAGAGTGAGAATTAAGAGGAGGGAGGACAGAATAAAGGAAGAAGGAGGAAGAAGAATGAGAAAGAGGTACATGGAAGCAGATCCAGGCTGAGACCACAGAAGCTGAGAAGGTAGCACAGTAGCCACCCCCCCCCCAGAACTTTCAAGAGACTCATTGAGCCCCACCAGTCACACACACACACACACACACACACACACACACACACACACACACATTATTTATGGCTTCCAGGATATGAAGCAAATTTCTGCTGTTGCCAAGTTACCCAGTTTGTGGTACTTTATTTGTAATGATAAGAAACTAATATGTACATAAGCTATGTTTACCTAAAACATTAAGTATTGAAATTTAACCCATTTTTCATTAGTTTTAATTTCATTACATTTTTTAAAGAAAACTTTAAGATGAATTTCAGCCTTCTGAAGAAAATTAGATGTACATTTAGTCCACATGGTCCTTGCAAGATGACCGCTCTTCTCAGTGGAAATCCCCCTTTTATTATCCATCCTCTTTTGACTGATATTGGGTGCTAGTGAATTAAACAAACTCTTTTTGCATTTCTCATCCAAACCTGGCCCTAAACATTGTCTCTCTGTTTTAAAAATCTCCAACTTTCTACAAACCTGAAGTCATTAACTTTTTTGTTAATCTGATAATATTGGAATAAAAATATAAATGCACCTTTGCAATCGTGCTTAGGATTGTTTAAAGGGAGATCACCAAATTGTATTCCTACTGTTTGACTACTGAGAAAAGCTGGTTATCATCCATGGCATTAAGAGGATAAGAAGAAATCCAGACAACTGCTATGCAGGAGACCACTTTGCACGGAGTGGTACATACTAAAACTAAAATGTGTAAACAGCTCATGATTTATACAAATACCTAAACCTCCCTGGTCCCTGTTTCACTTACCTGTATAATATAGGATTTAGTCAAATACCCTTTTCTGTATGAATTATTTTTGTGCAATTTTAGAATTTGGGAATTTAAAGAACCTATAGAAAAGCTATCACATCCACAAAATATATTACCCAGATATAAGCTGTCTCTTCACCAGTTTATAGTATAGTGATGCTATAAAACAGCCTGTAGACCAGCTCTGCCTTCTCAACAGCCTTATCTGCAGGAAGGAAGCTCCCGACTTAGGAGCAGTGTGTGAATGTTTTATGGAGAACAATGAGTGTCAACCCCAGTCTTAGAGTTAAAAACCAGAGCTGTATCATAATCCTAGGCATAAAACTGAAGTCTGTGAAGGAGGAACTTTGAGAAGCTCCTTATGATTCAGTAATAGGCAAGGTTTCTTAGCTGTGACTCAAAACAGTCACCATAAAAAGTAACATTGAGTAAATCACACTGCGTCAAAGTAAAAACTTCAGCTTCCCAAAATAAGTCACTTGGAAAATGAATAGTCAGAAATCCAACAAACCTTGCCACGATAGACAGCTTGAGAAAGTTCTCTCTAAGTTTGTTAGGAAACTAAGTGTACCCTTACCCGATTGTCAGTGATTACTCTTTTATTTACCTCAGAGAAGTGGAAACATAGCTCCACAAAATAGCGTTTACAGGAGTATTCCATTCAGATAGCCATTTCCCGTTTCCCGTTGATTTCTAGCGGCAGTCATATGTGTCTCTACTTTCAGAACTACAGATGAGAAGGACAATCAGGCCAGACACCGATGCAGTCCTAGTTTTCGTGCTGACCATAGGAGTCATTATCTGCATATTTGTGATCTTTGTGTTGATCTTCATCATCATAAATTGGTAGGTGAATGGCCAGGATGCACGGTCATTTTTGATTGACAACTTCCTCAGCCACCACCCATTTGTCGTGAAGCCCAGATCACTGCCCTGTGGTGTCTCCTCTATGTATCTTGATGCCATCTTCTTTCATGCTACCCTAGCTTGTATATGGATGCTTTTAAAAACATCATGACTTTGCAGCCATGGGAGAGCTTTCAGACATGTATTTTATAATTTTACAAGGAAATTGTTTAAAAAGAAAAAAACTGAATACCTTTGTCATTTAACCATAGCTTTCACTGCTTTAAAACTTGGCTGTTGTAGCCTCCCAATTCACATAAATGGACAAGAGAAAGTCTGTGCGTGCACTGCAGCCCACCAATCTGGGAATTCAATCACAGTGCCAATGGATTCTTTTTTTTTTTTATTTTTTTTTTTCAATGGATTCTTTCAAGAAGTGTTGAACTGTGAATAAAAGGCCCTTCTATATAAAGGAGATGTAAACATGAACCTCATTTACTTTTGTTGCTGTGGGGTTTTTTATTGTGGCTTTTGTTTTTGTTTTTGCTTTTTCCTCCAGGACGGCAGTGAAATCCTTTTGGGGGGCGAAAGCCTCAGCCACTGAGATACACTCCGAGCTGAGTTCTATGAAGTACAAAGATTCGACTTCTCTTGACCAAACACCAGCAGATATGCGTGGACATGAAGATGATGCTTTAAGTGAATGGAATGAATAATGTATGGATGACATATGAGAAACCAAGGTCAATTAGAACATATCAGATTCATTATTGTAAAAATAAAATATATACTGAAATACTTCTATGACGTCGGGTTGAATTTACCTCAGTGGTGGTAATGTGGTGTGGGACAGAGTTGTTTATTCAGTCCAGCTCTCAATTCAATTGTCAAATTTTCTTTTAATTAGTTCTTTGTATTCATTGCTTCAGATAATAGCCTGAGGTCACTTATATATATACAAATAGCTTCTGATCTCTTTAGTCACTTGTGAGGTCATTTGCCTTTTCTGTCCTAGAAAAGAAAAATATAGAAGTTTCTTTGGAAAGTAAGCTTTTCCTACCTGGGAAAACTAGATTGAACCACTAAAGTAAATCATACTTCATAATCAAGTATGGATAAAGGTTTGCCTATTTTGTTGATTTTCTCAAAGAGCCAACTCTTTGTCTTATTGATTCTTTGTATTGTTTTGTTTCTATTTTGTTGATTTTAGCTCACAATTTATTTTCTGTCATTTAGTCCTCCTGAGTGAGTTTGCTTCTTTTTGTTCTAGAGCTTTCAGGTGTTCTGTTAATTTGCTACTATGGTATTTTCCCAGCTTCTTTGTGTAGGCATTTAGTGCTATGAACTTTCCTTCTAGCACTGCATTCATTGTGTCCCATAAGTTTGAGTATGTTGTGCAGTCATTTTCATTGAATTTTAGTCTTTAATTTCTTTCTTTATTTTGTTCTTGACCCAGTGGTGATTCACTTGAGCATTGTTCATTTTCCATGAGTTTGTAGACTTTCTGCAATTAGTGTTGTTGTTGAGTTCTAACTTTAAGACATGATGCTCCGATAAGACACAGGGGTTATTCCATTTTTTTTTGTATATGTTGAGATTTGATTTGTTACCGAGCATGTGATCAATTTTAGAGAAGGATCCATGAGGTGTTAAAAAGAAGCTATAAAGTATATTCTTTTGTGTTTGGGTGGAATGTTCTATAGATGTCTGTTAAGCCCATTTGAGTCATAACATTTTAGTTCTTTTATTTCTCTCCTAAGTTTCTGCCTGACATACCTGTCCAGTGGTGAGAGTGGGGTGTTGAAGTCTCCTACTATTAGTATGTGAGGCTTGATGTGTGATTTAAGCATTAGTAGTGTTTCTTTTACATTTGAGGATGCCCTTGTATTGGGGGCATAAGTGTTCAGAATTGAGAATTCATCTTGATTGATTTTTTCCTCTTACAAATATGAAATGTCTTTATCTCTTTTGACTAATTTTAGTTTGAAGTCTATTCTGTTAGATATTATGACAGCTACACAAACTTGTTTTTTAGAGCCATTTGATTGGAAAATCTTTTCCCAGCTCTTTACTCGGAGTTACTGTCTGTCTTTTTAGTTGAGGTGTGTTTCTTGTATGCAACAAAAGGATGGATTCTGTTTTCAAATCTACTCGGTTAGCCTGTGTCTTTTTATAGGCAAATTAAGTCTATTGATATTAAGGGATATTAATGGTCAGAGATAGTTATTTCCTGATATTTTTGTTTTTGTTATTGGTAGTGGTATTGTGTGTGTGTTTCTCTTCTTTTGGATTTTCTGGTATAGGATTATCCATTGCCTGTGTTTTTGTGGGTGTAGCTAACTTCCTTGGTTGGAGGTTTCCTTCTAGTACTTCTGTAGGGCTGGATTTGTGGGTAGGTATTGATTAAATCTGGTTTTGTCATAGAATATCTTATTTTCTCTGTCTATATTGATTGAAAACTTTGCTGGATATGTTAGTCTTGCCTGGCATCCATGGTCTCTTATTGTCTTCATAATGCTTGACCAGGACTTTCTGGCTTGCATTGTTTCCATTGAGAAGACAGGTGTAATTCTGATAGGTCTGACTTTACATGTTACTTGGCCTTTTTCCTTGCAACTCTTAATATTCTTTCTTTATTCTGTATGTTTAGTGTTTTGATTATTATGTGGAAAGGAAATATTTTAAGGTCCAGTCTGTTTGGTGTTCTGTAAGCTTCTTGTATTTTCATAGGCATGTCCCTCTTTAGGTTGGGAAAGTTTTCTTCTGTGATTTTGCTGAATATATTTTCTGTGTCCTTGAGCTGAACTTCTTCCCCTTCTTCAATTCCTATTATTCTTAGGTTTGGACTTTTAATGGTGTCCCAGATTTCTTGGATATTTTGTATTAAAAATTTGTTGAATTTAACATTTTCTTTGACCAATGAATCTATTTCCTCTATTGTATCTTCAATGCCTGAGATTCTCATTTCCATCCCTTATAGTCTGTTGATTATGCTTGCTTCTGTAGTGCCTGATCACTTACCTAAATTTTCTTTTTTCAGATTTCCCTCGGTTTGTGTTTTCTTTATTACCTCTATTTCAGTTTTCAAATTTTGAACCATTTCTTTCACTTGTTTGATTGCTTTTTCTTGGTTTTCTTTAAGGGATTTGTTGATTTCTTTTAATTTTTTGTTTGTTTTTCCTCCACTTCTTTAAAGGAGTTTTTCATTTCCTCTTTAAGGGACACAGTCATATTCATAACCTTATTTTAATGTTGCTCTCTTCTGCTTCATCTGTGTTGGGATGTTTAGGTCCTGCTGTTGTATAACCACTAGTTTCTGGTGGTGCTGTATTGCTCGTTATGTTGTTGTGTATATTCTTATTCTGTTGTCTACTCATCTCTTCTTCCAATTGAAACAGGTGGGGCCTGTCTTTCAGGGGTGTCCCTTTTTCTTTAATTGGTGTAGTTGGGGTCTTTGTCTCCACTGAATGTTCCTTCAGGTATAAGCAGGGCAGAGCCTTTGGTGATTGTTTGTCCAAATGTCTACGGGCCCAAGGCTCAGATGGTCACTCCTCCAGGTTCATGTGTGGCTATGGCTCCAATGGTCATTTCTCCAGGTGCACTTGGGGCTAAAGCTCTGGTGATCAATAATTTCTGGAGGCCACTGCTGTCACTGCAGCCCTCTGCACTGGATAGGCCTCTCCTGGAGGCCAGAACCACCTGCCATGCTGCTGAGGCCTCTCCTGGTGGCCTAGCCCACCCACTGTGCAGCTGAGGCTTCTCCTGGTGACCTGGCCAGCCCACTGTGCTGCTGAGGCTTCTCATACTGTCCTGGCCAGCCTACTGCATTGCTGAGGCTTCTCTAATGTTGCCTCAGACTGAAATGGGTGATTCTGCCTCAACAAATTCTCAAACTCTAAAATGCTCGGACCAAAGGGGCGATATTGTCTCTACAAATCCTCAGACTGCTGTTGTCTCTACAAAACCTCAGACTCATAAAATATCATTTGTAAACCATGAAGTAGTGTCAACAACTAAGACTTGGTGACTAGTACATGTGCTCAAAGCAGTTTATTAGGTAATCTGATTGTGTTTGTGTGGAGGAAATACAGATGACATAACTAAACAAGTCCTTGGAGGTGACTAAGAAAATGACGTGAATTGAAAAATTCATATTTCTCCCAGAAGTAGTGACTTAGAGATTCCATCTGTAATGACCACTAACAAGTCCCTCCTTGTGCTTAGTATTCGGGTGCTAATAGAAAGAAAACCACTGTGATGCAGTTCAGCCAGCTAGGCAAGCAAGATGTTAAAGCATTAAAGAATTATACTCACTAGTCCTTTCCAGCAATTGTTCTTAAGACTATATTTTGTTTTTCTCTGTTTAGAATAATTCTATATTAACTTCATTACTTTATTTTAGGATTTATGATCTACACTAGGCAGAAGACATTATAAATGGGCATTTATTGTATATCTTTCTCTATGACATAGAAAAAGGGTATTACAAAATTACCCTGTTTATTTCTATTACATGGCACTTTTATCTGAAAGAAGCAAGGATCAACTGGTTAGAAAATGATTTTTATCTGTTGTGGGAATTCCATTGGAGACCTTAAGTGAAAAGAGATTGTTTTTATATAATCTCCTAAAGGAAATTTTATAACACATACCTCAGACAAATGTTAGATAGCAATCAACCTTCCAGTTCTTATTTCTTTGTATGTATAGTCTTGCACTTTTAGTAAAGAGGCTAAAAGTTTTTAATAGTAATTATATCCATCTTTGTTTTTAAAGTCAGTGAGTTCCAACTATATTTCCATGGACATTAGCGTTCAATTATTGCGCAAGACTAGTTGTATTAAGTGCTGTTTGGGGGCTATTTCTGACTATGGTAGGACAGAACTTCTTAGCTCTTTTGGTTGGGTGGGGCAGTGTTCCTAGTGCTGGCCAGTAAGTCATCAGCTCACATTCCCAAGTCCTGGGTCATCCTGAGGCTGGGACAATGATGTGAGAAAACTGGGAGCTCTGACGGCTTAGGTTCCAGAGAGGGGAATAGTAGCATAGTCCTCAATCAATAGTAGAGAGCATACATTATACCTCACTGTTTTAAGCCATGGAAATTCACAGGTTATTTGATACAGTAGTTAATACTAAAACTATTCTAATTGACCTATGTCTTCTTATCAAGCTTTCAGTGTGCTACAGATCCCGTGACTCTCCAATGGGTGAACTATTTCCCCAATATATTGAACAAAAATGAAACCATGCATGTGTTAAGAGGGTACTGCTCACTTTCAAGCAAAGCTCTCCTGAAAGGTTAGCATGTGAGGGAGCCAGGGCTCAGTTAGTGCATCATTAGTAATCTATCACACACAGCAAATCTTCAGCAGGCTTCGACAATAGTAGCACTTTCTATACATCTACAGTGTTCAGGCCCTCTGCTGTGTTGTAAGTGAAAAATGTCCCCACCAGGTTCATTTTAATAGTATTGTTTGGGGAGGTTCTGGAACCTTTAGGAGGTGCAACATTGATGGAGCAAGGAGTTGGACGTTAGATTTTATAGCCTTGTTCTACTTCCTCCTTGAAGAAGTGTGAAATTGATGTAACCAGCCACCTTCTGGCTCCAACCACCTGATGCCATGCCTTCCACTCCATGTGGACCATCCCTCTGGAACTGAAAGCCCAAATAACACTTTTGCTAGGTTTTGGTTATTGTTTTATTGCAGTACAAAAAGTAACTAATACAATGGTATTCTTGAATCTACTCTTTACTCATGACTACTTTTAAGAGGAGCTGATACTATCACTTTATAATAGTAATTTAGTGCATATATTGTAATGTAGTAATGATCAAGTCCCATCACCAGCAATGCATTGTCTCAGTAAGAAGAGAAATAAAACCACTTATTCTTGGAGTCATTTAACCAAGAATGAATCCATATTTGAATGTTCTACTTCACGGTCCCTGTGTCCTCCATCTTCTGTTGCCTGAGTCTGAATCTGTGCTTGTCTGAAGGCTGTCTTGTGAAGCTGTTAGTCTCTATTTCTCTGTATGTCTACCACTAACAGAGTCTGTCTGTTGTATGAGCTGTGTGTCTGAAAGTGTGAGTGGTGTCTGTTTACCTGTGAGAAGTATGAATAATATAGATAACATTACATGGGGGATAAATGGAATTTTTACAGCAATTTTAACAGGGATTTATAAGGGATTAAGTCACTTGTTTCAACTTGCTCAGATAATGAACATTGTAGTTTATCAACCAATAACAGCAAGTGGTTGCTTCTAACATTTATGGTACTTTGGGAAATTGCTTTCAACTTCTGTATTTTCTGCTTTCAGCAAATGGTACAAATGTGTTACTCTATCTAGGTCAGGGGCATAGAATAGTACATAACTTAAGATTTGAACAGATACAGGGACTCACAGCCAAATGTTAGGCAGATCTCGGGGAATCCTCTGGAAGAGAGAGAGAGAAATGATTATGGGAGCCAAAGGAGCCAAGGACACCACAAGAAAACCCACAGAACCAACTAACTTGGGTTCATAGTGGCTCACAAAGACTGAACCACCAACTAGAAAGCTTGCCTGGACTGACCTAGGCCCTCTGCACAGATATTGCACTTGTATAGTTTGGTCTTGTGGGGCTCCTAACTGGAAGCAGGGGCTTCATGCCTTTCAAAATTGAGATGATTTTTCTATGTTGGTTCCATCTGTACCTTAAACAACTTCTTCATTCATTTTTGTTTTCTGAAGGACTGCCATTTTGAAATTTATCACCCATCACTATGGTGATCCTTTGGCTGTTTCAAAATAACAACTAATTATGTAGTTACTTAGGCTTTGAGGTTTGTGCCATTTGATTACCCGTGATCAGTTTGTTTGTATGATAGAAAACAGTTTGTCTTTGGCAGTTTCTGACTTGTTAAAGAGCAGCGTTAGATTTTGAACATCTAAGTCTTACATCCTGCATTGATTAGCACAAGCTCTTCACTGGTCTCTCTTTTCAGTTCCACAACCCAAGTGTGTAAATGGGGCCACCGAGACCTCTTTCCTTTCCTGCCACCCAGATCTTATCACACTCTTCTTTGACTTCTCTTCCCCTTCTAACCTCTCTGTGTCTCTGCACCCGCTTACCATTTTTCTGTGCCCCCTCTGAAGCCCCCATCCTACACCTCACCTCACTCCTTCCTCTGAAATCTTTAACCATCAGCCTTAGGCTCTCAGAACTCCAGGACAGTACCCTATGTCACCGTGCCCTCCAGACTCTTCCCCTGCCTCCACATCAGCCCAACCGCTATTCCAGCTGCAAAAACACCCACTGTATGTCCTCCTAGGCTTCCTAACTCTAATAACTATGTACTACATGGCACTTTCCCCAGAGTATACAAAGGATGTGTCCTGTACCATGTTCTTTCCTGTCTATCTCTAGGGCTTTATATTATTTGTTCTGGAAGAACATGAGTTCATTATGTCAGATGATTTCTCTTCCTTGTAAAGCACGTATTGGTGTTACCTTGGGGTACTGAATAATAATACAAATATTGTGATACCTCTTTAATGAGCATGCTTAAACCTAACCTGCTTGTCTGGAAGGTTTTTGAGTTTTGTCTCAGCAATTCTTGAAAGAAAGCTGTATTTATTTTTTTTTAAGGGTGAGGGGAGATTAATGTACAGAAGTGATGCTGTAGTATTTCTGTTGTCCTCAACGTCCAATTTTCATGGAGAAAACATGTATGTGAGTGGTTAAGAAACATGTGTTAGATCAGCATAAAATTTTTTAGCCACATTCTTCAAGAAAGACTCCTCCTGTCATTGTAGAAAGCAACAGCCAGCAGTGGCACCCGTGAACCTCACCGGTGCCAGCATCCCTGTCAGATTTCTGTGTGATAGCTTCGTTCTGGGTGAACATGTGCACTATTGATTAACAGTAAAGATAAGCATAGATGTTGAAATGCATGGGCAACAGTGAAGAAGAACAGGCTAGTTTAAGTTTACAAAAGTATGATTTCAATAATTGCCGAATCCTAAGCTTTGCTCCTACAAAACTTTAATATCTATCATTTATTATACAAAGTGTAAAATTTAAATAGCAAAGAAATGTATATGCCCTTTTGGCATTTCTTTTGAATAGTGAGAAATAATAAAGGAAAACTGATGTCCAGCATCTAACTTTGCTTTTCAGTGAGAGTCAGAAACTGTTAAAGACAAACTGTTTGCTATTATACAAACAACTTGATCACAGATAACAAAGTTACACTAATTTTATTTACTTCTGTAATTGCTTTTCCTCTCATTTGCTTCCATGTCAGCTAGTTCCTAGTCTGTCAAAAATCCTCCCTTGTATTTCAGGATTTCTGTTTTCCATCTCCCTCTCTGCTGTCCTTTCCCCAGGGTTTAAATCTTTCAGATGCCCACGTTATCTCCAGCTCACACTGATTCCTAGACCTTCAGCTCCGTGTTTCTGGGGAAGTTCTTCATTGATTACCACTCTCAATTTCAGGATGTGTGACACCGGAGAGGCTTCTTTATGGAAACACAGCTAAAGCCTCACCTCAGCTTTCTCCATGCCCTGAAACTAGGCTGGAATGTGGGCTTCCATCTGCTACCTGTACTGTACAACTCTTGCTGTAAGAAAGGGGAGAGATGAGATGAAGGATTCCCAAATAGCCACTTGGACAAGAGTGGATACCCATTCCAGACCACATACCCACTTCTAAACTATAGAATAGAGGGAAAACAAGCATTTATTTGAGTCATTAAGTGATTTAACCTCGTTTTAATAATCTCCATTATGCTGAAAGTGGTAAAATCAGTTTCACAATATAAAATCATGAAAAATGTTAGGAATTAACAAGTAAAAAGTGAAATATGGAAGGAGAAATAAAATGATAATTCCCTTTTATATTCATAGATATGAGCTTTTGTCGACCTTGGTCAGAGAAGTTTTTATTTGTTGCAGAGACTACTAGCTGTTCCAAGGGCTGAGAATAGGCAACCATGAGTGTTCAGTCACAAATGGAACATCTATATCAACCCCTACCCACCCAAGGTGCAGGAAACATTGCAGAAGAGAGTAAATAAATAATGTGGTAACTGGAAGATGGAGGGGTGCTGTGAAGTGCTCTCGGCTGTTTGGCTGTTACATGAATCGACAGCAGCTGTGGAACCAATTCCTTACTGCATGTTAAGGCATTGCAAAGGGCATTGCAAACTGCAAGACGTCTGAAGAGTGGGTATGATGTTGCTCGTGAATATAAACATTTTGCCTAAAAGTATTTCAGCAAACTTTCCTAATGCCGTGAGATTCACTTGGGTATAACAGCAAACCAAAGACCTTAGAAGTTTCTTCACTTGTCTCATGATGCCATTGAACCTTACATTGTCTGTGTAAGGCCACCTGTAGTCTCCTTTTCAAGATGAAGAAATGAATTTGGAGGAAGTTGAAGAATTCACCTTCATGGTGTGATAGAGTTTAAGTGGCTTTCTGACCTCGCTTGTAGCTTCCTTTCCATGCACTATCGTCTTAGGAGTATAATACTTAAATGTGTATAGGACAATAAAATAAGCAGCAATTATGGACAGAAGTAGGGCTGCTTTTTAAATTGTTGTTGTTGTTTTGGTTTTTCGAGACAGGGTTTCTGTGTGTAGCTTTGGAGCCTGGCCTGGCACTAGCTCTTGTAGAACAGGCTGGCCTTGAACTCACAGAGATCCGCCTGCCTCTGCCTACCAAGTGCTGGGATTAAAGGCGTGTGCCACCACCGCCCGGCTTGGTTTCTAAATTTTTAATAGGCAAACACGTGCAACCGAGTAATATTATGCATCCGATTATATCTAGGTCAGATGTTGGGTAAGGTCTAACAGAAGCTGTGTTGAAGCTTTTAGAGAAATGGAATAAAAGTTTTGTGTTATGTCAGAAGTCTGAAACTCTAGAACCTGGCTACTGAAAACAAAAAGGAGGATAGCAGGTAGTTGTCAAAAACAAAGGATTACAAATAAATAGGAATATGTGGACCTTATTTTTAAACCTAGACTGAAATGAAAAACCCTATGTAGAAAGGCAAGAAGTTATGCAAATGGAGAAATAGCCTTCTCAAGTAAGGAAATGGAACCAGGGGGCAGGAGGAAAGAGCTTGGTACAGACACTTAAGGATTAATTTACATCACTAATAGATAAAGACACATTGGTTGAAATTGACAAAACCCAGCTATTAAGCTGACCACATACAAAAAAAAAAAAAGGTAAAAGAAACAAAAGGTACAAATCTGTTTACAATGCAAAGCCTTCTAGCAAAATGGAGGAATCAGATGAGAGTAGGTGATAAAAGTGTTTTTAGGTAGCAATTATAAGCAAGGAGCCACAGCTTGAAGTGGTGCTAATTCCCCTGCAAAAACAACTGGATGGTCTGTAGTACCGGCCAGAACATCAAGAGTCTCCCACTGGGTAATTAAGGAGGGTTCATATATGTGCCAGTGTTTTCCCCAAGAACAATTGTCATCATGTTATTAAGCTGATTAAGAATTGATTTAACTATAATAATGTCACAGAGGACTTTATTCTGGTCCACAGGACCTCCCACAGAGATTTTCTTTTCAAGGGGGAAGATATTGGTAACCACCATTAAAAACAATGGCAAGCTCTTCTGGTTTTGCTTTCCCTTGATAATGGAGGTGATTGCATCTATGTGATGTGGACCACACCCCCCTCTCTGCTCCAGGAGTCTTTGTGACTCCTGAAGACCTGTGAATACAGATCTGAAACTTGCATGAGAGTTCTGCTTTCAAAGAACATTGACTTATGATTCAAAACAAAGTAGTTTTTGGTGGTAAGAAAGGGTCAGTATATCCTATAGCCCAGTTATAAATTGTTCCAGAATGAGATGAGATTAATTCCTGCAAAAGCTGCTACAGGAGGTGGAGGGGTAGCTCCTAGGGACAAGGGTTTCACCTGGGTCATGAAAACCTGATTGGCACATGAGTAGAAGGCCATGACTACAGAAGGTCCAATCAGACATCTGTCAGACATGATCCGCCCTAGTGACACACCTCCCCAACAAGACCACACCTCCTACTCCTTCCCAAACAGCCCCACTATCAGGGGACCAAGTATTCAAATATATGAGCCAATAGGCACTGTTCTCATTCAAATCACCACGGGAACCAATGGCAAAGCAGTTGGAAGTTTTTACCAATGCTAATCCTTAAACTGGGGTAACTCTAAACTTTCAGTTATTTTTGCCAATGCTATCACACTTTCTTAGTGGTTTAAATATATTAAGTTCTCGGATATGTCTAGAAAATTGTTCCAGTTAAAATTTATTTCAAGCCAGGCGGTGGTGGCTCACGCCTTTAATCCCAGCACTCTGGAGGCAGAGGCAGGCGGATCTCTGGGAGTTCAAGGCCAGCCTGGTATACAAGAGCTAGTTCCAGGACAGGCACCAAAGCTACAGAGAAACCCTGTCTCGAAAAACCAAAAAAAAAAAAAAAAACAAAAAAACAAAAAACAAAAAATTTATTTCAATACATGTCTTGGCTGGGTGTGGTGGCACACACTTTTAATCCCAGCACTTGGGAGGACAAAGCAAGCAAATCTCTGTGAGTTTGAGGCCAACCTGGTCTACAAAGTGAGTTTCAGGATAGCCAAGACTGTTATACAGAGAAATTCTGTCTTGGAAAAAGCAAACAAGCAAACACAAAAACTAACATGTTTCTTGTTTTGCCTCAATGAGGCATGTGTTGAAGTGTGCACTGACATTCTACCTTAGTAAGTTCACTTAGGAAATATGACAAGGCAGGTCAAATAGCCAAGACAATGTGAGTCTGTAACTTTTCTATTGCTGTGATGAAACACGAGCACCAAGGCATCTTATAGAAGACAGTGTTTATTTGGAGGTTTATTTAGAGGGCTGAGTTCTATAACAGTAAGTACAGCATCAGAGAAGTTTTCTCCAGCAGCAGACAGAACACACACAGAAACCCAGAGCAATATGCAGAGTGAGAGACATTGGAACACTCAGCCCTAAAAAGGATGTCGCCATCAAATCCTTCACCTCAGGGCTCAGAGAACCCTGTGGAAGGGGAAGCAGAAAGAATGTAAAGCCAGAAGGGATGGAGTGTGGTGCCTGCACCACATGGAACCTGGAATAGAATATCTATTCTATTCTAAATTAGCACTTTGTGGGGGATACTGCCACCCACACAGGGACCTTTGGCCCCTTGAATGACATTTGTAGAAGCTTTAGTTTGTTGTTCATTTCTGGGAGCATAAGATTCCTTAGACATTTTATCTACACAGGCTGGAAACTTTGCTGCCTGTGGTCTTTGCCTGAGAGCACCCTTTTCTTTATTCCAAAGCAGAGTTGTCCCCTCCTTGGCAGTGTTACTCTCGTTAACAGTCTCTTCCAGCACCACCATTGGGTGTTAATTGAGCTTGTAGGCATCCTTTTTCTCTCTAAACTTCACATTTTGTATTTCTTTCTGCTCCACTTGTTTTGTTTTATGATGTTCTGTTGTTGACCTACAACACAGTGATTACTAATAACCTGGAAATCTCCTTTACCAAAAAATTGATTCTATTTCTTTAAAATTTATCCCCAGACAAGTTCTTGGGCAGAAAGCAGCAATTTACTAAAGTACTATAAAAGTATTCCTCATCCCAGTGGCTAATATTTTCCTCCCCAAAACCTCTTGACCCAGCCCTCCTTGGTCCATATTGCTCTCAACACTGTGTTCAAGCTCCTACTCCTATACCAGGCCATAGAGCTCTGCTAACAGTGTTTATTGCTTTTCTAGTCCAAAGTGCAAATGTCATCCACGTTTCTAAAAAAAAAAAAAAAAAAAAAAAAAAAAAAAAACCCACATTGTTGAACTCTTAACAGCACTACTCAGTTAATACTTCCTGGTATTAACTTATATATTAATTACTTGTCTGTGGCTGTGATAAAACACTATGAACTAGACAACTCGGTCTTTTATCATTCCTCACTTCTGACACGTTGGGCACATAGATAAGAGAGGATTTGGGAGGGGATAGTTACTCAGTTTGGTCATGTATTTTCTTATCGTTTCTTCTAGGTGGTTTTTAAGTTCTTAATAATTCTGAGCATGTCCAGCTAATGTGCCAGACATGGTTCTGTGTCCACGTTGTTAGTAAATCTCAAGGGGTCATTGGCAAAGACAGTCTAGTGGTCACTAATGTCTAACTTCCTATATATCTGGCCCCCAATTTTTCTTTCTTCCTTTCTATTTTCTTGTTGTTTTTTTCAAGACATGGTTTCTCTGTGTAACAGTCCTGGCTATCCTGGAACTTGCTTTGTAGATCAGGCTGGCCTTAAACCCATTGAAATATGTCTGATTCTATTTCCCAAGTGCTGGGATTAAAGGTGTGTGCCACCACCAACCTGCTTCCAATATTTCAAGATGCCTATCTCATGGGAACAATGTCTCCTACATCACCTTGAGATAGACTGTCTCCAGAAAGACCTATCATACTTCTGAGTAAATAGAATTGATTGCCTGTGACCCTGGAACCCAATTCTATTTAGACACCTTACTTCTTTTCCATTTCTCAACAAATTTTGATGTAGAAACCAAAGAGAGTTTGAAGTCTGTCTAAAGGACTATGAAATTTAAACCAAAGATCATATCTATTCCTGCAGCCAGGCTTAGCCTGAGCACAGAAACACTCTCATCTTCTGCTTGGCATGGGAAGATCCACAGAGAAGAGTTTGGATTTGAGCTAAGATTTAAGAGTTAAGGAAAAATCTGTTGATCTATTCGTGATTCATGTAGACTTGGAGAGTATCCAGAGATAGAGGACCCAAGATGAACACCCTGGCTCTAAACCTCCCCCTCTACTTATTCTCCCTACATCCCAGTCCAATGGTATTCACTTCTAATTCTCCTGGAACAAATCATTGTCTTTGAGAACCTTATGTCCTTGTTTTAAGAAGATCTGAGTTCCCTTGCTTCTGTCTGTTCAGCTCACACTCTATGTGGGGTTTTCTGTTGCTATGAAAAATACCTTAGAAAGCAATTTCAGGGAGGAAAGACTGATCTAAGCTCAGGTTCCTAGCTTTGAGTCCATGATCTCTAGGTTCCATTCCTACTAGGTCTGTGTGTGGTGAGATATAATATCATGGCAACGAGCAGATAGTAGAGCAAAGTTCTTACTTCATGGTAGAAAGGAGGCAGAAATAAAGTAAGAATGGTCTGAAGACAAGATACAAACTTTAACATCATCCCTCCATTGCCACATTTAAGCCTACTCATACCTCTCACTCCTAATAGCCTTTTCAGCTGTGGCTCCATCAGTGGGTTAATCTCTTTATGAAGCTAGAGTGCTCATTTTCCAATCAACTCTCATAATTCCATCAGCTGGCCACCAATTCCTTAACAGCTGAGTTTGGAAAGGGGAAACGTAACGCGGCACTTCTATCAAAGTACCACAAATCAATAAATCTAATACAGTGCATGAACAGACTTAAGGAAGCCACACAATCATGTCCACATATATAGAAAAGGCATTTGAAAAACTGCAACAATTCTTCATAATGAAAGCCCTGAAGAAGCTAAGACAAGTGTAATGCACTACAATAAAGGATATATATATATACATGTATATAGCAAGCTGCTAAGAACCATTGTATTCAAAGAGGTAAGACTGGAAGCATTTTCCCAAATTCGGTTACAAGGCTAGGGTGCCTTCTGTGGGAGAATGCTCTTGTACCCTGTAAAGATTTGTCACTAGTATTGGTTCATAAAATACTGCTTGACTAGTAGTCAGCCAGGAAGTATAGGTGGGGTGACCAGACTAGGAGAATTCTGGGAAGAGGAAAGGTCAGACACAGAGGAAGCAAGATGAGAATACCTTACTGAGTAAAGGTACGAAGTCACATGGCTAAACATAGATAAGAATTATGGGTTAATTTAAGTTGTAAGAGCTAGTTAGTAATAAGCCTCAGCAGTAGGCCAAACAGTTTATAATTAATATAAGCCTATGCATGTTTCTTTGCGACTGAACAACTACGGGACTGGGCAGGCCGGAAACTTCTGTCTAGAGGTGCCCATTCTTTTTGTCTTTATTCAGTATAGTGCTCAAAGGGTTAACTAGAAAATACGGAAATGAACTGGAAAGTTTGATCAGTAAAAGCAAACCCAAGAGGGACCCAAGACAATACCAGCAGCTTCATCGCTATGGCCAGACTGGTTACCATTACACCTTTGGAGGAGCTGCAGCCACCACCCCTACAGCCATGAACAGGAAGCCAAGACCCAGAAGGCTCCAGTCGCATCTTGGCAACCCATGAGCAGTGGATCACTGACCCAGTGGTCTCTTCTCCCAGTCCTCAGTGCTGCAAGCACCAAACCTAGCACCATAAGAAACAGGAGAGGAAGTTCAAGCAGTTTTATATTCATGGTGCATGCTGGCAGGGACAAAAATGTCCTGGCAAGGACGACTTTGGAAGTAGTGAAGTGGCTAAATAAAAGAAATGGATCTGTTTTCCTCAACAGGAATGACACCAAGTAAGAGACTAACCCCAGGAGCTCTCTTCACAGGACAGAAGATGGAAAGACTTGGAGTTCGATGATGTTGAAGGAAGAAAGGCATCAAGAAGTAGCAAATATTACAGATCCTGATGGGGTTCTAGTTCAAGGCAGTAAAAACACAGCCAATGGTAACAATGACAGACACAGCATTTCCCAGGGCTGTTCTTGTACTTACCAGCAGAAGTATCAAAATAATGAGGATGTGGAAAAGAGATCAGAGACTGCTCCTGAGGAGTGGGCCCAGCAAAATCTGCCCCAGCACAGGTGAGAGTCACCACCACACTACCTGCAGAGATCTTCTTAGCAGCCACCACAGCTTCCAATGTTCCTGTGCAGGCAGATGTGCAGGCAGGGTATAGGAGAGGAAGATGGACTAATGGGGAAGAACATGTGAGTGACTACAGACCACAATTTTCAGAGCCTTTGCTGAAGAAAGCCTAGAGAGGATGGCAAACAGGAGGACAAAGAAAACAAAGAGATGAGACTCAAGGTCAGCAGCCATCTCAACAGGAGAAGGGAGAGGCAGGGAGAGGAGCAAAGAAAAAATGTAGAGCTCAATAAAAGTCAATGAAAAAAATGAGGAGGTGAGGGCAAAATAAAAATTGTAGTTTTTTAAAAAAAAACATTTTCACTAAAATCAGGAAAAAGACAAGGGTATTCATTTTCTCTTATTTTTTTTTTTTTACTATAGTACTGGACATTTTGGTTAAAGAAACAAAAAAAGAAAAAATACAAGGGATATAATAGAAAAACAGGTCAAACATGTCATTTTCAGATAATAAGACTTTACACATAAGAGACCTAAAAGACTCCAAACAAACAAGCAAGAGCTTTTAGAGCTGATAAACATCTTCAGCAAAGTAGCAGGATCCAAGCTTTAAAATTTAGGAAAACAATTCTTTTCACATAGCCTAAAAACATTACCTTTTAGTAAACCTAACAAAGATATGAAAGATCTCTGCAATTAAAACCTTTAAAAAAATTAAGACTAAAAAAGAATTGAGGTAGTCACTAGAATATAGGAAGTTCTCTCATGCTCCTGGGTAGGAAGAAACAATATTACGAATGTAGCCATCCTATAAAACACAATCTACAGATTTATTGAATTTATTATTTATTTGAAACACAGTCTACAGATGCTTTGCAATCACAATAAAAATCCCAGTGACATTCTCTATAGAAATAGAAGACAAATAATATTAAATGGAAGCCCAAAAGACTTCTGTCGTGGTTTGAATGACAATGTCCCCCACAGGCTCAGATGTTTGAATATTTAGTCCACAGTTGGTGGTGCTGTTTGTGTAGATTGTTTAGGTGCTGTGGCCCCACTGGAGAAAGTATGTCACTGAGGGACAGGCTTTGGGGTTTAAAATTCATGCATAATTCCCAGTTCACTCTCTCTGCTTTCTGCCTTCTTGAAGATGGGAGTTCCCAGTTGTTCCTGCTACTGTGACTGCCACTTGCTACCATGACTCTGGAAACACAATGCCAAATTAACTCCTTTTTTATAAGTTGCCTTGGTCATGGTGCCTTATCACAGCAGTAGAAAATCAACTAATACAATTCTGAGCAAAAGAAGGCTGTCCTAAAAGCATCGCCTGCCTGATTTCAAGTTATTCTATACTGTGATAAAGGTGGTATGCTTGATGTTGCTGCAAAAAGAAAGACCAATTGATGGGTTAGAGTAGAGAATGTTACTATATCCACTAGATCTTTGACAACAATGCCAAAAATACACAGTAGACAAGAAAGAATCATGCAGGAAAATTGGACATTTACAAGAGGAAAAATAAAAACAGATCTTTAGCCCTCATAAATAAACTACAAGTGGTTCAAGGATCTCAACATTAGGTATGAAATTCTCAAACTATTACAGAAAACTGAGGAGTACATGCCTAGACACAAACACAGGCAAGAGCTTTTTGAACAAGGTTCTAATCACTCAGGAAATAAGACCAATAACCGACAAATGGGGTCTCATGGAAGTAAAAGATTTTTATACAACAAACTGAATTGTCAGACAGATAAAAAGGCATCTTACAGAATGAAATAAATTTTTTGACCAGCTGTAAATACATCAGAATCCTTTGTATAGGTTACAAAGAACATAAAAAAAAAGCAAATATCCTTTCCTATTGCTGGTAAAAATATGAAGTAGTGTAGACACCATTTACTTTGTGTGATGGTTCTGTAAACATCTAAAAATAAAACTATCATGTGACCACTCTTGTGATTCCCGAGTGGCCAATCAGTATTTTATTAAACAAGTACACTAAACAAGTCTTTACAGGGTAAAACCATTGTCCCACAGCATAACCCAGAGCCAGAAAGAAAAACATCATGTTTCCTCCTGTATGTGGATCCCAGCTTTGACATTTTAAGTTTGTGTATTTAATTCAGGATGTCTAAAGGAGTTGGGAAGCTAGAAAGTTCACACAAGGTATGAGTTAATGGGGAAGAGATAATAGAAGAATTCCATGTTAAAATAGAAATGGGCAGTTCAGATCCCCTGATGAAGGTTAATATTCAGGAGGATGCTTATATGTTTTTCTTTGGATTCTCCTTCTTATTTAGCTTCTCTAGGATCACTAATTATAGGCTCAATGTCCTTTATTTATGGCTAGAAACCAAATATGAGTGAGTACATCCCATGTTCCTCTTTTTGGGTCTGGCTTACCTCACTCAGGATAGTGTTTTCTATTTCCATCCATTTGCATGCAAAATTCAAGAAGTCCTTGTTTTTTACTGCTGAGTAGTACTCTAATATGTATATATTCCATACTTTCTTCATCCATTCTTCCGTTGATGGGCATCTAGGTTGTTTCCAGGCTCTGGCTATTACAAACAATGCTGCTATGAACATAGTTGAGCATATATTTTTGTTGTATGATAGGGCATCTCTTGGGTATATTCCCAAGAGTGGTATTGCTGGGTCCAGGGGTAGGTTGATCCTGAATTTCCTGAGGAACCGCCACACTGGTTTCCAAAGTGGTTGCACAAGTTTGCATTCTCATCAGCAATGGAAGAGGGAACCCCTTTCTCCACAACCTCTCCAGCAAAGGCTATCATTGGTGTTTTTGATTTTAGCCATTCTGACAGGTGTAAGATGGTATCTTAAAGTTGTCTTGATTTGCATTTCCCTGATCGCTAAGGAAGTTGAGCATGACCTTAAGTGTCTTTTGGCCAAATCAGGAGCAGAAGGAGAGAGAACATGAGCAAGGAACTCAGGACCGCGAGGGGTGCACCCACACACTGAGACAATGGTGATGTTCTATTGGGAACTCATCAAGACCAGGTGGCCTGGGTATGAAAAAGCCTGGGATAAAAACGGACTCGCTGAATATAGCGGACAATGAGGACTACTGAGAACTCAAGAACAATGGCAATGGGTTTTTGATCCTACTGCATGTACTGGCTTTGTGGGAGCCTAGGCAGTTTGGTTGCTCACCTTACTAGACCTGGATGGAGGTAGGAGGTCCTTGGACTTCCCACAGGTCAGGGAACCCTGATTGCTCTTCGGGCTGATGAGGGAGGGGGACTTGATTGGGGGAGGGGGAGGGAAATGGGAGGCGGTGGCGGGGAAGAGACAGAAATCTTTAATAAATAAATAAAAAAAATAAAAAATAATAAAAAAAAGAAATGAGCAGTTCAAATTCAGCCTGATCTACAGAGCAAGTTCCAGGACAGTTCAAAAAAACAAAATAAAATAAAATAAAATAAAAAGTATAAGTGGGTAATACTAGAGGGGTTAAATGTTTAAATAGGGATGGGGGTGGGGAAAGGCAGGGATGGAGGTAGGTTTATCTAAATTAAGGACATGTGGGAAAGCTTTATTGTAGTCATTGTCTTGTAGGCTAATTAAAAATATAATTTCCCACAAAACTAGTATGAATAGAAGTAACCTGCATGAGTGGGAAATGCTTCCTTCAAATAATATTAGTTATTAAGTTACAATTTCAATACTGGGCAGCATTTGGTCAGGAAGATTCCTAAAGCCCCTAAACAAGGCAGTCTATTTATTGCCTTTGCCATTATTTACTCACCATAAACATATGGTAAGACCTGATTGCTGAAGATACAGGACACTTCGGTTGTAGGACATAGACAAGTCAATCTGGATGTGATCTTTCTCCTTCCTGGCTAGCTTTCATACTACTGAAAGGTGTTAGGAATATTTCCTAACGTAAGTTCTCTGCAGACACAAAAATCCCATTCAAGCCAAATCATAACAAGCCGAATTAAAGGATATCCAGGTTTAATAGGATTCCTGTATCCTCGACGGGACACACCACAAAGGGACTTTCCAGGATGCAGTTTAAATAGGTTGAGGGAGTGGTTAAGATTTGGAGGGCTGTCTTGACCCTCCTCCAGGGAAGGGGTCAAGGTTTGGCAGGCACAGGGGCAGGGCCTCCAAAGATGGAGGCCAGAGACAGGGACTTACAGAAGGTGTTGCAGAGACTTATGGATGAGAACCATCATTAACATTTTTACCCACCAGTGCCCCCTGCATGTTATAGTTCTGGCTTGCCTTGTGAGGTGTTCTAGCTCGTGTAACACTACCTTGACTGTTATGTAGTAACGAGCTGTTTCTCATTGAATTTGAGGCCTGTTCCGGAGGAGGGAGCATTTGCCTGTTACTATAAACCTAATCTAAAGCCCATGGTTAGGGAGGCCATGGGCTTTAGTGTGGTGAACTTACTACCAATATTTCACTAAAGGGACATCTTGCCAGATTGCTTTCTAAATATTTATTTGTACACTTATAAATAAGTGCTTCTGTCTACTTTGGTCAGAGCAGTTTCTTTTTCAATTGGACAGCAGTCAGTGCCAAGACATGATGAGCAAAGTACTGAGAACGAATGATTGTTGAGGACTCCATCCTAAATAGGGCATTTATGTCACATACATCACAAGGCTTGGTGAGCATCGTAGAAAAGAGAAGAAAGAAGGTAAGAGCCAGTGGGTGCTGGGAAACGTTGTCTGTCTGGGCATGCTGTCCAGTGCACTCCTGAACTCTCAGCAGCTAGTATTGCTTATATGAGACCTGAATGAGATTTGGCCATCCATCATCCAGCATTCCAACATTCCATAGCAGACAAGGACTCATGATTCTCCACCCCTGGCAGAGAAGTTACTGGTAATTGATGGATCCTGGAGGGGGTTTCCATTTTTCTTCAGGAGTGTGACTGCTACTAGTTTGTCCTTGCTCCTTTGCATGCAGGTCTTTGTAACCGGACTAAGCAGGTTGTAAAAAGAATAAGAATGAGAAGAGAAGAGGAAGAAGGAGCATTGAGGGGCAGGAGGAGGAGGAAAAAGAAGAAGAGGAGGAGGGAGGAGAAGGAGGAGGAGGAGGAAGAGGAGGAGGAGGAGAAGGGAAAAAAGAAATAAGAAATAAGAAAACAGATACTTCACAGAAAAGTGGAAAAAGAAAATACATGTTTCTTAGCAACTTTGTAGGTTGAGACAACGTAAAAGCAAGCAATCTTGAGAAGAACTCAAAGCCAAGAATAGCACTTGCTTTGCTGGATTGTCATTCTCCTGCTGCCGCCAGGAACAGGAAATTCCATCTTCTTTTCTACCTAGATTTCCATTTGGAGTTCTTATCTCTAAATGGTGCTTCAGCACTGAGTATACTCTTTCTGGACCTGGAGGTGATCTCCTATCAGGCCTCTTGACTGAGAAGGTGTTTGTACCAACTTCCATTTCTGATGGAAATGGTGAGAATGGTTTCTTGGGACATTTAGTGGTGCCGTACCTCTCCTCCCTGTGCTGTGTTACAGTCCACACCTCCCCCTCTTCTCCTTCTTTCCCAGGCAGTTGCTGGGTTTCTTATTGGAGAACCAGCGAGCATCTTTGCCACAGAGAAGCCAAAGAGACTGCCTCTTCTTTTACCTCTCATTTTTGTCCACACAAATCAAAATTTAAGTGAGCTGTTTCTAAAACCATCTCAGATATAAAAACCTAAAAAGAATTTATCTCAAAAGTAGTACATTTGTTGTTGTTGCTAATGTTGCTAAGCTCCCTCTGTGTACTAGGTATTTTTCTCTTACTGTGATAAAATACCATTTCCAAAGCAACAAAAGGAGGGAAGTCTCCATTTTTGGCATATAGTTCAAGAAGAATAGAGTGCATGGTGATGAGAAAGACATGGTATTGTGGGAGGAGTAGGAAGCTGGCAAATCACATTTCCTTCACACACAGAAAAATGATTCAGTGAATAGGAAGTAGGACAAGCCTTTAAACCCTCATATCCCATATTTACTCATCAAAGCCTTGCCTCCTAAAGTGCTGTCAACCGAGGACGAAGTGTTTAAATGCATGAGTCTACAGAGGACATTTTCCATTTAGACTGCCACACTGTGTCATCTGAATTAGAAAAATGCACAAAATTTGTGCGGAGGAGTTAAGGGAGGGAAATACGATCAAGATATATGAAAAACTTAAATATATTTTCTTAAATTGAAAAATTGAATTCTTGTTAGGACCATTTGTCCTCTACAGACTTCTAGAGATCAGCAGCAAGAATGTTTCAAGCCTATAGAAGTTTTCATCCTGGACTCAGAAGTTACACCTAACTCTAACTGAGCTAAGACAACATTTTACATCCATTCACAAATCAACATCAAGTGACCCCAGCACTAACACCAAACATCACTCAGTTAGTCCACTCTGTGACAAGTTGAGGTAACAGCTAACAAAGATCCAATCATTCAACAAAGGAGAGACCAGATATCAACACCAACAAACAAGCGACCCAATTCTACAGAGCTCCGTTCCATCAGAAGACTTTGTTCCATCAAATAACACAAATTGCCAACTAATAATATGCCTTCTCCAGAAATGTGTGCCCACTCTATTGTTCCCCAAGAAAAGTAACTTAGCTGATGATTTCAAAATAGAAATTATAAATATATTCAAGGACCTAACAGATTATGAATAAATGTCAAAATTAAGACTCTAAAACACAAAAAGTGAATGAAATATTAAATTCAAGATAAAATTTAATAAAGAGATGGAATTTCTAAAAAAGGATACAAACTGAAATAGAATTTAAAATGAAAAACTCAAAAATTAAAACAAAAAGCTTAGAAGTAAATCTTATCAATAGATTCAAGTGGAAGAGAAGATAACAAATCTTGAAGGCAAGGTAAAAAGAAGTAGATCTCTCAGGCAATTTGGAATACAATAAAAAGGCCAAACTATATTTCCTAGTTATAAGAAGAAGGAGCTAGAGAGATGGCTCAGAGGTTAAACACACTGGCTGTTCTTTCAGAGGTCCTGAGTTCAATTCCCAGCAACCACATGATAGCTCAAAACCATCTGTAATGAGGTCTGGTGCCCTCTTCAGGCATAGAGGTATACAGGAAGAACATTGTATACATAATAAATAAATCTTTAAAAAATGAGAAGAAACCCCAGTCAAAGCTACAGGAAATATTTTTAACAAGATCATAGATTTCTCAAATGTAAGGAAGAAGATGCCTATCAAGATGCAATGGCTTACAGGACACTAAATAGGAAAGAAACTCGATAAATCATGTAATAATCAAAATATTAAATATGAGGAGCAACGAAAGGATATCGAATACAGCAAGAGAGAAATATCAAATCACATATAAAGGTAGACTCATTGGAATAATACCTGGATTGATGTTCTATAAGTTCTGAGCAAACATAGATGCCAGCCCAGACTACTATACCCAGGAAAAAATCAGCTGTAATTAGATAAGAAATAAAAACTTCCCATGATAAAAACAGATGTAAGGAATTTATGTTCCCTAAGACAGCTCAACAGAACATAATAGGAAGGGTATTTGGTTCTACAGAGAAAGTTAATTATACCCCAAAGGCACAAAGAGATTATCCAGAACAGATAACCAAAAGAGGTCTGAAAACATAAATTCAGAATAAAATAATAGTAATTAATATGTGCTGTTAAATAATCACTCTCAATACTAGTGGTCTCCATTTCCCATGAAAAAGTCACAGACTAACAGATTAGAAAAAAGGATATATCTTTTTGCAGCCACCAAGAAATACACTTAACTATCAATGACAGACACCACCAAAGGGTAAAAGGATAGAAAAAGATAAGCCAAGCAAATTGAACTAGGAAACAAGCAAGTATAGCTATTAGAGCATCCAAGTTCACAAAACAAACGACCACAGTTAAAGATCACATTCTGCCCTCCACACAGCCCTAGTAGATGACTTCAGTAACCAACTCTCACCAACAGACAGGCCATCTAGACAGAAACTAAAGAAACTCTGGAATTAAAAGACATGATAAATCAAATTGGCCTAGCAGTTATCTATGGAACATTCCCCCCAAACACTAAATAGTTCACGTCTCTCTCAGTAGTTCATGGAATGTTCTCCAAAACCAACCACACAGTAAGATTCAAAGCTAGTCTCCACAAATTTAGGAAAGCTGAAATAACATCCTGCTTGTTTTTCTGACCACAAGGAATAAAACTGTTTGTTAACATCAGAATAGAAAGAGCAGAGCACACACGAAGTCAGGCAAACGAAACAACACACCACTGAAAGAAAAATTTGATCAAGGGAGAGATAAAAAAATGAAATTTAAAAATTCTTAGAATTTAATGAAAGTTAAAACATAATATTCCAAAATATATGTTACACAATGAGTCATTCCCAAGAGTCCAAGAGTAAGGTTTATAACATTAAATGTGTACAGCAAAAAACCTGAGAAATTGCATATTTACAACAATATTACACCTGAAGGCCTTGGATAAATAAGAACAAATAACACACAAAAAGAGTAGATGTAAAGAGATTGTTAAAATCATGGTTTAAAATAATAAAATAGAAATTAAAAAAAATACAAAGAATCAAGGAAAGGAAGAGATAGCTCTTTGACTAATATTGACAAACCTTTAACCAAATTAACCAAAAGAGAGGACAGAAATTAATAAAAAACCAGAGATGAAAAGAGAAACATTGCAACAAATACTGAATAATTTCAGATCATCCTGAAGACATATTTTAAAAATCCATGTTCCACTACATTGGGAAATCTAAAAAAAAAAAAAAAATAGATGAACCACTAGTTGTATATGACTTAGCAAAATTAAATCAAGGTGAAGTAAATAATTTAAATGGACACATCAAATTAGTTAGTTAAAAGCAATTCCTAAAATTTTTGATAAGTTTTTAAAGTTCAGTACCAGATGAATATATCCCAGAAGTCTACAGAACCCTCAAAGAACAAACAACATCAATGTGGTGGGTTTGTGGACATACATAAGGATACTCACTGCTCACTACCCAGGTGACTCTTCCTGTTTTACTTCCTCTTAGCACTTGGGGGTTTCCTACAATGACTCCTCTTTAACGTGGAAATCCATTGTGGGTGTTAAAGAGCATCATCTTAGTTTAAGGGTTTATATTTCTATAACATTGTAACATGAGTGGCCATTCCTTTTTTGACCACGGCTTCTATGAGGTGGGAGACTAACTTACCTTGCATCGATTACCTATACAAGGTAAAAATCAAGCAAGCTCCTAGAATCAAAGGCATAACAGCTCTAAGGGTCTCAAATCTTCCAAAGATTTAAAACCATACTCCAGATGAGGTCTGGACCAAGATATGGTAATCTTTTCGTTTTGTCTGTGTTTTTTTTTTTGTTTGTTTGTTTCTTCATTTGTTTGTTTTTCTGATTTTCCTTTATCAACTATTTATAAACAACAGTTTCTAACTAAACGTTTTACCAACTGTCCCTTCAAAGGCAAGCAGTCTAAAATTAAGCAGATTTTATAGTGTTTTCTGTCTTGATTAATTGCTTAGCTAATATGGTAAGGTCCTTGGTGGTTTCATTGGTTATGATTATAACTACAGTTTGAAGCCAGATAATATAGTTTAACGGAAACACAGGAACATAATAGGTCCAGGACTACTCCTCTGCCCAGGTGGCTGGACCATATAATGTATTATATATTCAGGGAGTCATTCATTGTCTTTCAAATCGCCATTTGCAGGGCCAGTTGTTTCCTTTAGGTTCCCAAGTCCTCACACACCTGTACTCCCAAGTTCCTCTCTCTGAAAAGAAGGAACAGGAAGAGGGTCTAGTGGGTAGGTCCCAACACATAGGATTATGATCAGGTTTGGGGAAAGTAGAGCATAAGCTGGTCTCCAAAGTATCCAGTATAGTCCACCTGGGTTTGACATGTAATGTTAATGTTAACATTTTCCCGCACCTGTCAACAATGGGAAACACTAGACAAGGGCTGACTGAATGGTTTGAGGATCCTTGGCATTAGATCTTTTGGGCAGGTATACTATAAAAGCCTAGGAAGGTTAGACTCCTCACAGAAATATTGGTCTGTTTTCCCCATTGAGCAATGGAATTTTTCCCAATAATTGAGGTTTTTGAGGACCCAAACCCCTTTCATCATGGGGTCCAAAAGGGTCTAGCTCTCTAGTCTTCCAAAGTCATTGGTTCCCCATGTTAGTTTCTGTATATACAAAACAGGAGGAGGCTTTTTAGCATTTGAACTATCTCTGGCAGGGCCAAGAATGAGTTTCCTGTGGCAGATGATTCAAAGAAGACTTTCTATTTCTTCATAAAAGGAATAATCTCATGAGATGAAACTTGGGGTGGAACTGTGACCCTCATGAAGTTATAGTGTGGTTTCTAGGTGTTGGTTTTCCTATTAGCAGATACAGTAATTGGCCTTGGTTTTCAATAAGTCTCTAGGATTCTCCTGTGGCAAGAAAAATTGTAGAATGTGGTAAGGTTTGGGCCATGCCTAGGCCATGCTGTTGAGTATAGATGCAAGGACCACAGGAAGAGGGTTATGAAAAATCACACAATGGTTGTAACAGTAAACAGTAGTTACACACCCGACCCCAAAGAGGTAAAAATGTGTTCAAAGGAAACTGTCTTAGGGATTCTGCTGCTATAATAAAACACTGTCACCAAAAATACCTGGGTATAGAAAGGGTTTGTTTCATCTCACACTTCCCAGTGACAGTCCAACCCTGGGGGGAAGTCAGGGCAGGTACTCAGCCAGGGCAGAAATTTGGAGGTAAGAGCTGATGTAGAGGTCATGGAGAAGTTTTGCTTAGTGGCTTGTTCCTCGTGGCATGATCTATCTACCTACCAGGACGACCTACCTAGGTTTTGCACCTCCTCAAGTGAGCTCAGACCTCATACGTCAGTCAACGATCAATAATATGCACCAGAGGCTTGCCCACAGGCATTTAGTAGGGGCATTTTCTCACCTGTGGTTCCCTCTTCTGAAATGGCTCTAGCTTGTGTGAAATTGACATAATATAGCCAACACAGAACCTTTTATCAAAAGTGTATTTGCCTGGGCCCATTTCTGCCAAACTCCTATGAGAGCTAAAGAGAGGATCAGAGCAATAGATAAAGGTAAAGGGTAGCAGAGCAGGTAAAATGTTCATCATAATCAGGTGGTTGTCTTGTTGGCTCCTTAAGCTTCTGGCCTGTGTAGACCAAAGAGAACTCTGATGCTTGGCTTTTTGCTAGCAGAGTTGAGCCTTCTTTTAAGCAACCATGCTCCCTCAATCCAGCCTTCTTCTGTCATTCTGACCAGCAGTGAGTCATTCCTTTGTTGGAGCAGTGTAAAGTTAATCCTTGTCTGCTGGGAAAGTTTTAAACCTGAGGCTAACACGGAGCCAAGAAAATCATCAGAGAGTTGCTAAACCTCCAGGATGGCTACAGCTCCAGTGTCTGGATCTTCTCATTAAAAGGCAAAAATATGATTAGCTCTGAGGAGTGAAGTAGATACAGAGACATCATCTTGAAGATCTAAGCCCTTGGAAAAGTAGCATGTTGTATGAAAATAACTATTTTCAATAAAAGAAATAAAGTTAATAAGAAAGAAAGAAAAGGACAGCTTACATAAGGATTCGACCCAGAAGTGTGTAAGGACTAGGGACAACCAGGTACAGGGTCCAGATGGTTTGGTGGTAAACCCTAGACTGCCTTGTTCTTTTCACACAGGTGAAGCCCTCTCAATTTTGCTCCTTGCTCCTGAAATCCCCTTGGGCCTGGCCAGCCAAGATTATATTAGCCATTCATTGAGTTTCAACTCCTCCAGGTGGGAAGGAACATAATGTCAAAATGCCTCATCCCACTGATCTACAATCTCCTGGGGTCCCTGAAAGGCCTCTGAGATCTCTAACATATTCATGATGCTCTTGCCTCCTTCTTTCATGTCATCTGAAAGAGCCTCCTGGTTACTGCACTTGTCATTAGGGTCCCAGGAGGTCCTCATCAAGGAGTCGATTCCGAGCATTGGCTGGGACATCTACTCCAGTTGCAGCATGTTCTCCTACCCATTTTAAGCTGTCTGAGTAAAGTGTCTCTCTCTCCTGGATGTGAAACAGCTGTAAGGAGAGTGTGGATAACAGAGTCCATTGAGTCAATTAGAGCCTGGGGCTTTTCTGTGAAAGAAAGTATGAGCTATTTAAGTGGTGGGTAGGGCTGATTAAGGAAGATCCTCCGTCCCTCTTGTATATGTCATTCCTGATCATGGTAGAAAGGTCCCTCAAGGGAATGTATAATGTGCCTTGGAGACCCTTGTAGAGGGGAGGCTGCTGACTCAGTTCTCTCTCTGCAGGCCCCCTTCGGAGAATAAGGGGTTAAAACTGGAAATTCCAGGGAGGCAATACCAGGGAAGAGACAGCTCCTGGTCAGGCTTCAGCTGCCATGGAGACAGGCATTGGGGCAGGGGGAGGATTTCCTCTGGTTCCTCAGACAAAATGGGCATCTGAGGTTCCCACCTGCTTTAGAGGATGTCATTACATCATGGTTTTACATTTCTTCTGCAGGCAAGTGTCTAAGCACCGTGGACGAGAGAGGACTACATCCTGCCAGCAATGTAGGGAAACTAGCTGGGGTGCCCTGGATTACCCCTGACAACCTCTGTGTAATACAGAGAAGAAAATGGAAAATGAGCATGTTTCCTTCGCAAAACAAACACATTTAGGGGTAAGTAGAAATGGCACCATAGCCAAAATTATACATCATTTAATAAACACTTGAGTGTATAATTCTTTGTAAACTTCGACAGAAATCTCAAAAGACTAAGAAGAGAGACTTGTAAAAATGTGATCATAAATGATTCAGTTGTTTCCAGAAAATACTTAATAATCAAATCTTGCCTTGTGGTTAATATGTTAAAATGTACTGCAGTGTGTTCATATCACGGCAAAAAAACAAGCTTAACACATTCTCTGGTGATTATTCGTCAGATTTGGAAATGAGGCTCACAGCAACACGTGGTGATCTGCTTAAAGGGTATGATGGAAGGCTTGACAATCGCTGTGTTTGAGGTCAAGGAAAAATTAAACCTAGTCTACAGATTTAATAACACCTAAACTGTTAAAGACATAAAGAAGTTAATTAGTTTAATCTTTGACTTTTTCCCCCTTTCCATAAAAACATTTCCCTTGATGAGGGAATATTGAAATAACTAGATGGTAATTTACAGACCCTTCCAAACAAGAGGCTACAGCCAGGAACTAGAAGGTTAAACAAACCCACAAGGGGTTCTGACTCAATTTCTTTCTGTGCAAGCACAAGATTTCAACCCATCCATACAGCCTGTGTCCAGCCCCCATCTTCAGGGACTTCCTTGGCTCCAATCGCATGAACACTGTCCTTGCTGCTGGAAGACTCTTGTTCTGACCCTTGTGATTTTGTGGTTTTCCAGCAACACTGTTTGTGGTATATATAAGAATTTGTGATGAGACTAGGAAGGTGGCTCAGTCTGTAAAGTGCTTGCCATATAAACCCAAAGATCTGAGTTTGGATGGCTAGCACCCACATAACCCCCAGACATGCCGGTGCATAGGGGTAGGGATGCTAAGGCCAGCCACTTTTGCGGAATCGATGAGCTTTAGATCAGTAAGAGACACTGCCTCAAAAACTAAGGTGAAGGGTTATCTAGAACCACCCTGCAACATATGCACAAATTGTGTTGTGACGACAGGTACAATTCAGTTTATTGAGAATGTTTAGTTTTCACTATCTCCACAAGCCAGGTCTGTCTCCAGTCACTCAGCTTCTGTCAGCTCCGGTACCTACACTGCCTAAGGTAGGCTAGACTCTGATATCAGACACACAACTAACAGAAGAAATCCACATGCTCAGGTCACATCACAAAAGTCAACCATGTGCAAGGTCAAGACAGGTATCCCAGGCCTCAAACACAAAACAAAAAGCCTCACCAGCCCTGTAGAAATGGCCTTGAAATGTAATTACCTAGTTAAACCCAGGACAAAGAATTGAAAAGAACACTCATAGGTATGCTCAAAGAACTCAAGGAAGTTAAAGAAGACATAAACACCGTTGTGACTGAAAGCAGATGGATTAAACTCCTGAGGCAAAGTCAATAAAACAGAAACATATACATGAATTAAATGATGAAAACAATTCTAAATTTGAAAACCAAGTTTAAAAAAGAAGACTGAAATAGAAAATTCAAGTTTAAAATGGAAGAAAAAGCTCAATAACCCCTCAAGGGAAATCATTGGAAAGCCTCAACAGCAGAACTGAGCAACTAGAAAACAGAATATCAGGACTCCAAAATAAAGTAGAGGAACTGGACTACTCAATACAAAAATAAGAAAATGCTTCTGAGTTCAAGGCCAGCCTGGTCTACTGAGAGAGTTCCAAGATAGCCAGGGCTGCACAGAGAAACCCTGTCTCTGAAAAATTAAAAATTAAATTAAATTTTAAAACATGTAAAAAGAATGTAAAGAAACTTTGAAACACCTTAAAAAGACTAAACCCACAAATTTAGGCACAGTGAAGGGATCTTAGGTCAGTGGCATAGACAAGATCTTCAACAAGATCATAGAAGAAAACTTTCCCAAAGGAAAAATACGCCCATACATACAAGGACACAGAACACCAAATAAAAAGGACCAACACCACAGTGTTGTAAAATAATGCTATAACTATGTAAAAACATGTTACATTTACTTATGTTGTAGAATATTATTTAACTAGCCAAAGATGTGTTACATTTGTTTATGCTGCATTTGTTTATTTATGTAAAGATGTGTTGCAGTTTTACCTTGTCTGCCTAAGGCACCTGATAGGTCTAATAAAAAACTGGATGTCCAATATCTAGATAAAAGAGGGATAGAAGGGACTGGCGGGGAGTCTAAGTAGAAGAAGGAATCTAGGCTTAGGAAAAAGGGAGAATGGGGAAGAAAAATGAGGAAGAAAAAGAGGGAAATGCCCAGAACCGGCAAGGAGCCTCCAGCCATCCAGACACAGAGTAGGGCATAAAAAATAACAAAAAAGGTAAAAAGCCCCAAGACAATGGTTCTTTGTCACAGCAGTAGGAAAGTAAAAGAGACAGTTCCTTTACCCTTTATACCCATTCTCTGCCCCAATCTAAGTCTTCCTGCTGTAGCATTATCTTTTAATCCTTCGTTGCATTCTACATCCCCTCCCTTGAAAGCAACCCCTAGGGCCTTTTACTGATTTCCTGACATTTATGAGTATCCCGAATGAAACACACATACTTGAAGACACAAAGCTAACATCCATAGCACTCACAAATTAGAGAAAACAACCCCCTTTCATGTGTTTCTGTGTCTGTATTACCTCACACACAATGGTTTTCCCCCCGACTCCATCCTTTTACCTGCGAATTTGTGTGTTAGTCTGCACCATGCTTATTATTTTCTTGGACCACAAATTTTTTTTGGGGGGGGGGTTTCGAGACAGGGTTTCTCTGTGGTTTTGGATCCTGTCCTGGAACTAGCTCTTATAGACCAGGCTGGTCTCAAACTCCCAGAGATCCGCCTGCCTCTGCCTCCCGAGTGCTGGGATTAAAGGCGTGTGTCACCACCACCCGGCTTTGGACCACAAAATTTAAAAATAATGCATAGATGGAATTAAAGACAGATGTGTAAATGGACACCATGGATAGAATGTGATAAATAAATTCTGGTGTTTGGGGACATGAAAGGAACATGGTATGCTGCCCCAGGGGAGCCAGAGGCTTTAAGGAAGGAATAATCCCGGAAGTGGAAGACAATTATTTGGATTCTTTTAGGCAGAGAGTGGAAACCATTGTGAACAGGAAAGCCGAGGAAAGACTACATATATTTGAGAATGTGGTCCAGGCCAGGACATGCAAGAAGCAAGGTGAGACGTGAGGACAAAGAGACGGGAGATTTGTTGATTTTTAAAAGTGGTTTCCAAAAAGCTCCGTCTCACTCTAAAGTCACTAGAGGAGTATTTGGGATGTTACCGTAACAACAAGCAGTGTTTTGCTTATGAAAGTTGATTTTTTATAAACAGTATGGAGCTAGACAAAAGAAGAATAGAACCAAGAAATAAAGTCTTTTGTAGGAGTCCAGGTGAGAGATGATGGCCCAGAACTCCGGAGAGGGAAAGACACCGAAAGGGCCAGATGTGAGAGATTCGGAGATATGATTGGAGGAGTGAGGCTTGGAAGGTGCTGATGTAAGTAAGCATCTGTCTGTGGTTACTGTTGATGCCACTACTGAGTGAATCAAAGTGGCAGAGCAGGGTGGGGTGGAACCCATGAGAGCTCGAGACAGGAGTGTTAATGCAGATTTAGGCGCATGGGCCCTAAAAGCAAAGAGTTCAAATTCCTGAAACTGAAATGCCTGTTTCTGTCCTGGCCAGAAGAAGCACGACATTCGAGGAGAGAGCTCCAGCTTTTTATTTAATCACCGTTCTCCTAGGCGAGTGCCTGCTACAGGTGAGGGTCTGGCTGCAACTCTGGTGCAGAACCAGGGACCAGTGAGCAGCTTTGGAATTGGGCCTGACTTTTCATGGTGAAAAACAGGTTACACTTCCGGCTTTTCTTTCATGAGTCCCCCACTCTGGCTAGGCAGCTGCTTGCTGACCCCTATTGTGAATGTGGACACTTTCTAAGATCCTGCCTTGGAGGGCCTGGTTCTCTTCCTCATCTCTATGCCCAACCTCTTGAAGATACCAAGATTTACAGAGTGCCTTCTCTGTTGGGTTTTTCCAAAAATGTTGGATCTCAAAATTCCTCCAGAGTCCATTCTTCATTTTTTATTAATGAGACTAAGAACTCAAGGAAGGAACATCAATTTTCCTGGTGGCATAATTGGCAGATATTAATGATGATCATCAATTTTATGTGTTAGACTTGAGCTGCTTGTGGCATAACTAGGCAGAGCTGTAACGTTGACTTGGGAGAGAGCGGCCAGGCAAGGTAGGCATTAAAGCGCCTCTCAGATAACCGTGGTGGGTGAAGCCACACGAGTAGCTCACACAGCTGCAAATTGTCCTTTGAATCAGGGATACTGAAAAATATTATAAACAACATTGCCTTGAGTGATGATATAGATGACATAAACGGTTGTTCATATTTATATTTGTCAGTTCATGTTCAATAAAAGATGGTAAAACATTAAATAATGTCTGTGTAAAGATATTTCTCCAGGAGTAAAACTAATATAATTGTAACACGTAGTTTTTCGCTGACCTAAAGGTATTTTAAAATACCTGGCTGACCATGAGTCTCACTGTGGTTCTTCTGATCTAAGTCAGTGGATGTGGGGAGGATGTCGGGTGTGCGTGTGTGTTTAAGTTCCTAAAGTAATCATAGTATGCAGCTAGGAATGAACAATTAGTATATCCCCATACAATCCCTTCTAAATCTTGGGCTCAAATGAGTTTTATATAAGAGCTCAAAAGCAAATAACTCAAGATTAGGCGATTCATGCTTTAGACTCCAAGCATCTTGTTAGCAAAGATATTTTTAGGTAAGAACTGGATAGCCTGCCATGAGTGTCTGCAGGGCCAGATGGGAAGTGTCCCTCCCTCATAGACACTGTGGCGTGCATAGAAAGGAATCATGATATTTCTTCTCTGAGACCCACTCACATGATCCTACAGCAGAAGTTTTTCCTATGTGGCACCGGAGACAGGTGGGAGAAACACCGACAGGAATGACAGAAACCTCTGAAAGCTAATTCTCATAGATACTAGCCACGGATTACCTACAGAATGAGTTAAAAATTGATTTAATGTATGAAACACTAAAATGACCCCAAACTTCATTTAATCTTTCATGACTCAGAAGACACATCAGGATCAGAATGCCCAATGTTAACATCGGAAACTTAGCTCTCATACTGAAACTGTGTGCCGGTGCCAGCTAGAATAATTGTTAGCAGAGTGTGCTGTGCAAAATACCACCAGACACAAGGAGCCAGCTCAAAGTCAAATCAATTTTTCTAGCAGGAACCAGTAGAAAAGCTGGGTAAAATTTTTTTAAATTGATTTTATAGTCACTAAAGTATCAAAAACACAGATCTCATGCTTTCAGGGGGAATGAGAAGTTTAGGAATAATTCAAGCATTCTGCAATTGAGCGAAACTCTCAAACCCTAGTTCATGTCTTGAATAAGCAAATACTTCTTAATGAAAAATCTCCCAATCATAAAGGAAGTAATTGGCCAATTACAAAAATTAAATTACACATTTTTTTTATCAAAACATACCATTAAGATTCATTCCAAAAGAAAAGTTCACTTAGGTATAGATATCTGTGATTAGCATGATTGGGAAAATACCATATCCCAAAAACAAAGAATTCTTTCAGCTCAAGATGACAAATAGTGACTTAGTTTCCCCTTCATAATACTAACTACTCAATGGCTAATCCACATATGAGAAGGCCCTATTCTTCATTAGCCATCATCGAGGAACCACGGAATGGAGGCGTGAAAACACCACTAGTTAGCGTATCACCTTGAATGCAGGTGGGGAGCGTACCAATTGTTGGGAAAAGTATGAAGTGACTGGAAATGACCCAGCTGGTTTGGAAGGCAAAATATTTGGTAGTATAAGAAACAGACCTGGTGCCATGCTTGTGCCTGCTCAGAGTCCCCTACCCCATGCACTGTGGCCTGTCCATTTCTGCATAGAGCTCCCCAAACTTGCTGTCTGAGGCCTCTGTGAGCTGCCACATCCTGCTTCATCTGTACACAGGGCTTTGGTTTTCTCTTCCTTTCACCGTGTATGAGTTTTCCTTTCTTTGTTCTTGATCTCAGCTGTCATAGCTAATGCTGTGGGGCATTATCTTCTTGGCATTTCTGCATTTGCTGGCTTGTTTCCCTCACCGCTAGGTCTTTAACTAAGATATTTTCCTTGGTCAGTAATGGAGCCCTCAGCCCCCAGGCGAGCTAGGAAAGCCAGAGAATTGATATCTTCCTTTCCCTGCCCCCACGATTTGAGTTGAATCAAGGCACTCCCCAAAAAATTTCAGAGGAGGGTTTGGTAGGAAATACCAAAATCCTTTCATGATTGGATAACTCAGACATAATCTATTAAACTCCAGTTACCCACAGTGACAATTTGGTGGAGAACACACTGCATACAGCATCATTTCATTTCCTAGTCTCTGTCTTCATGGCTGCTGCTTCCTGGGATCACACCTAAACAAATGCTAGATGCACATTTGACGTGAGAGTTGCTTCTGATGCATAGGTATCGTCAGCTTTAGCAATTCCCAGTTACAACTACGACCTAGAAATGTACCTTCTGAGTATGCAGACCGTGAAGATGAATGCAAAGATATGCCAAACAGCATATATGCAAATATCTGTAGGACTATATTTATAATGATTGCTGCTAGAGATAACTACATGTCTATCAGCCAGGCAGAATGAAGAATGGTATATTCAGACAATGGGCACTAGCATCAAACTAAATGAACTGCCCTTAAACATCGCAGCATGAGTAAACCTTGCAAATGCTATCTTAAGGGGAAAATAAGATTCGGGGGCCCCCATAATTTTTAACGCAGTGGATTTTTTTTTTTTTTTTTTTTTTTTTTTTTGGTTTTTCGAGACAGGGTTTCGCTGTGGCTTTGGAGCCTGTCCTGGAACTAGCTCTGTAGACCAGGCTGGCCTCGAACTCACAGAGATCCGCCTGCCTCTGCCTCCCGAGTGCTGGGATTAAAGGTGTGCGCCACCAGTGGATATTTTTTAGCAATGTTGGTGACATATTTTAGAAAGAGCACTAAAACGTAACTCAGAGTATAAAGTATATAATAAGTGGAAATTGAATACACTATTCTATAATCTGTGTAAAATAAAGTAATGGTTTATGTGGGGTTTCTTTCTCGTACATGTTATTAAATGGCTAGATGACTATGTGAGCACATCTATTATCTTATAATATTTAATGAAGCTTAAAATCCACGATATTCTCTTATTTGTTGGTATGCTTTATGTTAATAATAGTAGCTTTTTTTCTAGACACTTGCTTAATTAGAAATGTACACTGCTATTCATGTTATGTATGTGACTCTCATTTTAATTCATACAATTAAAAATAATATGGTAAAAATTTTTTCAGATGTGACAAGTGGAAATTAATAAATGACTGGTTCACATTTTAAGTCATCAGCATATCAAAAAGCAACCAGGGCAATTGCAGGTAACGTTGGGTTGAGATAATTGTTTTGCCTTTGCAAATTGAATGCTTTGGGGTCAACAATTTCTTCAGTAACCACATTTGCATATTATAATACCTGTTGAACCTGGAGACTAATATGCTTAGTAAATGGAGTTTCTATTTACAGTCATTAGCATATTCATCCTTCATCATAGCGTCAGGCTCTGAAAGCATTAACTAAAATCCCTTTGCAGCAGCAAAGCCTGAGAGCATCTGAGATTATTCTGCAACAGAGCAAGCAAGAACATACACTTCTTCTTCAAAATAATGCTTTCCCTTTAATCCTAGGATTCTACTGGGGCTGTGTAAGAGGGAATACCCTATGGAATCATAAAACAAAGATTTGCATTCTGAGTCCTCTTATTAGTAGTGAACTTACCTTGATCTGTGATATTAACTTCTGCCTCAACTATAACCAGAAAAAGCAGAAAAATGGTACAGGTTGTTGACATTTACATCAATGCCATGTTCTTGGAACTGTGTCTAACACCAAGTTAGGTACTTTGATTTATCTAGGAAATATTTACTTAGCATCTATTACATGGCACAGATTACGTCGGTACTGGGTATGTCATTTAGTAAAGAGAGGCCTGCTCTAATGTAGTTTACAAAGAGACAGCCAACAAAGATAACAAGCACTTAACTTACGCAGTAAATTAGACGCTAGCTATGGGGAAAGGAGCATGCAGAGCAGGTGAGGGTTACCATGGTCAGAGTGTCAGCAGAGGTCAGGAACTTTGCAGCAAATTTTATTTGCTACAGGTTGATGTGAGAAGGTGAAGTCTGAGCAGACTGAGGGAGGCCAGGCAAGGAACGTTCCAGGCATGAAAGTTCAAGCTCAGGCTTGCCAGTAGGCATGCTAAGTCTTCATGGAACAGAAAGATGTCAGAGGCATGGGGCAGACTGTGAAGTTTGAGATAGCTTGGGTAAGGGGTTTCAGTCTTGCAGGTTTCTGTTGTGGTTTGAACGAAAATGGACCCCATAAGGAGTGGCACTATCAGGAGGTGTGGCTTTGTTGGATAAAGTGTGCCTGTTGTGGAATATTAGTTTAAGACATATAGCATTTGTTTGTGGTGTTTAATGTTTCCCGCCACGATGATAATAGACTAAAGCTCTGAAATTATTAGCCAGCCCTAATTAAATGTTTTCCTTCATAAGAGTTGTCTTGGCCATGTGTCTCTTCACAGTAATAAAAGCCCTAAGACAGGCACTGTAGACTGTTTTAAGGATATTAGCTATTGCTGAGTGAAATAATAATTACTTGCTATTATTAATTATTATTACTATACTATATATATTAACTGAAGTAATACTGTCCCAGGGCTTCAGTACACAAATGCCATTGGAAGATGGTATAAAATTGTTACAGTTCCATTCTGCTGAAGTGCCAGGCCTTGCTCAGATTGCTGACAACCAATGGCATGGCTGGTTATCCCTGACAAGGCCTTCTGTCCCCAGAGGGGGGGCAGTGTAGTTGTGAGCCTGAATGTGTGTCCCAGTACGGCATTAACACTGTTACTTAGGGGTGGAAACAGTGGTGGTCAATGCTGGTTGAGTTTCTCTCTCCAGAATTTTAATGTCAGAGTATGGAGACCAGTCACCAAGACCAGGCACCAGCCTGATACGGAGCAATAAGCCAAGGAGGAAGACCTAGATACTTCCACATCTCCCTGAGCTCCTGCCCCAAGCTGACTGCGGGTAGGCCTAAGAAGACACTCTAGTGGCAAGGAATTTGTATGGTGTGGGAAAATAAAGAGTTTCCTTTTCGCTTTTACTCTGTTTGCTCTGCCTGCCTTTCCAGTCTTGCAAAGTCAGGGTCCAGATATATCTATGGTGTGCAGCTTGCATGGCCTGTGTGTGCATATGCAGTCTGGTGTATGTCTGTGCATTGGCACATATGTGTGAATGCTGAGCAATGCCATCTCTTGGAGCTCTGATGTATATGGTCAGTTATTAACGAAATACATTAATAATGGTCTCAGCAAATTACAGAAATACATTAGCCAAAGATTTCACTGGAGTCTCCAGAGGGCATAGAAAAATTGAATTGCCTTTCTCCCTGCCTCCACCTGGCTTCTGGAGAATTAACATCAGCTTCTGTTTGAATAAGAAACAGTTCTCATTTCACTGTTCTTCAGGTAACTGCCCAGTCTCCACTGCTGAATTGATTTTGTTCCAAGTTTTCTGTGCATACTAAATAGGATTGGTGACTCATTGTCTCCCAAGTTCCTTAAGGTCCGCAGACAAGCTAGATGCTTTGGTGCAAGTCATCGCAATGTGATTCAGTTCCCCCGTCTCGTCGTGCCTAAGGCTGCCTTCCCTTTTGGTGCCTCGGAGGCCATGCATCTGGAAACTACCATTTCCCTTTAGCTTTGCCTCGCTACATCCTGTCCTTCAGGAAGCTGAGGAGATGCCAAATGTGTGTGAACGCAAGCACCAACGTGATTTTTGTTGTTTCAGTCATTTAGAAATAATTTGCAACCTATTAATTATTTAGAACAATCTAGCCTGAGTTCTCAGACTCTCCAATCAAATTTTAGTAATTGCTGCTATAAGAATTGTGGGTGACATTTTTCCAACTCCCGTAACCTCTCTGCCCTGAGTGTTCCTTTATGCTTTCTGCTGCAAGCTCCTGCTCGAGTTCCCAGCACGGCCTCCGTCAGTGAAGCTACACCTATTGCTTACACCTAGAAGTACAAGCTAAATAAATCTTCTCCTCGCATATTTTCTATAGTCACGGACTTTGTCACAGCAACTTCCTGAAATTGGAACAGTGATATGTAAGAGTCAAACCGCGAACATCTTCCATGCGAAATTAAAGATTGCCCATCCTGCAGAGTTCCGCTGAGGGCCACCTATCATCATTTCACCTTCATTATTTCCTAAGCTGATTTCTCCCCAATTGAAATCACTAAGTACCAACTGTGTATTAGGGGGTCTTCTTTTAGCTCCTAAGAACAACTTCCTCAGGGTAGACATATGGAGTGAGGAAGCTATTGGCTGAAAGAAATACAAGTATCAGGCTGAAGGTCCAATATTTAAATCTGTATTTTCTGTCCTAGAGCCTTATTGTACTCTTTCCCTTGGTATTCATGCCAGAAAGTTCCTTATTTTCAGAATATATCCTTTATCTAGACTGTGTCCAACTGTGTTTTCAATAGCTTTAGGTTTCATTCAAAAACATCATCCTATCTCAATCCCCGCCCTCACACACACACACACACACACACACACACACACACACACGAGGGTGTTTCTGCAGGTGTCAGGCAGGGAAATGAACTGTTGCGAGGTGAGAATGAAAATCTGAATTGACTTTCATTTCATATTAACTTTGTCAACCTGGTTCAAACCTTCTAGAGAGTCTGATGCCAGGTGCTTTATTCCCAACAAATTTAGAAAGTTTCCTGGTGTGATACAATCCCTGGTGCACAAGGAAGCATAATTATATTGAAACTCAACTCAGGGTGCATGTCATTTCTTCCAAGAAGGTGAGCTCTAGATATGGGGTGCCTGTATTAGCATAAGGGCCCAGAGAAGAATCTGGCATGGTCTTAAGTCATTCAGATCATGGAGCTATCATTTGGGCTCTTACCCACCTCTGGGCCTGGTTGTGGGAGCTTGGGGGAGTCTCTGGCTATACAGACACTGTAAGGATCACTTAGACTACTGGGTATCTCCAGTCCTGGTTGTGGCATCTTGAGGGAGCCCCTGGATGTATAAGCAATGTAAGGGTCATTAGATTACTAGACATCTCTAGTCCTGGTTGTAGGGCATTTATGCCCACGGGAAGTTGAGACCAAAAAGAAAGCCTAGAGAGGCCGAAATATAAATTTTCATCACTTGTAATAGTTTTCCCAAACTCTCTTCCTATTTAAATTATTTTCTTTTTAAATCACAGTAATATCTTATGTAACTGTGCTTATAATGTATATTCGTGTGTTAGCCAGCTTTCCTGTAAGTATTACAAATACCGAGTATGATCAACTTATGAAGACAATGTTTATTTTGGTTCATGGTTTCAGAGATTTCAGCCTGTGATCTAAGTATCACTTATTCTGGGCCTGTGCACTACTGCACACTATGTTGTAAGTCTGTGTAGAGCAAAACCACTCATTCCGTGGCTGGAATATGGAAGTAAGGATGAAGAAAGGGATGAGAACTCCCTTGATGGACAGAAAACTTTCTATTTGGTTCTTAAAGTCTCCCTTGTCTTCTAAGAGAAACTGAGCCTTAATACACAGGCCTGTGAGAGGGGAGAGAGGAGAAAGAAAGGAGAACGAGAATGTTCCTGTCAGAAGATGAAATTTTTGCAAGTGTAGTAAATTTAGGGACAATCTAGTGGGTCTTTATTTCCAATATTTTTCTTAGCCTGCCTACTATTACAAATATCAAACACTTGATGGCTACAGCAACAGAAATTTATTTCTCACCATTTTAAGGGTTACAAAACTAAAAATCATAGCGCCAGCATGGTCACGTTCTGATGAGGACCTTCTTGGTTTATAGACGGACACTTTCCTGTTATACCCTCATGCGGTATGAAGAGAGAGGCAGATACAAATTCTCTCATTTCTTTTATAAAAGCACAAAATAAACCATAAGGGTTCCACATTCACTGTCAAATTACCTACCAAATGTCCCAAATGCCATCATATTGGGTATTTCAATCTTGGAGAAGAGCAAACATTTTCCCAGTGACTCTTTGTCCGCAGCCATGTGCTTTCCATCTTTTGCTGGCTCAGAGAAAGAAGACCCTCCTCCCTCAAGGCTTTGACTGATCTCAATTCCTATGTGAGAGACATGCCACCTCCTCCCAGCAATGTTTTCTAAATTTCATGAAGCATAACTTTCATATCTTTATGTTTTCAATATCAAAAAGTCTGTGGAGCTCCGATGAGGCAGCTTGTTCTGTAAAGGTACCTGTCACCAAGCCTGATGACCTGAGTTCAATCTTTGGGACCCCACATGGTGCAAAGAGAGAGCTGTCTCTCTCATTGAAAGAGACATAAGTCATCCTCATGTAACTAGAGGTTTCTCTCCTGTCCTCAAGTTCCTTAATAACTACTCTGAGACTTAATATTAATTATAAGCGTTTGGCCAATGACTCAGACATATTACTAGCTAGCTCTTACGTTTAGATTAACCCATTTATATTAATCTATGTGCTGCTCTGTGGCCATGGTGTTACCTCATTTCCTGTATGTCTTGCTTCCTAGGTGGCTGGTTGTTGTTTCTCAGACTCTTCACCTGTATCTCTGCTTTAATTTCTCACCTGGCTCTATCCTGCCTTGCCATAGGTCAAAGCAAATTATTTATCAACCAATGGGAGCAAGACATATTCACAGCATACAACCCACATACATCACTCCTACGTTCATGCTGTAACATGCTTTGTCCCCTCCTCCCACACGTGAACACTGAGATAGAGATCAAAGGCATTCGCCTTCTAACTCCTTCACTCCCTTCCCATGATGTGGCTTTTCAGTTCCTTTTCCCCTCGCCCTATCTGAAGAAGGCAGTACCACCTCCTTTAGCAGTAGAGACTCTGGGGTAACATAGGTTCAGGCTTTTTCCTTCAACTGCATCACTGGGCTTGGGAATGACTCTTAATACCAAAGCTAGTGTGTAGAAGGGAAAGAAGATTACTGCCTTTTTGGGAACACGTTATCACTGGAGACTAATTTCCATCTGGTTGTTGCTAGAATTAAAGGATAACGCTCTCAAAAGGGAACCAGGCATGCTGTTGTGTACCCATAAGCCCAGTACTCAGCAGCTGACGCAAGAGGAGGGCTGGGTGCTTAGTGCTAACCTGAACGACATCATTAGCTCCAGACTAGCCTTAGCTTCCGAGACACTAATCTAGCTTCTAATCAATCAATCAATCAATCAATCAATCAATTGATTAGCCAATTATATGAGGCTCACTGAATCTTGGAGGAGAACACACATTCACCCAGCGACTTTCTCTCCCCAGCTGTGGGCTTTCCGTGGCTGTAGAGAGTACAAATTGAATGTTAGCCATTTTGTAATTTCTGAGTTGTCTTTTGCTCTTTGTTTTTCTCACCCTCTGTTGCATTTTTCTTCCTGTTCCTCTAGAGGATGTAGAAGCTGACGTCTCAAAGCAGAGGGCTGTGGACGGCGGCCAAATTGTGCTTCCCGTCTGCACCATTAGCTCCCTCGCCAGGGCCCTTCATCGTCTGTTACCTGATTTCTCTACAGACTCCATGTTTTGTAGTCTGCACCCCCCACCACCACATTTTCAGCTGGAGGATCAGCCTGCATACAGGGTACATTTCGAATTCTTGTTTTCACTCTTTATTCATTCCCAGAGAGCTTCGAAAAGCCAGTCCACCGTAAGGAGGTGACAAGCCCAGGAATAATCCCCTGCAAGAGGTCCACCTGCGCCTGCAACCACATGTGGTGGATTACGTTTCCATCGGTGTTAGCTGCTGAGCTCAGAGGCCTGCCAGTGGGAACCCAAAAGGGAAGCCATCCTCCATCACAAAAACCATGCGTCCTGATGCAGAAAGCAGCAGAGCTTAGCCATAAAAGAGCTTTTTATCCCCTCGAATGGGAAGGTTGGGGTGCAGCATGTGAGCCAGTGTATGTTACCACAGAGCCCTGCAGCGGTTGGTATAATCCTTTCAGAAGTCCAGATTGTTTCTTCTCTGAGCTGCCAACACTTGTGGGACCCCTTACTCTACAAATGCTGACTTGCTTTCTTACCCACGTTTGCTGTTGGACTTTCATTTCTTTGCTTCTATATTTTTTATGACATAAATATTCCACAGTTTGTTGTTCTTGGGCTAAACTTCCAAGGAAGAATAGTTCCTATCCAAATCTTACTGCTCACATTAAACACACAGAGATACACACACATACACATGCATGCACACTCACACACTCACACATGCTCTCTCTGTCTCTCTCCCCCCCACACATACCTTCACACATATACAGGTTGGGAGAAGGTGGGCAGAATATTATACAATCATCCAAATCTTTTTTTTAGAACTAAATACATTTTATTATAAATAATATAACATTCTTTTTTTATTGAAAGAAAAAAAAAGAAATTCCCGCCTCCTCCCAGCCTCCCATTTCCCTTCCCCTTCCCCCCACTCCTCTCCCCCTCCCTCTCCAGTCCGAAGAACAGTCAGGGTTCCCTGCCCTGTGGAAAGTCCAAGGTCCTCCCCACTCCATCCAGGTCTAGGAAGGTGAACATCCATACTGGCTAGGCTCCCACAAAGCCAGAACTTGAAGTAGGATCAAAACCCAGTGCCATTGTCCTTGGCTTCTCATCAGCCCTCATTGTTCGCCATGTTCAAAGAGTCCAGTTTTATCCCATGCTTTTTCAGTCACAGTCCAGCTGGCCTTGGTGAGCTCCCAATAGATCAGCCCCACTGTCTCAGTGGGTGGGTGTACCCCTCGTGGTCCTGACTTCCTTGCTCATGTTCTCCCTCCTTCTGCTCTTCATTGGGACCTTGGGAGCTCAGTCCAGTGCTCCAGTGTGGGTCTCTGTCTCTATCTCCATCCATCGTCAGATGAAGGTTCTATGGTGATATGCAAGATATTCATCAGTATGGCTATAGGATAGGGTCATTTCAGGTTCCCTATCCTCAGCTGCCCAAGGAGCTAACTGGGGACATCGCCCTGGGCACCTGGGAGCTCTACCTCCATAGCAATCAGGGAAATGCAAATCAAAACAACTTTGAGATATCATCTTACACCTGTCAGAATGGCTAAAATCAAAAACACCAATGATAGCCTTTGCTGGAGAGGTTGTGGAGGAAGGGGTACCCTCATTCATTGCTGGTGGGAATGCAAACTTGTGCAACCACTTTGGAAATCAGTTTGGTGGTTTCTCAGGAAATTCGGGATCAACCTACCCCTGGACGCAGCAATACCACTCTTGGGAATATACCCAAGAGATACCCTATCATATGACAAAAGCATTTGTTCAACTATGTTCATAATTATCCAAATCTTAAGAGGCAAATTTGCCTTGCACACGTGGCCCCTTCTGGGATGACTATGGATTCTTTCCAGTGTCTTTCAAAATCCAGACGGCAAGAGTCTATGGATGTTTTCCTTTGGAACCTTCCCAAGTGACCAGCAGCCCAGGGACACTAACCAGATTTCCTGTCCTTCTGGTACATTGATCAGAATTCCTACCACTTCCGCTCAGGTTGTGGGCAGGAGGCAGACAACATTCCACATGAAGAACAGCTGTTAGCCAGGTCTCTGACCTTCATTGACCCTGACTGGTCCCATAGCAGCAGCCATAAAAATGCATTATACAGAACTCATGTGTACATTTGTTATTCTCACAGAGGCGATTTGCAGACTCTTTGAACCAAGAAATGATTACTTTTCTCATATTAATAAATTTGCACAGTGGCTTTCTCATGCACATATTACCATATAGAATTCATGTCCCCTTAATTTGTGATCATTTGACCTGCAATCAGAATTTCAATAATGGTTGGTTCTATAGCATTCCTTGTCCAGGAATCTCTCTGCTCTTCATAACAGCCGTTGACAGAGGGAGACGGCTGTGTTTAATAATACAGCTGTATCCTCTGTTGTAACAAAACGTTCAGTTCTTTACTATTTATTGCCAATATAATTTGCTCCCTGTAATACAAATTAATGAGGAAGAAAATTCATTTTTCATAAGTTACTAATTCAGGAACCTCCGAGCTTATTAATAATGGTTCTTACGGCCCAGCTCCCCATCTCCCACGCACGCCACTGACCAACCATTTTCCTCCTAACGGCATCATTAGAATTTCGAGATTTGTTTTGATTCCTTCGCTCATCATACATCTTAGCTGGATCACCCATCTCCTGACTTTCACAGCTTTCTCCACGCCGCTCTCCCGTGCACCCCACATCGTGTGAGACCCACACATGCTGTGCCTCCTATTGCTCGCTTCTCAAGCAGCTCCCCTCTTGCTTTCCATTTAATCTCTCAAAATTATACCAGCCGTTTCCTTTCTTTCCTACCTGTGAATTTAGCTCAGTGACCTCAAGGGAGACCCCTTTCAAGCTGAAGTTCTCTCACACAGACAAACGACAGCTTCTGCCTCTGCGAGGTTATTAACTTCTCATACAACTCCACAATCGGATTTTTGGCATGCTTTAACAGTTGCTTGTAAAAGTTCATATCTTTCTTCAAGTTCTCCAGCAGAGTTCCTAATGCGTCACAGGTCTTCTCCTTTATTGACCCGCAGGTAAAACCCAATTATCAGCTGTGAAATAGTCTGTTGTCCAGCAGAAACAGACTTTGTCTTTCGTGGGGACTTCCAGCAGGGTGGTACTCAGAGGCGCACGACCTTGGCAGGTTCATGGGCTCTGTTTATAAAGGTTGGAAGCTTGGTTTATTTAATACTCTGTGGTCACAATTCCACTTTTAAAAAATGACTCTTTCTTTTTCTGTGCATGCATGTTTGCCTGCACATATGTATGTGCACCATGGGCATGCCTACTGTCATTAGATCCCCTGGGACTGGGCTTCCAGACAGTTGGCAGCCACCATATGGGTGCTGGGAACTCACCCAGGGTTCTGTAAGTGCTCATAACCACTGAGCCATTGCTCCAGTCTCTGATGTTATGATTCTTGATTTATTTCTTTGAATAAGGGGTCCTACTTTTCCATTTGACACCAGATGATGTATGTGTGGCCATCCTCCAAGTTAAGCGGCAATCAGCTTGGGAGTTTAACTGTGTGCCCTCGCAAAAGGATTACCCCAGCTGGGCTTAGTTGGCTGTTTATACACTCATGGAAGGCTGGGAAGGGTCCTAATGCCCTTACTTGGGTATCCACCTGCTCCCTATTACCTGTTGTATGCGATTCCATCTTCAGGGCACATGGTCTCAGAAGAGGGCTGGAGTATAAACTGAGAAAGACTGTGTAGGGGAGGGGCTCCACCTACACAGCTACCTGTGAGTAATCCCTCGACTACGCTCTACAAGGAAGCCCAGTAAACCCATTGGTTCTCCAGAGTGCCTCTGCTTGCCACTGGAACCTTTGGAGTAGGGGTAGAAGTTGCTGTATGTCCTCCTGGGAAGAAATATTAGTAATACTAATCTTCACAAGTTTTTCTACAGAAGGAACATTCTCTCAGAGCTGGATCCAGCACCGATATGCTTATTTACAAGACTTATTAAATTATTAATAATAAATAATTATTAATTTAAAATATGTATAGTATGTCTATTGAACACAATGGGCCCCAAAGGAGTCACTGGGCTCTGAGCGTGTCTTAGCAAGGGTTGGTTTCTCTCTCCTAAGATCTTTCTGGCATCCTGTCACCCCCACATCACTAAGAAAATCTCCTTGAAGCCTCCCAGGGCTCTTTGTGGCTTTTACCAAAATGCATTGTTCTCTTTGATCTTAGATCTCAACGTTTCTTCTCTTAGGATTCCTCATTTGGATTCAGTCTTCCCCATTTCTACATTCAAAGAATTTATCCTGACCAAGTAAATGGCAGAGACACTGAAGCCGCCGCTCGAGAACCTTTGGCCACGAACCCAAGCTCACATACTCAGACCAGCCTAAGAGGGACTAAAACCTCTTAGAAGTGTGCTAGCTCACAGGAGGAAGAAACGTGCTTCTAAGAAAAGAGCTGGAAGATGAGAAGACACTCACAAAGGCAGAACAGATAAACAGACAAAATCAGTTCCGAGAAAGAGGCACATACTCATCCCTATGAACATATACACAAGAAATCTCTGCCTGGGGAAAAGAGATAGAGAGGGGCTCCCCGTGGATATGAGGTGGCTGAGAAATCAGAAGTCAACTGCTACTCATGGGCCCTTTTGTTTTTCTTTTAAATGTTATTAGTTTTTTTTTTAATTTGAAGAAAGAAAAAGCTACTCCCACCCCCCCCCCCACACACACACATACACACTAGACACACACACACACCAAAATTAATCACACCCAAAGATTATACAAGACAGAGCTGCACAGAGTGGCCACTCACAATAGAAGCTGTGGTGTTCCACTCCGGAGTTTATACTTGCACTATCAAATATATTTTATGCACATTTTTAGGCTCATTGCTAAGGAGAAGCTGAAGCTGTAGAGAAACAAGTCTGAAAAATAAACCAGGCTACATCTTTCTCTTCCATACCTATGCACAAACCACCACCACTACCACAGCAGCAGAGACAGCCCCGTGCACTCCGTTGGTTCTGGTGTCTATCACTTATACACCAGGGTCATCGTCTCTTTCTTTCGGGCATTACGGCTTGGTCTGTGTTTTCAAACAGTAGAGCAATTTATGATCCTCATTTTTTAATGCTCCTGTGTTCTGCTTTGATGACATTAGTCAATGCGGATTCAATACAATTTGGAGAGTAATGAGCTTGGGGCAGACTGCTTGGACCCAAAATCCTATTTTACTCTAATTTTGGACATGTGCCTAAACTTATTGATGTCTCAGCTGCTCATATATGGAAGGGCTGATGTGGTTGTCAATGCAAAAATCCAGCTCTCACTTCAAAAGCAATAAGAGATACTTCACAATGGAGCCGAATATGAGTGGCCAAGGCCCAGGGTCACAGATTTAGGTTAGCTCAAACACCACATCCCACTACAGTGACAATTCCATGAGGCTTTATAGCAGCGGAACAAAGAAAACCATAAACCAAGATGATAGAGAAATAATAAAGCTTCCCAGCGAAAAATCACTCCATGCACTGAGGACAGTAGAGAAAAGTCTCTTTGCTGAAAAAGCATGCCAATGCCCAAAGAAGAGCCAGCCTGCAATAGAAGATTTTTCTAACTTACATACATACACCTTATGTAAGGCTGATGCATTTTACATATACTGACATCCTTAAATCTTTTTTTTAAAGGAGGTCCCAGGCCCAGACGACTTTTTTTTTGTCTGGTTTTTTTTTTTGAAAGAAGGTTTCTCTGTGTAGCCCTGCTAGCCTCAACTTCCCAGAGATCCGCCTGCCTCTGCCTCCTGAGTGCTGGGATTAAAGGTGTGCACCACCACTGCCAGGCCCCACGCTATATTTTAAATGATTTAAACAGAGCAAAGACAAAAAAACTGAAGGCCCTGATGACTCAGGCAGATGGGAAATTCACACAGCAAAGACACAACCAGAATTATTTTTTTAAAATGTTTTTATTGAATTATATATTTTTCTTCTCCCCTCCCTGCCTCTCTCCTTCCCTTCAACCCTTTCCCATGGTCCCCATGCTCCCAATTTACTCAGGAGATCTTGTCTTTTTCTATTTCCCATGTAGATTAGATCCATGTATGTCTCTCTTAGGGTCCTCATTGTTGTCTAGGGTCCATGGGATTGTGAATTGTAGGCTGGTTTTTATTTGTTTCATATCTAAAAGCCACTTATGAGTGAGTACATATGATGATTGTCTTTCTATGTCTGGGTTACTTCACTCAAAATAACATTTTCTAGCTCCATCCATTTGCCTGCAAATTTCAAGATGTCATTATTTTTTCTGCTGTGTAGTACTCCATCGTGTAAATGTATCACGTTTTCTTTATCCATTCTTCTGTAGAGAGGCATTTAGGTTGTTTCCAGGTTCTGTCTATGACAAATAGTGCTGCTATGAACATAGTTGAGCACGTGTCCTGTGGTATGAATGAGCATCCTTTGGATATGTACTCAAAAGTGGTATTGCTGGGCCCTGAGGTAGGTTGTTTCCTGATTTTTTGAGAAATTGCCATCCAAAGTGGCTGATAACCAAAGAGGCTGTGCCATCTTGCATTCCCACCAGCAATGCAGGAGTGTTCCCTTTACCCCACATCCTTTCCAGCATAAGTTGTCATCAGTGTTTGTAATCTTGGCCATTCTTACAGGTGTAAGATGGAATCTCAGAGTTATTTTGATTTACATTTCTCTGATGGATAAAGATGTTGAGTATTTCCTTAAGTGTTTTTCAGCCATTTTCAATTCATCTCTTGAGAGTTCTCTGTTTAGGTATGTACCCCACTCCCTTTTTATTGGATTATGTGTTCTTTTGATGACTAATTTCTTGAATTCTTTGTATATTTTGGAAATCTGCCCTTTGTCCATTGTGGGGTTGGTGAAGATCTTTTCCCATCCTGCAGACTGCCGTTTTGTCTTGTTGGCCATGTCCTTTGCTTTACAGAAGCTTCTCAGTTTCAGGAGGCCCCCTTTATTAATTGTTTCTCTCAGTGTCTGTGCTGCTGGGGTTATATTTAGGAAATGGTCTGCTGTGCCAATGCACTCAAGTGTACTTCCCACTTTTTCTTATATGAGGTTCAGTGTGGTTTGATTTTGTGTTGAGGTCTTTGATCCATTTAGACTTTAGTTTTGTGCATGATAATAGATAAGGATCAATTTTCATACATGTTGATATCCAGTTATGCCAATATCACTTGTTAAATATGCTTTCTTTGTCGAAAATTAGGCATTTGTAGGTGTGTGAATTGATATCCGGGTCTTTGATTCAGTTCCATTGGTCCTCCTGTCTGTTTTTATGCCTTTATCCCAGAGATGCAGGGATGGCTCAACATACAAAAAACTGTCAGTGTAATCTACCATATAAACAAACCAAAAAAAAAACCCCACATGATTATCTCATTAGATGTTAATAAAGGTCTTAGAGAAAGAAAGGTTACAAGGAACATACCTAAACATAATAATGGCAGTATACAGTAAGCCAACAACCAATATCAAACTAAATAGAGAGGAACTCAAAGGATTCCAATGAAATCAGGACCAAGACAAGGTTTTCCACTCTACCCATATCTATTCAATATAGTACTTGAGGTTCTAGATAGAACAACAAAGGGGGATCAAGGGAATACAAATGGAAAAAGAAGTCAAACTATCACTATTTGCTGATGATATGATAGTTTACATAAATAACCCCAAAAATTCTACCAAGGAACTTCTCAAATTCATAAACACCTTCAGAAATGTAGCAGGCTACAAGATTCACTTAAAAAAAAATCAGTAGTCCTCCTTTACACAGATGATAAATGGACTGAGAAAGAAACCAGAGAAACATCACCCTTCACAATAGCCACAAGTCACATGAGATGTCTTGGAGTAACACTAACCAAACATGCATAAGACCTGTATGACAAGAACTTTAAATCTTTGAAGAAAGAAACTGAAGAAGACACCAGCAAATGGAAAGATCTCCCATGCTCTTGGGTAGGTAGAATTAACATAATAAAAATGGCAATCTTATCAAAAGCAATCTACAGATTCAATGAAATGCCCATCAAAATCCCAGAAAAAGTCTTCATAGACCTTGAAAGAACAGTACTTAACTTTATATGGAAAAGCAAAAAAAACAAAAAAACAAAAAAAAACAAAAAAAAAAAACCCATAAGATAACCGGAAAAAAAAATCCTGTATAATAAAGAAACTTCTGGAGTCATCACAATCCCTGACTTTAAACTCTACTACAGTACTGAAAACAGCCTGCCTGGTACTGGCGTGAAAACAGAATTCTTTTAAGTAAGAAAAAGTAAAACCTTATGTTAAAGATTTTCATATGGTTGTTATCTGGGATCTTCTTGCCCATCTGACAGAATTATGTTTCTCTCAAGAAGAACTTATGGCAGCCCAGGACTTAACACTGGCTGTGACCTTGCTCTGCCCCCCTGAGCATGTTAGAGCATGTTTTTTTTGTGGATGGGTCTGTTTTTTTGTAAATCCTGGTGAACAAGTATTCACATGATAACACAGTAATTTTCCTTATCACTAACAGGTCTGGTTAGTGCACTTATTTTGTGGGTATTTTGGAAGCAGCAATCCCTTGGCTAAATTCTATTTTGTGAGTAATGTCTCCTAAACAAATCTAGTAGTAAATTTTTTATTTTATTTTATTTTGGTTTGATTTGGTTTGGTTTTGGTTTTTCGATGCAGGGTTTTTCTGTAGCTATGAAGCTAGTCCTGGAACTTGCTCTGTAGACCAGGCTGGCCTCAAACTCACAGAGATCCACCTGTCTCTGCCTCCCGAGTGCAGGGATTAAATTTATTACTTTGAAATTTTCTACATCAAAGAAACCTTACAAATACAGTATTGGAAGCACCAGGTAGTAAAAGAGAAGCAAGAGGGAAGTCTGCGCTATAGACTTCAGGTGTTTTCTGAGGTCATTCTTAGCCTTTGGCTTGGTGGAAGCCAGGGCTCCATTTGTCCGTTCCAAAAGGGAATGAGAAGCACAAGGAAATTAGGTCAAACACTGAGGAAGGCAGTAAGTGGATATTTAAGAGACTGATACAACCCAAGATAATTTGTCTCTCGACCTGTAACATTCCGGCTCTCTCTCTCTAGCCACACTCTCTCAGCCTTGTGGAACTTTAATGGCTTTCTCATCTGGAAGCTTCAGTACACAGGACTAAATGCATTCCTACACACAAGACACGTCCGGAGCACCCGGTAAACACAGTGATGACACTAGGCACTGCTTCGGGAAGCCCTAGCTGTGGTTCCTGCCGGAGACTTTTCTGTCCCACTTGGGGCTTCCATTGCAGAAGCGAAGCTTCTCTCAGCAGAGTTGACACATTCATGCTTATTTCCCCAGGAGATTTATCAGGAAGACTGCGTCTGACTTCATATCCAGAACAGCCTACGGAAGAAAGGCGTGCCGCGGCATATGCTATTTTCACGTGTTGATAAAGCTGGTGGAGCGAGGAATGGGGCAGCCAGACAAGAGTGGCACACCCAGTGCACACGGAAGAATAAAACAGGCGACATGTGGCGGAAAACCTCTCCGGGAGTTCAGTGGGACCAAGGAAGGAAAATCCTACCATGATTCCTGAGATTACTGACATTTTTCTCTCCCCATCCTTGAAGTACCTACAAAACCATTAAATAAAACTCACCACACTGTAGTACAATATTTAGAATCTATTGCATTTTTGTTTAGTCTGCTAGCACAATGCTAGACCTTGGCATTTTCCATGGCTTGTCGTTTCTTTGTGGAAGGATTTAATCCCATTAGGTGGCAGCTGTCCTTGATCCAAAATAACATGCACTCTCTTTTCTTTGTTTCAGATGCAAACCAGAAACATTTGTGACTTGCTTTCATAGTATCTAAAGCACTTGAGTTTTTAATTGATTATTTTTTTTTAGAGCAGCTAAGCTTGCCGTTGGAGAATTCTTTGAATTTTCAAACAAAGCCCAATGCCACAGAAATCCTGCAGAGTCCCAGAATAAAGCAATATTATATCCTGAAGAACACATTGATTTCAGGAGCAGCCATGCTAACATTCATCAACAGTGTCCTTCACTGCCCCCAATAGACACATAGAAATGGCCTCCTGCTAGACAAGATTGTCATGGTCTGTAGCCTGCTCGCTCTCTCCCCGCACATTTCGGACTCTGAGGCTACACTTACCAACAAGAGCTACAGAGTCCCCAAGGAAGCATCCAAAATATCAGAAAGGCACGGCTCTGTGCAGGGAAGCTGAAGGAAAAGAAAACAACCCCACATTTCGAGCTGGTTTCCGTAAGAGCGTCTGGAAAGACGTATGGGAAAAACATCAGGGAGATGATGACTCAGGCCAGAGCCTCCAGAGTCACCTTTGCTCCTTCAACAATTCACATTGTCTACAGCCACGTTATCAACTGCTGCATCAAAGCTTTCTTTGGTTTTCTTTGGTTAAACGAACAAACAAAAAGGAGGTGAAAAGATCTCATGTCTAGCCCTCACATTCCTCAGACCACAGCCAGCTAACTCCTTCCATTTTTTCTGTTAAGGCAGCCTAGAAGGAGGTGGGGACAAGAGAACTATAACATACTAGGAGGTTATGTTTACCCCAGTTTTCTATGACATTAACAGAATGCATCTCAGACATCAGACTATACACACCAAATCTCCTTTGTTTCCAGCCATCAACTATGACAAGTGTCCTCTTCCGCCAGGGGATGATTTTAAGTATTCTGTTTGGATGCAAACCTCTTCTACTCCTGCTAGAACTTCCAGAAAAGCAAATGTTTCTACACAGATTTTCCTCACATACGTAGACCTCAGCAAGAAGAGGGCAAAGGTTCACTATCAGCAAGATGTGTCAAAGCTGGTGCCAGAGAGTACCTTTGCCTCTGAAGGCCTGTGTATAAGAGTTTCATTATTCTATCATTCAAATCGAAGGCCAGTGATATTCTTGGCTGTCCTTGGGGGAGTTCTTTCAGTGGCATGGGGTGGATTCTTTCAATCTCATGTGAAAATATAATATTTGATGTAGGGTTTATGTCTAGCTTTGTAATTCCTGCTCTTTCTATATGGCCCTGGTACTGAGAGAGTGTCTGATCTCTCTCATGTATGGAAGGTTGAAGGTAAGACTCATCAAGATCTATTGAACAGCCTATTTCTTGATCTCTCTTGAAGCTGCAGGATGATGAAAATTTCCAGAGCTTCTATCCACAGCCAGGATAAAAAGAAAATGTACCTGATCAAGAAAAGAAGTCTGTTTAAAAAAAATCCCAATATCCGAAGAGCCAGGGAGATCCAGTGAGGAGAAGGCTTTAAAGGAGAGGGAGGGAAGCTATGTGAGCCGATATGGGATTCTGTGCTAACATTTTGTGGTTTCCATCCATGGTTCCTGTGTATATCACTGCTTCCCAAGGCAGGCCATAGAAAGCAGAATTTTTCTTCCTCTGAGCAGGTCATAGAAACTCTGATCTCCCCATGCTACCACAACAGAGCTACTGATCATAAAGCGGTTCTTCCTCTTCCTTTGTCTGATGGTAGATGGCTGACTTCTACTTGAGAAGATCTGTCACCACCTACACTACAGTAAGGCCAAGGAAAAGGTGGAAAGTCCTTGTTGGGATTCCCTACCCAGTCTAGTAACAGAGCAATATGCATTTTTTTGTTTTTTCATGTTTTAACCTGGTTGTCTATACTCAAATCATGCCCAGGAAGTGATGTTTCCATGAAAAACCAAGAAAGTACAGATGTGGCAATCTTCAGCTATCATAAGGGGGTACAGAGGAGGCAGTACACTCATACTGGCCACACACCCCACCCTGCACATCTTTCCATCTGCATCCTCTGTAACCATCTTTAGTAAATATAAGGGAGTATTTCCCTGAAGTTTTTACTGTGTAAGAAAATTCACCAAAATCTCACAGGAAGATTATGGGAGCTTCGGTTTATAGATGATGGATCAGAAACACAAGCAGCTGACGTCTGAAGTGAGTGGAGGCAGTCTTGAGACTGGATCCTTAAATGGAGAGATCTCACATCATCTCCAAGTACATCATGCCAGAATCCAATTAAAATTAAGGGACATCCAGATGGTTTCCACTGCAGGACTGATGGCTTGTTTGGTGTGCGAGGAAAACTACTACCACACACACACACACACATACACACACACACACACACACACACACACATTTAGCATCTGATTTTTATGGTGTGTGAGGAGAAGAAGAAAAACAGTTTGCTTTCCAACTCAGATTCTGTTTTTTAGCTTTGCTATTTATGCTTGTCACCTTTGGTGGACAGAGTGCGTTGGAGGCAGGTGATTCAAAGCAGGCAATATAATTAATTCCCTTTTACATGTGGATTTTGATAATGGCACCCAGATTCCTTTGAAAGAACACTACATTTGAAGACAGTTTTGCCCTAAGGTGTAAAGACATGGATCCCAGACAAAGACATATTTCTAGACAGAAAAGAAGCATAATTTTATGAAGGGCTTAGACCCATGGGTTAGATCTTTGGGTTATTTTCTTGCAATTTAAATTTAACCTATTGCTGTGAACTAAATATGTCCCCTAACTTGTGTGTTGAAAATTGATCCCACTGTTGCCATGTTGGAAGGCAGGACCTCTGTAGAAGAGTGCAGACCCCAAAAGAGGTTTGCTTTCGTCTGCATTTCTGCCACACAAGTATGAGAAGTATGTGTCTCTTTTGCCCGTCCTCTTTAAGAAGGGTCCAAGCAGATGGCAATACCTGGATCTTGGACCTCTCAGAGCCTACCAATCTGAGAAAACAGATTTCTGTCTGTCCTTCATAATTTATCCAGACTGGCATTCTATCAGTACAAGTAGAACAAGGTATCCATCTTTCTAATCTCATCTAATGAGCGGGATGAGTAAGTGCACTGGAAAGGGCAGAGTGGAAGCATCAAGAATGAGTGAAAAAATGGCTTTATTGTTGTCTGACCAATGGCTATCACTCCTATGGACAACAAAAAGACTCAGGGATAAACACATGATGTTTGGGAGAAAGAAGGCAGCTGGGAAGAAATGACAGTGTTAATCAACGTGGGAGCTATAGATACTCATACAATATAGAGGTTGGAGAGTGGAGAATGGTGGAGCAATGTGGGATGCAGGAGAACACTTTAGATCCAGAGTCACAGCACAGTAGATCAATTTGAGAACCTACTTCCCAAAGTTCACCTTTACCCTGTGTGCACAGTAGGAGGCTAAAATCAAAAGAGCCGTGTTTTTTAAACTGTGCCGGTAGCATATCCATCAACACTTAGGTAAGAACCCTTAACTACAGTTATCCGGGCAACTTCTAGGTGAATCTTTTGAGCAAACAATCGAATAGATCACATGAGGAAGCATATGAAAATATTCTTAAAACCTTGAGTGAGACTTCCAGAAACGTGGCAGATTAAGAAGACAGCGATTTTCCTCACTCCATCACAGACACAGGTGCTAGGAAAAATGCTTCTCTGGAAGTTCCTTGGTACCAAGCTGTGGTTTGGAAGTGTCCCTCCAGGGCCCATGAGTTAGGGTTCACTTTCCAGTGTTTGGAGCTATTGGCAAGGGGATGAAACTTTTGGGAAAGGTCTGATCACCAGGTGTGATGGTGCAGATCCTTAATCTCAGCATTAGGAGGCAGGAGTGAATGGATTGCTGTGAATTTGACAGCAGCCTCTTCAAATACCAAGTTCCAGGTCAGTCCAGAGCTACATAGTATGACCTTGTCTTTTACAAAGGGTTTTGGGTGGGCATCTGATCTATATATTGAGGAGGCTATTGAGGCCCCCCATCCACCCTTTTCTTTTATCTCCCTAGTGCTAATGATGTGAACAGGTTCCTCAGTCATGTGTTTCCACCTTGATACAATAAGCATCTGCAGACCCAAGGTAACGGAGCCAATCATGAACAGAAACTTTTACAAACCATGAGACAAAATAGACTTTTCTTCCTTAGATAAAGTTTAGCTCAGGTGTTTTGCCACAGTAGCACAACCCTGACTGATACAATAGCTTTTCCCAGAAGTCCAAAGGGGAATCCTGAGAGCAAACGTGATACAAATCAGAACCAGAACAGAATGCAAAGCTGACGGCATATGTCAAGTGGGGTTGATGCGAACTGGGAACCTAGGGGCTTGTGGTTGGAGAGGTAAGCCTTGGATCTATGTGAAGTTGGGGGAACGAGAGCTAACTCTTTGCGCAGGGCACAACTAAAAATTTATCCAATTTAGGAAAAGATATATTTAGGAACTTTTCTAATCAACTCAGAAAGAGAGAAAGAAAGCTCACTACTCATCCAAAGACATAAGCAAATAGGAGAGCGACTAATGGGAAATTTTAACCATATGTATCCATTGCCACATGTAGGTAAGGAAGCTGAATCTATTCAAGTAAGCAATATGAAAAGTTAAGTTGTAAAATTTGCATGAGAAGCTGGTTTCGTACTATTAAAAATCTTAAAGTCTGTAGTGAAAACACATTCAAAACAACTCCAAGACAGTTTCTGGTGTTTGTTTCTTTTTTCTTCTTCTTTATTTTCTTCTTTCACATCCAGAGAAATGAGTATCTCCAGAGAAAAGTAGGCCCTGCAGAATATGGGTTCGCAAACTGCAGAGTTACAAACCACATGAGGAAATGAGCCACCGTGAAGGAGAGTTGGGGCATAAAACAAATGAAAATTAGCGGTCCAAATCTTTAGCATAATGAATTTGAGATGGAGTAGAACTTAAAAAAAATTAAATAGAACTCCTGGGAATGAAAATGGCAGCCAGAAACATAAAAAAATACTAAGGAATGTAAGTTTTAGTGTGGTAAGAGTTTACCTGTTTTTGTATAGTGATGATAAATATTCTGAGAACAATGGAATCTGTGCGATATTTATTAATGTCCTGTCTGAGAATCCATATAAGATTCTGAAGACATCAGAGTCAATTAAGGTCTATCCAGTTCCTGACATTAAGGACCTTTCATCCTAGAGAACAAAATTCCAAAAGTCTTAGTAATGAAGTGTCGGAGCTGAATCAGAATATGATTGGAGTTCACACGGAGAAGTGACGAAGCCTCTCTTCTGGGCTTGCTTGGGCAGAAGCTGGTCAGCAAAAACTTTGCAGAACTATTTGATATAAGTATTGAAAGAAGGATGTCATTTTCAGATCCTTAAAATGAGGAAGTTATTAAATAGAAGGTACACAGTAAGCAAAATGCCACAAAGCTCAGCAGCAGGATGTGAGAGTGAAGGAAAAGGAGCTGGGGTGGACTACGAGCATCCTGTGAAATTCAGAAGGATGTAAAAAGGACACATGGTGATACAGGCTCAGGGACAACAGCAGGATGTGAGAGTGAAGGAAAAGGAGCTGGGGTGGACCACGAGCATCCTGTGGAATTCAGAAGGATGTAAAAAGGACTCATGGTGATACAGGCTCAGGGACAGGCTGCTTGCTTTAAATCTTGGGTCTGTAACCTATCAAAAATAAAGCCTGTTTCAAGTCACTTAATCTCTCTGAATTTTAGTTTCTTCTATTGTAAAGGAAGGAGGAAAAACTGCAAAATTTTCAGGCATGATGTAAGCCCACGAATGTGAGCACTTGTCAAGTTTCTACGACAATTGAGGACCATGGCTCTTACTCCTTGAAGTTTAATGCAAGATCTTCATTGAAGAAGAAAAAAAAAAAACCCTGACAGATCTGAATGGAGCCACTGAAAATTAAGTGGCTCCAGGTACATTTATTATGCCTTCAGCTTTTCATGTATTTTTTTTTCCTGAGACTAATTTAGGTTTAAAATATTTGCTCCTTAAATTGCATCTTGGTAAAAATCTTAAGAAAGAAATCAATAGCTAATTATTGCATGTTTGATTTCCCTCTGTGTTACCCTCAGGGAAATAAAATATGTTCCTTCTGTAGCTAGCAAGGGACTCCACAATCATTCAGAAGACATGGAAAGGATCTCAAATTGCAAATGGAGACATGCAGTTCTGTTTCCTGGCCGCCCAAGCCCGAATAATCTATATTAATTACGACACTGTTTGGCCAACGGCTCAGGCACATTCCTAGCTAGCTCTTATTACTTAAATTAACCCGTCTCTATTAGTCTGTGTAGCAAAACAAGGCTGTGCCTTGCTGGTAAGTTTCTAGCATCTTTCTCCTTTGGCAGCTATGTGGCATCTGCATGACTCCGCCTTCTTTCTCCCTCTAACTCTGTTTAGATATCCTGCCTAATTATATTCTGTCCTGCTACAGGCCAAAGCAGCTTCTTTATTAACCAATGCTAATGAAACATATTCCCAGCACACAGAGGAACATCCCACATCATCCTAAGGACCAAGAATGGGGGTCAATCATACACATGGCCTGCCAAGAACCCATCCTGTAGATGGCAGCCATTGTTCTGCTGCCTTTATACTTCTTAAAAGTATGGAATTGGGGAGTCAGATTATACCTCTGGGGCATTTGTGCTTTACTTGGACACACAAATTGGGACAATATAACCTGCAGTTTCCTATTTTAAGCCTCCTCTGGAGTAATACTCAACTATATATTGAAGAAATCAGTTAATAGCAATCCATTCCACAATATTCCAAACAATCAACCTGCCTATGCTCTTATGAAGCCAGGCCACATCAGAGCAGAGGATTTGCTAAGAGAAGGCTTGGTCACCCTGTTGGTCCTCTCTCTGGAATGCTCACCTTAAAGAGTGAAACATAAAACTGCTAACCTAATCAAAATGTCAAAATTGCTCTCGATAAAGGCAGCATCTTTGAGACCGAGACTGGTCTAGAGGTGATTTCATACCCAAAGTTGGTTTGTAAGATGGTTTGAGAATAAATTTCCCAATCGCTATCTTGTTATCAGGAAAAGGAGGTTTCCAGGCCACCACATACTGTGTTTATAGAATACCATTAGCAATGCTACTTTAACCAGGCATCATCTCTAACTGTGAAGGACAGAAGAGATACATTTGGATACAAACTATTTCCTTCTTCCTCAATGACTCTTTACCAGTCCTGGGAAGGACGACAATGGAAATGAAGATTGATTCCTTCAGTAAGGGTGGAGAGTTTTTATGTTTCTACATTTGGATAGGGTAAGAAACACTTGATATAAAATATTGACACTCTGTCCTGAGGACTGTAGGCATTTGGGTAGGTTGGTAGAAGTAAAGGGACAAATTGAGTACTAAAGTCACTTTAATATGTAGAGAAGAGCCTGGAAAAATTTAAATGTGGTCCTAAAGAAGTGGAGGAGATGACCTTTTCTTTAGATGGGGGACAAGAAAATATGTGTCCAGAATATTGTATCTATATATATTGTAATAATATAAATCATATGCACAACTGGGAGTGTCTCTTAGAACCAAAGCACAAGGAGATGACTCTTGTAAAACTTCCTCTCAGAAGCAGAGGGTTCCATGGGTCTAAGCACTTCCTTTAGTGTTAGTCCAAGGTCAGACCACATGTGGGAGAAGAGTAAGGACTGGTTGACACAAAGCTGAGGGATGCTTCATGACAATAGCCAACATCATTAAGGTTTAAAGCATAGGATGTTAACTATTTGGAAAACAAAATAAAAAGAAAGACATGAATAATTTTGATATTTTGTGTGTATTTATGTGTGTGTATGTCTAAGGGTGTGTGTGTATGGGTGTGTATGTGTATGGGTGCGGGTGTATGTATGTATGTGTATTGTGTGTGTATATGGTGGTGTGTGTAAATGGTGGTTTATGTGTGTCAATGTATATGCATTTGAGTGTATGTGTGTGTATGTACGTGAGTGTATGTGTATTAAGTGTATCTGTATGTTGTATGTGTGCATGTGTATGTATTTGAATGCACGTGTATGCATGTAAGTGTCTCTGTGTGTGTGTTTATGTAGGTATATGCATACCTCACTGTGTGTTTGGTAATGAGAGGATAACCTTGGGTATCAGTCCTCACCTTCCACATTGATTGAGACAGGATCTCTTCTTTCATTTGTCAGTGCATGGGTTAGCTGTCCCACAATATTACAGCGATTCTCCCATCTCTGCCTCCCATACTGCCAGAGGAGCACTAAGACATGTACTACCATGTCTCGTTTTCATGTGGGTTAATGGGGATTTGAACTCAGTTCCTCATGCATGCACAGTAAGCATTTTAACTCACTGAGTCATCTCTCCAGCCCTAGTGAATGAATGATTAGTTCTTATACTTCAAATGATTGAGTCATTGTTGTCCATGTGTATTCTCTTAATGACTACAGCATCAGACAAGTACAAACAAAAACAAAAACTGCAGAGAGAAGTCATTCAGTAAAGGTCACAGAGTGGTAGAACTGAGATTTGAGCTCAGGCACTTGTACTCCAGAATAGGATGCCCGCAAAGGCTAAGGATCAAACAGAGGCTCTCATACATGTCAAGCAAGCCTTCTGCCACTGGAATATACTCTGGCCTTAAAGCATGTATCGTTAATCAGCCAAATCCCTGAAAACATAACTGCCTCCAGGCCAGCTTGGATTTGTAGACTAAACGATGCTCCAGGCTTTTGTGTTCAGCCTCTGTGGTGGTTTGAAGGAGAATAGCTCTCAGAGGTTCGCATATTTGAGTACTTGGTGCCCAGTTGATAGGACTGTTTGGGAAAGATTAGAAAGTGTGGTCTTTTGCGGGGAAGAATGTCACTGGGGATTAAAGACTTGAGCCCTTCCCAGTGTTTTTCATTCTGCGTCATTGCTGTGTCTCAGTAGGGGAGCTCTCAGCTACTGCTCCAGTGGGACGCCTGCCTGCCTGTTGCCATGCTCCACACAATGATGGTTATGGACCCTAAACCTCTGAAACCATAAGCCCAAATAAACTCTTTCTTCTCTAAGCTGCTTTCATCATGGTGACTTATCACAGCAATACAAAAGGAAGTAGGACAACCTCATTATTCAACAAATTTGGTACAAGGTAGTGAAACTGGGAGAGGATGGATGCATGGATTTAATGAGAGCAAACTTCACTGAAATGGTTCCCCTCTTGATAGTTAACTCACTATCACTGTTTGTATTAGAATCTTTCCATTTCTACATCTATGGTATCTTTATACATGTACAATGAGAAGGTTATGGCTACTGTGGGATTGAATTTTTAAGAATCAATTTGTTTGTGAATGATATTTAGCTTCTTGGGTCAAAAAGCTGTATCAATGAAAACACAAAAGAAAGATTCTGCCATTGCACCAGTAAATACCGGAAAAGAGAGGATCATGCCAGCACTCAGAATCATGGAGAGCAAAGAGTAAATGCATTTAAATTAGTAAAGCAAATACATTAATGGAAAATGATTTTCATACAGAGAAAACATATTAATACACAACAAAATTAATACAGATTTTAAGAGAACATAGAATTTCTTGCCTTGAAGCACAATGAAATCACCTTTAACTATTTTTTATTTTGGAAAATGCCTTGCAGTAAATTATACTTAGAACCTGAATGTCTACGTGCAGGAGACAAACAATTTCATTGATGAAACCAGATGCTTAAAGAAACTGGACTGCAGTGGTAAAGGAGGCAGCAGACCTTCTCACAAATAGGATCAAGATGTGCACAGCATGTTAGCAGATCCTGCATCTGCTCACAAGCAGAGGCTGATAGCAAATCATGCTCCACATCGTACAACACGTCAGGCAAACACATTAAGTACATGTGCAGTCAGAAATCGTATGTCCTTCCCTTTAAATGCTACCTTTAAATCTGTCCAATGACACCTCAATGACTGAAAAACAAACTTTCCCATCTCATGTTCAGACAGGCTAAAGGCATCTAGAGGCCTCATATTCACCTTCATTGTTCAAAGTCTTCCAACTGCTTCCAAAATAAGCTTCATCCTCCAAATCCCCTGTCCTATAATATCTCTAAGTTCCCATCTGTTATGGTATCCTTTCCTTATTATCTGATGAGCTTCAATTCCTCAAGTTAGACTCTATCAGTGAGCCAAAGAAGACTATGACTGTTCAGTTGTTTTACTCCCTCCTCACGGTGGCAGGTAGGGGAAGCACTTTTCAGTCTGGAGCAAGAAGCTTCCACATTATGCTAGCATAATATATGAATGAGGTATGAATACATAGGATGCCATGTTTTAAGTTGGGGAAGAACTGTCTGGAGAATAGCGTATGGATACTCTGATTGGTTAATCTTGACTAAAGAACTGGTTTTGAAGTGTCCAGGGTATGGTAAGTGAAGTAGAAGTGTCTGTTAAAAGTACTAAGTAAGAGCTGGAGAGATGAGTTAGCAGTTAAGAGCACCTGACTACTCAGTCATGAGGCTCAGAGTTGGGATCTCAACACCCACATTAAGTGCCTCACGACTACCTGTAACTGTAGCTCCGGGAGATTTGACATCCTCTGCACAGAGGTGCATATTCTCCAACACACACACACATAATACATCATTTTTAAAAATTCTAAAAATGTAAATGTATATTTAACTGAAGCCACTACTTAAAAAAATGTTAAGGTAGGAATGACTGATATGTTCAATGTGCCAGAGGGTGTTTACCATCTGCTAAAGGATCTTGATGGCATGAATGAATCTCTAGCTGAATAAATCGTCACTTCTTTTCTCATAATTAATTCATGTTAGCCAGATCCCTTAGTAGATGTATAAATCAACAATCAAATTCTAGCTGGTTGGTGCCAGCCACCACCAAAGAAGCAAATAAAACATTCTGCTCTTTGCCTGTGCTTTGGCCTCACTCAAACATCAAGTGCAACATAGCAAGGAGCAATTTTATCAAAATATTTAAGAGCTGAGAATCATTACGTAATGCTCGTCTATTTGAAAAGTTGTATATTTAATTTTCTCAATCTGTATTGTACCGATTGTCAAAATTAGATCCAAAGCAAGACTGAGATAGAAACATGAGTTACTTGAAGAACTTTCCAACGCAATCTTAAATCCATCAGGAATCAACCCCCCCCCCCCATTTTCAGTGTTTTTAATTATTTACTTATGTGTGATATTTGGGGGGAAATACTACTTATTGCAAAGAATTTGGCATTGTGTATGAATTCTGTGCATAGATTGCCTGCTGCTGAGTCACGAGGAGGCTCTGGGGAGAACTGGATGGCACTGAGTTTGATCCGAGAAGACAGATCATATTTTAAAGGAATTCTCCCAGCAGTTCAGCTCCGCAACAGAATCTGCTGTTTTGGCTTCCGAACTTTTCGGTTGCTGGTGCTCCGAGACTTTAGGAATGGATAGAAACTCAGAGAATGGGTTCACATGGAAGGACTGTGTCCGACTGCAGGCTCGTGGGAAGACATCTGTCCGCCATTTCTTGGATGCTTTTTCATTTTTTAAACTCCCCAGAATAAATTCTGTTCAGTTCCTTACATTGGAACACCACAGATTTACAGTTTAGCCAAGGAAGCAATTCCATCTCATCTCCTTACGTGTGGGGCAGGGGAAAAGTACAACCTAGATAATGGACAAGCAGGCTGTCAAGCCTTGAATCCAGCCTTCCTCCTGCACCACGGTAGCCTCCTGGAGTTGCTACCAATTAAGAGGACCCACTTTCTAAAGAGGTCGTCGATGATGGCACCCATTATCTATGCTGAGCTTTTGTGTTCTCGGCGTCCCACAGGTGCAGAGAAACCCTGCTAACTGGAGTAAGACGCCTTCCGACTTGCTTTTGCCTCACTGAAAGTCTTGTTATTTAGGAGTTAATTGTGCAGTCTGCAACGTGTCTCTGCTCCAGGAACTTGCTGCCTGCTCTCCGATCATTTGCCTGCCTGTTGTTTCTCTCAGCAAATGGAGGTCAATGACGGTAATCATCAGACTCTAGGCAGCTTCTTCTCCACTAGCTAGCGCCGGCAGTGCGATCTCTGATCAGGACAGGCTTCCGCACTTGGTTACCAAGGACCTGGGAATCTGGGGATTATACAAGAATTTCATTATTGGCATCTTTTCCACCCACTATTACCTATAATAGCTGATGACTTACAGCCCGAGTGCGGTTGCAAATTTGTAGATGGGTCCTATGCCCTAAAGACATGAGCAGAGTCACCTCATCTTATATCCAGAGCAAAGAACTATGAGCTTTAGAATACAAAAATAAAGGCAACTCTGTATGGCCAGGTGGGGCCATACAGAAGTCTGACACTGTAGAAAGGTCTTTCTCTGGATAATAATCTTAAAGGTTCTTGTATGTTAGACTTAGAAACACTTGGTTACTTTGGAATCACCCAGAGGAGTAGCGGCTCCTCAGAGCATACTGTTCTGTGAGCTTTTATGCAGGACAGTGTGGTTCTATGAGGAAATAATTCCCTCCTCATTTATCTTTCTTTTCATTTCAATTTTAATACATCAAGTTATCTGAAACACCTGTATAGATACTTCCACTAAGATGTTTTTCATTAGGATCTGGTGGATGAGAGAATTCATTCTCTCCGGGGAACTTTATAAACTACAGGGCTGTTTTTAGCTTCAAAGTCCAGAATTATTTATAATAAATTGAATAAAGGCTTCCAATGGAACACACCTGATTAAGTTCTACAGTTCTCCAACATTCCATACGTAGGAGAAAAATAAGTGGGCCAACTTGAAGTATCTACTTGAAACTATGTTAAATCTATTCATTATTGCATTTATTTATATTTGTATAAAAAGGGCTATCTGTTTTGTTTAAAGATTTGAAATTTGGTATCTTTGCGAATATTTGAACTATTTGCCCACAGAATTTTCATCTTGATTTAAAAAGTCAAAATAACTTCTTCTGTGGCATCTTAACCCCTTTCGTTCATGCATCAAAAGCTCACACGTTTATTTCCCACTATCCAGAGATGACTTCAGAGTCATAGTACAAACACACAGTATCATGAAAAAATAAACTAGAGGGTTTTGTTTTTGTTTTTAAGAACAGCAAATTGCTTTTGCTTGCTGTTTGAGTTTCTCTTGACCATCTGCTTGATATTCCTTAGGTCCACTCCATGTATTTGAGCTCTTGCTACAATGCAAGAGCTAGACTTTCAGATGGGTTTGTACCTGATATTATTGGAAATGATAGTCACCAAAACAAGTCCTTCAGTCCACAGTTCTCTGTTATAAACCCCATCATCTCACCTGAGAATGAAAGTCATATTTTGGTTATGATTACTTCCCTCACACATGCCTAAACACCTGGAGACTCTTTTAATTGCTCTTCAGTTTTGAAAAGCCCATGTGTGTGCCCATATTGGTTAATAAGCTGGAAAACAGCTCAGGGGTGGTGCAATGAGAGATGGGAGTCTATGGAAGTTGGTCACAATGGTGGACACCCATCCATCACAGCACTGCCCGGAAACACACAGTCTAGTCTGCTAATGTGTACACCAGGTTCCACAAAGCTTCCTGTTCCATCTTCTCCTGAGGCCGCATTGTTAAAGAATTGACTTGCATAATCTGTTTTTAAGAATCAATATTTCTTTTCCTATTTCCCTCTGCTCAGATATAATGTGATTTGAACTAAGAGTGGTTGTGCTTTGGGAAAATATCCAGTCACCCTTCCTCCACATGGCACACTATTTTCCCTTCTGCTGGACAGAGACACAGTTGCCAGAGCTGTCACTCTGGGAAGCCCAAATTCTCCTGTGTCCCATCTTCGGGGAGAGCAACTACGCTGTGATCTCAGCTGAACTCGATTTGCTGTAATAGCCAAATGTCCCAATTACTCTCAGCTCTCTCAGAAAGTTATTTTTAGGAGAAGGTAGGATTCTGCGGGTAAGTAAGACCTATTCCAAATATTTACATCTTCTACTTAAAGAAATACTGATGAAATACAGAGGGTGTCCCACTGTATGTAATAATAAGGTAATAATAACAGTCACGAGGGTGTTTTTGTGAGGTATTCTTGCTCTAATTTCTCCTCAGGGGAGGGAACATACACTTAAAAATATCCATATTGAGTGGCCAGGTGACAGTTGCTCATAGTCACCCACGTTAGATGGGCTGAGATTTAATAAGGCAAGCAATCAGAGGTGAGATCGCATGGCTAAAGGGCTGTGTCTGTCCGGAATAATCAATGATTTTGACTAAGGCACAAACCAGAAAAAAATTGTCACATTTAGAACTTCAAGTAATAAAATCTATTACAATCAAATACAAGCTCTCATCTCTTAAAACTGCACACAATTTGCATACACAGATTTTTTTGTGAATGTATGTATTTAAGAATGGTGAAAAATTCATTAAAAACATGAAATATGTGATCAATTTGGGAATGAATATCACAGTATTTTAAAGAGATTTTTCCTTCGTAGGGCAACTCAAATATATCTTAACTGTCTTTCCTCTAGTTATAAGCCAGACTCCCCATTGAAAAGCAGTATGTTATGAAATAATTTGCATTTGAGTCAGGTATAGGGTTGATTTGGACGCCTTATCTATTTGTTTCCTGGAGGATTTCCCTTCAGGCAAACCAGACAGAAGCAGCAACAATAATCTTATTTACAAGGAGGCCAGGAGGGCAGAGGGTTGGAGGCCCCAAGGGCTGGAGCTCAATAAGGTCCCTGTCATTCTGAGACCGAGGGGTTACCCCAGCCCAGGTGAATAATGACCGAGAACACTCTGTGACTGGTGACAATACTGTTTGGGGGGCTAATTGATGTCCTTCTGTTCCAAGTGACTAATGTTCTTCTTGCAGTGGCAAGAGTAATGTCATCAAAAGGGAAAATAAGTGGCTAGCTAAGAAGAAATAAAGAGAAGGAAGCCTTACTGCCACTCCTGGGATCTCTGCTTTGCCTTGCAGGAAGGAAAAACTTCTTTGTATATGTGTGGTGTTCTGTAAGAATGCCTTGGAATTAGCACAACTTTTGGCATTGTGGCTAGATACCGTGAATCTGCTGAAATGGATGTAAATTGCAATGGGTCCATCAAGAAGAATGAATCCTCTCAGCACGAAGGCCCTGATGAAATGTCCTGACTAACGGAACTGTGTGTCACTGGACGCATTATATCAGCTTACATCTCTTGCTGCTGTCCCATCCAGCCTTGTTTCTCTTCCTGCCATTTCCTAGCACGCCCATACCCATCTCCCCCTTCCAAGGCTGGCGTGCTCATTCTTCATCCCTCTGTGCCAGCATCACCCTTGCCTACTCCTGTTGCTCTTATCGTGTCTTAGACGGTGCTGTATTGAGGTGGTCTTAGTAAAGTGGTCTCCTTTTTACCAGATATCAAGCAATTTGATGCTTTACCATGGTAGATCATAAACATTGCTTGGATTAAATAAAATAAGTGTGCAGCTCTTTTAATGGAACCTGACTGGCTCGTCACTCAGTAATCTGGTAAGCCAAGAGCATGTCAAGGTATGACATATACTAGTTGCAGATAATTGTCAAATAGGAATGATAATAGTTCATAGGGTGACTGAGAGGATGAAATGAGATAATGCATGTTATAATTAATGAGCTCAGTTTTACCCACTGTTATCAGCGCCAGGTACAAGGTAGGTTCCTAAGTTGTTTATGTGGTTACCACAGTCCTAAGGAGTTACATTTCATTGGCTAGCATAGACTACGTTTTCTAGATACTTGCGTACAGTTCAAAATTGAACGTTCATTTCTTTAAGTGAATTGAAGTGAAATAGTCCTGCCGTGAGTAAGGGAAGACTGGAAATGCAGCTCCTCTAGGCGGGAGTGGGATGTGCTGTATGTAGTGCAGTAAATTAAACTTGCCTTCAGCTGCTCTGTCTCCTCACCAAGGTGAGCCATGCTTATGTTACATAGGCAACAAAGAGCACAGATTTAATTTATTTGACACCCAGAATAGGTTTAATAAAGCTTGTGAATTGTTGTTTGAAAAATGAAGGAAAGAAGCTCCTAATAACTGGCTAGACTCACTCACCACTCTTTAGCTCCTGGTTTGCTGCAAGTTGGTGTGGATAAGGGATCCAAAATTTAGAGCCCAAGGGCATAGGTCTCCACTCAAGAAACGCAGCTTCCTACCAATACATGTTACTGGACCTCTTTAAGCCTCTAGAAGTATGGAAAAATACATAACTAGAACGTTGATGACTTTACTTTCTGATAGTTAATCTTGTGAATTTGACAGGATTTAGAACCACGTGAGAGCAAACCTCTGCATGTGGGGATTTTTGGGTCCTTCAAGGTTGGGAGAGCGATCCTAAATGTGGGTGGTACCACAGCATGGTAGGGACCGAATAAGGAGGCAGCATGCTGGCTGAAGACCAATGTTCACCAATCTTTGCCTCCTGACTGTGGGTGCTATGTGGCCAGCTACCTCACTCTCTTGCCACCGTGTTTTCCCCTCGATGATGAATGGTATGCCTGACCTGGGAGGCAAAAGAAAACTCTCCTTTCTTTGATTGCTTTGGTCAAGCATTTGATTACAGCAAAAAGAAAAGTAGCTCTCTAGTGCACCCGGCATGCTGCTATGCACAAATGTTTTCCATCCGTGCCTGTGAGATGTGAGAATTTTAATAAATACATATGTAAAGCTTTAACTAAAATCGTGTCTGTGATGGAAACACTGCTGTAAACAAAGTAACATGGGCTTTGTTATCAGAGGAACCTTGATTCTAACCTTAGCCCTATGACCCCAGTAGGCTTTCTTTTCATCATGAAGTGGTGGTATACACATCACAGAGGAGACAAGAAGATAACATAATATGTGGAAGTGATACCACGGTACCTGCCATTCTGGACATAGTAGACACCGATGATTCATTTCTGACCATTAGCCCAAGAACTGGTGTGAACCTATGTGGCCGTGCAGGCTTGTAATCCCAGCACTTTGGAAGCTGAGACGGGAGGAATGTAAATTTGAATCCAGCCTGGACTATGAAGTGAGAGCCTATTTCAGAAACAATGAGGAAAGAGAGGAAGACAGGAGGGAAAGAAAGAGAGAGGGAGATGTGTAGAAGTTAATTGAATAGGATAACACAAAAATAATTCCAACATGAATTGGTTCTAATGGACTACATTGGTGTGTCTGTTTCAACACAACCTTCCACATAAATTTCAATACAGGGAACAACACATATGGAGAGGACCAATTGGTTTGAGATTTGGAAATACTCTTTGAAAATACTAAAATACGTTCTTCCTTCGAAGTCCTAATAAAAGTTAATATTAAGAATAATGTATTTTTGTCAGAGCATTAAGCTTTCGCATTATAGAAGAGGCAGATTAATTCAGGTTAGTTATTATAAACAAAGATAATCTAGTTTCAAATAGTCACAAGTTCATTATTTCAAACATTTTAAAGCTTTTCTCAAAATTGATTGCACGCTCTTGTTTCCAATGGTTAAACTTCCTTGCCTTTTTAATACTAATCCAATAGAAATTTGGTTTTTGCAAGCTGTTGAAAGACATGCATCCCTTTCATGGGCTCCAGGTCTATGGTTATGTGCTCTTGAAGAGTTATGTCTAGGTATGTATGTCAAATTTTAACTTACATATTGCAATTGCTTGCTTTAATAAATTACAAAATCATTAGACTCCTTAATTAAGCCGTACTTTAATGGTACAGTGGCCACCTCTGCCTTACTGGGCAGTGGTAGAATTTTTTGCTTTATCTTTCCTGTGTTAAAAGATGAATAAATTAATCCAGGACACCCCCATTTTCAAATAAATCCATGACTTCTTTTGGGGAACAAATCAATTTTTCAGTAATCTTAAAATATGACCCCCCCACAATGCTTTACCATTAGACTTTGATACAAGGAGGAATTCAGAGGCCTTTTATGTTTTTCATGATAATCTAGAATTTTTATTTGATTCCAGGTAATTTTAGACAATAGACATGATGAACTGTTTTCTTTTGAATAAATAACAATTAAATTACATCAATGAAATAAAATATACTGTAGGCTTAATACATTGTAAATATTACAGAAGTACTACTTTGCTATAGTAATTTAATGACTGAAGCTACATTTAAATAACAATCTTACCAGTACTTGTATACAAAATATTATACAGATTACTGACAAAGACATCACAGCAGTTTCAAGGATGCTACCAGCTTAACAAACATCTAACAGTACAATGCACTTTAAGAGGAAAAGGATGTACCATTTACAGAGACAATAGGGAGATACATTTTCCACTTGAAACACTGGAAATGAGAATCAAGATAATCTGTATCTCGTTTCCTATTTTTACAAGAAAAGATTTTCTCCCTTGGGGACTCTGATCCCCAGGACCTAGAGTTTAGTAAGTTTCCACAAAGAAAGCTTTTTCAAGATACCACAGCAATGGAAAGAAACTCTGTCATCTGAAAACCACGGCTTCAACACCTGACTGCTTTGTAAAACCTATGTACATACATTCAGTCCAAATCAGTAGATAGAATGTTTTTTTTCTTTTTGTATATTACAATAGGTGCGTTAACGTTTTATCAGAAGGCCAGCGCCAAGCGATTGTGAATGGCCACTTAGGAGATCTTAAAATATTATACAAACATACAGTTAAGAGGATGAGAAATCTAATTTTTTTCGCATGACGTTAGTGATCTTGGTTATGGATATGAAATGGCGGAAATTAATGAATGGAACAGTAACCAGAGACCTAGTCCTCATCTGGTAGTTAAGCCTATTTCCTGCAGAGTGGGATTAGGCAACAAAAGTTTTTTTTTTGACATTTGATACCAGCTAAGCCTGACAGTCAGTATCAGGGAGCTTGGGAGTCACCTGTCACAGGCAAATGTCCAAGCTGCCCAGATTCATGCTTCTTTTACACAGGTTTAATACATAGTGGAAAACAGGGGTCCTTGGCGATAGCTTTTCTTGTTTAAATGATGCTATTAGTTCAGGACTCAGTCTTTATTCTGGAGAAGTCCATCAGTTAGGGAGTTGACTCCCTTTGAAAGTGAGAGGAAAGGCAGAACGCATGATCAGGATGAATGTCAGAGGAAAGCAGATAACCCTGATGCCAGAGCATATAAGCGATTCAACTGAAATTAATGAATCTAATTAAGGGGCTGGTAAATGAATGATTCTAATGAATGTAATTCTAATGACTGTATCCACTAGGGAGAATGTTTTGGTCGCTAGAGTTAGGAAATGATAGAGGAAACACCAAAGTGGATCCAACTAATTTGAAGTATTTTTTTAAATGAAGGTAGTTTAATGCGCACATGATGATAGTTCACAGATATTTCTTAGAGTATCAATAAGCACCAAGTTTAGTGCTATCAGCCCCATTGTCCCTTAGCTTATTATATACGAGTTAGGTCTTAAAAGTTCAATACACTATAAAATCTACCACTAAAAATGGCATTTGCACGAACACAGTTTTAAAAGTGAATCTTGGAATTTTTTTTAATACCTATACTCAGAATTTCTACCAGGTCTTTGTATCTATGAGAAGAGGCCGTAATGCCTGAAGACATGAAGATTGATATTCAGGTTGATGTAGGACAAGTCTGGCAATTCCTAGCCCCTGGTGATAGTCTGTCAATACTCTTCTCTATGGAGTTACTAATCCTCCTGAATCCTCATCTGTGCGCACAGAAGGAAATCAAGAGGCTCAGAAGGCAAATACATCCCAGTCTGATCCTCAGGTCACATCTGTCTTACTATCGATTACAAGAAGGGGTACTGCCCCTTGAGGCTGGAAACCCCAAACACTAGAAATCACAGGAAGATGCTAGTTCTCTGCTTCATGCTATGGCGTCTTTCAGGACTGGTGAGAATCTATACAAGGAGGAGAGACTCTAAGTAGAACTTATCAGGACCAAATGGCTTTTTCAAAGCAATAACTCTCCTTACTGGAAAAGGGCCCAATTCTGAGCACCTCAGCAGAGGAGCCAATCAGAAGCTAGCCACCCTCATTTCTATGCTTTTCGGCAAGTGGAAGCACTGACTATTCCTTACGCAAAAGGCTGACCTAAACGAAGCCAGGCACAGGGCTGTCGCAAGATGTTTGCTACCCTTTTGCCAGACCACCAACCTTCTCACCCTCTGAAATCTAATGGCCTGGACCGGGTAACGGGCACGCTGTGTGCAGTTCTGCTTAGCCTGGGAACTCACTGCCGCATGCTCCACTGATGCTTGTTCCTCTTCGGAGTTTTGTAAAGTCTTAGAACCACCTTCCTTTTATTGATTTTCACTTCCATGAACTTGGCCCTACTAGGTGCTCACCATCCCCCACACTCGCATGTCCCTGCAAGAATCCTCTACGTTTTTGCACCTCTTACAGATTACTCTTTGCTGAAGGCTGGCCTTACGGAATGCCTACAGGTCATTAGAACACTAAACCCAGTCACTTAGGTGGGAAGATTTTCCTGGAAGGCTTTAGTTAGGATTTGTACAGCCACGGTTTCATGAAGAACTTGGTTTTAGGACCTGGATTCGTGTGCAAGAGTGTAGCAAGTGGTACAGTTCACACTTGGTCGGTTTTCTCGTGTTATGACATTGCTGTAATAGTTACAAGATAGAACACACACACACACACATTTACAATCACACTCAAATGGTACAATTCCACTGAATCAGACAATACTTCTTCTGAATTAAAAAGAAGAAGAAGAAGAAGTGTTTTGGCCACCCAGGCCTGAAATCGACTTAAATCTGGAAGGTCACTGTGCAATAGACTTGGTGCAGACAGCAACCGCACAGTAGTGACAGTGTACATCAGCGCTGACACATGCTGGCTGAAGAGGTCCGGTGAAAGCTAACAACGCAAGGATGCCAGCGACGTCAGCCTTAAAAAGTCAATACGCTTTTGCTTCTCCATTTTGATTATAATCCATTACCCAGCTCAAGAGCTGTGTTCCAGAAGATAGGAAATGTCCTCATGGCAATTCAGGCCTAACACGGTTTATGTCTCCAGGAATTCTGCTCAATACTTTGGATAGTCTTCAAATTCTTCTTGTTGTTTTAACCAAAAAAAAACAAAAACAAAAACAAAAACAAACAAACAAAAAAAAACCCTTTATGGTTATTTCTGTGTTTTCTTTAGATATGAATACTGGAAGAAATACTAAGGTTTCTAAATGCGTATCATGGACAACCATTCCATCTAAACAGGGGTCACGCTGCTACATGCCCATCGAGTACGACATTGTTCTTATGAAGGTCTACCTTCTGGTTTTGCTAAGCTAGACAAAGTGACACAGTAAACACTGATACGCAACTCACAGGACATAAAACAGTTTACAAAGTATCTCTATTGTAGCACTGTACCTATTGTAAAAATGCACTTTTTAGTACTAGGGACAGACACATACCACATTATCATGAAAGTTGGGGTTACAAAGGCATTACTCATTTTGTGGTGTTTCTCTACAGATACTTAGACTTCAGATTTTGTAGTCTAAGGTTTCCCTTCTATTTCAGAGACTTGGAAGGACTGTTGAGCAACTGAAGCAACAGGCTTTCTTCATTGTAAACCCCTGGAGAATGGGATTTAAGTACCTAAACTACTAAAATGTCAGCAAACTGAAAAAAAGCACAGTGACAGTCACTATTTACTAAACATGGTAAATTTTAAAAAAAAATAGACCACAGACTTCTAAATTTTAAGCTAAAGAGAAAGAAAGAATTTCCTTTTCTGTGCAGCCATGAAAGCAGCAGGCTCACAGAGCCTCGGCAGACGTGTCTGTGGACACAGACATGGTCACCTTGGCGATCTTAACCGTGCTCTTGATGCAGCTTTCCGCGGCCCTGTGCATGCTGGCTGTGTTATTGGCGTGCTTGTGCAGGCAGTCCGAGTCCCCCATGCTGTTATCTAGAGGCTGTGCGGTGCCTTCACACGAAGGGAACATGCTGCGGAAAGCGTGTCTCAGGTCCTTGCTCCTCAGAGCATAGATGATGGGGTTCACGGTGGAGTTCAGCAGGCAGAGCATGCTACAGAAGGCAAACACTGTCTTGATGAGCTTATTCATCTTCCCAAAGACATCATACACCATGATCGCAAGCAGGGGGCCCCAGCAGATGATCAACACCACCAGAATCAGGACCAGGGTTTTGGCCAGCCTAATGTCCATGCGGGCTTGGTCGGGCCGGGTCACCTGCACCTTGCCATCTTCTGACGTGTGGATGATGATGCTCTTCTGGGTTCCACGTTGGATCATGCGGACTGCATGGCTGTGAGCCTTCCAGAGAATGTACATGTATGCATACACAATGAACAGCAACAGCACGCTGGTGACTCCGATCCAGAACATCAGGTAGGTTTCATCAATGAGTGGGAAGATGTCCGAGCAGACAGATTGCAGCTTCTTGCAGTTCCAGCCAAGGAGAGGCAACACGGCAATTACTATCGCAATAGTCCACATCAGGCAGAAGGCCACTACGGCCTTGGGCCTAGTCACGATCCTCTTATAGGCCAGAGGCCTGTGAATGGATATGTACCTGTCGATGGCTGTGAGGAAGAGGCTGCCCACAGAGGCTGTGAAGGAGGCCGTGACCCCACCCAGTTTGAACAGAAACACATTGGGGCTGTCTTTACGGTGGAATACATGGAAGTCAACAAAGCTGTAGACAAAAATGACGCTGCCCAGGAGGTCAGCCACGGCCAGACTGCCAATGAAGTGGTAGGAAGGCCTGCATCGGAGACTGCGGGAATGCAGGATGACACACAGCACCAGCAGGTTCTCCAGAACAGTGAAGGTGCCCAGTGTGAGGGACAGAACAGCAATGGCCAGCTGCTGGCTAGGGTTCAGGATCATAAAGCACTCCATGTCCATAAAGTTCTCTCCACACTGGATGTTTTCCTCATTCTCCTTGTACGAAGAGAGAGACTTGTTGTAGAACTCTGTAATGTTGGTGGCGTCTACCACGGGGACCAACTGGGAGTTGTCTCCTGCGGTCATCTTTTCTTGGAAGGGACTACCCCGGAAGGAAGTCAGAGGGAATTTCTGCGGGAAGTATCCTAGTTTGGATGCCATGTCTCCTTTGATGTCTTCGTACTGAATGTCATTGGAGCCCACGTAGAGGAGGTCTGTGGTGATGGTGCGGAAGGTGGTGTCTGCAAGGCCATCCAGAATGGACTTCATAACCTCAGACTTCGATCAGGCCAGACTCACAGTGATGGAGAAAGGGGTGCCAGAAAGGAACCCTAGTAAGAGGGAAAACAGAGAAGCTGAGTGGTCAGAAAAGCAGGAAGGTAAGAAACAGAAGCACTGGGCACCATAAACCACCATCACCTCTAAACACAGAGGTTCAGTCAACACAATGAGTCAGCTCAGAGAAGAACTCCCTGCCCCACAAAAGTAAAACAAAAACTACAAGGATATGGAGAGCCACACATCAGACCCGTGATTGTTCTCATTTCTTAGCAAAGTCAGTTGGTGCTGCATGAACCTGCACAGTCAAATAAACCAAGATCAATGGAAGAAACTTCACTGTGCATGTCATGGGAAGCGTTGGCCAGGAGGCTTCTGCTATCAAGTATACAGCCATCTGTGGGGAAGTGGCTGGAGGCAGCAAGCTCACAGCACAAAATCCCTGAAGGACAGGTGAGACTAAACAGGCAAGCCAAGCAAAGAACACGACAGCACAGAATCAAGGGCTGAGCTGTGTAGTTTAACTGTAAAGGAGGATGTTTAGGACAGCCAGAGAGAGCTCCATACCACAGTGGAAAGATGCTCTCCAGCAGGCATGATTCCTCACCCAGAGCAAGGGAGACTGGGATCAAGGCATGGCTGATATGAACTTATAAAAGATGTCTATGCCAATCAGTTAAATGTCACGAAGGTTTGCATCAAGGCTTATGGAATCCCAGGGTTAACACGAGGAAGGTGGTGGTGATGAATGGCACTTCAGGAAAGCACCCCTCGGCGTGCTGACACGAGGGACAGGAGAGAGCCATGGTGGTGCCCAGTGGTTTCCTAGAAGACTGTGCTGGAAATGGGGATGACTCATACAATGTGCCTTTCACCTCTACGTTAAGCAATTTGATGTCATTTTCAACATAAATAGCAAGAGAACTGATCTCGTTATTTATAAATATTTTAAAGATGGCTATTTATCTCTTTAGTTTATAAAATTGCTACAAATACGGGATGATACACATGACAATTAAATAACCACAAATTTCAACATTTTACTTATCAATTGTCCTTTGTCGTTTCACATATAACACATTTGAGAAAGCTTATTATCTCCTGAAACAAAATTTAAAACCTGTCTTTGTGTTAAAATACAGAGAGCCTATTTGTCACAATAGCTAAGTCATTAATGCACAATCCATTCCATAAAGGATAGCGCGCCATGGCACACCATGCACTGTGCCAGACACTTACAGATCAAGCCCACGGGGACCCTGACATCTAGCAGGGCAGATGGCCAGCTACCTCAGCACTTACTGGCAAGGGTGGCTGCCCTGCAGATGGCAGAACTCTGGAGCATTAGCTCAGCACAGCAAAAGGGACTTCCCCAAGGAAGTCATATGCATATGCTGAGCATCTAGGATGAGTGTGGGAGGGGACAGGATGCCAAGATGAGGACTTTTTAAATTAATATTCTGGGTTTCACGATTTTTCAAAAGCAACCTGGGGTAGGCATGAAGTGGTGGATGTGGCCCTCGTTCCACACTCGGCTGCCTCCAAATCCAAGCCTTACCACTGCTTACCAGGGTCAGATCACAAGCCCCCCCCCCCCCCCCCCCCCCCGCCGTGTAGCTTTCCTAATCCCAGCCCTGATAATGCTACACAGCTGCTGGAGGTATCTTCAGAAACAGATGAAGGTTCTATGACTCTCATTTCAACCACTCTGCCCCAAAGACCAAACACAGCCTCAACCCAAGCTCCCCTTCCAGGCTCACACAACTCAGACGAGCTTCTGGACTCCCTGAGAACATTCCACCTCCGTCCACCATCCATCGGCATGCTTCCTGGGTCAAGCTCAGCACAAAACCTTCTGCTATCCAACCCTCGTCCTTTCACCCTGCCTCTCCTCAGCTTGGTCTCCCCATTTGGGCTGTACCACACAGAGTTTGGTCACACAACACTTGCTCGGTGCTGTGGTTTTCACTGTCCCAAATTCTCTGCCGGAACACTCTTTACCTCCGCTTGTGGGAGACCCCTTACCCTTACCAATTTGCTGTTTCTAATTCCCTTAGCTCACTGATTCCCATACTCAGATGAAGCCCACGTTTGGGGCTTCCAGAATCCTGAGACGGTTCCATCAACAGCATTTACCTAGTCTGCTTCTTGTTCTTAAGCTCCAGAGAAGGCTCAATGAGGACCACACTGGGCAACTTATCTGTCTTAGTATTTAACTCGTAACTCAATGCACAGCAGAGAGCAGCTGAAAATTGAGTTGTATGACTGATTTTATTTTCTTCAAATAGAGTCAGAGCAGCTCTTTTCTGCCTAAAATAAGTAAAGGAATCTCTCCAGTGAAACAGGAAAGGCACATGCATGTCACCAGAATCAAGATTTCTCGCCTAATAAGCCAATCTACATGTGCTCAAAATAGAGTTCTGTTTTGGTGAGGGTTATCAGTGTTCTAATTGCGTGTGTGCATGTGTGTGTGTGTGTGCACGCGCACATTTACCACCTCTTTACTTTTTCAGAAAACATTTGCATGCACTGTATAGCTTCCCGTTTATAAGTGCACACCAGAAAGGTCTGGTAGATGAATGTGACCAGCCCCCTAGTGACAGGAGGCTTGGAGATTTTACCGTCTTTTGTTACTGCAGATAATGTCGCAATGAATTAATGCCAACCATCACTTTCTTTACCACATTGTTTAGGCTATTGTGAGCAATCTTTCTAGTCATCTTAACTCTTACCTTGGACTCATTTGATACCACCTCCTTCTTGGCCTCTATAATCAGGTGTACCTCTTAAGTGTCCCTAATCCCCCCCCATTTCTAAGCACACAGAAAAAGCTTATTATGGGCAGGAGGCTTTTACATGTATCAACTCATTTTACTTCTACAAAGGCTTATGAGGCAATTTTTGCATGAAAGGCACAGAGAAGGTAAATAATATACCATTAACGCATCTAGTAGGTGGTAGGGCTGGGGCTGAGCCTGGGTGTGGAGCTCAGTTCAAGTGCTGAAAGTAATCAGAAGAGGCACACTGGATGCTGTGAGTCTAGAGTTTCTGCTTTTAACCATCATGGTACACTATCTAAGCCAAGACAGGGATCGATTGCCCCTCAGTTTCCCTACTGATTCCAACCGGCAAAGCCCTAGTCTATGCAGAGAACACTGCTATAGGAATTGCCAGACAGCGGGGCCATTAAGTCACCCACTCTCAAGCAGTGGTTCTAGGCCTTAGTGTTTCATCTACAAGCTAAGGATAACAAGGACGATAATGAAGCCTAAATCACGGATCTGTTCGGAAAACTGACTCCAGATAAATCCTACTTAGGCCTGGCACTAAAATAAGTCTTCAATAAACATTACTGTCCTCACCACCCAGTGCCACCAATGGCCCAGCACCATATACTACATACTAACTGTATTTCAAGTATATGTAATATATACTAATTACTACATTATATACTAATTATTTTTCAAGAAAATGCATTATCTTAATTCACTTACAGGCTGCTTATTCAGTTGTATTAGAACCTAAGCCAAGACGTCGAGGAGGAGCTCTGATGGCATGCCAACTGCATTGAGGCACTGAGGGGCTTTACCTACATTCTGTCAGTAAGCGAGTGCAGAGGCTTCCAGGCACGGTTCTTACCTGACTCGCCAGGCAAGGAGGCAGCTAGATACTTAGTCAATTGTCCAGAACACAAATGGGAACCCTTGTTCCAAGGACTCCAGAATCTCCACCATAACATTATGTCTGTTTTAAGGTTTAACAGGAACTAAATTAAAGCTATTTTGCATCTTATATTCAAATCTTATCTGTTTAAACTGTCAACGAAGGCATTGTAATGGTGATTAATGACAGCTCCTAATAAATCACCATTTCCTGCCCCAGACCCACCAGATAAATCTGCCCACTGGCACGACACCAAGGGCTGAAACTGTGCAGCACTGGAGAGAATCAAGACTTCTCAGGGATGGACAAGGGATGTGAGCTAGAAAAATGCCCCGGGATTTACTGTATTTATGATCGCCGCATATGACCATGATGCCTATGGCAACGCAGCCAAACACTTTCATTCTGGCAATGGTATGTCATATCTAGGCCAGAGACTGGTGGTTACAAGCTGTCATGCCTGTCTAATATATGTCAGAGAAGAGTTTAAAATAAATGAACTTTGTAAATTTTAGAACGCAAAACACCACTGTGTATTGGCTATTGCAGACTATTGATGAGAAACACTGGTTGTTGTTTTTTTTTCTTTTCTTCTGCCCTTTTTTTGCACCTTTAGAAGTCTTTTATTCATTTCTGCACTAGGATTATTGGAGTAATTTCCACCTTATTATTTTTGCACGGAGAGTTTTCTTTGAGGGTTCATTAGTAATATAGTTTAGACTTTGGGGGGTGAAGCTGCCGTTAATTTTGTTTTTGTTTGCTAATGGGAAAATCATAATTGGAAATTCTAACAAGATGTGTAGATGTGCCTATTAAAGAAGCAGTTGGGGCTTATTACAGTGATAGTGAAGGAACTGAATGACAGCTAAGGTTTCCTAACAACTTAATATAGAAATCATGCCTTTATAGTAACAGTAATAAAAATTTTTAAGTGTGCTGAATCTATTATTTTAGGTTCTTAGGTTAGTCCCATCTGTTCTTGTCCCGTCTCTTTGAGCATACACCTGCGCTTCTCCCTCCTCCCCCAGAAAAAAAAAAACGCATTATCAACATGCAGTGGTAGCGGTAAAAGAATTTTATGAGGATGGTCATGGCATAGAGTCTTTTAAAAATATTTATCCAGGGTCCATATCCTTATTTCTATAACTACTGAATGTATAAAGCTCCCATGTGTGAAGCTGGCTGTGGGGGTTTTTGCTTGCAATCCTGGCACTCAGGTGGCTGAAACAGGTGAGTCATGACTCCAACCCAAGCTGCCGCAGTAGGGACCTGTTACTAACAACAGAAGCTGGCCATGCTTCTGATTAGATGGAGTGTGGAATAAGCTTAAAAGCAAGACCTCGAGATTCTGTCTATGTTATTTAACACCAGTTCCTTTGGAGAAAGTATTGAGGAAAAAAATGGTTTTTTTTGGTTTAAGCATATGAATGTTTCTGGCTGCATGTATGTATGTATGTATGTATGTATGTATACCAAGTGCGTGATGGGTATTCATGGGAGTTTGAAAAGGGCTTTGGATCTACTGGAACTGGGGTTACAGGCAGTAGTGAGCCATGTGGGTGCTGGGAATTGAATTCAGGGCCTCTTGCAAGTTCAGCAATTGCTCTTAACCACTGAGCCACCTCTCCAGCTCCTATTTATTTGTTTTAAGAGAGGTATTTCAATAATTTAGGTGTCTATTGCTGCTGTATCTGAGTTAAAATTCTTGTAATTATGACCTGACTGGTATCTCTGCAATAAAAAGTAATAGGCTGGTGTTTGTTCAATGCAGGATATATGTTCACGAGTATAGAAAGTCCCAGAATGCCTGGTCTGGACATGGCTATAGATTATACTGGCACACTACTAAAATTCCCTAATACTAACATAAATGCTTAAATGAGACAGTGGCAAGCTCTTAATGTCTGAACTGACAGGGTCTACACCAAGCATGGGAGTCCAGAATCATTGCCTAGCCCTGCTCCTTCCCTGCGTCTTTTTCTGCGGTTCAGCTTGAACGGCCTAATGAAAGTGTCTCATGGAGTGTTCACAGGGGAAAGATTTGTTATTTTTCCACTCACTTCTGGGAATAAGTCTGTTTTTTACTAATTTGCTCAAGAAAAGTACCTTGATATTCCATTCCTCTGATGTTAGCAGGGAAAACTTTTAGTTGACTACTATAACTGTATTACATCTAAGTCGTAGGTGCTGTCCATAGCCAGAACAGTAGTATAACCTGATGGATGAGGTTTCGCTGCCAGCTGAGCAGGCAACGGGTCTTTCCTATGCTTACCTATTACCCACTGTGTGGTCGTCCTCTCCCTCATCTTCTACAGTTAAGTATATAAAGAATTGCCTTAATCATGCTGATAATCCAGGCAAAAATAGATAATATTTCTTACTTGTATTAATGCCAGTTCCTTTTCATATATATGACATTATATATATAAATACATAAGTGAAATTATATATATATATATGTATATATAAAATATATAAAATCCATTGTGCTGGTAATGCTTGGCTAGCTCTCAAAGCTTCACCTCGTTATATATTTTGTAAAAGAAAAACGGAACTACTTAAACACACCATTTTCCCTGGTCTATTCCTTACTAACAAAGATATTAGGGTTTTTTTTTTCCTTTAAAAATATGTCAATTAGTATGAGCTAGAGACATTAAGATACCTCCAAGGCTATATTTTCTTGCAAATCTAATGTGAAACATGCCCTATTATTTAACACTTAAAGGCTTGTTAAAATTTAATTGCAGGACTGAAGAAAAACGATGCCTTGAAGTAACATGGGCTTCCGCACAGTGAGGTGTCACTGGTACAAGGAAAGTCCTCCACAAAGGTGAACTAGTAACACGCAGAAATGACTTGTGGACTTGGCGGTAATACCCATTTGCCACTTAATTCTACTTGGTGGCTTAGATGTTTGCTCCTACTAAGTGCTTTGACCATTTCTGTGAAGCAGATATATTTTCCACAGTCTGGAAAGAGTGTGGCTGTGGAAGCAGCCTTCTCCTAAGAAAAAGATTATGCAGTTTCGGATTCAAGAAAAGCTCCATGGAGTTGTCTTTATCCTGTTCATAAAAGTAGAAAGCAATATATAATTCTAGGCCATAAAATATGTAGGACCCAGTTAATGGGCTCTTATCTTTACAGTTCATTACCAAGGTCTCCACAGCAATGGTTTAAAACACTTGACATGATGTCAACTGTGTCATATAGCTTTCAGTTTTTCTTCCTTTCATCTGCAGATGAAGGGGTGTTTTCACTTTGAATCCATGAGCATATAAATTAAGTCTAAAGAAAAGCCAAATATGTTCTTTGGCTTCACATCTTAGATTTGGATGAATAAATGCATATTAAAGAAAATCTGAATTTTCCCTGTATTCTTGCCTCAGAATCATCTGAATAACACATTATTTTCCTTTAGTATTTATGTGAGACAAATAAATTACAATTCCCATTCTGCATGAGGCAAAAAGGCTCAGAAAGACAAAAGCTTTGCCTAAAGCCTCCAACAGCAAATGTCTTGGGGAAGGTAATGTGGACCTTCCACCCACATCTGCATAACTGAGACTTCCTGCTTCTCACTCTGTGGTGCAGGAAACACAGAAGCCACCCTTTCATAGTTTAGAGACAGAGAAGAGTTGGTTTGGGCAAGAGACACCCTACGCAGTATATGATGTTACTCAGTGAACAATTAAAATCTGAAGGGACAGACAATCCATTGACAGTAGATAGTGTGTCCCACTCCAACTACCTACAAAGCATCCTTGACCCCTGCTCTTCAGAGATAAGCATGACAAACAGCTACAATTTCTACATGCTATAATTTCTGATTCTGGATCAGCACCTGGGTCGAAATGACTGTCAGTCAATAAATAAAATCTAAGCTATCTTTGTCACTATTGTTTTTAATTTGGTATGATAGGATTTGCGTGTGTGTGCTGATTTGCCTCATTAGTCAATTTACAAGGGTTGTTGATGGTAACGGCACCTTTCTTCACCACAAGGGAGATCTGAAGAGGCCACCTTCGTGTCTGGCACCTTTCTCACACTTTCTCACTTTAGAGCAAGACCTGATGGCTGTTAGTAAACAAGAGCTTGAAACCACCACTCCCTGCGTAGGGGAATGCAATGGAGTTTTCTTAAACACAGAGTAAATCCCTAAGGCCGATTCCCAAGTTTTGAGCTGAATCAACATAGACAAGTTATATAAATTTTATGTTTCAGCAAAACCAATGACCGTTAGACTCTTAGCATGTGTCAGAATCAGTTGTGTGACTGTAGAATGTGGCTGATGGATGCTATACACCTTCCCATGCCTCATTCAGCCCATTTCTATTGGGCATATACTCTGTGCCTAGCACAGACATTAAACTCAAAGCCATGAACATTTTCTGCAATATGTTACTATTCAATGTTTCACACTTGCGTAATAGCTTTGGGTTGAGTAAGTAAATCAAACTCTAACCCAGCCCACCCATCGAATAAAGCCTATGCCTATGTCTGCCCCAAAAAGCTTTTACTGGGATATGAGTTATAACAAGTATTGTCTGTGCCTTGAGAATTCTTCCAGAAGAAACTGTTGGCAATGCTGAGCCACCCAGTAGCAGTCTCTCCCTGCAGGACAGCTGCCTGTTTCGGTACCTGGTACGGAGCAGGTTAGTTCAGGGATGCTACTATGCACTAGACGCCCTGCAAATCTAACTTAACAGAATGGCTTTCAAGGGCAAATAATTGCCCTCAGCATAAAGAAAGCTGGCCATTAGGAGTTGGTCCCATGCAAATGTCCATCTGAAGAGGTGTAAAATGACAAAATGACATTAAATGTACCAATAATAATGATCAACCCTGGTGATTCTTCTCTCAGAATCAGACCAGTGCAGAAGTCATGGGCAATGATTGAGGGCCCACTCTTTACTCTGATTCTTCTTCACTCGGAGTGAAGATGAACTATAACAATTTAGCATGGGACAGAGGATCCTTGTAATATGTACAGCCTTGAATGGATCCTAAATATGTTTCCAATACACCTTTAAAGACATATGAAAGTGGTCTGATAATGCATATTTTCCTTTCCCAAGTTAATGCTAAGCACTGATCTTTCTTGAATGGTCTGTCAAAAGAAGTGGAAACTCAGCCACTAGATAGAATGGCTTTTAAAGGCCCTTGGGAATCAAACTGTTGTTCTGTTCGCTGGACGCAGCTCCTGCTTTGGTTGAGTAACCTCTCCTGCTACAATATTTCATGACTTTACTGCTGAATTACTTAAAATATAAAAAAGGAAATATGTCACGGAGGTTAAAATTTGTTATTACTACTGCCTACAAAAACCAAATTCTTAATTACTTTTCTGAGGTAGGACATTGAGAAAATTCAATATATTAATAAAAATTAATTGTGAATATTTGGAATTTTGACTCAAGAAAGTAATTAAGAATTAGTAAAGTTCTACTGAAAACTAATATGCTTATGCCAATTGATACTGAAAGTAAGATGGGAAGTCTCAGGAGCTCAGCAACAATTCTAATAACAAACTCATTTCTATTTTATGAAGTATTTAGCTTTCTAGCTTGCAAACGTGAAATCATCAACACAGATCGTAGCTAATTCTGAGATGGAAATGAATGGAAACTATTTTCTTCTATTATTATGACTAATATGAAATATTTCACAAGAGAAGCAAATATTAGTTCAAATAATCATATTCATTGAGAACAAGGAGAATTTCTACATAATTCAATTTCCTTCCTATTATTCTCTCACCGGAATGATTTTAAATGAATTGCCTTGTTATTTGAGTCCAGAATTTCCTTTACATATTATTTTTAAAACTACAAACTTAAGGATTAGGGGCTTTAAACATTCAGAAAATATTCAGTGTGTACTAACAACACAAGATACAAACCAAAGACACTTTGAAGATGCAAATAATTGCTTCCACATGGATAGGAAAGTACTGGACTTCAGTGGCAAAGCAAAATACATGATGCACTTGTGACTTAGAAGCATGCAAACTGGATGGAAGTGCAGAATCTTCATGCCTTTGTCCACATTCAAGGTCAAACTCATTCTGGGGTTTGTGTGGCACAATTACAAGGTTACGGGTGAAGCCGAACCTGGAAGTGTTTGTGAAGAAGAACATGAAGATAAAGAACTAGGTTGTTAGTAAGACAGGTGCAAAGAATCAGGAAACTCATCCAACTGCACACACCAACAGCAGTCTGAGAAGTCGCCTAGTGGTCTCTAAGTACAGCACAACATGCAGGTAGGTCAGTGGGTTTTCTTCCAGGCTGCAGTCAAGGCAGCAGCCACAGCCACAGCCACAGCCGCCACCTCTGGGGACTAAGGAGAAATGCAGATTCCCAAGATGGATCTATGCTGTTGGAAATGGTAGAGTTGGGCTGTGCTGTGAACAAGACTTCTAGGAAATATTTCTAGAATTTGAGAGCCACTGGTTAAAGTGATGAAACCCATGAAGAACACAGAGCAGGGGAGAGGTATCATTAAGAAGACTGGCGTTTAAGTGAGAAGGTAGGATATTTACAAGTGCAGGTTTTGAGATCACAAAACAGGGAGAGAGGAGAACTTGCTCAAGGTAAGATAGCTTCCCCCAGCAAAGCACAAAGGCCAGGGCACTCTTGTCCATCTAGAATACAGGAACAGCAGCCCAGCCTGCAAGTGGGAGTAGGCTTGGGGGCTTTCTCAGGGGTTTTGACTACAATGCGGGACTCCTCTAGACTTTTTTCTGGAAACCTCCTGGTATATATTTTATCCACTAAAGGAAAGTGACTTCAAGATGTAACACATACTGATCCAGTAGATGAACACTCCTAAATCTATTCACAAACCTTATCATCAGCTTTATATAGGACAGCTACGCACTTCTTTAAACAACACTGAGAAGAAACCGTTCATTGCTGAGCATAAAGGGATTTTTTTAAAAGTCATAGAAATTAACACCTCAGCTTATTTTCCTAACTTGGGAACATTTGTGTTTGTTCTTTACTCCCAAGCCATAAAGTAATGTATCACAAGATATGAGCATAGAGACTTTGCCAAGGCAGGGACTCTCTGTGGACTTGCTGCTTGCATCTGATAGCAATAGAGTCTACAGCTGGTATCTTTTTTTTTAAATACCTAGGAACTATAAACATGTAGAAATATATCCAAAAATATTCAGATGTATAACTCTGAGCAATCGTTTCCCAATTATTACAATGAAAATGAATCCCAGGATACTTTATCATCTTTCCCTCTTAGCTTTATGAGAAGTTAAATGTTACTTCTAGATGTAGTTGACTATTTCCAAAGCCCAACTCCCTCAGAAGCAGAAGTACAGAATTCTTTGGCATTTTTTTTTTCATTTCAGTTATGTGTTAAACTACCCAGCTTTGCTTTGTACCTCTTCAAGTGCACTTGCTCATCGCGTGTGCAGAGGGTAAAGAAACACAAATTCCAGCTAGTGGCCCATTGAAATCAGTTGGAATTTTAACCAGCCAAAACAGTCCCACTCAACTGAGTGCCTCTTACAAGAATAGATACATGTGATTTTAAAGGAAACTAAATGGAAAGCAAATATGAATGGCAAAGCCATATTATCTCAATTTTTAGAATATTGATTTCCTTGCTATAGAAATTAGTATTGTAAAATAACCAAGTACGAATCCAAAAGGGCAAGGATTTATTTAAGACACAATTTTTAATTTGATTTTTTTTAATGCATCCTAGGATTTATCAGCAGTTCTGATGCCCTGCTCCTTATAACTCGACTGTCAAGTGTCATGGTGGCTACAACCTTGTTGTTTAAAAGCATGACTCAAGATAACAGAAAAGGAAATGGGAAAGAGTAGAATGAAGCATAAACTTTGAAAAACTAGATCTCCTAATTACGTTGTATTTTAATTACATTTAAATATACATATACAGTTTGTGAGAGCATTTGCCAGTATATTAAACCATCGCAACAGATTGCCTGGCGCAGCTCTCAGAGATGCCTCTGCTTTTCTTTAAAAAGCTATAGCATGGAATTTGTTAGTAGGAAAAAAATAGATATTACATTATCAAATATAAAAAGTTAAACTGCACCTTCTTTCTCAAAGCTAAAAAATGTTGATTAAATGCTACTCATAGTTGATAAAAGTAGTAAGGAATCCGTCAAAGGTATTAAGATCTATTCAGCTTTCATAACTATAAACAGCTAAGAATGCAAACAAGAGTAGGAACATAAAATTAAATAATAAAGTTGTACTGTTAAGGAAAAAAGTTTCATTTGAGTTGGAAAAGTGGGGATTAAAAACTCTCTGTCAACCCCTCTAAAAATTGGAAAATCTGTTTTATGAAACACACTCAAAAGTATAAAATGCAATGCAAGTAGCCCAATGAGACAATAACAAACACTTGTCTAGAAAGCAAGAGTTCTCTAAAGAGGTCCTATACATTCATTCTGAAATAAATGACAAGACAAAGAAAGCAAGACTTCAAAAGTATTCTTGAAGTGAGAGTGTTGGAATCTCTCCAGCTGAGACCAGAACAGAATTCATGCCACTGCCAGGACAAATGTCAGGCCCCTTTGCTCATGTTTGGGGGGAAAAAAAGTAATTTAAGAAAGAAATCACACACACACACACACCACACTCAACTACTACTATAGTCCTCAAGAATTTTTCAGTCAGTGTTATGAGCATAGCCAGTCCGAATGAAACGTTCCAACCAAAGTCTGTCCCAATATCGTTCAACTCTACATAGAGAAGCACTCAAACATAGGGACAGCATCGGTGACAGTGGCATCAAGAACGTTTCTTTTATACACGCAGCTAGCTTTCCTCGAAAAATTTCTGTAGAGGAATGCATTCCATTCTGCCATGATACCCTGTTCCGTGAAGAAACATAACCCAAGAAAGCTTTTAGTAGATATTTTCTGCTCCAAATTACAGGTAATCATATTGATTCACTTAAGAAATGGCTTTGACCTATTATTACCCATCTTTCATATATACACCTATTATCCATGTAGCAAGCCCAAGGAAAACATTCATATCACATTAAACAATTGAATAACGTTAAGAGGTGACGGACTCTACTAAAATTAACCATTCTCTTCTGCTCTCACATATTTCCTATGATTTTAACGTCCTTGTAATAACATAATAATGCTTGACATATAAAGCAAATGGGGTTATTTTAACATAAATTTTGTGATTTTTTTTGCCAATTAGTATATTCAAAACTGCTCATTATCAAGGCTGGCAAAAAGCTGCCTTCAACCCATTGGTGTTTATGATGAAACTGTAATCAAACGTGCTGATGCTCATCCCGGTGCATTCCCAAGATTCTTAGAACACACGGGACTGGAGCAGATCTCCATCTACCCTGGGGAGCAAAACAGCCTGGTTTTGATTCAAGGTGAGATCTTCCTTTTGCTTGGAGTCTTCTGGGTCCATCTGTACAGTTGCTTAGAACTTGGCCATCTTCCCACAGCTGCAGTATTCATTTAAAACCAGAGTGGCATTCTCAAATACATAAAAAGGCAATGTACCTCAACTTTTATTTACACCTGGACTAGACATAAAAAGTATGCTCATGCCTATGCACAGAAGTGTGTCTACACATTCATATTTTTAAATTATGCGGTATAGAGTTTGAGAGCATTGATGTTCTGGGTGACATTTATCACTTCTTCTAGTCCAGGAGATATTTTAGAATCTGAAATGAACTTTTTAAGATGAGTCTAATCTAACCTAAGAACATACAGCAAAGTGAATTAAATAGTTATTAAGGAATTAGCAATTCAGCAGTGAAGTGTTGAAGTCTCAACCCACACAAAGGAGAATCTGTGCAGCTATAACGTGAAGTTAGCATTTATATATATATATATATATATATTATATGTATGTGTATATATATATACACACACACACACACACACACAAGATTGGGAAAGAACTGAAGATTTGGGAAGATGGCACAAAACAGGAACTTCAAATACATAAATGATGTTTTTATTCCCTCTTGATCTCTTCATCATCTGCAGGCAGTAGGAGAAAAACAAGCAGAGCTGCATGCCTCTGCAAATACAGGTGTGCAGTCCTGACGTGGCCCTGGCAGCTTTTCAAAAAATGTCCAGTCCAGGTTTACAGCAAAAAAAAATTATAAATAATTTAAACCCCAAAGCTGGTTTCACTCTATCAGCTCAGTTAGAAATAACTACCAAAATAAGATAGACAGGGCTTTACCTGGGAAGACACAACATCCTTTAAACACTGGGGACCCGAGCTCTGAACTGTGTTCCTTACGCAACTAAACTAACGTAATTACCTCCAAGACGAACAGGCAACATCCTAAAGGAGAGACTCCATCTCACTAACCAAATTCAAGAAGCTATCACCAATTGCACTTTACAAATTCTGTGTCATTGGGTATATCTAAAATTCAATTTGCCACTGTTTTTTTCCTTACAAATTCCTGACTAGCTAGTTACAAGAAATTACTTGTTAGGCCAACTGTTTTCTGGAAAGAAGCATTTGGTAAGTGTCATGAACTCTAAACTGCTAGTATATAAGCTCTATTTCATAATACTTGCTTCTAATACGGAAATTCAATTCTAGTTTCTAAGACCAGTACACGAGAAAACCAAGGAGACTGTCTAAATACCCTAGTGGTTAATGCTAATTCTGAGTCAAGGCGAAGAAGAATGTCATGGATGGTGTTTGAAGAGTTCCACAGGCTTTGCCTTCATAATTAATAAGCTGACACAGCATACTAAACACTTATCAACACAATCAATGGGGACTGCTTCCTTCTTGGGAAAATAGAAAAAAACCGTTCATGGAGTTTTCCTGCAGAATTGCCTGTAATACACAGCATGTCACCAATACCATGGTTCTTTTGGAGAATTTCATCCCCAGCAGTTTCATCTGGGTAACATTTAACAATTTCACTATTTTAACATTTCGAAATGCCAGAAAGAACACACTGATCCTGCAGCTAGGTTTATTAGACAAGAGCAGTCTCCCAGGCAAGGCAGAAAGGAACACAGTCCGCTGGGAGATGGGTAACAGAAAAAAAAAAAAAAAAACACTAGACAGCAAACAAAGCCGAGCCCTGCTCCACGGTGAGGTCTCATTTCACCAGAATTACAAACTTTGCACACCCGCACACACACACACAATTAAGTAACATCACCTATGGCTTAATCAAGGTTCTAGTAACAACATCCCTTTCGATACACAGCCACTGATGTCATTAAAACTGGGGGGCAGAAATATGAGGTTTGTCTTCTTAACAAGGAGCATTACAAGCACAGTGATTTGGAAAGGTCAGAAGTGAGCATTCCCACCATGTGGTATTATCACACCCTCATGTAGGATCAGGAACACAATGAAATCCCCCCACCCCATTAGACATCTGATACATACATACCTCAGCCACAGTGTTCCTTGCGTGGAATGGGAGACATCTTTTGAAGCAATAAAAAAGATTGTTCACAGTAAGTTCTCCTAATGACCTCAGATGACTAGTTTTTAAAAACCACATCAACATCAAGCCTCCTTCCTTGCTACAGGAAGTACTAGCGTGCCTACAAACAACTGCCTGCAGTAGTGCTACTTAGCATTCTGGAGGTGCACGGATTGTGTTCCTGGGTGGATGCAATCAGAAAATTATTCTCCCGGTTAAGAAACTATTCACGGCCTTTCATTTTGATAAAATTGCTCATAACTGAGTTAGAGAAGGGAGGGGTATGGAGGGAAATGGGAGGCAGAGAAAAATCAATCAGTAGATCTATCTCCCTTTCAAATTGCCAAAAGCTGGGGTTGAAAAGCAACACTTTAAGCCACACAGTCCTGCAGGAACCTCAAAGGCTGGCTGCTCCTATTTTCTCAATTTTCTGCCAAACGGGATTTAGGAGTGAACCCACAGATAATCAGTGCCCACTGAGTTTCCTCTAAGCGTGTGCATTGCCCCCATTGTTCAAAGGAATTAACTTGGTAATAAAAGGAGAAGTTAGGGAACCCAGAGAGGTATCTTTCAACATCTTTAAAACCAGTAAATCTGCTCTAATCTGTTATTGGATTAAATGCCCAAGGAGGCTTAATAAACCAAGAGGTAAACAAAGGCTAACAGCTCCTATCTGGAAGAAAATTAAAAAGATGGGAAACAGAATGCTTCATAAACAGGTTGCTAAATTTTTCTCATCTCTTTCAAGCCTTTGAGAGATGAACCATGTACTACAATTAAAAACATGCATGTTGCTTTAAACTTTGAAATGACCAGTTTTTGACATCTATCCCACAAACATTTGCATTCAGGAGATGCTCCCATTTATGACTTGTAAGCCTTACCAAGAAATATCCTAAATGAAGCATCAACTTTGTTCACCTGGTGACAGCTCTTAGTTGCATGGTATTATAACGTTCAATTACTATGCATATTAGTTTTTCCTTAAAGAGAAATGGCTATTGTAGCTATCGTTCTCTATCGGAAGTTCATTATTTGACATAGATTTTTTTTACACGCCATTTAATATCTTGGTCGAGTCGTTTACCAGATTTTGGTGCAGAGACATGTATTTCTCTGGAAGACTTAGTTTCTGATATGGTTAAAAGACATCACGCATCAACTCAAGCACCTGTTTTTTCAAGCATACACAATTACACATTTTCTACAAACAGACATCAGTGTCTACAGAGCTAGATGCACGTTCCATATTTTGTAAATGGTAGAAGCCTCCAGGAGTAGCTCAGACCACAGTTAACAAGCTGGGACTATACAGCTAAGTAAACACCACCGACGCACGATTTACTCTCCTGGAACAAGAACTCCACGTAGGACACCTGGGGACCACTGGCCAGTACCGAGGGGGGCGGGAGGCGGAAAAGCTATTCCCAAACGTCACTGTGCCAGGTCTTACCCTTCGCATCCCCTGGTCCACGGGCCAGAAGCTCCCTCGGCACCTGTCGCCCAGCCAAGGGGCTGGCTCTCCGCTACAAGGAAATCTGCCCCCAGACTCTTACGAGAGCTCTGCAGACAGTCCAGGCTCCCGCCTGAGCCAGGGGAAGGCTCTGGCGCCAGGGGAGCCCGAAGGAGGAGGAGGTGGATAAGAAGTGGAGAAGGTAGAGGCAGAGAGCGAGCTGGGGAGGCGGCGCGGGGCGCGGTGGGGCGGGGTGGAGCGGGGCGTGCCTGCGGCGATCGGTCAGTAAGTCAGTCGGTCTGCGCGCCCCGCGTCCCCGGCTTCCAACACCCGTGCGCCACAGCCCCCAGGACTGTCGCCCCTGGGCTCTGGCAGGCCCGGTTCGTTCCCTGGCTCTCCCTGGCGTCCCGTTGACCGCGCTGGCCGGCGTGGGGCCGCCCGCCTGGGCCAGCCCAAGCGCCCGTCGCCGCGCCCTGCTCGCGGTCCCTGCCTCTCCCTCCGCTTGCGCGCTGTCTCTGGCTCGCTCTCGCTCCAGTCCCATTTATGAAGCGTGGTCCCATCACGTGTTAATGAGCCTTTGTCCTGCCCTGGCAGCGGCGGCAGCAGAGACTCCGCCAAGGGATCTGCGCGGGGAGGGACCGGCGCGCGGCGCCCGCGGCTCCAAACTTTGCTGCGCGGTCCCCGCCGCGGCGCTGGCCCGGGGGCCAGAGAGGGCCGGCCCTTGGCGCGTGGTGCCCACTGTGTCATCCTCATTCTCCGCCACCGCCGCGCCCCGGGGACCCCCGCGGCCTGACCCTGTTCTGCTCCCTGGCGCCCTCCCACCCTGAAGGGGCCAAAGGGGACGCGTGCCTCAATGCCCGCGACCTCGGGGCCGTTAATCACGCGCGCTGCTCAGTGCCAGCACCTCGCGGGAGGTCACACACCGGGCAGCCGGGACCCGGAGCCAAGGTAGCAGGCATGCCGTCCGGGTGCGGTCTCCGCCCGACCCTCCCCTGCGCGCCGCCGCCGCCCCCGCTCTCTGAGCTACCTGGCCGCCGCCACCAGTCCTCCGCCCTCGGGGCGCACGACGTCGCCCGGGCGCCTCCCGCGCTAACCCGCAAGACCACTCGGGCGCGCCCAGCCTCCGGCGGGGGCCGCACACGCTCGGCTCCGTGGGCGGCCGGCGCCCCCTCCCCAGCCCTGGCTCTCCCCGCACCTCCTGCTCGCGGGGAGACGCCGCCGCGGCGGGCGGGGGCTCTGCTGGGGCGGGCGCCTGGGGACCAGCGGTGCGCCCGGCCGCCGCCGCAGGAATTAGGGGACATGCTCGTTAATTGGTTCCACTATCCGCTGCCGTCTGCCTCCTGTGTGCACGGATCAAACCTTAATTGGTCTTTACATTTATCACGGCGAATTGCAACCCTATACACGAGCGTAGCCCGCGCTTCAGTCGAGAGGGCCATTCTCCGCCGGGTCCCCGGGGCCCAGCCGGTTGTGGCTGCGGCTGAATTGCGTTTTAGACCTCTTTCTCTCCTGAGATTTGGCTCCACTCGACCCCTTAAGGTTTCCACCTGATGGAGCCACATTCTGGTCCCCGCTGTGGGAACAACGTTCAGTTCCAGGCAGGCGAAGTAGCTGCTTGGCATTCATTTTAAGACGCCTTGTTCAGATTCGAGGACATCTAGCCCAAACAGCATCCTACAAGACGGTTTGTTTTTTTAAAAAATCAATAAATAAAACCAACTTTCCCTCACGTCCTATCCCTGCTCAGTGCCAAAAGCAGTCATAACGTGTATCTGGGCCCCTATTTTGAATCTGGTGACAGGGATGCCAGAGGGCGAGCCTCGGGAAGAAGGAACATTGAGGGAGAGGAAGCTGCAGAACCCGGGGAGGAGAGTCGGGCTCTGAGAAGGAAAGTCTGAAATCTCCATACCTACAGGGCTAGCTGAAGAAAGGCTTCTTGCAGAGCTTCAGCTGTCTGAATATCCCTGAGACCACTTTCCACTAGAGAGAGTGGTTTCCGTTTCCATGTCAGGAGATGGCCTTTCGAGATCCAGCCCACAGCTGAAGCAATCAGGTTGTAGGTAAATATAAACAAAGATCTGACGGACCGGTCCATAGGGGGAGAAATGATAGCGAGAGATGGTGGGTGGGTGTGGGATATCTGCTGAGTCCAAACCTATGGCCTGGTACAGGCTTTGCTTTGCTTCCTCCAATCAATCCATCTAGGGCATAAGGATCGCTCCTGAAGATTTCGAGAAGGAAGTTTCTGTCCTTTTCTTTCAGACGTTGTGAATGTTTTTATTTTGCCCCCACCTCAGATCTCTAGCAGAAGCAAACATTTCCAAAAAAGGGGGGGGCTTTCTTTGCACCTCCCTGCCTCTGGGTGTCTCACCACTACCTGCCAACACTAGTTCAAATGGAGGCCGGTAATTTAAAACGGGGATCAAGCAGTTCTTGCTCTCAGTGTGGTCAAGTTGGAGAGCTGGGCTCCTCGATGGTTTCAGAAAGCATGCTTTCTTGTGGGTGTCGGTGCTATTTATGCACTTGGGTGGCTCAGCACCGTTGTTCGGCGTCATCCAGGTACCCAACAGAGGCATACCCTGGCAGGATATAGAAGACTTTTTTCCCAATATTGAGTCACCTCCTTGCTGGTCAGTATCAAATCGGGAGGAAGAAGTCACAACCTGTGGGAGGAAGGTACTCTATGGAGTCTTCTGTCAAGAGGAGCTTTGTTTCCTCCTAAGACAGAGCATTCTAATTCCTAACGAGGACGCTGATGCTTATCCATGCCTCAGAATCATCCCAAAGCTCTCTGATTAGTGGTGTACTTTTTCACTGAATCCTACGAAACATGAGCATAAATAAATAAATAAGAATCTATGATTTGGATGGCTAAGAGTTAGCTTGTTAATTGACTAGCTGAAGCGATCCACAGACTCACACTATCAGTATTAATCTAATCAGTGAGAGATTCTTGCAGCTATTACTGTTCCGCTAGTTATTTTGTTGTTCAGAACGGGGACCTGGAGTCTGGCAGCTGGAAAATCACTGCCGACTTTATTTAGGGTTCAAAGATAACGCTCAATAACGGAGTCAAACTTGGACTTGTGCCCTGGTGTTTTATCACCACAAAGGAGAATTATGTCGTTTGGAAAGTGCCCTTCTTGTTGGTATGCATGTATGTTGTTTAAGTTCTGTCTGTCCCAAGCTCACCAGTCAAGCAACCAGCTGCTGTAACTTTCCTCCTGAGGTGGGGAGCTAGAAGAGAGGTGGGCAGCTGGCAGTGAGAAGGCCAGGCATCCTCTGACACCTTGGCCTTCACTTTGCAAAGATGGCTTTATTTGGGAGGGGATGATTTACATCCCACATGTGGCTCAGTGCATCCTGTCCTCCCAGAGGAGACAGCAGGGCTGGCACAGGCAAGCTGTCAGGCATCTATGCTGAGGACACGTGCAAACACGACACAGAATGTGAATGATTTGTGATCACTACAGACCAAGGGTAAATCAGAATCCACATCCTTCTGAGGACAGACCTGGCAGCTCCTTAGCCAGGCCTCCCTAGTTCCTTCAGGCTTTCTGCCTCTTCAGATGCTCATTCTTTTGAAATTGTAACAGGGCTATGATGAGCCAATTTGCTGCTGTTCTATGTAATTTGGGTTATTCATTCAGTGGGATGTAGAAGATAAGAACACAGTTAAAGTGGCATCTTTCAACTTCAAAGAAAGATATAAATCTTAGACAGTCGATATGTTCCTAGTTACAGGAGAGACAGAGCATTAAAGAAGCAATGGCTTCTCTGTGAGATGGCCGTTAATCCCAAAGAGGCAGCACAACAAGGTTTCCTATTTACCTTGTCCTGGCTCATCAGACCCTCCCACTCCCAGAGTGATAGACAGTGGTTCCCTTATTTGGAAACAAAGCAAAAACACCACTCTCTTTTAGAATTTGTGTGAAGCGTGCTCTAACAGAACAAACAAGCAAATAGCATAAAAATATAGCAGTGAGAAACCAGGTGAATACAGCTTTTGTTCCCCTTGATGAAACTCATACAATCACTGGAGCTCTATAATTTAAAAGGCTAAAAACATACGTCTAAATATTTCATTATTTTTAAAAATGTGATGAGCGTGTCTAAATATTTCATTATTTAAAAAAAATGGGATAAGCTGCAGTATAATAATGTCAGAACAGCAAAAAATACAAAGCCAGTAATAAAGACAGGAACTTCTTAGTCATCTGCAACCCTCCTTGCATAGCTAGTCTTTCTGGCTGTCTTAGTTATTTTTCTATTGCTATGATAAGATACTATGACCAAGGCAACTTTGTTAAGAAGAAAGAGTTTATTTGGACCTACAGAGTCATGACAGTCATGGCAGGAACTATGGCATCAGGCAACCAGGCATAGCACTGAGCAGTAGCTGAGAGCTTGCATCTTGAAACACAACCATGAGACAAAAGGGGAGACAGTGGGACTGGTTTGAGCTTTTGAAATCTCTAAGCCAGCCGCCAGTGGCACACCTCCTCCAATATAGCCATACCTCCTTCCAAATCCTTCCCAAATAGTTCCACCAGATGGGGACCAAATAGTCAAACATAGGAACCTGTGGAGGTTGTTCTCATTCAAACCACAAGTGTTCTTTATGGTTTCTTTATTTTGTTTTGTTTTGTTTTACAACTTAGAAACTTAGAAAAGAAAAGGAAATGATTACCCTTCTTGAGCAAAAGAGAACGAATGCAATATTGGATCTAAACTCCCCACCTGGCGCCTGGAACTTGGATGCTTGGTAAATAATAGTAACTTAAACTTCTCCAGCAGCTTATGCTGTGTTCTGCTGCAATGGTGTCAAGTATGTAGAGAGGATCACAACAGCATGGCTGAAGGCTTTATATTCGCAAACCAGAAGGTGAAAAGGTGCAGATGAACAAAGCATTTTCTTACAGTGGTGACTTGGGCACAGCTGTGACCCCATTGTCTCAACCCTCTTCTGAAGAGACTATGCTTTGCACTGTGATCTGGGGGTGCTAACACCTAGAGAAACCCCTAATACCTGTACTTCATGAGACTGTCCTTGAAATGAGACTGCCAGCAAATTTGAGAATTGGTAAAAGCCAATGGAGTGTGTGGTGTGGGTATTTGTAACTGCGTGAAGATGTATTGCCGTGATTCTTGTAATAAAAGCTTAACAGCCAATAGCTAGGCAGGAGGTAGAGGTGGTACTTCCAGGAAAAGAAGGAAAGAGGAGGAGGAATCTAGGTGCACACCACACAGGCTAGCCAGACATAGGGAGGAAGCAGAAGGTGCAAGATGGAAGAGCAGTAATGTCATGTGATAAAATGTAGATTAAATATAAATGGATTGATTTAAGTTACAAGAACTAGTTAGGAACAAGACTAAGATATAGGCTGAGATTTCATAAATAATGTGAATTCTCCATGCCATTATTTGGGAGCTGAATGGCAGGAGAAAAACTTGTTACATATGACACTCAGACTCAGGGCATGTATTTCCACATAAGGCCTGAGAACCCTTTTAAAAAAGTGGGCACAGCTTCCTAAGTAACCCAGTGCTTGCAGCTCACAGAGGTGTAGCTACTATACAGTGAGCACTTGGACAGCTGGTGCTAGATAGAAACAGCATGGGCTCAGCAAATTTACATAGCTGGGGCAAGTAAATGCTGTTCCGGGCTAGAGCAGTTAGAGAAGGCTGAAGGTACATAGTAAAGTGGTCCAGACCTAGAAAACCTTGAAATAGATACAGTAAAAGATGGGTGTAGACAGTCATAGAAAAATAAATAGTTTAAAGATAATAAGGTCTTTAAACAAATAAAATAATGCAATAAGAATATATATTGCACACTGTAATAATGAAAAATATTATGTAAATGTAAAAATGAGAAATACACAGGGGTCTAGATCCTGTATGGTACATTGCTGACTTTCAATTTTTTTAAATGCTAATATACAAAAAGCACTATAGTTGCTGACAGACATTGGATTATGGAAACTGCTAAATTAAACCAATCTATATATTTTTAAGGATGTTTTAACCTCAAAATGGAAGTTATAAAGTATGTTGTGTTGGGGGCAGAGGTTATGCTTTTTTGTTTCCATAGGAAACAAAAGATAATGGTTTCCTTCAAAATTAATGAAGATCAGATTTTATTGGGGGATACCTCCTGAAAATCTTGGCTACAGACATAAAAAAGAAACCAAGAAAGACTACAGGACAGGTGACACTGTTCAAAAAAGAACGGTGGGCATGAAAAAAACCTCCATATAGAGTTTGCTTTGTTGTAGCAAAGATAGCCACTAGGCAAGAAACTACCCTGGAATCTACTGATTGATTTGTCCCTGGTTCTTTTTTACTGAAAACTCATAAACTTTTAAAGGTAGCATATATGTGTGTGTGTGTATATATATATATATATATATATATATATATATATTATCTGCATTAACACAAGCATGGAATGTGCAGTGTGCACAAGTCAGCTAAAGATTTTTTGTTCTATGTTTGAGCAATTAAAAGGCATTTGTCAAATTTATAAATCCATTGGGACTGTATAATCCAAGTATAATATAAATCTGCATCCATCTGAAAGGATGACATGAAGTAATAAGTCATGAGGACTCTATAGCCAACAAGATTTATTATGTCTCATTCAGTGTCAGAGCTGTTCCCATGGTAAAGGGATCAGTATATTCATCACCTGTCCCAGAGTCCTTGGCTTTTTCTTCCTCTATGTAGCCAAGATCCCCAGGCGGTCTCCCCAACCAATCTGATCTTCATTAATTTTGAAGAGAACTATACCTTTTTGTTTCCTGTGGAAACAAATGCATAACCTCTCCCCCAACACAACACATTTCTCAACTTCCATTTTGATGCCAAGACATTTCTAAAGTATATAGGAGATTTAAGTCAACAGTCCCTTTTATAATCCAGTGTCTTTTAGCAGCTTCTGGTTGCTCATCAGCATTCAAAGAATTCAAAGTCAACAAAACACCATACAGAATCCAGATGTCCCACATGGCATATATAGATATAGATAGATATAGATATAGACATAGATATAATCTTTAAAGACTTCAGTTTTAAAATAGTTATTTTTTTCTATGACTGTACCCATTTTCTTTAGCATCTAAGCACATTTTTAAACATATTGTGCCATTTTATAGGTTTTCTGTGCCTGGACCTGGCTTTACTAAGTGCCTGCAGCATCAGCCTTCTCTGACCATGAGTCAAATCTTAAATTGACATGTCAGCTGCCACATGGCTCAGCTTAGCACATGGCACTGGTGGCTGACTCCAGCCCGCAGGCAGCAGCCAGTAGCCATGCCTCTGTATGCCAATCACTGGCCCACCTGAGCGACTGTAGGCCTCAGAAGCCATGTCTGCTCCAGAACTTTCTTAGCTTTCTCAGGCCCTGTGTTGGATATTCAAGCCTCTACATTGGGTACCATATGTAGCAAGTCTTTGTCTCTCCGCCAACCAGTTCCCAAATAGTGACACAGAGACTCTTATTAATTATGGAAGCATGGCCTGTAGCTTTGGCTTGTCTCAACTAGCTCTTATAACTTATTTCAATCCATAATTTTTTACCTATGTTCTGCCACGTGGAACATCCATCTTAGACCTCCTGTTTCCTCTCCATGTCTGACTGGCAACTCAGCCTTTATTTTTCCCATACTTTTCTCTGTCCCCAGAGATCCTGCCTGACCTCTTCCTGCCTAGCTGTTGGCCATTCTGCTTTTTATTAAACCAATCACAGCAATCTATTTCACACTGTACAAATATCCTACATCTTCATGTCATTATTTGGGAGCTAGCTAATCAAACAGAAAAAAACTCATTCTGGAATGCGAGATATGTGATTAATCTGTGGGCACATTACTTAGTCATTAAAGAAAACAGGCACAGCTCAGATATCGAAGAACTAGATAGGATATATGAAATGGCTTTCTACCTTCTTGTTTAAAGAATGATAGATTTATATGGAGGTGGGTGAGATTCACAGTCTGCATACAGAGCCGATCATAGCCTTCTGCTCTGTGTTCTTGCTTAGCATGTCTAGACCTCTCTTTTTTTAGGAGGAAGCGCTAACACTAATCTGTCCTACTATTCCTATAGCCATTGGGAACGTCAAATAATATAATAAGCCGGGAATCATTGGAAAAGAATTCTAGAAAAATTCTTAACTGTCAACTGATTTCTCCTTGGATCAAATCACTTAGGTCATTTTCATTATTGTGCTTACTTTAAGAAAGAACAATAAATAAATTGGGACTCTTAGACCAGTGATGGCATCACGTTGACTTTTATTGAGAGATGAGCCTGCAATGTGTGAATTACCAAGCTGGTGATTCTTCAGCAACAATATGGGCTCTGTGTATAAAAGATGGTTAAATGGACAAAAAGGAGTATCAATTTATGTTCCAAAGGTATCACTCTTCAAGATGAGAAAACGCAGCTTCTGTGTCAGTGCTAATGTCTCTCAAAATCTGTATCTTAAGGCCTAACCCCCAAGGTTATGATTATAAAGTAAGAACTTTTAAGGAGGCAGTCACGGTAGCTCTGCCTTTGCAGAAGAAACTGAGAAATATTGCCATGCCCTCTCTACCTTGTGAGGCCATGGTATTTGTCCCATTCTCTGTGCCCCTATTTTGGACTTCCTTCTTGATCCACAATGATGAGGAATAAATCCTAATGTTTATAAATTACCGTATCCAAAGTATTATCATACAGCAACCCGAATGGAATAAGGAGTGGATCCATCTGTAGTTATTGCTGCTACGTGTCACAGACTCCTGCCTGCTAAATGTGAAGCTCATAAAACTTTAGAAGATATGTGATTGATTATTCCTTTGAAAACATTTTTCAAAGCTGAATACTTAGTATTAAGTCTGTACAACGTATATGTCTGTGTGGAAACTGAATAAAATAATGGTAACTTCCTCTCTGTATTGTATATCATTCTCAGGTATCAGAAAACCAGCTTATAGATAAAAATCCAGTGCTTACACCAGTTTAGAAGATAGTCACAGTTTTCCAAATAAGAACTCATGTGGAAAAGATTGAGGTGGCAATTTCTCAGTGTGAAAGCTATAAAAGCATATGGAGAAAATGTCATTTTAGAAAATGGTTGATTCTGAGGTTTTCTGTCGTATTGTGTTACAACTATGGCTTCAGTGCTCTGAATTTCATCCTCCTCTGCATCCTCCAGAGGAAATCCTCTTTCCTTTCCCCAGTCCCTTTTATTACTATGGAGCCCATGGAGATGGGAAGGAAAAAAAAGAAGGGAAAAAGAAAAAAGAAGAAACAGGAGAGAAATAGAGAGATTTTTAAAGGAAGTTTCCAGAATATTTTTCTCTTGTCCCTTAAGTTCTACAAAGAAACAACTTAGGATTTCATGTGACATCTTTGACCTGATGCCTCACCTAATCTGATGGTGGTGCCGAGCTCTTGCGGGCAACCCCAAGGTCTCACTGTAAAGAATTCCCTGCACATTCTGAGAGGACGAGCTTTTGGCTAATTCATTTCTGCCCCAAAAGATTTCAAGGAAATGAATGTGTCTAGGAAAGGGCATGAAAGTCAAAATACACTGACACCGAATGAATATTTAACATCCTTACTTCTAAAGTGGCTCACAGATAATATGGCACAAAGACAGCAAGTTCAGTCTCATGGCAATCGCACACTAGAAGGCTCAACTGAGTCGCCGAATTCACAGCTCAAGATGGCAACGCCGTTTGTAAGCACTTTATTTTTTTATTGAGTAAATGTATCTTTTGAGATGATAAACAGTAAAGCATGCTTGTTTGTTATAGAGAAAAACTACAATAGAAGGTTTAAATCAAAGTTTTCCCCCTACTCTCCCATCATGCAACTCTTTATATTATGTACAGACACAATTAGTGGAGTGAATTCCCAGTAGAATTTTGTAGTCAGATTTTTCTGCATTGCAGATATTGAAGTAAAACACCAATTGAAAACCAAGTGCTTTAAATGGATCTGATGGACTCATTTAAGCACTTGTCTGGAATCACATGAGAGCCTGGCCTGGTCCCATCTCCAGGACAATGTTGGGCTAGCTTAAAGATGGTAGATGGTAGACCACGGGCAGTGATACCTGCTAAAGACTCTGTAAAAGTGAAGGACAAAGGCATCTGTTATTATAACTGGGAGAATGAAATAAGGAGATAGAATAGTACCTGTTGCAAAGGGCAGGGCAGTTCCATTCAATGAAAAAATGTCCTGCATTTCATAGGACTTACAGATGTTTTGGCGGACAAAATCCTTTCTCCACAGGGTGGGCTTTGTCACAAGATTCTGGCACTCAAAGGACTGGAGAATCTGAAGTCATCATTAAGACATCAACTCCATCTCCCATATGCAGGCTGCCTGACTTTACAGCTCCCCACTTTGCTCATTTCAGATCCAGCACCTGCAACAGTGCCTGATACATTCTCCAAATCACTGATGGCATTAATGAATTCTATAAAGCAAATACCCTTCCTTTTTTATTTTGGGGGTACTCTAATGCTTACCATGCAACTGTACTCAGGTTTCAAAGGTCAGAAATCTCATGGACTCAACTGAGGACCAAGAGCTAGTATTGTTCTAGATTATTGTTAGGACAGGAATTCTGCCCACACTAGTATGTAATGATGGTGATCTAGAAATGAGGAAATTTCTCCAACAACAGTTCACGTTTCTTAACTTTTAAGAAACTTACATGTGTTTGTGAGTTGGGCACATATATGTAGATGTCAGAGGAGAACCTGCAGAAATTAGTTTTCTCCTTCAGCCATGCATTTTGTTTTCATGTCTGTTTTTCAGTCTTTGTTTTTTTTTTTGTTTTTTTTTTCTAAGTCAAACCTATTATTCTTGTTTTTTTCTTGCAACAACGAAAAGTGAGTTGCTGGTCCTGCTTGATGGCACGGATAAGGCTGCTGCAGGGCGTGTAGAAAGAGGCTTTCACCAGACGGTGCTCATGCGTGGGATGCCCAGCGTGTTCCAGCCATTTCCCTGTAGTGCAACTGGTACTTGTTTGCAGTTTTATACAGGCAAGGAGACTACAAGCAGCAAAAGATAGATGACTTGGCACTGTTCCCAGCCTTTCCTGTTTATCTAAAGGCACGTATTTGAAATGTGGGTTATCCATCCTTATAGTAGGTGACATATCAGACAATATTACTGCTGAATCAAAAAGGTCCATATAAGAATACTAATTGAGATAGAAAGAAATAGGGAACAATGGGCCCCTGTCATGTGTTTCTTTATTTACCCATTTTGGCATACGTCCCCTGAAATTCTGTATCTTACAAGTCTTGCTTAATACTGGGGAATGAGGTTGGTACAAAGACAAAACAGAGGTTCCTGGCCTTGGAAATTTTATGGTATGGTAGAAAGATAGATACAGATGCAGATCTGTGCACACAACAGATGCCCTCAGGGCACAGAATGCAAAAGAAACAGAACAGGGGGAGTAACTAATTCTTCTTGGGGTAAGAGTTAGCAGTCTCAGAGCCTGTTAGGAAAGGCTGCACTGGAATGGCGGCTAATATTGCCTGAAAGAGTAGGAACCGCTCAACAAACACTTTCTGTAGAGGTACACCATGGAAGGCTCAGAAGGTTAAAGAATGGCAAACAACAATCAGGAATTTCAGATTACTTAAAGGGAGGACTGTTAGCCAATGGAGCAGTTGAAACCAAACAAGGAAGTTTGGAAATATTAAGAGGATCTTAGATTTAAAGAGTTGTCATTGGAAGGTAGAGTAGAAAGAAGGCAGACGGAAGACAGAGAACACCTGCGCTTAGGAAAGTGACAGGGGAGAGAGTCAGTGCCTCATCTCAGGAGAGTGGCCTTCAGTTGATGTGAAAACCCCCATAACCATTAGGATCCAGCAGTGGCTTGAATGTTCGTGCCCAGACAGAAGACCACAGAAAATGATCAAGCTGTAATCACTAGACAACTGTGTTCTTAGTGCACTGCAATTCAACTTAGGGGGAAAAAATGGCATCTCCACTGGAAAAATAAAGTTCATCCAGGGATCCCATTTTCTCAGCAGAATCTGCTCGCTGTACTTTTCCATCAATAGAGAAAGGTCTGTTTATTCTCATTCGAGTTTCTTGACTTCAAAGGTACCAGTATCGGTCATTCTGAAGGGAGATGACTTGGGTGGTTTTTCTCTCTTCATCTCCTTCCATGAAGCATGCCTCCTTTTGTTCTGTCTTCAGCGGGGTTTTGGCTTGTTCATTTTGTCTTCCCCTTCCATTCTTAGAGCCGGTCATACTCTTTATTTTCTAACGGGAACTTTGTGCTGAAATCAACTCATGAAATTACCATAACCACGATCCAGATTGCATCGTGCTTCCCCCTCAATATGCACATCAGGCCCCTTGTCTGAAGTAGGTAAAGCAGATTTTCAAGTACGAAATCAGAGAAGTCATCCAAATGGCATATGCAAGTGGTACAGCTCAAAAGATGAGCTGGGACTCTGCTTCTCACTAAGTGCTCTGCTCTCTCTTGACACTGTCATGCTTCCCACGGACTATTTGCAATTCAGATGGCTCATCTGCATATTTGTTCAGTCCACATCTAGGGGGGAAAAAAAAGAGCATTGGTTCAGAATGTAAACAATAATGGCCTTTTAGTAAAAATGGCTCTTTGTAACTTAAAAGACATTAATCTCACTTAAATCTACAATTTTGTTGAGTTGACAGTGTGCTTAAAAAAAGGAATATTTAAAACTTTGATCTTTGCCTTAATGGAAATTTTCTTTTGATGACTACTTTAAAGATTCTTGAACTTTGAACTAATGCATTTGTTCATCCACCCATCCAAACTCTTATTTATTTAGTTTTGAAACAGACATAGTGTTGTGAATACTAATTGTTGAACTAATGCATTTGTTCATCTACCCATCCAAACTCCTATTTATTATTGAAACAGACATTGTGCTGTGAATACAAAAAAGAAATAAAATACATTTTCTGTCAGCAACTCAGATTCGAGGTTCTGGATCCCAAATCCCCTATCTTTTGAAATATTTTTTCCCTTCATTTCTTTTACTTAGACCCCAACCTCTTCTAAAAGAAAGGCTTTGTACAGACACACCAATTCTTGTCATGTTTTGCTTAGTTATTGTTTGGTTGGAAATGTCACCTCAGTTCCCCTTTATCCAAGTAGTCTGGAAAGTTTGGTTGGAAGCATCACTCCAGCCCTTGACATTCACATTCATTTTGGAATGTTTGGTGGAAAGTTCCATTTCAAGCCCCCTCCCCTGGGAGTTGCCTCAGTCCAAACTCCACCTCGGAGAAAGCCCACCAAACAAACAGTGACCCCTCCCCACAGAGGATCAAGACCACTCCCACAGGCTATTTAAACTGTCCACCTGAGAATGAACACATGGTCTCTCCGGTTCTCCTTCCCCTTCTCCGTGTTTTCCTGGGTGGCCTCCTGGGAGTGCAGGCATCCATTAAACCTGGGCTTTTTCTAATTCAGTTTGATTTGGTCTAATTTGGATCATTGTGTCAGTGGAAAGGTTATAAACAAATACTGGGCATTAAATAGCATCCTTTGAATGACTGATAAACAGAAAAATCGCATCACCTACAAATATATTTTTAAAACAAAACAAAAAAGACAACAGAAAAAATATAATAAAGCAACCTTGAGGGTGGAGATGATCTACTTCTGGTCAGTCATTTTCAATAGACTTTTGGAAAAAAAAACTTGTTTGATAGTGACGATTCAAGAGATATTGGAGAATTACATAACTTGAATAAATAATTATGAAAATATGATGCAATGAAGGATTGCTTAATTTGAAAAACATGAAAGCCAAGTTAAAAAACTGAGATGGGAGCAGTGAAGCAGACAAAAGAGAATGCTAAAGAAAATCTGTTACAAAAGAATTATCAAAATTATTAAGAAATAGGAGAAAAATGATTAAAAACTTGAGGCACTTGGGGACATGACATATACATGGGAATCTTATATGTTGGGGTTGGCAAGAGGTCCCCCAAAAGACCACCAGTCACGATGCAATCAGCAAAAGCATTTATTATACCATGCACATCTGGGCTCGCACACACCTGTACAAATGCTGATAACTCTGAGAGGGACCCTGAGAGAGCACAGCTTAAACTTGCAAAACAGTGTGACCATTCTACTTTGGATTGGCTTCTGCAAGTGGCAATCATATTTGAGGCTTTCTTGGGGAGCTTGGGTCCTGAAAACGCACCTGAAAACTGTCTAAAAGAAAGAGACCAAAGAAGAGGAAAAGGCACAGAGGCGGAGCGGCAGCTCGGCCAAACGCAGCGGAGCGGCGGCGGCCAGACGCGGCGGAGCAACACCGCATACAGGAAGAGGCTTTCGGGGACCGGTGCAGCGGCAGACCCAAGCGGCGGGGACAGGCGTGCAATAAGGAGAGCAGATCGCCCTACTACAATTGAATCAAAGAGGTAGGCCTTTGGTTGGCCAGGTCACTGGCACAAGGGGAGCCTGGTCCTGTCCTGAAGATCCTTCGGAGGGGTGAGAGGGTTCTTGGCCTGCAGCAGGAACCACGAAAGAGAGTGAGGGCATTTTGTAAGCGGAGCCCTTGGCCAGCAGGGAAACCTGATCCGGTTTTAAAGGACCCATTGGATAGGATCAATAGGAAGAGATGGGCAGGCGCCAAGGCAAGAATTCACCCAATAATCTGAAAAGCAACATGAAAACACCAGAACCCAATGATCTTACAACAGAAGTATTTGAACAACCTAACACAGAAGAAGTGGAAAAAATCGACTTTATGAAGATAATAGAGTCCCTTAAACAACATATAAAAAATGCCCTTATAGAAATGGATGAGAAGTATAACAAAAAGTTTGAAGAAATGAGTAAATACGTACATGATACCCTGGGAAACCAAGAAAAAACGATCAAACAGGTAATGGAGACAGTTCAAGAATTGAAAACTGAAATGAAGGCAAAGAAGAAAATACAAACTGAGGACCAGCTGGATATGGAAAATCTAGGCCAATGAGCAGAGTCTACAGAAACAAGCATAATCAATAGAATACAAGAGATAGAAGAAAGAATCTCAGATGCTGAGGACACCATAGAGAAAATAAATGAACAGATCAAAGAAAACAGCAAAGCCAACAAATTCTCAACACAAAACATTCAGGAACTATGGGACACAATAAAAAAAACAAACCTAAGAATAATAGGAACAGAAGAAGGAGAAGAGTCACAGCTCAAAGGCCCAGAAAATATTTTCAACAAAATTATGGAAGAAAACTTTCCCAACTTAAAGAAAGATATTCATTTAAATATTCAAGAAGCATACAGAACACCAAACAGACTGGATCAAAGAAAAACATCTCCTCGCCATATAATAATCAAAACACAAAATATACAGGTTAAAGAAAGAATATTAAGAGCTGCAAAAGAAAAAGGGCAAGTAACTTATAAAGGTAAACCGATCAGACTTACACCTGACTTCTCGATGGAAACTATGAAAGCCAGAAGGTCCTGGATAGAGGTTCTGCAGAAGCTAAGAGACCATGGACGCAAACCCAAACTAATATACCCAGCCAAGCTATCGTTCATTATCAATGGAGAAAACAAGACATTCCAGGATAAGAACAAATTTAACAATACGTAGCCACAAATCCAGCCCCACAGAAAGTAATAGAAGGAAAATCGCAACCCAAGGAATCCAACACTGCCAACACTGCCTACAATAACCCAGGCATCTAATGACCCTTCACGAGCACATCTCAAAGAAGGGAGACACACAATCTCTACTACCAAAGGCAATAAGAATAACCGGAGTAAACAACCACTGGTCATTAATATCACTTAATATTAATGGGCTCAATTCACCTATAAAAAGGCACAGGCTAAAAGATTGGATACGAAAATAGGATCCAACATTCTGCTGTTTGCAAGAAACACATCTCAACCACAAAGACAGGCACCTACTCAGAGTAAAGGGCTGGGAAAAGGTGTTTCAAGCAAATGGTCCTAAGAAAAAAGCAGGTGTGGCCATACTAATTTCTAACAAAACTGACTGCAAACTAAAATCAATCAGAAGAGACCGAGACGGTCACTTTATACTCATAACAGGAACAATTCATCAGGAGGACATCTCAATCCTGAATATATACGCCCCCAATATAAAAGCACCTACCTATGTAAAAGAAATATTACTAGAACTCAAGGCAGACATCAAACCACACACACTAGTAGTAGGAGACTTCAACACACCTCTCTCTCCAAGGGACAGGTCAATCAGACAGAAACCTAATAGAGAATTAAGAGAATTATTGGAGGTAATGAAGCAAATGGACTTAACAGACATCTATAGAACATTCCACCCAAATAGGAAAAATATACCTTCTTCTCTGCAGCTCATGGAACCTTCTCAAAAATTGACCACATACTCGAAAACAAAGGAAACCTCCACAGATACAAAAAAATATCAGTGTCCACCTGTGTCTTATCAGATCATCACGGATTAAAGTTAGAAGGCAACAACCACGCTGCCCCCAAAAAACCGACAAACTCATGGAAACTGAACAGTCAACTACTGAACCACACCTGGGTCAAGGAAGAAATCAAGAAAGAAATTAAAGTCTTCCTTGAATTTAATGAAAATAAAGGGACAACATACTCAAACCTATGGGACACAATGAAAGCAGTGCTAAGAGGAAAGTTCATAGCACTAAGTGCCCACTTAAAGAAAATGGAGAATGCATACATTGGGGACTTTACAACACACCTGAAAGCTCTAGAAAAAAAAGAAGCAGACACGCCCAGGAGAAGTAGAAGACTGGAAATAATAAAACTGAGGGCTGAAATCAACAAAATAGAAACACAGAAAACAGTCCAAAGAATCAATGAAACAAAAAGCTGGTTCTTGGAGAAAATCAACAAGATCGACAAACCCCTATCCAAACTAATTAAACGACAGAGAGAGAACACGCAAATAAATAAGATCAGAAATGAAAAGGGGGACATAACCACAGACACAGAGGAAATTCAGAGAATCATTAGATCTTACTACAAAAGCCTGTATGCCACAAAACTGGAAAATACAAAAGAAATGGACATTTTTTTAAATAAGTACCATATACCAAAGCTAAACCAAGACCAGGTGAATGATATAAATAGACCGGTTACTCGCGAAGAATTAGAAATGGTTATCAAAAATCTCCCTTCGAAAAAAAGCCCAGGACCAGATGGTTTCAATGCAGAATTCTACCAGAACTTCCAAGAAGAACTAATACCTATACTCCTTAATGTATTTCACAATATAGAAACAGAAGAGTCATTGCCAAATTCCTTTTATGAGGCTACAGTTACCCTGATACCAAAACCACAAAAAGACCCAACCAAGAAAGAGAATTACAGACCGATCTCACTCATGAACATCGACGCAAAAATTCTCAATAAAATACTGGCAAACCGAATCCAAGAACACATAAGAAAAATTATCCATTATGATCAAGTAGGCTTCATCCCAGAGATGCAGGGCTGGTTCAACATACGCAAATCTATCAATGTAATCCACCATATAAATAAACTGAAAGAAAAAAACCATATGATCATTTCATTAGATGCTGAAAAAGCATTCGACAAAATTCAACACCCCTTTATGATAAAGGTCTTGGAGAGAATAGGGATACAAGGGTCCTACCTAAATATAATAAAAGCTATTTACAGCAAGCCAACAGCTAACATTAAATTAAACGGAGAAAAACTCAAAGCCATCCCACTAAAATCAGGAACACGACAAGGATGTCCACTCTCTCCATACCTCTTCAAGATAGTGCTTGAAATTCTAGCAATAGCAATAAGACAACATAAGGAGATCAAGGGGATTCGAATTGGAAAGGAAGAAGTTAAGCTTTCGTTATTTGCAGATGATATGATAGTGTACATAAGCGACCCCAAAAATTCTACCAAAGAACTCCTACAGCTGATAAACACCTTTAGTAATGTGGCAGGATACAAGATCAACTCCAAAAAATCAGTTGCCTTCCTATACACTAAGGATAAGGAAGCAGAGAGGGAAATCAGAGAAGCATCACCTTTCACGATAGCCACAAATAGCATAAAATATCTTGGGGTAACCCTGACCAAAGAAGTGAAAGATCTACTTGACAAGAACTATAAGTCTTTGAAGAAAGAAATTGAAGAAGACACCAGAAAATGGAAAGACCTCCCTTGCTCTTGGATTGGGAGGATCAACATAGTAAAAATGGCAATTCTACCAAAAGCAATCTATAGATTCAATGCAATCCCCATCAAAATCCCATCAAAATTCTTCACAGATCTGGAGAAGACAATAATCAACTTTATATGGAAAAACAAAAAACCCAGGATAGCCAAAACAATCTTACACAATAAAGGATCGTCTGGACGCATTACCATCCCTGACTTCAAACTCTATTACAGAGCTACAGTATTGAAAACAGCTTGGTATTGGCATAAAAACAGAGAAGTCGACCAATGGAATCGAATAGAAGACCCTGACATTAACCCACAAACCTATGAACACCTGATTTTCGATAAAGGAGCTAAAAGTATACAATGGAAAAAAGAGAGCATCTTCAACAAATTGTGCTGGCAAAACTGGATGTCAATCTGTAGAAGAATGAAAATAGATCCATATCTATCACCATGCACAAAACTCAAGTCCAAATGGATTAAAGACCTCAATATCAGTCCGAACACACTGAACCTGATAGAAGAGAAAGTGGGAAGTACTCTACAGCACATGGGCACAGGAGACCACTTCCTATGTATAACCCCAGCAGCACAGACACTAAGGGCATCATTGAATAAATGCGACTTCCTGAGGCTGAGAAGCTTCTGTAAAGCAAAGGACACTGTCACTAAGACAAAAAGGCAACCCACTGACTGTGAGAAGATCTTCACCAACCCTGCAACTGACAAAGGTTTGATCTCCAAAATATATAAAGAACTCAAGAAACTAGACCGCAAAAGGCTAATCAACCCAATTATAAAATGGGGCACTGATCTGAACAGAGAATTCTCAACAGAAGAACTTCAAATGGCCAAAAGACACTTAAGGTCATGCTCAACTTCCTTAGCGATCAGGGAAATGCAAATCAAGACAACTTTAAGATACCACCTTACACCTGTCAGAATGGCTAAAATAAAAAACACCAATGATAGCCTTTGCTGGAGAGGTTGTGGAGAAAGGGGTACACTCACCCATTGCTGGTGGGAATGCAAACTTGTGCAACCACTCTGGAAAGCAGTGTTTCGGTTTCTCAGGAAATTCGGGATCAACCTACCCCTGGATCCAGCAATACCACTCTTGGGAATATACCTAAGAGAGGCCCTATCATACAACAAAAGTATATGCTCAACTATGTTCATGGCAGCATTGTTTGTAATAGCCAGAACCTGGAAACAACCTAGATGCCCTTCAACGGAAGAATGGATGAAGAAAGTATGGAATATATACATATTAGAGTATTACTCAGCAGTAAAAAACAAGCACTTCTTGAATTTTGCATACAAATTGATGGAAATAGAAAACACTATCCTGAGTGAGGTAAGCCAGACCCAAAAAGAGGAACATGGGATGTACTCACTCATATTTGGTTTCTAGCCATAAATAAAGGACATTGAGCTTATAATTCATGTTCCTAGAGAAGCTAAATAAGAAGGTGAATCCAAAGACAAACACATAGGCATCCTCATGAATATTAACCTTCATCAGGCGATGAAAGGAGACAGAGACAGAGACCCACATGGGAGCACCGGACAGAAATCTCAAGGTCCAAATCAGGAGCAGAAGGAGACGGAGCACGAGCAAGGAACTCAGGACCACGAGGGGTGCACCCACACACTAAGACAATGGGGATGATCTATTGGGATCTCACCAAGGCCAGCTGGCCTAGGTCTGAAAAAGCATGGGATAAATCCGGACTAGCTGAACATAGCGGACAATGAGGAATACTGAGAATTCAAGATCAATTGCAGTGGGTTTTTGATCCTACTGCACGTACTGGCTTTGTGGGAGCCTAGGCAGTTTGGATGCTCACCTTACGAGACCTGGATAGAGGTGGGCAGTCCTTGGGCTTCCCACAGGTCAGGGAACCCTGATTGCTCTTCGAGCAGATGAGGGAGGGGGACTATATCGGGGGAGGGGGAGGGAAATGGGAAGCGGTTGTGGGGGCGAGGCAGAAATCCTTAATAAATAAATAAATTTAAAAAAAAAACAAAGAAGAGGAAAAGGAAATATGCCTTTCTGAGACATGGTTCAGGAAGGTGAAGAGATCCAGCAGAACCCTTAGCCATTCTCGTTACCTGCACTAGAGGATGGAAATCCTGGGGAGGAAAAAAAACATTACCTTATTAAACAAATAATTATTCCTTCCTTTAACACTTCTTAAGATGGTTCTGCCTAAGGAGTGGTCACTTAGTCGGCTGACCTGCTCAACTCAATTAACTCCTTTTGGAGTACCGCGAAAGGTTGTGCCTGCACCTAAGCCAGGAAATGGCTGCTCCTAACGGCTGTCACAAAGCCCAAATCATGGAGGTTATTCCACAGATGGCAACCTCTAATGGTTCAGGAAGGTTAGAACTTAATGAGAGGGTTAGAAATGCAAATAAGAAGAGTGAGGCGCCCTGAGGTTTCAACCAAGGGAAGCTGTCGCCTGTGGGCTGAAGAGGCAAAGGAGAAGGCAGGACCTGGTGATGGCTGCTCCCGGAGCAGCCATTTTCCAGGTCTCCCAAAGCTGCAAAGGGCTTAACACTGCCAAGATGCTGCCCCTCAGGAAGACAGTGGGAAAAGGCAGCAGGCCTCCCTCTTCCTCCTGCCTTCAGAACTCCGGTGGGGTACCTCCCAGAGGATGATCAAACCAGAAGGTAGCCAGCTAAGTGTCGCCAAAGCTGAGAATGGTCCTCATTGCTCTGGAAGGATCAGAGCTGGGCGGATAAATCTGGAACAGAGGAGGAGGGTAGGACAGGGACTTGTGTAACACGAATAATTGGTAACACACTGATAATCAAGCTAATCAAATACTTACAACTGAATCTGGTTAGCCTTGGGAAGGAAGCTGTTTTGGTACAGGAATTCTACATTCAATTAAATGGGTACTCGTGTGCAAATGAAGTGAGAACAATCACACAGTCAAGGCCAGGCCTGGCTAGCAGTCTTCTGGAGTAGGAGACAGGGTCCTTTATGCTGCTCTCCAACGTAAAATCACGCTAAAATCAATTTGTAATGAACAGTGCTGAGATTTCTCTACCAATTTAGATTCTACTGGTTGCAGGGACATGAAACTGTGAATTAATTGACAAGGGACAGGTTAATAGAAGAAAACAATGTATTACGGATGCAGGAATACCCAGAGAGTTTTGGGTAGGGTTTTATATCAGCCTGCAGGAGGAACATAGGAACAGGGGAAAGGCTTCAGTGATAGAAGGCTCTGCTCCCATGATAAAGATTATTGACACTACATTTTTCCTTATTGTTAAGGTGCCCACAGTCAGTTTCCCGCCAGTGTTTTTGTGACATCTGGCTCTCCATCTTGTCAGGTGAAGCAAGTTGAAGCACGACCTCTTGCTCTCAGATGGTTTCACTGTGAGGTCATCTCTCAATGCCAGTTTGGTGGCTCCCCGGCCCCTTGACATGGCTGTGAAAGCAGGAGCACAAAGTGCCATGGGAATGCCTTCGCAGGGGAAAGAATGGACAGGAATGCCTTCGCAGGGGAAAGAATGGACAGGAATGCCTTCGCAGGGGAAAGAATGGACAGGAATGCCTTAGCAGGGGGATAGAATGAACAGGAATGTCTTAGCAGGGGATAGAATGGGTTGGGAATGCCTTAGCAGGGGATAGAATGGGTGGGAATGCCTTAGCAGGGGATAGAATGGGTGGGAATGCCTTAGCAGGGGATAGAATGGGTGAGAATGACTTAGAAGGAACAAAGTGGGCTATCAGGGAGACTTCAGCAAGAGCTGAGTTGAGCCTGAAGCATGCATGGCTACTATATATCTGGAAAAACAGCTCTAGAGGAATCCTTGGACCAAACGTTGAACAAGCATGACACAGAGTTCATGGGATTATGATTTGCCTGGCAAGCTCAACGTTAGGGTATAGGGAACATACTCTAAAGAGAGCCAAGTCTCTCTCATTCTGTCAGATTATTGAAATAGACTTTGAAGAAATCAAAACAAGAGACCTTAAAGAAATAGAAATGTCTCTAGGAATCTCATGCTGGAAGAAGAAAAAGGCCCTAACCAATGGGGAATTTGTCTCCCAGAGAGAGATCCCACAGGGTTCTTGTGGGAATACATTACTGGCTGATTAGAGGTCGCAGTCTGCCATAGCCTGGCAGCTTTTTCTAAGACTGGCAATAGAGAAATTCCCTCCCTCCCCAGCAAGGCTTCCCATTCTCTACCAGCCCTTACCTAGAGAATGTCCCTGGCCTGGAAGACTGACCTTATCTGAAAGTTGTCTCCAAATCAGATGCCTGTGTCTAAAAGTAGATGCCTGATTCATCTTTAGCTTGAACTTTGGCACAGATTCCTGCTAGAAGATCTGTGCTAAAAGTTCTGGTATAGGACCCTACTGCCACATACTAAGGCTTGTGATAGGCGCATTGCCACTTAATGCAAATTAAGGTTGGTCCCCAGGCTCCCCAATCCTATATATGCTTAATACTCTGGAATAAAGTTCAACTGCTGCATCACTGAAATCTCTCTCCCAGAGAGCTGCCTCCCTTTGTGCTCATGGGCCACGTACAAAGCTTTCTATCACCCTTCTGCCTCTTTCTCCTCTCAGACTGATGGTTACTGATGGCTGACAGGCCAGAGGGAAAGAGGACCCACACACAGGTTCTAACTTGTCAGACCACTTTGCTGGTGTGGGAGGTGTAATGTACAATTAAGAAATGTAGGTTAATAATCAGCTCTAATAGTCAAGATTGTAGTCATGTTAGATTTTCTAGATGGACAGATTTGTATTTCAGATGGATAGGCATTCTTCAAACCTTTTAAAGACTACAGAATATAGCATTTAAAATGTTTTAAGAAGTTAGGACTTTTCATGACAGTGAGACACATCTGCTCCTGGCAGCACTAGTCTACTTCAAGAGGATGATGGGCATGGAAGAGCCTCCTTATGGAGTTGGTTAGCCATTTGAGCAAGAAACTGCTCTTACCTGGACTGCTTGATAAACTGCACATGCAGGACCCGCAGAGAAATGGACTGCTGAATTTGCCTAAAGGTGAGATAGTCCTTCGGGGTTCCTGCTTAGTGAAAGAGTCTGCTAGACATTCTGCAGGACACAGAAAAATGTGATAGCCAAACTGCCAATATAGGCAGAACTATCTTTTGAAATTTTCTGCATTATGGAAAAGTCTGCCAGATACTATGGGCCTGTAGGCTGAAGATGCCCCAATAGTACAGAAGAACTTTGGGTGACTGTCCAGGCAGTGAGATGTCTCTGTCAATTCTAGAGTATCGGAAGTTGCTTACAATGCACATCCTGTTTACTTAGGTAATAATATATCCTTCTGGAGTCTTTGATGGAGTTGAAGAATTTATAATTATAGTTTTCCTTAGTTATGATAAAAGATAAAGTAGGTATAAATATTGTCACTGTAATTCTTGTTTGATACCTGTTTTGTTATATGTAATTTTACTATATTAAAGTTAAAACCTTCTGTTTTGTTTAAACAGAAAAGGGGAAATAGTATGGGAGGTCCTTCTGTCTATGTGTTGCTTTTATTGGTTAATGAATAGAGAAACTGTCTTGGCCTGTGACAGGTCAAAAGAACAGAGCTAGGCAAGGAAAACTAAGTGAATGCCGGGAGAAAGGAGGTGGGGTCAGAGAGGCGCCTTGGAGCCACCAGAGAGAGATGCAGGTAGGAACTTTAGCCAGTAAACCACAGCCACATGGCAATACACAGATTAATAGAAATGGATTAAATTAATATAAGCGTTAGCCAATAAGAAGCTAGAGCTAATGGGCCAAGCAGTGATTTAATTAATATAGTTTTTGTATGATTATTTTGGGTCTAAGCTAGCTGGGTGGTCAAGAACCAACAAGCAGCCTTCAACAACACTTTACAGGTTGAAATCAAAGCCCAGACAATGATGGGTCAATAGTGGCAGGGTCAGACCTTGTCCAGACTGCTTAGATGTACATGTCCTCAGGCCTGTTTTTAAACTTTAATCTCATTTTAAGACCCCATAGATGGTCTCTGTGGGTCACTGTATTTCTTTGTCCCTTTTCCCAATAGGATCACATGAAATGAATCCCCTTTTCTGATTTCCTCTATTAATTTGGTTATTTTACTTGGATTCTCAGGGATGGGTGGCTAAACTTGACATCTTGAAGTAGATCGTGATGCCAAGTTAGGTAATAAAAATTGTCCAATCCAAAAGTCCACAAAAATTTTCACAGGAAATGGGTATCATATCTAGATTAAACCCATTTATCATCTACTATAGAACTGATACCAGGGACACACAAACCAACAAAATACTTCATTCCATGCAGCCCTTGCGTGCAGATGTTGCAGATGAGAAGAGTCAAAGCAGCCTCTGATGGGGCTGTACGGTCAGAGCATCGAGGTAAAAGGGGCCCTGCCTGGCAGATACTTGGGCCTCCCTGCTCATTGCTCATTGCTAGATTTGAGATTGTGTGCTGCTGATCTGAACACTTAAGGTCTTTTACCCTTAACTGTGCTGCTACCATGAGCAGGACTCTGAATAATGGGTCACTAGTAAATTTCACAGAAGCCACCCTCCTAATGAAAACATAGAGGAAATAGATTTCTCAGTGGGTTTGTGTGGAAGCCTCTACAGCAGAGCATGCCAGTCACACAAATTTATTTAATTAGTATTTCATGGCCCAGAAGGCTTCAGAAATGAAATGGGAAAACTTCTGTGTTGTTATGCTAAGTCTGACAAGGAAGCCTTTGCACAGAGGTATCATTAAACAAAGAGGGACTCAGGCGGCTTGTGGCTGTGTCTTGAATTCAGAGAGGTTTGTTATTCCCAGGAAAGGCCAGAAACTTCCTTTTCATGTCTCACAATGGGGCAGAGGGCAAGAAAAGATCCAAGATACCTAGTATGTCCTCTGTGTCAAGGTGCTAGGCTTTGGGGTTCGCTATCTGAACCCTATGGGATTCATATTCACAATGCTGTGCAGCTGCCAGTTGTCTCAGATGGCCAGTTCTTGTTGCAGGACATTTGATACCAGGAGACTGTGTTAATAAAGTTAACCTTGAGTCAGGGGGTGGAGCCAGGCACTAGCTGACCAGAATTAGCCATAGAGAAGTTGGGAATAGGAACACAGATAGAGAAGACACGAAGGAAGGAGAAGGGAGAGACTTGGAGATTTTGCAGGCTCTTTGATCTAGGAAGTGTGGAGAGAAGGTCAACCTGTCCCTCCTCTTCTTTGATCTATCAGATTTTCACCCTGGTATTTGACTCCCAAGTCTTTTTAGGTAATAGAATAAGTTAGATAAACACATCAATGTCTCAGCTGTATTCACTGCTAAGTTAGATCACGGCAGGAGAAATAGTACAGGAACACTCAGTTTCCCAGAGATTTAAAGTGTTACTGAGTAAATTTTTCATTGAAAATCTATGTTTTAAATTATCTATTCAAATAAACACACCAAGTCTTCTCTAAACCATTCTGCGCACGCACACACACACACACACACACACAAAAATCTGTGTATTTATTGGCCAAGATTTTCTTTATGGTCTTATTTTCTCCTTTGATTGGGGGCCCTCAACCCTCAGCTCTTAGACCCATTTTGGGCTTCTATCTCCATCCTTACAGAATCCAGTTTTAGCAAAGATTCTATCTATTTAGTTTACCCACAATTCACTTCCAGCCCAATAACGAACCAAGTTTCATATTTCCCACTTCCAGCTGTCTATGTCCAATCATCCCAGCATGCCTTTGATGTATGGTTAAGTTAATAAAGAACTCATACAGCCTCTTAAAGCAAATTTCCAACCATGGATCCCTACCTTTGCTCTTCTATTCAGGGCTAAACTTATCTCCCTTTTTCACTGCAGAATTTCGTTAGAAATAGTTCCTATACTTATCGAAATAGGCCCAGAAAAAAAGCCCATCTTGTAAAGCCTGTTTTAATGTGTCAGAGTAATGTTTTTTTTTAAACATTACACATATTTCAATAGATTTTCTTCACAATCCTATTAGGCCATAGTCTGTGCCCCAAGCCAGATTCAGTCAGTCATCCTCAATAAAATAGCCCAAGGAGACCAACAGTGGTAAGAAGAAAAAGGAGATTCATTCAATGTGGCCATGTTTGGAAGAAGGACAAAGAGATCCAGTGAGTCCCCCCTCCAATACACACACACACACGCGCGCGCGCGCACGTGGGTCCTTAGTGTTCTGAAGTGACCTTAAAGTTTAAATAAAGGGTCAAAGCAATGTGTGCTTAAGCAGTCCCAGGGAAGCTGTCCCATCGACCACTGACCCACCCTGGGCTTTAGGGTCACTTGTAAGGTGGCTTGACATGTTATTAGAATGAAGAGAAATATCTTTCTGGGAGACAAAGTTCCCTTCTAGCTGGCTGCTTTTCCTTCTCCCACCAAAAAATTCTAGGGGGCAATTTCTATTTCTCTGGGTATATTGTTTCAATAGTCTGTTAGTAAGATTGAGAGACACAAGTGTCTATTTAGAATATTTTCATTTCTGCCCAGCCGGCTACAGTTCCCCACATTATGTTTTCACGCCATAACCTTGAAGTGAAGTATGCCTATGTCTGAAACAAACATAATAAAGAGTATGGAAGTGGGAGCTGGGGTTAGAACACATCTTCAGTTAGTGCCAGGCAGCATGCATGAGAATAATTTTTTTCATAGCCCCAATTGTTTTTGGAAGGCCTGGTACAAGCAACTATATCTTGATGCTTTGAGACAGTATCTCATCATGAATCCTAGGCTGTCCTCCTGCATCAGCATCCCAAGTGTTGGGATTACAGGCAAGCACCACCATGACCAGCATGACTTTATTTCAGTCCTGGACAATGTTCCCCTTTGTCTCAGAACGATATTCTCTAAGGACGTTGGTGATGGCTCTCCATTGATGATCTTCATTGATCATCTCTCCTGATGCTAGGAATGATTCATCCTGATTGATCTGATTTGATTCTACATTATGGGTGGGAAAGAGACACTGTCAAAGAGTTCATGCCAGCACACCACTGAAGACTGGTGTAAGCAGTTGAGATTTTACTTTAAAAAGTAGCTTTTAGGTCAGATACACTTGAATCCCATTCTACTTGTCTTGTGGGTAATGTTGTAGCATCTCAAAATTGGTGTTCAGGCTTCTTTGTCAGCAGTTATGCTTCTGTAAACAGTGCTACTTAGTATAGAATATTTAAGTGTATCTCATACATAAATACATATGTATATGTATATATATAACACACACATATATATATTATATATAATAACCAATTACATATTTTGTCAGAGTAAACGGATACTTACCTAGATTTTGAATAGTAAGATTATATAGAGGGCAAACTTTTTTGATGCCTTTAGTCTGTAATGACACTAAGAGATCCCATTACCCCACACATGTAATGAAGCATCTCTGAAGTCCATCATCATCCGTTTTAAGAAGGTGCCCTTGGTTTCAAGAGTTAGTAGCTAGGGGAACTAAAGAAAAATATTAGCAAGGGCCAATAGAGCACAAGCAATTCCACCATTTGTATCAGTTCTGTCTTTAAAATTTCAAAATCTGTTTCCCCAAGTTCCCCCCATTCTCCCCTTCTTACTTTTCTCTCCCCATCTCCCCTTACCCACGTCCCACCCCACCCCCAAGATCCCAATGTTTTGCTCGGCAATCTTGTCTACTTCCCATACCCAGGATAACAACTATATGTTTTTCTTTGGGTTCACCTTCTTATTTAGCTTCTTTAGGATCACAGATTATAGACTCAATGACCATTATTTGTGGCTAGAAACCAATTATGAGTGAGTACATCCCATGTTCCTCTTTTTGGGTCTGGCTTACCTCACTCAGGATAGTGTTTTCTATTTCCATCCATTTGCATGCAAAATTCGAGAAGTCATTGTTTTTTACCACTGAGTAGTACTCTAATGTGTATATATTCCACACTTTCTTCATCCATTCTTCCACTGAAGGACATCTAGGTTGTTTCCAGGTTCTGGCTATTACAAATAATGCTGCTATGAACATAGTGGAACAAATGCTTTTGTCATATGATAGGGCATCTCTTGGGTATATTCCCAAGAGTGGTATTGCTGGGTCCACAACGGGATGATTGGGAGAAAGGAAGGTTGGATAGAGGAGCAGGGTATCACATAACTTAATTAATTAACAATCTTAGGGTTGGCAAGAGACTTGAACCTAGAGGGGTTCCCAGGTGCCCAGGGCGATGTCCCCAGTTAGCTCCTTGGGCAGCTGAGGATAGGGCACCTGAAATGACCCTATCCTATAGCCATACTGATGAATATCTTGCATATCACCATAGAACCTTCATCTGGTGATGGATGGAGATAGAGACAGAGACCCACACTGGAGCATCGGACTGAGCTCCCAAGGTCCCAATGAAGAGCAGAAGGAGGGAGAACATGAGCAAGGAAGTCAGAACCACGAGGGGTGCACCCACCCACTGAGACAGTGGGGCTGATCTATTGGGAGCTCACCAAGGCCAGCTGGACTGTGACTGAAAAAGCATGGGATAAAACCGGACTCTTTGAACATGGCGGACAATGAGGGCTGATGAGAAGCCAAAGACAATGGCACTGGGTTTTGATCCTACTTCAAGTTCTGGCTTTGTGGGAGCCTAACCAGTATGGATGTTCACCTTCCTAGACCTGGATGGAGGGGGGAGAACCTTGGACTTTCCACAGGGCAGGGAACCCTGACTGCTCTTCGGACTGGAGAGGGAGGGGGAGAGGACTGGGGGGAGGAGGATAAGAGTGGGAGGAGGGGAAGGGAAATGGGAGGCTGGGAGGAGGCGGGAATTTCTTTTTTTTTTCTTTCAATAAAAAAAAGTTAAAAAAAAAAGTTCAAAATCTGCTGTGTGGATGGGAAGAATGTTCTTGTTAGCCTCCAGAATTCACAGTCTCCATGAGTTATCTCCTCTTTTTATCCAAGGTACTGTCATGGGGATTTTTCTGTATTTTCAATACTGAGTAGGGATATCTCAGTCTATATGAGTTATCTCCTTCTCTTATCCAGGGTACTGTCAGAGGGTTTTCTTGTATTTTCTGTACTGAGGAGGGTTATCTCAGACCCCTCAGTCTGACCAGCTTTATTATCAGGTTGGCTCTGGCTACAGCCATAGACTCTTAAAACCCATTATGGTGTCTTCTTCATGAGCCCCTCAGCCTGCTGAGAATACTCTGCTTTGAGCAGTAGGCAACACCTATTGGCTACTTTGCAAGTACTAACCTAACACACTTTCAACTCTGTCACGTTTGCATAATAGGACATTTATATACATGCCTACAAATGTTTTTAGTCATGGATACAGACAGAATTAACTGTACTAAAGTCAGTTTAAAATAGTTGTTTACAAAGCAGTCATGTAGAATAAGATGTCAACACAGACGGATCCTTAACCGACTCCTGACTTTGTTAAGACAGTTTCCTAAGTAGCCAAAATTATGAAACACAAACAGGAGAAAACATAAAACATTTTTTTGACAAAACATAAATCTTGTCTTAAGTTTATGATAAAATGTTCAGAAAAAAATAATTTCTTTAAGAACATCTTGCTACTTTAGACATGGGAATTAGCTTCTAGTTTTCATTGGCATCTCTATATTAGAACATTAACAATTTTGAAGTGGGTACATTTTATTAGATTAGTTCTCAACCTATGGATTTTTATAGTTGGGGTGATTTACTAATTTCTCTATTGAACTTTTATCATTGTTCTAAATGTGTGTTAGAGACAAACTAAACTTTCTAAATAAGTACAGAAAAGTCCAACTGTATGAATCACATTATTTAAGTATTTTATTATCAGAAGATGATAGCCATTATCACACTGTGGGGTGCTCCCTCGCTCCCTCCCATCCTCCCCTCCCTCTTTCCCTCCCTTCATCCCTCCTTCACAGTTACTATGAAAGAAAATGGAAGGAACTCTACAGAGCTTTAGAGTCTCTGAGACCCCTTAAGCAAACAGGGACACATCTCACATGGGAACTTTCCTTGACTAAACCCCTGCTTCTTTCTCTTTTACTACTTGCTTCAATGCAGCTCACCTAGCACTTTAGCCAGTACAATCACAATAGAAAGAAGAAGACACCACAGTTTTAAATATACACTCTAGTGTAACAGCAAGCTTTTCAAAGAATGTCTCAGTACTCCAATGAGCTACAACTATTTAAACACAAAGGGAATTTTAAAGAAATGCCAAGTGAAGAGGGAAAAAGGAACTCACTATATGACAGGAAGGAATGGGATTTCCTTTCTGAAAATGCAGAAAAGAAAAGGAAGCTTCCAAATGGATTTGACATGAAACTGTGATAGTGAATTACGAGTGTGTGTGTGTGTGTGTGTGTGTGTGTGTATGTATGCGTGTGCCCGTGCACGTGCATGTCTGTGTGATCCAAAGTAAACAATTTCTGCCGGCATTTTATCAGGTTGTATCCGTCTTTACACACTGATAACATAAATAATGAGTTTAATGATAGGGTGGACAGAGAGACTCTTGGTCTCACGCCATCTTTTGTGTATGGTACTGCTTTTTATCTTGATTATTTCACAATGTACATTTCCACCAAATTAAATTAGATTGGAGACAACCATTAGAACATTTAGAGGCTCCAGAGAGTCAGGCACCTCCTTCACAATCATTTTTAGACCCCATCTCCCATTTGTTGGCAATACACAGGGACAGGGAAGTGGTACACCCCAAGTTCTGTCTTGGTCCTGGGTGGAGACATGGCAATCCAATCTGTTCCAAAGACTGTAACCATATACATTGTCGACTTCTCCATCAGTGCTGTTGTTTACAGATCCTTATAGTTTACCTTGCCTGCTTTTCTGACTCCAGGAAGAACGTGGGGGAGCCTAACCTTCCCTTTTCCTTCTCAGATAATGACTACAGTTCTAAGTGTGTCTGTCCTGACGCTCGGTATTTTTACTGCCTCACTGGAGACTGCTTTCAGTGTAGCCTCATACAGACTTCCATCCCCGAGCCTGCCTGTTTTCTTGGTCCTTAATTCAAAAGGAATGAACTTTCCTTTACAATTCATCCTCAAATTTCCCATTGGCAAGTCTATGTCCTATATAATATTTAAATGTTAAAAATCTAATTTTATATTATTTACATCAAAACATGTCATCTGTTAACAATCATCCCAACACAGCTGGCTCATTGTCTTATTAATAATCTGCATGTATTTTAAATAGACCAAGGCCTAGAAATCACATTAAAATATTTCCACATGCAGCCTGATCCTAAAAATATTTTTTGTCCAGAAAAATTTGCAGTTTAGAGATGTTTTCGACTGTTTAATAAATGTGCATCCTTTCTCCTTAAGATTTATTTTTATATTATGTCTATGAGTGATTTGCTTACATATTTAAGTATACTGTGTGTATGCTTGGTGACAGTGAAGGTCAAAAGAGGGCCTTCAATCCCCTGGAACCGAAGTTACACATAGCTATAAGAAACCGTGTCAGCACTAGGGCCTGAACCTGGGTTCTCTGCAAGAGCAACAAGCACTCTTAATTGCTAAGACATATCTCTGGCCCTAATGTTACCTTTTAAATGCAAGATATTAAGCTAACAGATCTTCAAAGATTATTTTTCTGTAACTTTCATTAAAAATAATATAAATATCTGACAAACATATAACTCTATCATAGTATACATTGTAGCCAGTCTTATATGTATCATTGAACCATAACAATAATCTAATAGCTATTTAATGTCTGCTATTAGGAGTATTTTTACCAATGTAAACCACTTTAGGTGTTAAATATTTTAAATTTTAACTAGTTTGGTAAATTCTATAATTTTTTTCTGTTATCAAAATTAACATTTGAAAGCATCAATCTCAAGCATTCTACCCAAAGAGAGACTCAAATTAATCTTTGCACTAGCCACATCCCAAGGCCTGTAACCCACCTTCCTAAAGTCCAGTGTTTCTTTTCTGATGTGGGAGTGTCATATATCAATCTGTTGATTTCATTGGTTAAGTAATAAAGAAACTGCTAGGCCCATTTGATAGGCCCACCCTTAGGTGGGTGGAGTAAACAGAACAGAATGCTGGGAGGAAGAGGAAGTGAGCTCAGACTCCACAGCTCTCCTCTCCGGAGCAGACGCCTCAGAGAGACACCATGCCCCAGCTCCAACCCAGGATGGACATAGGCTAGAATCTTCCCCGTAAGCGCACCTAGGGGCGCTACACAGATGATTAGAAATGGGCTAAATTAATATGTGAGAATTAGCCTAGAAGAGGCTAGATAGAAATGGGCCAAGCAGTGATTAAATGAATACAGTTTGTGTGTTGTTATTTCAGGCATAAGCTAGCCAGGCAGCCGGGGTGCTGGGGACGCAGCCCCACCGCTCTTATTACTACACTTTTCAGTTTCAGGTTTTTTTGTTGTTGTTGTTAATTTTCTGTATGTCAGAGAAAAGACAGAAGATGCAAACGCAATGGCTGTTATATAGCACAAAAATCACTCCAGAGCGCTCATGCTCATTCATACCCATGCTTCTACGTACATTCTTAAAAGGCAACACCAATAATAATTTTCAGTACACAGTGTTAGTGAATAGCCTCAGGTCAAGAGGGATTGATTCAGGCTGTACTGGGCAATAAGCCCTCGTCATAAAGAATGGCTTAGCCCCTGCCTGATGGGTCTGTTTCACCGGCAAAACAATATGACTGGGTGTCAAAAACAACCTACCCTGCTTCCAGTCAACCCACAAAAAGTAGCTGTTACTTCCTGGTAGCTACCCATGTATGTGTGTGTATATCTATCTATCTGTCTGTCTGTCTGTCTGTCTGCCTGCCTGCCTGTCTGTCTCTGCCTCATTTTTCCTTTCAGGATCCTCTGGGTGGAGATCCCTCCTTCCCCTTCCCTGGGACCATTCATCTGGGAGCGTGGACACACCCTAAGCTCACTAACCAGGTGAAATGGCCACCATTCCCACCTAAGACCTCTGGTCTTTTGTGGTCTCTGCCTTCATGAGTAGTGCAAGTCCCATGGGCGGAATCTCTGTGTAAGCCCAGTTTGACCCCAGCCCATTTTGCTCTCCTACTTTTTTTTGGTGGGGGGTTTGGGGTGGGAGGGTGCTACCATCCACACTCAAATTCTGCAGGACAAGGTAACCTTACCGTCCATCTGGGTCTGACTCAGAGGTACCCTAAACAGACCCCAGAAACCCTGGGAGCCTCTCACTTCTGGGGACTACAGTCTTGGAGGTTACAGGAACTTCCCACAGTGTGATTAACTGTATGACTTCCCAAGTCTCAGGAGCCTGGGATGCACCTTTCTAACACCATCTTCTTCTTTCCCAAAACCTAGGGTATGCCTCAGGTGGGTTTGGGCTAAAATTTCCATTCCTTTGGGGCCTATTGTGAAAAACTCTGATAGTCAGATTGAGAGACACAAGTGTCTATTTAGAATATCTTCATTTCTGCTGGGCCAACTATATTTTAAGGGACACACAGACAAAAAAGAAGCACATACACACAAAAGGCAAATAATCACAAAATACATATATAATAAACTGCATAGTTTCTGAAATTTGGCTCAGTCATTAATGTAAATGCTCTCAATTATTTTGCCTTTAAGGCTTTTCTTTATGATTAAATATATAATTATTTGTAATCAAATTTATAAATGAATTTAATTGCTATAAAGATAAAGTATGTTTGTGCAATGTGACTTCAAACAATTTTCAATTATTTCTCTACAGAGGTTTAAGAGAAAAAACCAAGGGGGCTTTGGAGTTTGATATATAGATCTTGGCTTTCACAGGCTGTCTCTTTGTGAACTGGCAGGATCAGAAACACGCTCCTTTGAATAATTTTCAAGTTATTAAAATAATGTGTGCAGGTTTTTTCTTCTGAAAATAGAGTAGTTTCTAATGAAATACGTATATGGACAGAGCCATTAAGCCATACTTTGTCTTCTCTGCCTAAGATTATGATCAAATGTTCCCTGCTGCTAAAAAAAAAAATAAGTGTGGTGAACTGAACAGCTACACTCTTTCCATCAATGAATTAAAGATTCTCCTGTTAAAATGTAAATGCAATAGCTTCCAGTGCTTTAAAAACGGTAACAACGACTGTGGGACTTCATTAACTTGTCATTTCCGTGGCTTCCCACAGGACCATTAAAAGGTGGGAGCTAAACTCCCCAGTGTGACCCAGAGCCACTTCCTGCAGAGCAGAACAGGAACCCAGTCTTACACTGTAACACTACTGTCACTTCAGAATGGGCCAGCTAGCCAGCAAGAGCAGGGGCAGTGCTTCCGAGGGCCACGTTAGAGAGAAAAACACAAAGCAGGTAACCAAGCCCCGTTTGACTAGGAATTTGTTAGACTGGATCAGTTTTGGGTTAGGAGCAATCTGAAAGAACTTGCTTCCTCCAGAAGCAGAAGGCTCTTAAAGTAAAGAAAGGACCCTTGTACTGAGAAGTAGAAATGCAGAAGAAGTCTACTTGACTCCCCTCCCTTCCTAATGTATATGAGTGTGTGTGTGTGTGTGTGTGTGTGCCTTTATTGTGTGATAAGACTTTTCTTGGGGTGATGCAACATGCTTGCCTATCCATCCTCTTGTAGCACAATCCTAATTAGTATTGATAAGGAAAACCTGGAATCAGATTATTAAGGGTGAAGCTGAGTGATTACCCCAGATAGGGAACCCAAGACAGCCCAAAGTATGGATACCACCAAAGTCCTACTTAGTGAACCATGAGTTTTATTGAGATTACTTACAGGAGTGTGGGTTTGAAGTTACCTTACAGGAGCAAAAATGACTCAAAGACAGGTGCATCACCAAAGCCCACCCCAGCATGGGTGTCAGCTCACGAAAGCTTGGAACCTGGAACACACTGCATAGCCTGCAGGTAGCTCAACAGGCTGAAGAGTGTCCTTGCCAGGCGCCTCAGTTGGTCTAACACTTCTTCAGGCATTCAGCTGGTTTCTGTTTCTCCCAGGGAGCTGGTCTAACCTGAGAGTCTTGCAGTAGGGGTTTGTCTGAGAGAGACTGTCAGGGGTTTATTACTTCCTTTGAAAGGGAGGGACCTGGTAAATCTAGTCAGTTTCAGGAACTTCCTAAAACTACTTGAGTTGTTTACTAGTGCTTAAAGAGTTCCTCTTCAAGATAGAATGTTTCAATCTCAGTGAAAAGTGTTACACAGTAACTTTAGCCGGCCTCAGCTTTTCTATTGGGTCAACAAATACATTCTACCGTTTCCCAGAGGAAAGAATCCAAGCAGACAGACAGAAATGGGGAATGAAACTTCCTATTTAGAAAGTACTTAATCATCTACAAATGAAACATCAGCCAAGCCCCTGGAAAGGGCATGCTGTTCTAACCTGTTGCAAAAAGACTTACTAGCCCACATTTCATCTTCCTGTTTTCTCTTAGCTTTGTTTATTCCTACATACTTAATGAAATTGATTGTGCATTTGAAGTGATGCTGAGTTAAATGAGTGAGCTCAATGGAATGATGTTGTAGCTTCTGAGAAGAACTGAAACTTTGAAGAAGTGATCTTTAATCTGTTGTTCTGGGTCCCACCCCCAGGTTTCAGCCCAGATGTGATACCAAAAAAGGCAGGTTTTTTTTCCTATTAGCCTCTTCCACCAGAATTCCTTTCATCTCCACTTATGCAATTCATCTTCCATTTTGATATACAGACTCCTCCTACTCTGCCCACAACCAACTAAATATACAGTGCCAATACCTGGGCAGCACATAGGAGAGAGGTGACATTCTCACTGTGGCATCTGCTGCTTGTACCAGGTGGGATTTGTTAGGTAGCTTGTCATCCTAGCAGCTGACAGATGCCCTCCCAGCATGCTTCAGGCCTTTGCAGTCCTCAGCAGCTTTCTTGGGAGGCAGAAAGGGTCAGAAGAGTATGGAGCAGTAGTGGCTGGGATAAACTCTATGACTGGGCTCCTGTGACAATGTGCTCATCAACTGACTCCCTAACTATGAGTCTATGCTAATGCCAAAATATGTCCTTTTAATGACAGGATGAGAAGCCTTCGGAGATGTGAAAGCACTGGTGGGGAGGAAGAAACAGCGACAAAAATAGGAACTTTTATAATTTGTCTCTCCTCCACACTCCTGAATTAGCACGGATGGGAAAGTTGACTTTAGGGCAAAGCTGTTTTGGATCCTCTCTGCTCTCGACCATTTGGTGCAAATGAAAATGCCAACAAAGGATGAACCCAGAAACCTAATGAACAGCAGAATGAATTTTTTTTAAAAGCAGGTATGTAAACAAGTATTTCACTTGATGCCAAGCTAAAATAGCCAGGAAAGTTGATAAGGATGGAAGTTGCTCCGCTTATTTTATTATGATGCAAAATGAATTAGATAAGGCTGTAGTGTTTGTCATAGAAAATGGTCTTTTCTCTTTCTGAAAACAGTCTTTCAGAATCCACATCCAAATCATAAGATAAAATTTGATTTAGAATTTTATGCATACATATCTTCTGAGTGATAAGGCTTTTAAAGGAAAACAACCTCAGTGTGCTAGTATTTGGAGTGCTGCACGGGTACTGTGATGCCACACTTAGCTAAAATCCATCTTGTGCTATATATGCTTTCTACTTTGCTTTTTTAAAAAGGTGATTGTTTCTGTCTTACGTGTAATTTAAAACCATACATATTTCTGTCTTTACAATTTTGTTTCTAAAATTTGTTAACATGCTTTTGTAAAGAGGCATCTGCTCAAAATTATCTTCAACCAATAGGATTCTGGAAGATTTCAATGTTGTGCCAATAAAATACATAAAGAAGTTTATTGTTTAAACCAAATCAGAAGGAAATACAGGAAAACATTTACCATCATATTTACACAAACAAATAGAGCATTTATCTATTTATGAGAGTGAGTGTGTGTACCTGTGCACATATGTATGCAAGCAAGCCTTCCCCAGGTGTGAAGGTCAGAGAACAGTTTTCAGGAATTGGGTCTTCACTTTCACCACGTGGGTTCTAGGGATTGGTTGTTAGCCTTGACAACAATGCTGACAGCAAATGCCTTACCAAGTGAGCCATCTCCACAGCCTGTATTTTCTCTGCATATATTTTATGTCAATATAGTCTGTATTCCTCTCCACCAATAAAAAGGTCCTAGATATAATAGCTGAGCTATAGCAGTAAATACTTCTATCACATCACACACAGCCAATACAAATACACAGCCAATCAGACTGTGGTCTCAAAATAATCAAGTTCCATTCAAATAAACCAGAGTAGCTGGGGAAATGACCAGTTTCAGGTCATGCATCTTGGCATGATGTATAAGAAAACGAGGAGCCTGTTGAATTCTATTGAAGGCCTGGCAAAGATCTTAGAAGTCATCTTGGAAAAGAGTCAAACATAGTTGATGCTTAAATTGAACCACATTGAAAATATTTAAACCCTTAAATCATAATGACGCTTGGTAGAAAATTTACTGAAAAATAAAAAGTCATCTGTCAACTCTGGGAGATAAGAAAATTCTTTTGAAAGCCTCTAGGTAAAGGAAGAGAGCTGAGTGTTTGTTCTGATGTGAGCACAGTAGGCAAGGGTTTGTGGAGAAGTTTCTCTTTACAGGATTCCGACCAACAGAAGATGTATCAGAACTGCAATGTTGCTACTGTGTTAGTCAGCTCCCAGACACAGTAGAAAGCTGTTCTAGCCTGTGGTCGGTCCTCTTGCTGTGGGCTGGCTGCAAGGCACCAAAGAACAGTGAAGATGAAGAGACCAAGCAACCTGTCCACCTCATGGTGTCCGGGAAGCTACAGAGAGACAGGGAATGTTCCTTCAAGGGTATCTCTGCCTCAAAATAGGAATTCAATACTGTTGAAATAAAAATTGACATTAGAATCCTATGCGCATAACAACAACAGCAAAAACCACAGTGTGCTCACTGAATTTTGTATTTATAACAAAAGATACTAAGTACTTAGAGTAAGTATATTTATTTCGTGCGGTATCATACCTAGCCAAAAATCATTCTGTGACACAGGTTGGTTGGTTGTAAAAACTATGCACCCTAACTTGTTTGGCTAGGTTCCACCCTCAGTTTGGGACCCAGGTGGCAACACACGAACCAACACCATCAAGTGAACATAGTAATTACTATGAGATAGTGAGACACCAACATCAGAGACAGACAAGCACACATGGTTTACCTCCTGATGGTGGCACACACCGACTCACCACCCACTGAGCTGGGTCCAAACTACAGGCCACACACAGATGTGGGGGCATGATAAAATCCCACCATGCAGATAATACATTGAAGTTCTTTTTTCACAATTCAAATGCAAAGGAAGCAGAAAGCAGGAACAGGAATGTCATCTATCTTCTTTGAAATAATATCTTCCATTGTCGTAGAGCTCTCCAGTTAGGCTAGACTTGTTGGCCAGTGAGCCCCAGCACTGAGGTTATAAACACACACCACCAGATGCAGAAATTTGACACGTGTTCTAAGCAGCAAATCAGGTCTTCACGTTTGCAAAGCAAACCATTTTCCTGACGGACCTGTCTCTCTAGTCCCATGGCTAGTCTTCTAAAGTGTTCTTTACTAGTTCTGAACTGAAAGAATTCCAGATGCAGTTGGCTTCAAAATCATCCAGGTGACCAGCAGAGTGAGATGGGATGGGGATGCAGATGAAACAGATTGGATCAAGAGTTGGTCACAGATGTGGAATGCTTGTCCTTGAAGTCTCTATTTAATTTTCTCGATTCTTCTATGGACTTGAAGTTTCACATAATTTGAACTTTAGCAAACCCTTGGGAATTTTTCTCCTTTTCTGCCGTGTGGGTTCTAAGGATTGCCCTCACATTATCAGGTGTGGCTGCATCACCTTTACTCACTGGGTCACCTGGCCTGTCTGCCATGAAAAGGTATCTCAGAAATGAAATTTTTAAGTACTGTTTCGTTTACTACCCCAGAGCAAAAATAGACGATAATATCATCAAAGAAGAAACTAATATGCCAATATTGACCTTAAAGCAATGATGATCTTCATCCACAAGGCCACAAATACATTTTGCTATCCTCAAAGCAAAGATTGGCCTGGCTCTTTTTGACTTTTTATGACTGGAATAAAACATGTTATTATGAGTTGAAAATTTGCAATTGGATTAATGATGAAGTAATATATTTCTAAGTACCCCAAACAAAGATAGTTTAAAAACTAGAATAAAGGGAAATTGTAAATTCAAAAATTGATGGTTGTTTGTAATTTTTTTTTTTTTTTCGAAACAGGGTTTCTCTATAGCTTGGAGTCTATCCTGGAAGTGGCTCTTATAGACCAGGCTCGCCTCAAACTCACAGAGATATGCCTGTCTCTGCCTCCCTAGAGCTGGGGTTAAATACATGTGCCACCACCACCTGGCTGTAATTTAAATTTTTAAATTTTTTTATTTAGTAAGAATGCAAACTATAAAAAAATAATTATTTCCTCTGAAGTTACAAATTTAATAAAGTTGTTGGTTTTAAAAACAACTACAAAATAAAGGGTCTATCAGATAAGAGAAATTGGTAGATAATATCAATAACTATTATTTCTATAATACCTGAGTTCACACTGACAGTGACTCTAGATACAACATACACAAAGCTAATCATGTGAGCGAACAAATATTTTTTCTAGAATGTGGTAGCAAAAAGTAAATATTTGTATTCATTCATTCACTTTGTTGTGTTTCAACCACAGTTAAATAAACAAAGAGACAAGGCAGTGTTTCACCCGTAAAGGGCACACACTCTGCTGGGGTAGATAAGAGACTACCCAGTGACTTTTAGGAAAACGAAGATCTACAGATAAAAAAGACACAAATTACTGGAGAGTTTAGACCTAAATCTTATTCTTCTAAAGGAATATAGCAATAAAAAAAAAATGAGTCCTCATGACTTTCTTACCCAAAGATCAGGGTGTCACCCTGCCCCATCAGAGAAGCGTCTTCTTCCCCTAGGGTGGAAATCACGAAACTCACAACCTGACAGTGTGCAGAGAGAAAGACTTTGGAGCTCTAGTCCTATATGGGATGCCTTTACCAAACCCCTTCCCTTACGGCACAAGGATGGGGGGAAGATATGGAAGAGGGGGCAGGGAGAGTGTTGGAGCCAGAGGGAATCGATGGCTCCAAGGAAACAATGCCTTCCAAACAACAGAGCTGACGCATGTAGGAAGTCACAGAGACTGTGACAGTCAGTTCAAGTCCTGCACAGATTCAAACCAGACAAATCTCATGATGGAGAAGGGGAAGTGGACACAAAATCCCACCCCTAACCAAGAAGCTGTTTACAATCAATACTTGCTGGGAAACAGAAAGTCAGCTTTCCAGTGCAGTGACACTGGGGATATCAAAATATCAACCATACTACAGCCATGCTCCATGCCCAGGAGTCGTTGGCTAACACAATGGTGTGTGTGTGTGTGTGTGTTGTTTTGTGTGACTGATTTTCTTATTCCTTTGTTTTGATTTTCATTGTTGTAGGTTTATTTTTGTTTGAGAGAGAGAATATGAGTGTCTGTGGGTAGGGAGGTAGGGAGGATCTGGGAGGAATTGGGGGAAGAGAAAGAATATGATCAAAATATAGTGCATAAAAAATAATAATAAATAATATATTTTAAATACTTGGGAAATCCAGGAAGCTACCCTAGACTTCTCTTCTGTGCAGAGCCTCTTGCTTCATGGATCTCAAACAGGTGGGACCCTATTCTTTGTAAACTATGACTCGTCCTTCTCTGAGGTTCACACCACTGCGTCTTCACACTGCTCCCTCCAACCTCTCCCTATCAGCCAACAAACTCACCCATGCCCCGTGGTCACTTCCAGCCTCCGTTCCAGGGGCATCGTCCCCGCCCCTGACTTCTCTCCTTCCTGTTGGATCCTGCCTGCAGACAGCTATGTGAGTACATCAGGGTCATTGCACTGATTTGCAAAGATGTTTTGACAGATTCTGGTAGATGATCATAAAGCCACGAGAGAAGGGGTACCATTTCCTAGTTCGCGCAATGCCGCCATATTGGCTGGTTGCAGGACATTGTATGAGCAACCCACTCAAAACACACACTCTTCCATGCTTGACTCTCCTCATGGTTATCGTCACCATGCCACTTCAGTCAGCCAGCCGTGTGATTCAGAGTCTCTCCCTGGCCTTTGCCACCTGCAGAAATTAGACAATCTCCTAAACAGCACACCTAAAGACTCCGTTTCCTTCCTGAAGCTCCTGTGTTTCCCGAAGTACCTTTCCCATGGGATGGATGTCACGTGCTCAGCTTTTCCTTTTCGTTCTTTCCTTGGTCCCGGTCATCTTTTCGCCACTCCTGTCTCACTTGAGTTCCAAACGGACCGTCATTAGAACCACCCTCTTACGCACGTTCTCAACATCTCTGCCCCGTCCTTTCACATTCTCTAGGGGGAAAACAATTCTGCAGGCACCCAGCGTCTGCTCTCCCTGGGCTGGCGCGCACGCAGCCACCATATGGTGCCCACCCACGCCATCCTCCAATGTGCTCTCCGTCACTCGCACAGTTCCAGCGACACTGGCCTTTCCACAGAGCCCGTGAGCTCCAGCAGCTTTGGATGCGCTGTTCTCTCCTCCTGGAATGCTCTTTCTCACAACCCTAAGCACGGCTGGCCCCACCTGCCTCCACACCTCAGCCTAATAAACAGTCATGAGGAACTCCTGTTCACAGAGCGCTTGCTTTGGGCCGGGTGATTTATATACACTGTCCAAACCCAGTGCTTCTAGAGGTAGATGGCATTATTGTCTTTATTTGGTGGATAAGGAAATTAAGAATTAGAGGTTATGTAAATTATTCAAGCTCACCAGGGTTTGGTATCACGCTAGTTATCTGTGAACCTGTATATTATCCGGCTCTGTTTCTCTGTTTTGTTTCCCGTCTTTTCTTCTTCGGCTTCCACAGATGCACCTTCCCAAAGGCCTCAGAATAACTTACAGCTGTTTTCTCAGTTTGCAATTATATACATATCTTTTGCCATGCCTTTTTGTACTTCAAAATTTTACATTTTGAGAGTATGTGTGTATGTGTGTGGATTAGAAGGCAACTTTGTGGAGTTCCTTCTTTCACTCCTACATTTACACAAGTTTCCAGGGGTCAAGCTCTGATTTTCAAGTTTTCTAGGGGGCTCCTTCACCTACTGAGCCGACTCCCTGGCTCCTTCCCTGTAGCTCACTGTTTCTCTCCTTTTCTTAGACTTAAGCTACACAGGCATCCTGTATCCAGTTCACCTCCCCGTGTGTCTCGAAGGCCTAGCGCTATGCCCATCCACAAACAAAGATCAGTCCATACTTGTTGAATGAGCAGAGGAACTCAACTAGGAGGCCAGAGCTGATAGTACAGAGCAGGTCAGTGGACCCAGTCTTCAACAAAGACACAGAGGAGGGAAGATGTGGGCCACCAACGTGACTGTGGCGTGACAGAGTCTCACCCTGTTGTGTGTGCTGATGACATAGGCAGAGTAAACACCGATGAATGGCGTTTTAAACACACACACCTACAGTCCCCACAGGATAGGGAGGACACCAAGTTCCAGACCAGACTAGAGTGCATAGTCCTGAGGCCATTGTGGGGTGGGCTAAAGTGATGTGAGAACACTGCCCGTCAGCATTCATGTTGGGGCCTGGGAAGCTCAGTAACCCTTCCTAAACAGCTGAGACTAATACTGGCCGGGTAAAAAATGCCGCAGTAGAAACACCCCAGACAGGGGATTCTTCCAGACTGGTGGAGAGGCAATATAAGTAAGCTGCAGAAGGAAATTTTATTACATGTGACCGAAAGTCATTTCAGGGTACTTAGCACAGTCATCTACCTGTCATCTTTAAGGTGACTTGAAAAGATCAAAACGGATCAAAGCTAAAGTGAGATTTTTAGTGCTCAGTAACATCGCGACTCAATTTTATGGGGCGAATCTTTCAGGAAGTAACATATCACAGTGTAACTTTAACCACGGTGTGTAATACAGTGTCAACACTAAGTTTGAAACCAGCAGATTACAGGCGAGTCTCCAAAGTGATGTATTTGTTTATGTGCTGTCTTAGGTCAGTCACTTTTCCTGATCTCTTCAAATTACTACAATTTTAAACGTCGCCAAGAAACCTTCAATTTGGTGCCACATACACAGGACAGAATAAAAGACTTAGTGGTTGACAACTTCATAGAAGGAAACAAAATTGAATTGAGGCATTACTACAAGTGAAGGCACGAAAGCCAGGACAGACTTTAGGACATGCCATAGTCAATTAATTAAGGCAGAGTTCTCAGATTTCCACACAAAATCTGCTGTGCAGGTCCACCGTGGACATTACAGCCTGTCTTGGCTACTAAGGAAACCTTCTGTGGAAAGAGGCCCAGGGGGATTGCAAGGGAGTGAACCCCTGTGGGAGTGAACCTCGATCCAGAGAAGCTGTGCACAGCTGGGTTAATACATCTGTCTGGGGCATGGATCCCACGTGCTCTGTGTAGCAGGATTGACCACAGATCCCCAAAGCAACCCTCTCACTCCTCCATGGCAGATTCTCATTTGCCCACTGCCATTCCTGTGCTAAGACTCCCCCCAAATAATCAAGTTAGCAAGATTTTAACAGGGATTAAAGCCTGGAAAGTTAAGTAAAATAAGTACTAGCAAAATATGGAGATCCCAGAAGTCCTCTGGTATCTTATACTAGATAACTTGACATAACTTTCCGATTCATTTCCAAAGCAAAATGCTTAATGATTCATGAGCTTTTTATCTTTGGGCATAGCAGCCTACAGTCTAAGTGGACAATGGCTTCAAGGAGATTTTTTTTTTCTTGGCAGTGCAATAGAACAGCAAAAGTTCATTTGTACAGTTGCCTATGGCAAGGAGAACTTTTATCACCCTCCCCCCATATTAATATTGTAACTGTCATTATGCCTTTGATAGACACTGCTGTCCGGACTGCCCAGCAAACCCACATCTTCCCAGAGGCTGCCACAAGAACTATTCCTGTTCCTGGATCTTAGGTACTGGTCCAGAACACAAGCTCATTCTTGTGTGCCAACATCTCCAAACTGTTCTGTTTACCACTAGAATAGATATTTACAGAGGCTTTTCTCTATGAAATTCGAGTGGATATGATCTTGGTTATGATCCAGTCCCAAATAAGAGAAAATTCACAGTCAAAAGGAGGACAACAGAGAGGAAGCGATAAGGGGTAGGGGGATAGAGACTGTAACACAGTTGTCTACGTCCTGGGTACTAGGCCTCAGTACATCCCTTTGCATGGTTCTTCAAGTTGCCATTCCACCGCTACCGCCAGCAGAGTCCTGCCCGCTCCAGAAACTCCCCTGGAACAGGTGCACCAAAGGTTACTGGATACAGGGCAGCAGACCAAAAGTTAGCTCAGCATAAACAACCAGGCTCTGAAGAGCAAGGTGAGTGGGCCAGGGCAAGCTCATGCGGCGGGAGAGCATGTGTGCTGGACAAGGGCGGGCTCCGGGGGGCGGGGGAGCGGGCACCTCTATCAGCAGAAGGCAACTAGCTGACCACATGGCAGGGACTCGTGCCAACGCCACACAGTGAGGTAACAGTAGGTCTCAGCAAGGGAGGAGCCTTTGTCCAGAAATGAAAATTGACATTTGGGGAATCCTGCTATGCCCGAGAGAAGAATTAGGATTTCTGTGATCTTCCTGTGGTCTAATACTTGATACACATAATTTTTTTTCTGTCTTAAATAATATTGCCATCTGTTAATTTATGCGAACACGTTTCCATGTGAGCCTGTGTGAGTAGTTCTCAAGGAAGAAGAAACCAGAATCTTTAGCCTGCTGGGATTCCGAGCAGAAAGGTATTTTGGGAATTTGGAGTTAGGAATACAAAACCAAGAAGAATGTAACTACCCTAAAGGTTATTCAAGGCATCTTTGACTAATTGATACTGTTTATTAAAAGTTTCTGCCAGATATGATGACTCATGCTTATAAATCCCAGCACTTAAAAGTCACAGATAGGCCATGAGTTCCAGGCCAGCCTGGACTACAGACTAAGACCCTAACCAGAAACACGCACACATACACATACAAACCCTATAGTTTCCACATGGGGTCATGATCATTGCTACCTTTATTTGAATTTCAAGGAATCTTTCAAAGGTGAGCAGAATTTACATAAGAAAGTCATCTGTATTGAATAAAATTGGCTGTCAAAGAACACTTTATTCTGGATGTACTTGTCAAATGCTTCTTTATTTGTCTAAGGGGCAAAAATCTTTTATTTATTTATTTATTTTTTACGAGAAACTCGGTATGAAAGTTAGATAACTCCTCAGAAGGAGATTCTTGTCCGTGGGGATGAAAAGGCCTCAGTAGCCTGAGTTACAAGGCAGTGGTGGAGAGTTACTTTAAAGAGCTCAACCAAATCAGGACTAGGAGCACTAGCAGACAAAATGCATGAAAATGGGAAGATGTTTGGTGAAGACTTCTCTTGGAGAGAATTACTGTTGTTTCATGAGTTCTTTAACATGGGAAGGGTTCTGACTCCATTATCACGAGCTTTCGTGAAGGAGGTTTGGATGCCATACCTTGGAAAACTCTGAGATTTGTTGAGAGATGAAAAATAAAGACTAGGGCCCGAGAAGTTAAAGTCTCACTGTGTCAACGAAGCTGTACTTGAGCTGTTTGGGAACAGTCTGAATTTCCAGTTAGTCTCGTGTTTCCTCGTGACAAAGCATGCCCACACGCGAAGCAAAAGTACTCTAGGGTGACCCCATGTCCTGCCCTTAAAGGGCTAGGTAGCAGGATGAAGTGTTCTCAAGAATAAAAGCCTGGAGGGAGAGTCAGGATTCGCAGATTTAGAGAAAGAATGCAGATGACCACCTGGAAGAAAACTGCATTCACTCAGAGCACACAAAGTGACATCAGAGAGGTCATCAGGCAGACTCTGAGGAGCCACACAAAGACCTCGATCTTTTCCACTAGCTGGGACCAAAATATCATGGCAGTCCTGAGCCATCATGTGGGTGCTTAGAATTGAATCCGGGTCCTCTAGAAGAACATCCAATGCTCTTAGCGCTGAGCCATCTTCCTGGCCCTCTCCCCAGCACACTGAGGGGCTGCACATTCTGAATCTTCACCACTTCCAATGTACCTGTCTCACTTCTGTGCTTACCTCTTGTTGTTTACTGAGGGCCAATGTGTTCGTTCCCTAAATGTGTTGGTGATAGTCACCCTTATTGTAATTAAACAATTTAAGTAGACATTATATCATACAAAAATTAATGTGGACATTAATGTATTGAAAGTTGAAATGAATGCAAAATAAAGGGGGCTTTCTGATAAAGGAAGGGAAGTAAGGAGGAGGATAAAAATGATAGGGTGTCTGAAAGTCATAAGATAAATTATTAGCTACCTAAAATTACCCATACTACACATAAGTCAGTACATAAAGACACATGCATAGTTTAAATGCAATTTTCCCATCTGCGCTGACAATGCTCTCTCCAAAAGCCAAAGATCACCTAACAAAAACCTCTGCCAGGTGTGAGAAACTCTCTTTTAAGTTGCTTGTCAGGGCTGTCCAAAAGACCCCCAAACATAACATCTGGTTACTGTTGCTCTTGATTGCCCCCCAGAGGTGTAAGGTAAGTCTCTATTGCTAAAGACATCAAACACTTTAGATATCAGGCCCAGAGGTCCCTGAGCTGGAATTGAATTAAGAGCCTCTTCCTGAGGTCCAGCTTTCACAGTAACAGAAGACACCATGAAAGCTTTCAAAGCAGGAAAATAAACAAAAGTCTTAACAGATATGACACCTGTATACCTCAACAGCAGCCAACATGACACAATAATCATACAGGCGCAACAGTGGCACACACACCTTGGTGGTGACCAACAGCTCTTTAATTGACCTTAACACCCACTCAACAGGAAGGAGGTCATGGCTGGTACTGTAAACCTAGGCAACTATCTAGAGCTGGTGAAGTCATGGATCTGGGAGGGGAACCTACAACTCCCACGTTACTGAGCTAGCACAACCCCTAAGCATATTAAACATTTGTTCCTATGCCCAAAGATCAACATGGCTCTCACCCTTCATCAAGGAAACTTCTCTTTGCCACAGACAGAGACCATTACAGAAACCACGGACAATCAAAATGCAGAGTTGCAGAGCCCAGCCTCAACATCTACGTCTAAAACACAACTCCCATACGTAAGGCACGGGGAACATTATGGAAGAGGGGGTGGAAAGAGTTTAAGAGCCAGAGGAACAGGAAGTGAGACTGGGTCTCCTAGTAATGCCAGAAACTACATCTGTAAAGTCTCACCAATACGAAACATGAATTGAACAAGGAGGACACCAGTAGACATGTCGGTGTGGAAGGGAGAAAGCTCAGAAGTTCTCAGCCCTACACAAAGAGCTACAGGCTACTAACGATTGCTGAGAACAGGAGGAATCACCTTCCCCAGGGAAGAGCACATCAATTGGTTCCCCAAAGCCAAATGCTCAGCCCTGAAACATATACATACAAGTAACACTATACAGAACGAGCAGGTTAGTTTATGCATTCATATCCACACATATATGTATATAAAACTATTAATGGAAAATGCCTTCATTTTGAAAGAAAACAGGAACAAGGATATATGAGAGGGTTAGGAAGAAGGGAAGAGAAGGGGAAAATATAATATTTTATTATAATCTCAAAATATAAAAATAATTTTAAATAATCCATTAAAATGTCATATACTTAGAAAAATCAAGAAACACAAATAACCCAAACTCTTGGAGTTCGTGTCGGAGTAGCAGAGCGGGACTTCCGTTTTCCTATCTTTTGTACCTAAAATGCTGTGTAAAGGAACTGATTTTGTAGTTCTGTTTAATGAAAAGTCAAAAAAACCATGTTGGCAGAAAATAGACGAAGAGATCTTTGAATGTGGAAGCACTGTCAACAGCAAAGCCATTGTCATGGCCACCAGCTAGGAAAAATAACAAGCTCCAAATTCTGTTGCTTGTGCGCCAGGAGCCCCATCTGACCACCATGGGCAAGTCTTTCCGCATCACCTACCACATACTTCATGTCAGTTCGTTCTTTCATTCAATTAATATTTACTGAGCTTCCACAGGGAGGCTGGCAGAGGGTCAGTGTTTCCTACTGAGTGGGTCACGTGACTCATTTGACTCCATCAGTGAGCATCCCTGTGGAAGAAGGCAGAAAAAGGTTACAGTCTGTGGTGGCTTCTCCTTCCTGGTGAAGCTTTATTGCAGAAGAGTCGTTATCTTAGGACTCAGTTCTAAGACTCAGCATTCATTATATGTATTCACAGTCTGGCTCGTTCCTGCTGATACATAGACTCTGTTACACTCAGTGGAGTGCTGATTACACAAAGGCTTACAGACCTGGGTAATGTATCTTGGCAAGTATGGACGCATGGACCAGGGAAGCCTTGGTGTAGGGATATAAATTGGTTCTCATGAATAAAGCAAATTGTATCATTGATTTCTAGCACTAGTTAATGTCTAACTGACTACTGAATATATGATAACTTTCCATGATACTGTTTATGAAGTAATAAAAATAATGACAAAGATTTACAATAAAACCTGAATCATTGCAGACTTCTGAGTAACCCTGTCCTATCCTTTGTATATTGAATGTCCCCTCAAAGGCCTGCTTCATCATTTGTTAGGGCATCCTCTCAAAGGACATGATAGAACCTGAGCCACTTCCTTTGTCTTTTACTGCCTTGTGATAAAGTCAGTGTTGCTGTGCCATATCGTCCTACCATGAAATGCTGTCTTATCATAGGCCTGACACTACATGCTAATCAATCATGGGTCAAAGCGAAAACCAAAAATGAACCTTTTATTGCTGTTTGAGAATTTCATACATGCATGTAATATATTTGATCAAACATACCCCATTCTATCTCTTCTAGTTCCTCCTTTATACCCCCTTTCCCATCCTCTTTATGTACACTTTTTCTCTCCCCATTGAATCAATTTAAGGCTGTCTGCATATGCAAGGATGTAGTAGGACTATCTACTAGAGCATGGATATTTTTTCAGGATCTGCGTCCTTGAAGAAACTGCTTGTATCTTCCCCAGAAGCCATTACTCCTCAATAGCTGTTGGGCTAGGGCTGGGGCATGATGATCCATCTATTCTGGGATTTTGACTGGTTTGGTTTTGTTCAAAGTTTCTCTAAATACTCAATCTCTCTTGATATCTAAAGTCTCTCTAAAATATCCAAAGTGTCTTTAAAAGTTCAGAGTTTCTAAACTGTGGGCTCCTATAATAAAAACTAAAGTTATACACTTTCTTACTCCAAGAGGGCAGAAGCAGGGTATAGTCACACTCAAATCAAACCAATTCCAGAGTCTGATAGTTAGTGAGCTCAATCTCAGGCCTTTGTGATCCATTCTTATTATTCTGGACTCCAGGGGTCCAGGGCCGCTTTTCTGACTCTACCTTTGCAGCAAGCACAGCTTGTGTCCGAGGTTAGGCCAGCTCCATTTCATAGCTGCTGCAATTTTTGGTCCTAGGTGTTTGTCCCATGCACTGGAATCTCCAAACTCCTGTAGTCTTCAGTGTAACTGGGCTTCACCTTCACCGGTAGCCTCTCCTGGGCTCTCTTCAGGGATCCTAATCCTGCCTTATGGGCCCAAACCCTAATTCTCCATGAACTCATCTACCTTGGGGTTTTTATTACAACTGAGGCTGCAGGTTTATTAGTGGCCTCTCCTGGCCTCCCTTCAGGGACTCTAGCACCGCACACATTGTCAAGCCTCAGTGGTTCCCCATGGCCTGTTCATACCTTCAAAATCAGTAACACCTGATAAGGTCTTACACATCACCAACTTTAGTTGCCAGTGCGAGGTACAAGGTTGCTTACCTCAGGAACACAGCTTCTGGGTACTGACTCTGAGGAAACACTTCCCAGAAGATTTTGCCCGGTCTCTTGTTCATTGCATCTGATCTTTCATACCCAACTGACCAGAACCATTGTTCGTAATAACAAAATATCGCACCTGGCCAGGAGGAACACTACTCACAGTGAGCTGGACCCTTCCACATCAACCATTGATCCAGAAAATGCCCACCGGTTTGCCCACAGCCCAGTCTGACACAGGCATTCCTCTTCTCAAAGGACTCTGGCTTGTATCAAAGCTGATATGAACCAATCAGCACAGGAAGGAAGGAAAGGAAACTTACAAGACCCAAGGAGCTTACCAAATGTACAACAACCTCAAGGCCCCTCTCCAGAGTTATATAATTGCTGGGGAGGGTAAACTGTGACCAGGTGATTCGCCTGCATATTATACCAGGAACTCCAGGAATACAGTCTCCCTGAGTTTTTACCTGTGCTTGAGTGGGCTGTTTTGTAATGGAGCCACCCCAAGTTAACTATGCTCCTAAGAGCAACATTTCATCTATCTTCTTGTAAGTCAATAAGCTTACAGGATAACTAAGCCAGACTTGGGTGGAATTGTTTCTTTGGTCTGTTGTGAGTATCTATTCTGGGATAAATAGATGCTTGTTCAGACATTCCCAAGAAAAGTTACTCAACTTGATAGATATGATTGATAAAAGAATTTATAAATATTCCTGATGATCTAGAGAATTTGAAAACAACGGCTCATCCACTCATCATAAATTTCTAGCCATATAAAATCCAATAATTTAAATAGGCATTGATGATACATACTATGTATTATATATCTTGTAACTATAAGTTTTTATGTTGAAAAAAACATAATTGGGGACAAATTGGAAAAGAAGAAGTCAAAGTATTGTTATTTGCAAGTGATGTGATAGTGACCCCAAAAATTCTACCAGGGAACTCCTACAGTTGATAAACACCTTTGGTGACATGACTGGATAGAAGATTAACTAAAAAGAAAAAAATCAGTAGCCATCCTATCTAGAAATGACAAGTAGACTGAAAAAGAAATAAGGAAAACAACACCTTTCACAATAGCCAGAAAAAATGTAAAATATCTTGGTGTAACTATAACCAAACAAGTGAAAAACCTGTATGACAAAAACCTCAAGAATCTGAAGAAAGAAACTAAAGAAGATATCAGAAAATGGAAAGATCTCCTGTACACAGGGATTGGTAGGATAGTTATAACGGCCATCTTACCAAAAGCAAATTACACGTTTGAAGAACTTCCCATCAAAATTCCAACACAATTCTTTACAGACAACAAAAGGACAATACTCAACTTCATATGAAAAAAGAACTTGAAAAACTCAAGAAAGCTAAAACAAATACTGAACAATAAAAGAATTCCTAGATGTATCACCATCCCTGATTTCAGGCTGTCCTTCAGAGCTATAGTAATAAAAGCTGCATGCTATTAACATAAAAACAGACACATTGATCAATAGAATCAAACTGAAGACCCAGACATAAATCCACATACTTAAGTAAACCTGATTTTTGATAAGGATGACAAAAATACACAATAGAAAAAAGAAAGCATCTTCAATAAATAGTGCTGGTCTAACTGGATGTCTGCATATAGAAGATAGCAAATAGACCCATCTCTATCACCCAGCACAAAACCCAAATCCAAGTGGATCAAAGACATAAACATAAAAACAGATACATTGAACCTGATAGAAGAGAACGTGGGTAATAGTCTTGAATGCATTGGCACAGGAGGCTACTTACCATGCAGAACACCAATAGCAGAGGCATAAAGATCAACAATTAATAAATGGGACCTCATGAAACTGAAAGGCTTCTGTAAGGCAAAGGATACTGTCAATAGGACAAAACAGCAGCCTACAGAATGGAAAAAGATTTTCACCAACTCAAAATCTGAAAGAGGGCTAATGTCCAAACTATATAAAGAATTCAAGAAACTAAACATCAATAAACCAAATCATCCAATTTAAAAATGGGGTACAGATCTAAACAGAGAATTCTCAATGAAGGAATCTCAAACGGTTGAGAAACACTTGAAGAAATTTTCAATATCCTTAGCCATCAGGGAAATGCAAATCAGAAGTACACTGAGATTCCATCTTATACCTGTCAGACCAGCTAAGATAAATGCAAAAGTGACAGCTCAGCCACTATGGAAATCAATATGGTGGTTCCTCGGATAATTGGCAATCGATCTGACTCAAGACCAACTATACCACTCTTAGGAATATACCCAAAGGATGCTCCATCCTACCACAAGGATACTTGTTCGACTATGTTCATAGCTGCTTTGTTCACAATGTCCCAGGAATTGGAAACAATCTAGATATCTCTCAACTGAAGAATGAATAAAGAAAACGCAGTACATTTATGCAATGGAGTATTACTCAGCTATTAAAAGCAATGGCGTAAAATTTGCAGGCAAATGGATGGAACTAGGAAAAAAAACATCTCAAGTGAGGTAACCCAGACCCAGAAAGACAAACATGGTATGCACTCACTTAGAAGTGGATACTAGCTGTTAAATAAAGATCTACAATCTGTAGACCCAGAGACTCTAAGTTATAAGGGGGGCTCAAAGCGGAACATATGAATCTCCATGGAAATGGGAAATAGAGTAAGTATGTGCTGGACTGGGGATGGGTAGAAAGAGGAACAGGAGGGATTCAGTGGTAGAAGGGAGGGACAGAGAGAGAGAGAGAGAGAGAGAGAGAGAGAGAGAGAGAGAGAATGGAGAGAGAGAGAATGGAGAGAGAATGGAAAGAGATGAGTGGAATTGGGGGGCACTTGGCACAGTGTGGAAATCTAGCGCAATGGAAACTCCTTCAAATCTACTGGGGTGACCCTAGTGAGGACTCCTAGTAATGGGGGATAACAAGTCTGAACTGGCCATCTTCTATAACCAGGCAAGGCTTCCAGTGGTGGAACTCGGACACCATGCCAGCCACAAAACCTTCAATGTACAATTTATCCTGCCTGCAAGATGTGCTGGAGTAAGGTGGAACAGAACCCGTGAGCTTGGCCAGACAATGACTGGTATAATTGAGGCCCAACATGAGAGGGAATCCATGCCCAACACTGCCTGGATGGCCACGAACTAGAGGCTGGATGGCCCAAAGACCTATGGTGGAACCAAACTCGCCTGCCTTTCCAAAAAAAAAAAAAATAGTCAGTGAAGTGATCCCTCATGATATTCTGCTGTACTTATAGATTGGCCCTAGCCCAATCATCATCAGAGAAGCTTCACCCCTCAACTGATGGGAACAAATACAGAGACCCACAACCAAACATTAGGTGGTGCTCAGGGAACCCTGAGAGAGAGGGGGAGTAAGGATCGTAGGAGCCAAAAGGGTAAGGACAATGTATGTAAGAACACAGCTAACAGAATCAACTAAGCAGGCCTCATAGGGGCTCACCGAGAGTGAAACAGAAATTATGGGGTCTGCAAGGGTCTGTGCTAGGTCCGCTGCATGTATAGTTATGATTGTATAGCTTGGTGTTCTTGTGGGTCTCCTGACAGTAGGAGTGAAGTCTGCCTCTGACTCTTTTGTCTGCTCCTGGGATCCTTTTCCACCTACTGAGTTGCCTTGTCCAGCCTTGGTATGAGGATTTGTGCCTAGTCCTATTGTATGTTGGTATGACATGTTCAGTTGATATCCCTGGGAGTCCTCCTCTTTCCTGAAGGGATGTCTTGTATGAAAGAATAATAAAAACATAATTAGGGTATAAAAGTCTGAATTGGTATTATGTTGAGTGAGTATGTTATCTCAAATTAGCTATTAGAATAGATAAAATTGAATTATCTTGTTGTTTTCTTACTATTCATATTAATTTAATATTCTCTTAGAGTTCTTTCTCAGTTTAGTGGATACCAATCTGCACAATAGTGAATTTTTCTTGTAAGAATTTTTAAGTACACATATTGCTTAAGGAACATAGATGAGCTTAGGTACCCCCGTGTCATAATTTGACACCCCAAAGAGGATCAACAGGAATATTACACAAATCTGAGTATGGAAACTGTTCTTATTATTTGTTTTAATGCGGCCTTATCACTTGTCCTTGCCCAGTATGCCCGTGGGTATCAGGGAGGTTTATATGGGAAAACAAGAGCCCATCATTCCTTCCTTGTACCTCATCTGGGTTTTCCCCTCTCTAGAGCGAACTCAGAGATGCTTTCCACGATGCAGTGGTGTAAAGTCCCAAAGGGCATGCCTATGATCCCACTGTCTTTAGCTGGGGCAGTCCCTTCTACCAGAGCAAGTGTGTCTGCGGGACACACAGAGAACACTGAATAGCTTATTAGAAAAACTTGGGAGAGAATGGGTAGGAAGCTGGCAGTTTTTAGCATAGCTGTGACAGCAGCTTTTGCAAGTGAGAAGAAATACATGCAGAATTCATCACATGGTCACAGTTTTATTTTCTCCAGCTTCAGCTCCTTCTTGTCAACCACAATTTAAGTGGAGAGTTTTAGAAATAACTTTTTTAAGTTCTGAAGAGTGTATCATTCTGAATACTATGATGAAATTTCATGCCATCTGGGTGTATTCTGCCCTCCCATAGTAATGCATCATCTCTTAGCCAGTGCATTCATGCTACAGATGCTAGCTGCGCATCAACCACTTAGTAGCTATCTCGGTTATCAGATCCACTCTCTTGATACACAGTACTTACATCCAAGTTAACCCTTACTTTACCTAATAATGACCCCAAAGGACAAGAATAGTTCTGTGAGAAAGGCACCAGAGCACAACACATGGAGGGAGAGATCACTTTTAGAGAATCCTGAGCAGAACCAACACATGTTATCTCTTGACTAAGCATTCAGCTGTGGGTGTGAGACTTCCCTGCGCTCTCTTGTTCCTCTGGCATGGTCGTTGATGCCTTTTATACAATCCTGATTTTCTATATCTGGATTCTGACAGGAAGGGATTTGGAGCAAAGCCCCTAGACTGTGCATATGGATGTTTAGTGCGTCAGTGAAAGTAACTTTATTACAGCAAGTCACTAAGATTTTGGAATTGCTTCTTCAAGAATCGTATCCTTGATTTCTCTTAGTAATAAAGATATTTTGAATAGTGCGATTCGATTATGAATTCCTACTCTGAAAATGAAGGCTGCCTCGACGTGGTTCACATATTTCTATTTGTTATGGTGGGCAGAACTTTGTGTAAAGATTTTTAAAACGCCCTGCTGAGTCAGTAGCTTGGCACTCTAGATACGCCCTATTGCTATCCCATAAACTGTTTTCTCGGGACACACCTCAAGCCAGTGTCATGGAACTGTTCGCTGAAATACAACAGCATCATTCCTCTAGTCTGAGGAAAGGAAATCATGCCACAGTTATGTGCACTCAGCAGGGTGGAAACCGACTGCAGCCAGAAGCCTCAGAGAAGTACTGACTCGAATCCTGGACTGGGCACTTGCCATAGGCAATGTCAGCATTCACAGCCAGACCCTGAAGAACGTCACAGAGGTAGGACCAGAACCTCTAATCAATCCTCACCAGGGAACACTCAGGAGAGTGGCGACTTCACACTCAAATGCAGCCCCCTCCCCTTCCTGCTATTTAATGAATACCCAGTGCCAACGGAACAGGCCGGTTTTGCAATGTTCTGTTCTTTTCCTCTCTTTGCCTTCTATTTTCCTTTTCTTTCCTTCTTTCCTCTCTATTCTTTACTTTCTCGTTCTTCTTTTGGAAGCTTTCCCAGAGAACAGAGGTTGACCTGGCTAAGAAGTCCCTGAGTCTGAAACCTCAGAGTCGGGGCTGTTTGGGTCATCGGAGGGCATTTCCCTACCTCTCCCTTTCCATTCTGCCCTCAGCCAAACTGTCACATCAGCCCCGTCACAGTTGTTTTCTCATATAGTTACTTTTCTCTCCTCTACTTCTTCTTTACCAACAGTACTAACCTCTGCCCTCAGTTTGCTCTCCCCACCCTTTCCCTGTACACCCACAGTAACTAATGTCCTAGTGCTGCCATTCTATCAGTGTGCCTCTACTTCCTAAAATGAGAGATGTGTCTACCCTGTAACTATGATTGTTTTGCAAGCATTAGTCTACTGTCAGGGGAATACTGGGAATTTAACCTGCTCTCCCCCAAAACTAAATATATTTGTGTGTGTGTGTGTGCGCGCGCGAGCATGTGTGTGTATGCAGAGAGAGAGACTTCAAATATATTACATTTTAGTACCTTTTAAGCTTTGCAAACATTTCCATCAAAAGAACAAAGGTAATTTTTAAAAAATCCAACAAATGACCTAATCCTAAATGTAAAAATTGCATTGCAAAAACACAAGAAATGTGAGAAAAAAAAACAAGACAATGTGACGTCTCTAAATATGACAAACACTATACTAAAGTCTCCAGTGAGCATAAATTAGATAAACTCTCAACCAAAAATTCCAAATAATGATTGTAAACATGTTCAATGAAATCAAAGAGGACACAAATTCCACATGAACATAAACAACTGTATAAAATGAGGAAGTCAACACAAGGATACGAAAGTGAAATCTAATAAATAGATAGGGACATGAAATACAAACCAAACTGGAAATTGGAAGTGAAAGTTTTAAGGAGCCAAACAAGAATCTCTGTCCACAGCATCACCAGATGAATCAAAGGAATGGAAGACTATCAGGGCTTGAAGACAAGGTGGAAGAGTTGGACCTTAAGATGATCTTACGATCTTTAAAGATAAAGTGCAAAGTTGTAGTAATAAGGGCGGCGGGACTGCGTTCCCAGCACCCCAGCCGCCTGCTCGGCTTATGCCCGAAATAACAACACATAAACTGTATTCATTTAATCACTGCTTGGCCCTTTAGCTCTAGCCCTTGCTGGCTAATTCTGATAACCCGATCAACCCATCTCTAATAATCTGTGAGCACTGGTCTTACCGGGTAAGATTCAGCATGTCTGACCTGGCGGCTTGCTTCATCGCGTGCCTCTGCCCAGGAGCCGGGAGCATGGCCTCTCTCTGAGGTGTCTGCTCCCGAGAGGAGAGCTGTGGAGTCTGAGCTCACTTCCTGTTCCTCCCAGCGTTCTGTTCTGTTTACTCCTCCCACCTATCTTCTAACCAATAAAATGGGCCAAGGCAGTTCCTTTATTAGCCAATGACCTTCCTCCATCACAAAGTGAACATTTGATGTCTATAGGACACTATGAAAATATCAAATAAATAAGCAACAGGCATAATAGAAGAACAATTTCATGTTAAAGGCATAAAAAACTTTCAATAAAATAGCAGGCAAGTTCCCAAATCTAGGAAAGAGATGCCTGGTCAGATATAGGGGACGTTTATAACACCAAACAGACAAGACCCTAGAAACACCTCTTATCATGTGATAGTTAAAATGCTTAATATATAAACAAAGAAAAAATATAGAAAGCTGCAAGAGAAAACCACAAATAAATATACAGAGTCAAGACCATAAAAATAGGAACAGATTTTTTTTTCAAAAGAAAAATTTAAATATAGGAAAACTTGGAATGGTATTATTTCCAGTTGTGAACAATAACAGACAACCAAAACTACTATATACACCCAGTGAAGCTATCTATCATAATTGAAGGTAAAAAAAACTTTCTGTAATAAAAGCAAGCTACAGGAATTCATGACCACTAATCAGTTCTATAGAAGGTACATCAAGTCGGGCTGGAGGTACAGTTGCAGCACTTAAGAGTTAAGAGCGCTTGCTGCTCCTATAGAAGGTTCAGGTCTGTTTCCCACACCTGAGGACGATAGCTCACAACCATCTGTGTTTCCGGTTCCCATGGATCCCACATCTACTTCTGGCCTCCTCAGGCACAAGGCACACATGTGGGACACACACACAGACAGATACACACATAAAATGAAAACGAATCTTTTTGTTTTGATTTGATTTTGGTTTTTTTTTTAATTAATTAATTTATATATATATATATATATTTTGGTTTTTCGAGACAGGGTTTCTCTGTGGCTTTGGAGCCTGTCCTGGAACTAGCTCTTGTAGACCAGGCTAGTCTCGAACTCACAGAGATCCGCCTGCCTCTGCCTCCCGAGTGCTGGGATTAAAGAAATGAGTCACCACCACCCGGCCTAAAACAATTCTTAATAAAAGGAAAATACATGAGGGAGTTTTTAGAGTGAAAAAAAATAGATAAATATCTGTGAAGTTACAGGAAAGCATAATTCATACTGGGACAGTAATTTTTAAAATGAGGAATAGGCAAGCACCATACACTACAAAAAATTTAAAATAACTTGATTATCACACACCTCTCTAAAGTACTACTGAGTACTGTGATCTAAATTACCCAGTGAGACATGTTCTAGCACAGTAGATCAAACAAACACAAACAAACAAATAAAACCTGGACCCAGGCTGGTGAATGACTCAGTGAATAAAACGACACTTAACCTGTAGATCTGTGCTCAACCACCAGCACCCTGTATTCAATTTTCAGAATCCATGTAAAGGTGGAAGAATAGAAAAGGTTTATAAAAAATGTTCTCTGGGTTCCCTATATACACCCCGGCTCATGTATCCCCCTCCGCATACAACACACTATCAAAATAATAACTAAAATTTAATTTTTTTAATTTATTTTTTAAATTTATTTATTTATTAAGGATTTCTGCCTCGTCCCCACAACCGCTTCCCATTTCCCTCCCCCTCCCCCGATCAAGTCCCCCTCCCTCATCTGCTCGAAGAGCAATCAGGGTTCCCTGACCTGTGGGAAGCCCAAGGACTGCCCACCTCTATCCAGGTCTCGTAAGGTGAGCATCCAAACTGCCTAGGCTCCCACAAAGCCAGTACGTGCAGTACGGTTTCTCAGGAAATTCGGGATCAACCTACCCCTGGATCCAGCAATACCACTCTTGGGAATATACCCAAGAGAGGCCCTATCATACAACAAAAGTATATGCTCAACTATGTTCATGGCAGCATTGTTTGTAATAGCCAGAACCTGGAAACAACCTAGATGCCCTTCAACGGAAGAATGGATGAAGAAAGTATGGAATATATACATATTAGAGTATTACTCAGCAGTAAAAAACAAGGACTTCTTGAATTTTGCATACAAATGGATGGAAATAGAAAACACTATCCTGAGTGAGGTAAGCCAGACCCAAAAAAGAGGAACATGGGATGTACTCACTCATATTTGGTTTCTAGCCATAAATAAAGGACATTGAGCTTATAATTCATGTTCCTAGAGAAGCTAAATAAAATTTAATTTTAAAAAGCGCTTAAAAAACTGGATCTATTTGTTGCTTCCAAGAAATGAACCTCACAATCAAAGATAGACACAACATTATAAAGTGAGAGGATGGAAAAAGATATTCCAAGGAAAGAACACACACACACACACACACACACACACACACACACACACCTTTGGGACACATTAAAAGCAGTTCTATATGGGAAATGTTCAGCTCTATGTACTTACATTAAGAAACCAACAAAAGCACCAATAAGTGACTTAATGATGCATCTGAAAATTTTGCAAAAGCCAGTAGTGTGCCAGTTTCTTTGTGGAAATTCACTCTTCCATTCATGGCCACAGTATTGGTGCCCCCAGTATGTCTGGTAGTGTTCCCCCTGGCCTCTACATCATGATCCCTGCTAGCCTGACTTTGACAACTGCAGGGAAACACCCAGTCAGCCAGTCTGGCCAGGTCAATGCCAGGCCTTATCCTGACCTAACAGAATCATGAGCCAGGCCAGGCTTCTGTGGTGCTAGGCAGGAGCCCTGCCCACTAGCCCCACCTGCCCCATGCTACTGGCCCTGTAAATATGGTAAGCTGTAGCTGGCTACAGATAGTAGAAGGACCTGGAAAGAGTCCCCTCTTCTCTCACAAGACTAAGTTTCTGTGAGCCTATAACTGTGCCTTGCACCAAGCATAAATAAACTGCCAGGTACTGTAGGAACAGTAACAACACAACTCTTAGATGTGGCAAACACTTTCTGCAAAGCGGCAGGATATAATGTGGAGTTTCAAACATCAGTAGCCTTCCTACATCTAGCAACAAGCATAGTGTGAGAGAAATCCTTCTTTCCCATTTAGAATTGTCTCAGAGATGGAGGGGAGAGACAGAGAGGGAGAGGGGGAGGGAGGGAGGGAAAACCAATAACGGTAAAAAGCTCTTGGAATAAAACTTATCAAGGACAGAAGTCCTCTAAAATGAAAACTTCAAAACACCAAAGAAAGAAGTTGAAGAAGACACTGAAAATGGAAAGACCTCCCATGTTCATAGACTGGAAGAATCAATACCGAATAAAATGACTATATTATCAAAAGCAACTTATAGAGCAATGAAATCCTCATCTGAATTGCAATGTCATTCTTTACAGAAATAATCCTTAAAAAAAATCTTAAAATACACGTGGAAGCACACAGATAGTCAAAGCCATCCCAAGCAAAACAAATAAACAATGCTGGAGGAATCATTCAACCCGGTTTCAATGTTACAATAGCAGAAACTGCACAAGGCCAGCACAAAAACAGACATACAGATGAATGGAACAGGATAGAGGCCCGTATCTAAACCCACACCACAACAGTCCACCGGCTTTTCACAAAGAAGCCAAAAGTACACCTGTAGAGAAAAGACAGCCTCTTCAACAAATGATGCTGGCGAAACTGAATATCTGCACACAGAGGAATGAAAGTGTATCTCCATGTATCACTGAGCACAAAAATCAACTACATACGGACCGAAGGCTTTAATGTAAATCAGAAACTAAACTGCTAATAAAAAAAGAAAAATAGGGAGAACCATTTCAAGACACAGGCTTAACCAAGAACTTTCTGACTAGGACTCCAACCATCCAGGAAATAATGACAGCATTTGATAAACAGGATCTCATGTGTTTGTAAAGCTTCTGCCCAACAAAGGAAATAGACAGTCTAGTGTAGAGTTGGCCCAAGAAATGAGCGAGAAATCTTCAATAGCCATACATCTGAAAGAAGATTTTATGTAAAAAAAATCAAAAACTAAATATGGAGAAATCAAACAATCCAATCACTAACTGGTTTCTATCGCTGTGATAAAACACTATGGCCAAAAGTAACTTGGGAAAGAAAGGGTTTATTTGAGTTTGCAATTTGTAGTCAGCCTATCTTCCAGGGAAGTCAAAGCAGGAGGTCAAGACAGGAACCTAGGGATAGACACTGAAGCCAATGTCATAGAGAAATGTTGCTTACTGGTTTGCTCCTCTTGACACAGTCAGCCTGTTTTCTTATACACCCTAGGACCACCTGCCCAGGCATGGCACCACCCACAATGTGCTTTATCCCCCCTCACCAACCACCAATGAAGAAAATGCCCAAGAGACTTGCATACAGGCCAGTCTTATGGAGGTATTTATGTCTCAATTGTTGTTCCTTTTCTCAGAAAACCCAAGCTTGTGTCAAGTTAATAGAGAAATCCAGCCAAACAAACAAACAAAAACCCAGGGCACCTAGGTTCAGTTACTCAGCAAACAAACACTGGCAAGGATCTAGACAAGAAGGAACGTATTATACACCACTGGAGGCAAGGGCGGCAAGATAAACCAGTCCGGCCACTGTGGAAACGAAGCCAGAAGGAAGCATCTTAAAGCATCAATAAATAGAGCCTATATGACCTAGGTATCTCAAAACTGTGTTTACCCAAAGGAATTCAAAGTACCATATCCCTGAGACAGTGGTGCAGTGTCGTTTGCTACAGCACTATTCACAAGCGCTAAGCCATGGAACCATCCAAGCTGTCTAACAGCAGATCACTGGGTAAAGAAAATGCAGTGTACTCCCATAACAGAACTGTTTTCAGCTACAAAGAAAAATGATGTTACGTCAGTTGCAGGAAAATGGACGCAACCAGAGATAATGATATTAAGCCAGTTCCAGCAAGACAAATGTTTTTCTCTATTTTGACCCATAGATTAAGTATATTAAATTATGCACGTATATATGACATGAATGTTGAAGAAAAACTATTTAGGGGAATAAAGAGGGCTAATGGGGGCAAGAGGAGTCTTGGGGAAATATGCTTAGTGCAAAATAAATACTTGCGGGTAGACGTCCTTACGGAGCACAGCCCCATGTCCAGTGAATATGCATGATGAAAATTTAAACAGATCATTTTCCGGAAAGGCAATGAAACCTGAAATGTATAAATGTATAAACCCAAAATATAGCAAACATATTCTGCAGCTTCAGATTCGTGCAAACGGTATCTTACACTGTGTGCAAGTAGTACACAGTAGTGTACCTCACACCCAGCTGCTGTTTGCCAAATTAGCAGCCCCCCATTGAAACAAAGCTTTCATACAAGCGGGGAGATTAGAGAGCTTTGTTAGAAATATTTCAGATGAAACAAAGGATCCATCAAGTAGGAGGAGCCAAACACACACAGTTGCAGGCACACACTCACACACTCATGCAGGCATGCACACATGCAGACACACACACTCACACACATGCACAGAGGCACACACTATACTGGAGAGTCAAATAATACTCATTCACTTTTAGTCTGCAACCCTGTCAAGATGAAGCCTAGAAATGCTACGAACTTCCATTACAACCCATTGATATATTCACAAGAGTTGCTTAGTAACCCAAACTCTAGAAGCATAGGTTCCTTCTAGTTAAACATTAATGCAGGAAGAGACCTGAATGTCCACAGCACTCAGGGCCTTCCCCCAAAAAACCAACTCCACATTGTCTGTGAACAGCGAGTAACATGAGAGAAAACTTATTTTGCCAACTTGACAATTTCATCTTAAAGAAAAGTCAGTTTTAGCACTGCTTCCCTATGAGATTAACGCTCCTAATTAAGCTATTAATTAAGCTTCCTATTAGTAATACGATGAAAACTGGAAATGGGTTTCTGTTAGGATCTCTGACTTTCTGTAAATAAGTTTAGCCCGCTTTAAGTCTATTTGGTACGATTTGCCTTTTCATCGGTTGCTGATAATTACATGGTATTTGCTCTAATTTACAGACCATCTCCACTGAAGCAGGAAATCTGTGAAGACTCCCCCATCCCCATTCCAGTGAGCACGGTCTTCCCATAATGCTCTGCTGCCGTCAGGATTTCAGGTTCTGTGAGGTCACGTGATGCCTGGAACGATTGGCACATATCACAGAAAACAAAATACCTATGAAAACAACACTCGTCTTAGGAAAATGTAGGGGACAAGAAGAACAGGAAGAGCCTGGCTTTCCTCCCCACACTTGCCCTACCTGCTAGCAGCTATCTTTGGAAGAGCTGGCCCTCACTCGCATAGGTAATATGCAACCCTTGGAAGCCCCAGACACTATGCAAATGCTCTACTTAGTGCTGACCTTCATAGCACCAACACAGGACCCAGCAACCAGAAATTTCCCTTCAGTCTTGCGTGGAGGAGTCACATTTTAAAGCCTGTCATTCTTCATCGGGAACTGGCACTTAACTGTCAGTAATATGGCTTTTAGAATTTAAATTGCGCAGGGTGTAAAAATAATTCTTAACAGCAGGTAATTGCGGTTTATAATTTGTTTCCTCCTCTAAATGCTCCACCGCCAGATTCTGAGCCTTAATCATTGGCGGTGGTTGTGAGTTCTCAGTTTGGAGGAACTGGTCAAGAAATAAATACTTCTATTAGAATGGGGTAGCCATGGAAGAAGAGGAGCGATACTGGAAAAAAATATCAGATTCTAAACACTTTTAGCTTGCTATTAAAATGTTAAATCTATATTATGCTATATTAATTACCTTACAATTATAAATTTAATGGTTGTATTAACAGAAATTTCACACTAATTTTCTTCCAGTTCCCAGGCAAGGTTTGGCTTCTACAGCACCCTTTCTGTTGAGTTGAAGATGGCCTGTCTTCCTTTGTCTACACACCAATATCCCTGGTGTCTCTTAATGGTCAAATATCATTTCTTTTTAAATATGAGCTTTCATTTTTAATCATCTGTATGTGTTTGTATGTGGGTATGGGCATGGAAGTTCAGGTGCCCCTGGAGGCCCGAGGCCTTGAATTCCCTGAAGATGGAGTTATGGGCAATTATAAACCGCCTGACTTCGGCGCTGGGAACCAACCTCAGGTCCTCTGAAAAGAGCAGGGTGTGCTCTTAACCACTGAGCTGTCGCTCCAGTTCCTCACACTTCATCTTTCTGTAAAGTCAGCAGCAAGACTGGGTCAGGACCCTTGCTAGAGGCCTTATTTGAACCTAATCTGCTCACATTCTACAGTTAGGGCTACGTTTTCAACATATGAATAATCTTAATGAGCAGATTATAAGGACACTTTCCTTGGTGATTCAGCATTTGAGTCTGGACATTTATGTATCGGTCACCACACAGAAAATGTGAGGGCCCTCTGGAATGCAGTTTGTACAGAGAAGCCCCTAGGATCTTTGCACTTGAAAGACATCCACCTTCCCTGTCTGCTGAGAGTCATGTAGCTGTTTACAGTTCTTTTTTTTTTTTTTTTTTTTTTTTGGTTTTTCGAGACAGGGTTTCTCTGTGGTTTTGGAGCCTGTCCTGGAACTAGCTCTTGTAGACCAGGCTGGTCTCGAACTCACAGAGATCCGCCTGCCTCTGCCTCCCGAGTGCTGGGATTAAAGGCGTGCGCCACCACCGCCCGGCTCTGTTTACAGTTCTTAAATGCAATTACAAATTCAGCTCCTCATTTTTTGCTTGTCATATTTCAAGGTGCACTCATGGTATGTGATTTATGACGACAACACGGCAATGCTAATATCAAACATTTCCATCATTCCAAGCTATGGCCAGTTGGCTGTCATTGCTGGACATGAATGTGCGCCTGTTAAGTCCTCTGCTATCCTCAAGGGAGCACAGTAAAACCAAAGTCCTGAGCTCTGCTGTTTGAGCTGCAGCCTCTTCTCCTTTTCTGTCCTCATGTTCATGCAGGTCCTCACCACCACAGCTTCTATCTATGCCTCTACTCTTTATATTCATGCAGGTCCTCACCACCACAGCTTCTATCTATGCCCTACTCTTTATATTCATGCAGGTCCTCACCACCACAGCTTCTATCTATGCTCTACTCTTTATATTCTCTTCCAGCTCTATTCTTTGCTCTTTTAATTTGTGCTTTTTGTTCTAAGGGCACTCACTATTCTTTAGCGACTGCTGCTGTCTTTTTTTTTTTAATTTTGTATGCTGTGATTGGGCTCTATAAGGTTTTGCCTTGTAATCCAAAAATGCCATTTCTCTTTATGTGTTTGGCCAGATGACAGAGTTGAGAATTATCTAAGAGATAAACCTCTGTGAATGTGTATGAGGGCGGACTCTCTAGGTTAAGTTAACTTGAGTTGGGATGACCCACCCTAAATGTGGGCAATGCCATTCCCTAGGCTGGGGTCCCAGACGTTGTAAAAAGGGGAAAGCAAGCCGAATACCAGCATTGCTCTCACTCTCAGCTTCTCGGCTACAGATCCAGGTGACCAGCTACCTCCAGTGCCTTCCAGCAGGCCCTCCTGACTCTGAAGGACTGTGTTCTCAAACCGTGAACCAAAATGAACATCCCCCCACCCCACCATAAGTCGCTTTTCCCAGGTATTTTGTTTCAACAATGAGAAAACTAATCTAGAGAAGAAGGGCCACCGCTGTGATAGCCCTCACTGTGTAGTTTCGGAAACTGACTAATGCGGGGAATCTGGAAGAGTCTGGAACTTCTGACTAGGAAAGACCTAGGATGCTGTAAGCAGGGCTAACTGCACCACTGTGGTGGGACTTTGAATACACATACATAGAGGGGCAGTTGGGCTTGTGAGGTTTCTGAGGGAAGCAAGGACTCTATCAGGAATTGGAATAGACATCCCAATGGTATTTTCACAGTAAGCCTAGCTGCATTCTTCCCACGTCCTCAGAATCCAAGAGGCTCTATTCAGGAAATGGGATGACTTTAGTTTGGTAGAGGAAGCATTGAGGCTGTCTTGGTTAATGCTTGTTTTCGGGTTTCTATTGCTGGGAAAGAGACAAAATGACCACGGCAACTATTGTAAGGAAAACATTTAATAGAAGTGGCTTGCTTACAGTTTCAGAGGTTCAGTCCATTATCATCAAGGCGGAGAGGAGCAGCAGAAAGTCTTCCATCTTGCAGGCAATAGGAAGTCGACTGTGGCACTGACTGAAACTTAAGCAAAGACCTCAAAGTCCGCCACCGCTGTGACACACTTCCTCCAACAAGGCCAAACCTACTCCAACAAAGCCACACCTCCCAATAGTGCCACGCCCTTTGGAGGCCATTTTCTTTCACACTACCACATGGCTTATTATGTTTCTCCGGGACGACAGTGCGAGAGGGTGAAAAGGAGAGCAGCAAGAGCTGAGAAGAACGTGCAGTCTGATAAGAAAAGAATGTGAGTGAGCTTAAATCCACAGACAGGCAGCTTTGAAAGCACCTGTACCTGTTTGAAGAGAGGAACATCATTAAATCAAAATAGGGCACTCGAGCACAAGAATTAAGGTATGCTGAGGCCAAGCCCGCACCCGTTAAAGGCTTCATTTAAAAGAGGAGAGCCTAAATTGAGAATTCCACGGAAGGGGTGAAAATCAGCTGCTCCAGGGTTAGCACAGGAAGACTGAGGCTTTGCTAGTTCAAGGTCAGAAAGGTTCATCCCAAGCAGGCAGCATAACTTGATGGTGCCATCTATTTGGTATTGGTTTTATAGATGGGAAATTGAGGAGGACATGGAGTTTGCATCATGGTTTGTTTCAAAGAGCCATTGGGCCAGGCAATGCCTGACAGGATTAGAATCCCTGAAATGCAGATTATTATTTTAGGGACAATATATCCCTAAGAGACCACCATGTATAGTTGTGATGGTGAAGGCTAAATTTGCAGTATGGTCCCCTGATGTTAGAATTTACAAGCCAGCCAGTAAGGAAAGCTATAGATAGAGAGCGAAGATGGCCCAGAGAAAGGCTGTGTGTGCTGTGTGTGGCACAGATGAAGGGTGAGACTCCTTCCTCCCAGATGATTCTATCATAGTCTCAGATGCTATATACACAGACCTATACCTAATAGAAATCCGCCCCGTTAGGCTTGACTCTCGCTTTGGTCTGATGTTTGCTTTCTTTGCTCCCATTTCTCACTTTTGAAATAGGAATGCTAACTCTGAACCAACGTGTGTAGAGGTATGTAAATGGTTTTTAGGGGCTCATAGTTAAGGGATCACCTGGGTCTCAGAAGAGACTTTGTATTTACCACTTCTGAAGAGTTGGAACTGTTAAAGAACTAAGAAGACTTTTGAAGTCGGGATGAATGCATTTTGCATGATGAAATATGTCCATGAGGCTAAGAAGAAAAGGAATGGAAGATTATGGCTAAACGTTAAAAGTTTGTACATCAGTTGACAGGGGGTGGATTGTGATCATTGATATTGATTATTAGTTTGGAAGAATCTGGAATCATCTCAGAGATAAAACTCTGATCATGTCTGCGAGGGGATTTCTGGATTAAGGAAGACCATTCCAGATGAGTTGTCAGGCATGGTGCTGAAGCAGTAGCTGAGAGTTTTTGTCTTATCCACAAGATAGAGATAGATAGATAGATAGATAGATAGATAGATAGATAGATAGATAGGTAGAATGGTAGAATCCTGGTGTTACTTTTGAAACCTAAGGCTTAGTGTGGTGGTTTCAATGAGAATGGTCCCAATAGGCTCATATATTTGAACGCTTGGTCCCCAGTCAGTGAAACTTTTTGGGAAGGATTAGAAAGTGTGGTCTTATTGGAGGAAGAGTGTCACTGGGTTAGAATTCTTTAATGAGGGATGAGAGCTAGGCTTATCTCTTACCTAGAATTCAGGTAGGAATTACACTGGTTTAAGAAGGTGGCTTTAGTTGATTCTCCTTTGAGAACTGTGATCTCACCAGCCATAGGTGTTTGACTAGGTTTACAATATCAGGAATGATTTGCCTCCTGTTGAGTGGGCTTTAGATCCAATTAGGAAGCTCTTGATTTCTACTGAAATGTAAATGCCACTTTTAGACTTTAAGGACTATCTTGCTGTGGTTATCATTACTATGGTTCATAGATGCTGCAGCTGGGCAGAACTGTTGCGTGCTTTCTTCCCTTGGCAGCTTGCATAGCAATTTCAAGTACTGTCAGAGCAAATCCTCAAGAAGACACTTCCAGATCGGATCCAGCTGGATTCCTCTCAGTCCTGTGTCCAAGTATGTAGGGGCTTACATAGTTCAAAGCAGTAGGGACTTACCTTCAACCTCTGGGAAGCAGCCAAGGGCAATAGCAATAACCTACACTGTCTGGGGAGTCTTTTCTTCTCCCCTTACCAACAACTTGAAAAGGGAATTCTCATGTCTAGTACTGAGGTCTTTATTAGTCTATGATTCTCAGGAGGAGTATTATCACCCCAAGTGGGATAACTTCATTATATATATATATATATATATATATATATATATATGCAATTTAGGTCAATATAAAATATGATTCTTTATGTTTTTTTCAAAAATGTTTACTATAGTCTATCTATACCTCATCTTCTGTAACAACTTGCCTCCCTGCTCCCAAACTACCCATCCCCCACTAACTCCATCCATCTCTATCTTACTTCTGTCCTCTAACCCCTTCCACATGGTCCCTTTTTCTTTTCCTGGCTTTGTGGTTACTCCAGGTTACACACTTACATCTGAAGATTAGAAGCTAAGAACCACAGATGAGCAAGAGCATTTGGTTTTCTGCATCTGGGTTACCTCATTTAATGTACTATTTCTTAGTATCTTCCGTATACCAATATAATTCTTGATTCTGTTTTTCTCTACAAAAAGTATTTATACAATTTAGTATAGATTAGTACAGACTTATAATAAAAATTTAGCATAGATCTACAATACAAATGTGTGTAACATTTTTATTACCCTTTATCCATTGAAGGGCACTTGGATTATTCTCATTTCCTAGCTATTGTGAACAGAGTGACAATAAGCACGGCTGAACAAGTATCTGTGGAGAAGGGAATAAGCAGAGGAGCGGTAAAGCCAGGTCATATGGTGGATTTATTCTGAACTCTTTGGGATTCTCCACCCTGATTTCCAGAGTGGCTGCAAATGTTTGCAATTCCACCAACAGGGAATGAGGGTTCCACTTTGCTCACATCCTTTCTAGCATTTGTTAGTGAATCGTTTGAATACCTTAATCATTCTAACGGGGGTGGGGGGTGAGATGAAATCTCACAATTGTTTTGATTTGCACTTCCTTGACTACTAAAAATGTTGAACATTTTTTGGAGATACTTCTCAGTTATATTTATTTATTTATTTATTTATTTATTTATTTTTTATTTTTTTTGAGACAGGGTTTCTCTGTGGTTTTGGAGCCTGTCCTGGAACTAGCTCTTGTAGACCAAGCTGGTCTCGAACTCACAGAGATCCGCCTGCCTCTGCCTCCCAAGTGCTGGGATTAAAGGTGTGCGCCACCACCGCCTGGCCCTTCTCAGTTATTTTTATTTCTTCTGTTGAGAACTTTCTTTTCAGATCCAGAGCCTGTTTTTATTGTTTTGTTGTTGTTGTTTTGACTCTTTGTTTTTTTAGTTCTTTATATGTTCAGGATACCATTTTCTCTTCCACTCTTCGGGGTTACTCTTCACTTAATTGTTTAGCTAAACAGAAACTTTTGATCATATGTAATCTCACCCATCAATGGTTGGCCTTAATTCCTGGGCAAATGGATTCCCATTAAGAAAGGTCTTTCCCTGGCCCCGGGACGCCAGCCGCGGAAGAGGAGCTCAGAGGTTCCTTGGCCCCCTATCCTTCTTAGGCTCTCTGCAGGGCCTCCACTCCCTGCATACCTCCTCTTTCTTCCTAGCCCACCCAGCTCCCATCCAGAACCCTCTCCACTTCGGCCCCACTGCCCTCTTTCTGCACATAACATCACCCAGCCCAGCCTGTCTGGGCACTGGGTCCGAATCCTCGGGGCACTCAAGCGGGCGGGACTCCCTTTGTTTCTATCGCCTGCCTGCACCAAGCAGGGTAGGTGCTTTATTTGCAACCTGCCCACCAGCACGGAGGCCTAATCTCTCGGCGCCAGGAGAGACAGCATTGGGGTGAGTTTCTGGCCCCGGGGCGCCAGCCTCAGAAGGGGAACTCAGAGGTTCCTTGGCCCCCTATCCTTCTTGGGCTCTCTGCAGGGCCTCCACTCCCTGCATACCTCCTCTTTCTTCCTAGCCCACTCAGCTCCCATCCAGAACCCTCCGCACTTCGGCCCCACTGCCCTCTTTCTGCACATAACATCACCCAGCCCAGCCTGTCTGGGCACTGGGTCCGAATCCTCGGGGCACTCAAGCGGGCGGGACTCCCTTTGATCTATCGCCTGCCTGCACCAAGCAGGGTAGGCGCTTTGTTTGCTACCTGCCCACCAGCACGGAGGCCTGATCTCTTGGCGCCAGGAGAGCCAACGTTGGAGAGAGCCAGCGTTGGGTAGGCAAGGAGACCTGATCCGGTAAAAGAAGATTCATAAGGGAGCATTTGGAAGAAGAGATGGGCAGACGCCAAGGCAAGAATTCGCCCAACAAGCTGAAAAGCAACATGAAGCCACCAGAAACCAGCGACCTCACAACGGGAGGACATGAACACCTTAATCAAGAAGAAGTAGAAAAGATTGACTTCATGAAAGTGATTGACGTCCTTAAACAGCATGGAAAAAAGGCCCTTATAGAAATGGATGAGAAATATAACAGAAAGTTTGAAGAATTGAATAAATCAGTGAATGATACCCTAGAAAACCAAGGAAAAACAATCAAACAGATAATGGAAACAGTTCAAGACTTGAAAACTGAAATGCAGGCAAAGAAGAAAACACAAACAGAGGGCCGGTTGGACATGGAAAATTTAAGTAAACAAACAGAGTCTACAGAAACAAGCATAACCAACAGAATACAAGAGTTAGAAGAAAGAATCTCAGATTCTGAAGATACCATAGAGAAAATAAACACACTGATCAAAGAAAACAGCAAGTCCAACAAACTCTCATCACAAAATATTCAGGAAATATGGGACACAATAAAAAGACCAAACCTAAGAATAATAGGAGTAGAAGAAGGAGAAGAAGTGCAGCTCAATGGTCCAGAAAATATATTTAATAAAATTATAGAAGAAAACTTTCCCAACCTAAAGAAAGATATACCTATGAAGGTGCAAGAAGCATACAGAACACCGAATAGGCTAGATCAAAAAAAAAAAAATCCCCTCGCCATATAATTATCAAAACACAAAGCATACAGAATAAGGAAAGAATATTAAGAGCTGCAAAGGAAAAAGGCCAAATTACTTATAAAGGTAAACCTATCAGATTTACACCTGACTTCTCCATGGAAACCATGAAAGCCAGAAGGTCCTGGATAGATGTACTGCAGAAACTAAGAGACCATGGATGCAAGCCCAGATTACTATAACCAGCCAAGCTTTCATTCACTATAAATGGAGAAAATAATATTTTCCACGATAAAAACAAATATAAACAATACGCAGCCACAAATCCAGCCTTACAGAAAGTAATAGAAGGAAAATCACTAACCAAGGAGTCCAACAATGACCACAATAACTCAGACATCTAGAGACCCTTCACAAACACAAATCAAAGAAGGGAAACACACAAACTCTACTACTAAAAAAAATGACCGGAGTTAACAACCACTGGTCATTAATATCACTTAATGTCAATGGACTTAACTCACCTATTAAAAGGCACAGGCTAAGAGATTGGATATGAAAACAGGATCCAACATTCTGCTGTTTACAAAAAACACACCTCAACCACAAAGACAGGCACCTACTCAGAGTAAAGGGCTGGGAAAAGGCTTATCAAGCAAATGGACCTAAGAAACAAGCAGGTGTGGCCATACTAATCTCTAACAAAGTAGACTTCAAACTTAAATCAATCAGAAGAGATGGAGAGGGGCATTTTATACTCATAACAGGAACAGTTCATCAGGATGAAGTCTCAATCCTGAACATCTATGCCCCTAATATAAAAGCACCCACGTACATAAAAGAAACATTGCTAAAACTCAAGGCAGCCATCAAACCGCACACACTAATAGTAGGAGACTTCAACACTCCTCTCTCACCAATGGACAGGTCAATCAGACAGAAACCTAACAGAGAAATAAGAGAATTAATGGAGGTAATGAATCAAATGGACTTAACAGACATCTATAGAACTTTCCATCCAAATAGGAAAGAATATACCTTCTTCTCTGCAGCTCATGGAACCTTCTCAAAAATCGACCACATAGTCGGTAACAAAGCAAACATCCACAGTTACAAAAAAATATTAGTAACCACCTGTGTCTTATCAGATCACCATGGATTAAAGTTAGAATTCAACAACAATGCTACCCCCAGAAAGCCTACAAACTCATGGAAACTGAACAGTCAACTACTGAACCATACCTGGATTAAGGAAGAAATTAAGAAAGAAATTAAAGTCTTCCTGGAATTCAATGAAAATAAAGAAACAACATACTTAAACTTATGGGACACTATGAAAGCAGTCCTAAGAGGAAAGTTCATAGCACTAAGTGCCCACTTAAAGAAAACAGAGGAAGCTCACATTGGAGACTTAACAGCCCACCTGAAAGCTCTAGAAAAAAAAGAAGCAGACTCACCTAGGAGGAGTAGAAGACTGGAAATAATCAAACTGAGGGCTGAAATCAACAAAATAGAAACACAGAAAACAATACAAAGAATCAATGAAACAAAAAGCTGGTTCCTGGAGAAAATCAACAAGATTGACAAACCCCTATCCAAACTAATCAAACGTCAGAGAGAGAATTTGCAAATTAATAAGATCAGAAATGAAAAGGGGGACATAACCACAGACGCAGAGGAAATTCAGAGAATCATTAGATCTTACTACAAAAGCCTATACGCCACAAAACTGGAAAATGTAAAGGAAATGGACACTTTTTTAGATAAATACCATATACCAAAGTTAAACCAGGACCAGGTGAACAATCTAAATAGACCTGTTAGTCGCGAAGAATTAGAAGAGGTTATCAAAAACCTCCCTACCAAAAAAAGCCCAGGACCAGATGGTTTCAATGCGGAATTCTACCAGAACTTCCAAGAAGAACTAATACCTATACTCCTTAATGTATTTCACAATATAGAAACAGAAGAGTCATTGCCAAATTCCTTTTATGAAGCTACAGTCACTCTGATACCAAAACCAAACAAAGACTCAACCAAGAAAGAGAATTACAGGCCAATCTCACTCATGAACATCGACGCAAAAATCCTCAACAAAATACTGGCAAACCATATCCATGAACACATTAGAAAAATTATCCATTATGATCAAGTAGGTTTCATCCCAGGGATGCAGGGCTGGTTCAACATACGAAAATCTATCAATGCAATCCAGCATATAAATAAACTGAAAGAAAAAAACCATACGATCATTTCATTAGATGCTGAAAAAGCATTTGACAAAATTCAACATCCCTTTATGATAAAAGTATTGGAGAGATTAGGGATACAAGGGTCATACCTAAATATAATAAAAGCTATATACAGCAAGCCGACAGCTAACATCAAATTAAATGGAGAGAAACTTAAAGCCATCCCACTAAACTCAGGAACACGACAAGGCTGTCCACTCTCGCCATACCTCTTCAATATAGTGCTTGAAGTTCTAGCAATAGCAATAAGACAACATAAGGGGATTCGAATTGGAAAGGAAGAAGTGAAACTTTCGTTATTCGCAGATGATATGATAGTGTACATAAGCGACCCCCAAAACTCCACCAAAGAACTTTTACAGCTGATAAACACCTTTAGTAATGTGGCAGGATACAAGATCAACTCCAAAAAATCAGTCGCCCTCTTATACACAAAGGATATGGAAGCAGAGAGGGAAATCAGAGAAGCTTCACCATTCACGAAAGCCACAAACAGCATAAAATATCTTGGGGTAACTCTAACCAAGGAAGTGAAAGATCTATTTGACAAGAACTTTAAGGCATTGAAGAAAGAAACTGAGGAGTATACCAGAAAATGGAAGGACCTCCCTTGCTCTTGGATTGGGAGGATCAACATAGTAAAAATGGCAATTCTACCAAAGGCAATTTATAGATTCAATGCAATCCCCATCAAGGTCCCATCAAAATTCTTCACAGATCTTGAGAGGAAAATAATCAACTTTATATGGAAAAACAAAAACCCAGGATAGCCAAAACAATCCTATACAATAAAGGATCTTCTGGAGGCATTACCATCCCTGACTTCAAACTCTATTACAGAGCTACAGTAATGAAAACAGTGTGGTACTGGCATAAAAACAGAGAAGTCAACCAATGGAATCGTATAGAAGACCCAAATTTTAACCCACAAACCTATGAACACCTCATTTTTGATAAAGGAGCCAAAAGTATACAGTGGAAGAAAGAAAGCATCTTCAATAAATGGTGTTGGCATAACTGGATGTCAACCTGTAGAAGAATGAAAATAGACCCATATCTATCACCATGCACAAAACTCAAGTCCAAATGGATTAAAGACCTTACTATCAGTCAGAACACATTGAATTTGATAGAAGAGAAAGTGGGAAGTACCCTACAGCAGATGGCACAGGAGATCGCTTCCTATGTGTAACCCCAACAGCACAGACATTAAGGGCAACATTGAATAAATGGAACCTACTAAAACTGAGAAGCTTCTGTAAAGAAAAGGACACTGTCACCAAGACAAAAAGGCAACCTACTGACTGGGAGAAGATCTTCACCAACCCCGCAACAGACAAAGGTCTGATCTCCAAAATATATAGAGAACTCAGGAAACTAGACTTTAAAATGCTAATTAACCCAATTAAAAAATGGGGCACTGAACTGAACAGAGAATTCTCAGCAGAGGAAGTTCAAATGGCCAAAAGACACTTAAGGTCATGCTCAACCTCCTTAGCAATCAGGGAAATGCAAATCAAAACAACTTTGAGATATCATCTTACACCTGTCAGAATGGCTAAAATAAAAAACTCCAATGATAGCCTTTGCTGGAGAGGCTGTGGAGGAAGGGGTAGCCTCATCCATTGCTGGTGGGAATGCAATCTTGTGCAACCACTTTGGAAATCGGTGTTTCGGTTTCTCAGGAAATTCGGGATCAACCTACCCCTGGACCCAGCAATACCACTCCTGGGAATATACCCAAGAGATGCCCGATCATATGACAAGAGCATTTGTTCAAGTATGTTCATAGCAGTATTATTTGTAATAGCCAGAACCTGGAAACAACCTAGATGCCCTTCAATGGAAGAATGGATGAAGAAAGTGTGGAATATCTACACATTAGAGTACTATGCTGCGGTAAAAAACAATGACTTCAATGGCCGGGGAGAAAATTGAGATCTTGGGGTGGGGTGGGATGGGGGTAAGGGGAGATGGGGAGAGCAAAGGGAAAAGGGGAGCATGGGGGGAACTTGGGGAAAAAGGAGGATTGGGATAAAGGAAGGTTGGATAGGGGAGCACAGAAGCACAATTCTTAGTTAAGGGAGCCACCTTAGAGTTGGCAAGAGACTTGAACCTAGAGAGGCTCCCAGGTGCCCAAGCCAAGGTCCCCAGTTAGTTCCTTGGGCAGCTGAGGATAGGGAACCTGAAATGACCCTATCCTATAGCAATACTGACGAATATCTTGCATATCATCATAGAACCTTCATCTGGTGATGGATGGAGATAGAGAGAGAGACCTACACTGGAGCACTGGACTGAGCTCCCAAGGTCCCAATGAGGAGCAGAAGGAGGGAGAACATGAGCAAAGAAGTCAGGACCACGAGGGGTGCACCCACCCACTGAGACAGTGGAGCTGATCTATTGGGAGCTCACCAAGGCCAGCTGGACTGTGACTGAAAAAGCATGGGATAAAACTGGACTCTCTGAGCATGGCGAACAATGAGGGCTGATGAGAAGCCAAGGACAATGGCACGGGGTTTTGAACCTACGTAATGTGCTGGCTTTGTGGGAGCCTAGCCAGTTTGGATGTTCACCTTCCTAGAAATGGACGGAGAGGGGAGGACCTAGGACTTACCACAGGGCAGGGAACCCTGACTGCTCTTTGGACTGGAGAGGGAGGGGGAGAGGAGTGGGGGGACGGGGAGAAGGGTGGGAGGAGGGGGAGAAGGGTGGGAGGAGGGGGAGGGAAATGGGAGGCTGGGAGGAGGTGGAAACTTGTTTTTTCCTCGTTTTCTCAATAAAAAAATGGAAAAAAAAAGAAAAAAAAAAGAAAGGTCTTTCCTACCCTTAAATCTTACTTGCTGCTGACAATTTTTTGTCCTAGAAGTCTCAAAATTTCAGGTTTCAAGTTGATGTCTCTGACACAACTGGAGTTAATTTTCGTGCAAGGTGATATAAAAAGGTCTAATTTGTAGTAATATGTGGCGGCGGGGCTGCGTTCCCAGCACCCCAGCCACCTGCTCGGCTAGCTTATGCCCCGAAATAATTACACGGACACTGTATCCTTTTAATCACTTCTTGGCCCATTCTCTTCTAGGTTAATTCTCACATATTAATTTAGCCCATTTCTAATCATCTGTGTTTGGCACCCCAAGGTGCGCTTACCAGGAAGATTCTAGCCTATGTCCATCCTGGGTCGGAGCTTCATCCCAGGAGCGGGGCATGGCGTCTCTCTCAGGCGTCTGCTCCTGAGGAGAGAGCTGTTGAGTCTCTGAGCTCACTTCCTCTTCCTCCCAGCGTTCTGTTCTGTTTACTCCTCCTACCTATCCTCTAACCAATAAAATGGGCCAAGGCAGTTCCTTTATTAGCCAATGACCTTCCTCCATCACTAATTCTATTTTTTACATATAGACATCCAATTTCTCAGAACTATTTGTTAAAGATGTTGTTTTCTTCAGTGTATATTTCTGTGAAGAGTGCTGTAGGGATTTTGATTGGGATTGCATTAAATATGCAAACATCTTCTGATAGAATGGTCATTTTATAATATTAATTTTAACTCTATCAATTCAGGAGCCTTGGAGACCTTTCTATTTTCTAGCATCTTCCTCAATTTTTTTCATCAGAGATTTAAAGTTTTCATTACAGGGCTCTTTCACCTCCTTGAGTAGGTTTGTTCCAGATATTGTATTTCTTCTGATGTTATTGTAAATAGCAGTATGTGCACTTATGCATGTTTCCAGAGCTGGCCATTTGGTACTAGATAAATCACTGGTGCTCTTTCCCCTATTTCTCTCACTCTAGGCATTCCTCAGTTGCCCGAGTTCTTTATGTTGGGCTGAGGACTCCAGGCCATGCCATCCATTTGGCATGTTGTTATCCTTGTTTGGTCATGTTTGGCAATGCTGGTGAGACTTGATGGGTACAGCTTTTCACATTACTAGAAGACATAGATTAACAACAAATTCCCTGATCCTTTGGCTGCTGCAATATTTCCACCTTCTCTTCTATAATGTTCCTTGAGGCTTAAAAAGTTCTTTTTTATGTATGCCCATTGGGACCAGGTTCCACAACTCTATATTTTGATTGGTTATGATTTTCTGTAATGGTCTCAATTTGATCCAAAGAGAAATTTTCTTGATAAGGGATGAGGACAAACATATAGAGTGCAGTAGAAATTACACTGACTTAGTAAAGTGGTGGTTGTAGGTTCTTCCCCAAGACCCATGGTTTCATCATCCCTGAGTAGTTGTCTAGGTTTCTAGTACCAGGCATGGTTTACTTCCTTTAAGCAGCTCTTAAATGTAATTAGAGAGATGTTTGGTTGCTGCCAAGGTGTGTATGCCACAATTGCCCCTAGATAAAACACTCTTCTGAATACTAACTGTGTCTATGGCATGGTTTACATATAGGAAGATACATGTATAGTGTGAATTGGAATTTGTAATTTTTAGAATCCCTCACTTAAGTGAAGGGGTATGTGTATTTCTTGGTGTGTCTGCATATGTATCTCTGATAAAAGAAAAATAAGTCACCTAACCAATATAAAGAAAAAGAGAAAGGGGATATTTATGGAGAGATTAGGGAAGGAGTGAAAAAGAAAATGAATTATTAGGACAAAAAAATCTTACATTACTGAGAAATTATTGACAAAAATGTTCTAATACCTTTAGTGTCCCCTAATTCCATAGACAATTTGCACACCAAGTTATCTTAAGTACCAAACTTTGCCAGGCACTGTGCAGAGCAGTTTAAAAGTTTTATTGACCTGCCAATGTTTTTCAGCACTGCAATCTCTATTTCTTTCATTTACTGATTACTTCACTAGACTGGAGAACTGACTATTTCTTTAACCAGTGACATGCCTATACACGATCAGCCTCTTGGGATCTTCAGCCATCCTATAACACATAAAAAGTTAAAGAACCTTCAATCAAATAGTTCAGAGCATAGAGCATCACGAGTGGCCCTCTGCTTAACTTTGGGGGAAGACACAAGCACGAAGAATCATGGAGCATGTCTTTGGCTTGGTGTGGAAGTTCAGTACTATTTTTTTTTTCTAGTCATGACCCTTCGGCAATGCATAATGAATTTTGTCTCACTGCCTGTTAGGTTCTTCACCTGCCCCACATCTAGCGTGATTCACCACTGTGAGGTTACATAAGACATATGTGGAAGCGCCACATAAGTTCTTAGCCAGTCTGGAGTGTGAGAGATAGCCAGTAGATGAGCAGAACAAAAAATAAAAAAGAATAAGATAATATTTCTCTGTGTTTGTACTGGCTAATGGATGCTGTGAAAATCTTATGACTCACTTTACCATGGCCTATGCGTTTAGGTGGAGTTTTAAAATATCAGAACAAATTTTCATTGCAGACTTTTTGCTATAAATTAGATAAAGAAAAGGTGTTGAAATGACGAATGTTCTTGTGAACACTTTCCGCCTCTTAGGCTAACAAATATTGTGCATAGAAATGTGTCTATGGATCTATGTGTATACCTGGTGGGTGCACATGCAAGAGATGGTTGTGAAACTTTTACATGTGTATAAGAAGGTGGTGTGTGTGTGTATCTGTGTGTGTGTTGTGATACATGCATTTGTAGGTTCATGTGTGTGTTCTGGATGACATGAGTATGTGTGTAATGGAATCTTCACGTGGGTAATATCGTATTGCCTGTGTGTGTATCTGAATGAACCTGTTAATGACATTTTTGTCCATTAGTCCATTCCATGAATTCTGGTTTCAACACTTTAATTATACTTGTTTTCATGTATATTTTGGGGTCTAAAATTGTCTTGTTCCAATACTAGTAAACAATAAACTTGTAGATCAAACATCAAAGTCTGCCCTTTCTTCTCCCATTCACAAAGGGCATATAAAGTGTAAATGCCAAAGACTGTCCAGCTAAAATCCTTTCAAAGAAGCACTGGTAATTTTCTTCCTATTTAGCATTCCCCTAAATGTTCTCATAACACAACTCAAATCTTATCACCTTCTAACCATAGGATATTTCAGATATTTAGCTAATTCTATTGAGGGAGTTTACTAGATAACTGTATGTGTATGCATAAGTGGGGTGTGTGTGTATGTGTGTGTGTGTTAAATTTCTTCCAAGTGGACATTAAAGTGATATGTAGCTCTAACTCTTTTAGTTGAATCACTTCTTTTTAGCAAATTCTTATTCTCTGCTTGATTTCCTGGACTAAATAACCATTGATTGATATCCTTGCAGCTTGAAGTAATAAAATGATGTACTCTACCCTTCTTGCATTTAAAGAAAGTGATTATAGTTGTTTTATGATCGTAGTGATTGCCCTTTCTACTTTAAATTTCTATGTCTGAAAATTATGTCATCTTGATCTCAAGAGGCACCCTATTCAACTTCCATGCAACAGTGAACATCAAATTGAGGTAGAAAGTACTTGCACGCAGCTTAGTTTTAATTAGAGATTTTAAAGGATACCATCAAAAGTATTCAGTAGAGACTATGATTTAGTCTGTGCATTCATTTGAAACATTAGGCAAACTAAATGGAGCTATTTTGCTGATTTAGGCATTGTATAGGCTGGTGATTTACGTTTTCTGTTTTTCAGTGTCTGAGACCAGGTGCTCTTTCATAATATCACCAGGGACTGACCTAAAATCTCCCAAATCCCAAAGCTTAAAACAAGGTCATACACATCCTCAGAATAGGCCAGTAACATGTTTCTAGTGTAAGGTCTCTTTTCAGCCATTTATATATGTAATAGTAGTGTTGATCCTCAATTTGCAAGGTTCTGGAATCGCCGAAAAGGCAGCCTTCGCCTATGCCTCTGAAGGATGCTTTAGACTAGTTAGTTCCTGGGCTTACTCTGTCAGGATAATCTTGATCAGGTTAACTGAGATTCTCCATGATAGTAGGTAGTACCAGTCCTCATGGTTTTTTTTTGTATTTATTTATTTATTTATTTTTGTTTTTCGAGACAGGGTTTCTCTGTGGTTTTGGAGCCTGTCCTGGAACTAGCTCTTGTAGACCAGGCTGGTCTCGAACTCACAGAGATCCGCCTGTCTCTGCCTCCCAAGTGCTGGGATTAAAGGCGTGCACCACCACCGCCCGGCCAGTCCTCATGTTTTGATTCTGGCCTGCATAAAAAGCTTAAAGTTGGCTGAGCACAAACAATCACTGCTCTCTTATTCCTGGCTATAGAGACAGTGTGACTAGCTGCTTCAACCTCCTACTGCTGTCTTAACTTTCCTGCCATGATAGGCTAGCCCCTCGAACTCTGAGCCAGAGTAAACTCTCGTTTCCTTGATTTGAGTAAAATGAATCTGTGGGGTGTGCATGTTTGCATGTGTGACATGCATGTGTATGTGCTACTGCACATGAAAAACATGTATGCATGTGCTGGGCATCTTCCTTAGTCACCTAGTCACCGAGGCAGAGTTTCTCAGTTGAATATAGTAATACTAGTATGGCTAGTCAGCTTACACTGAGATGCACAGTCTCTGCCTTTCCAGATCTGGAATTACAGATGGCCCCACCCTACCTCCTGGCCTTATGTAGGCTCTGGAGAGCCAAACTCCAGTCTTCATATTTACACAGTATGTGCTTTAATTATTGAAACTAAGAATATATATAGTGAAATCATATATACAACCATATATATGATTATTAGGATACCTAATAATAGCTATTTTCTAACTAAAGTAGTCAAAAAGGAAAGTCCAAAATTCATATTCCTTCATGCATTGTTGATTTGATGTGTGTGAATGTGCATATACATATACACAACACTTTGTAATATCACTTGATTTTTATTCTCTTCTATGTTTCTAAATATTACTACTGCCAAGACTATCTTAAGATTAAATTTATTTCAAAATAAACATAAAATATTTTATCTACTTTGTATGTTTATTTGTTATTATATTTATATTCTTATTAGTTATTTATTATTAATCTGCATGTTTATCTATCGTATGTTTATCCACTCATAAACAAGCAAATTACCCTTTATTAACTAGATGAATGCAGGATTTTGTGTTCCCTTATTTAAAAACCTGATAAAAGGGTTACAACCGTGCAAATAGTCTCGATAGCCTATGATGTGTACACTAAGGCTGATATTGACTGACAAATACCAAAAGCACATAGAAGGTCCTATGTCGGGAGAACAAGAGGAAAACATTCATCACTTAATGCTGTGTGGGAATAGATACATAATGGAAGTCATGGAAAAACTACACTTATTTTCTTTTAACTAAGCAGTATACTGAGTATGCCTCTTCTTTTTCCTTTGGGCCCACCCCACTGCTCCTCAAATACACCTTCATAATCTAAGGATCATTGCGTTCAAAACTATTTGGAATCTGGTGAATAAAAGTGGTGCTAGAGACAGAGACTGGAAGAGGTGGCAAATAAGAGAAGAATAACTAGAGGAGGGAGAAAGAAAAAGGAAGGAAGGGTAGACCAGCTCCTGGCTTCGGTGTATTTCTAAGACCTCATTAGGACTAAGTAATGTTATTCAACTAAATTTGAACCGATGGTATGTGCTGAGAAGGAAACAAGAAGCGATTCATAAATACTTCCAGTAGGATCTGCTACTTTTTCTTTCCCTATCTGCTAGATGGATTTTGATCCATAATTATCTAAGAATTCATGTGTCAAAAATGTTAGAATATCTACCAACCTGAGTCCCTAATAATTGAATGATGGGTAAAGCAACCTTTTTTCTACCACAGATCAGACTGTGTGTAAGTGGAGAGAAGGATGAGAGGGTAGGGAAAGTCGGGGTGGTGGAGGTGGTAACTGAGGATGTTCAAACAAGCCACAAGGAAGCATCCTATTTTATAGGCTCTATGAGAGTGTGCATGTCTCTCTCTCTGTCTCTCTCTCTGTCTCTCTCTCTCTCTCTCTCTCTCTCTGTGTGTGTGTGTGTGTGCGCACGTGCGTGCGCATATCGGAGTTACTCTACACAAAAGATTATGTTTCTCCCAGGAACCATGGTGAGCATAAAAGATCATACTCAGTTTATTTCCAAATAAAGAGCCAATGCCAGGTTTTGGATAGTTTCCCTCAGGCTGTGGTTAGAGGTGTCCTGAAGATGTCCAAAGCAATACAGGCTATTGTCATTGCTCTTTGTTTCCTACCAGGACTTGATGGTAAGATCTACCAGAGCTTATGGCTGGGGATACTACACACGCATTGGTCACAGGACATGAAAAAATCAAGTTGGTACTGATCAAGAGACTCCCTCCTCAGTGGCTCATCTCATGTGCATCTTATTGTAAAAAGTGCAGTCCACCCATCTATAAAATCCCCCCCTCAAATAATATCTATTCCAGTAGTTCTCAAAAGGCTAAACTCAAAATCTGCCCTGGAGTTCAAGGAAAACTCTTCTGTGGGTCCCTATGAGAAATAAAAGCCAACTTAACATGTTTCCAAGATACAATGACATGGGATACACATTCCTATTCCTAAAGGAATAGAAAATAATTTCCCTAAAGATGGAACAAAATCCAGCAGGGCAAACGGTACATCTTCTACAGCCATATCCAGTATCTAAGGCATGCTAAAATCTGAGATATTTACAAGCAAGCTTAAACATTGGTAGCATTGATCAGCTTCTTGTTGTCACTCACATAATTTAATGATAATCAGGTTTATTCATTGTAAAACAAAGATAATGATATCTGCCTTTGTTGTACAGGCATCCTCCTAGGGTTGTGATCTCATTACTGTGTCAACAAACAAGGAGGAAGCTAGAGAACACCAGTTGCATTTGTTGAGGTTATTCAGAAAAGGGTTCTAAGCTTAGGAAAAAAAAAAAAACCTTTTTGGCTTGATAGCAGGTATCAGTTGTTCTTCTGACATTTAAATCCTATCTTAATATAATGCTCAACACACAGAATAGTATACAAAGTAACAATAAGAAAATGTCAAAATATGGAATGGCTGGCTCTCAGTTGGGTATGGCATTTGTCAAATAGCAAAATACATTTTGGCCAGTTGACTCTCAAATCTCTAATATAAATTCACACAGCGCACATTCCGTATTAGTGTTCATTCTTTCTAATTGTTGTGTTGGAGTCAGATTTGGCAGTCCAGTCATTGCCATGAAACAGTGATACCATGTATTCAAACAGTGGTACTGGAGAAAACCTTTAAACACAGAAATCTTAAATTCATTGATCTCTTGGATAACGAGACTGTTTTACAAAACCTTCACACCTAAAAGAGTGTAGAGATTAGAAAGTACACTCTGATTTGACCAGAAGACAATCATTCCCGAATGCGTGGCTAATTCTCTCGAGGGAAGGGAGAAATGCACCATTTCCTGACTTTTTCTCGTGAACATGAACTTCTTTGGAGTAGTGTAAACCTTTTTATTGACATGACACATAGAAGGAAGTACACAGATCATGAAGATAATCTGTGTGAATGTTGCTAACTAAGCCCAGAGAGGCAGTACCACTCCAGTCTGCATACAGGATGCTCACACTATCTCAGAAAACACGTCAAAGCCGCCTTGAGACTCCGTAAGAGCTTAAAGGTGGTAGACAAGTTACCTAAGAGGGAAATTTCATGGCAGCCATGGTGTAGCCTGGGTATTGCTGGCTGCTTTTAGCAAAATTTATAGTGATATTAATAGCAAAGAGCAACAGAATGACCAACATATTTCTAAAAATTGCAGTGTGACGTCAGTTCACAAACCAAAACCAAACTAAAAAACAAAAACCGAAATCCAGGAGGCTAGAGCGTGGAGGAGCTATCCTTAAATACTGAGTAAATGCATGAGAAAGGAATGGATGTCTGACATCAAGCAGCATAGACTCTGGGATCAGCACTCAAGTGTAGATAGTGAGACTATAAACAGGTCATTACAATCCTTTTCGGTTCAGCTGAACTAAGTTAACTGCCCTAAGCATTGTGTTCTTTTCCTTTTAGGAAGAAAATACTGTGAATCTCATGTGTAGAAAACATGTGACCCAGAAGAAGGAGCAGCCATGAGATGTTTTGTTTGAGGGAAAGGAGCAGGCATAGTCAGTTTGGAACTTGAACTTTATGGGACTCAGTTCTCATATATTCTCCAGGGAGAAGATTCCCATCCCTGAAATATGACCTCCAAAACCTGCTGCCTATCCTTGAATACAGTGAGCTGCTAGCAGTCTCTGCTCCAACCCCTGAGGCTTCTGAGGCTCTGGGCTAGATCTCCCCAGGACTGGGGACCTGGCTTTGCTGTGAACCATTCTGGGCACCTGTCCTAGTTCCGAAGATGAGTCCTTGGGATCCTCGCATGTCCTGACCTGTAATGTAGGGGTACACTGACCACGATTGGAGCTACTGGCCATTTTAGGGAAAAGGCACAGTGCCACCACTTACCCAGTCTGGGATGTGAGTCTGAACCACCGTGAGCAAACCTCAGCACCCACTCACGGTGCTGCAGGACCTGGCCATGCTCACTGGTACCTACCGCTGGGCCTGCAACCTTTATCCCAAGGATAACGACCACCTTGATTTCTGCACTATAACTATTTTGCTTCTCTTTGACGTAGAATGCATAACATAGCTGATGTTAACTTGGAATCCCCAGTAATCATTCTGCTTCTGCCCCCAAGTGCTGTGACTACAGGCATGGAACCACATGACTAGCTCCAAATATTTCTTCTAAACTGCAAGTTATAGATTAAAGATTATTTCATGAAGGAATTGTGAGCTTCACATTTTGTCTGTTACCTCAACATGAATTACACGCAGACAGATCATTGGGTTAAGATAGTCCCTCCCAGGCCTGTTGATTATAAAATTGTACATTTATCTTTCTAAATTTCAATCAATATGGAGGATAGATCCAACTATTTTGTGTTTACAAAATGAATTATTTTAAGGAATATTAATATAAGTGCTAGAAGAATTATCAGGAAAGTTTTATCTGTAGCATACATTTTCCTATTTTTAGTTCCTTTAGCCTTCTTCTTCCTTTAAATATTCTCTGCCCTCTACTTAGCTCTAAGTTCACAGTGGTACCAGAAAGAAAATGAGAACTGGTTTGGAAAGGTACTCTGAAAAAATTACACCACTAATCTCCTGTGTATGACTACCAGAGACTGAAGAACATGCTAGCAGCCCCTGCCCTTCCCTGTGTAGTGACCTTCATTTTAAATCCATTATTAATGTTGGCTACTTGGTGAATTCCATTTCCACTTGTGAAATATATTCCAAAAAGCAAGTTTTTTTAAATCATTTTTAATAATTATTAAAATGAGCTATTATTAGTTATTCAAGAATGGCCAACAAGAACAAGAGAAGAATACTGTTGAGAAGAGTTAGGAGTTCTGTTTCAGTAGTTTGAAAGAAGCCATAATAATGGGACAAGATCCTGGTTCTGCCAATGTTCGTGAGCTACACAATTACTCAGTGAATATCTGTTTCTTCAATGCACTGTGTCAATTCCTAAGGTTGCTTTATTGCCCCATGAGGCACATTACGGGATCTCAAGGGTAGAAAAAGAGCTAGGAGGATATTAAGCCAGAATATGAAGGATGAACATTCGCCATGTGTTCAGCAGCCTGGAAATTATTGTTTAATATTAATTTATAGATGATTGCTGAGCCAAAGGACATAATATCCATTATGGAAATGTTCAGTCATGGATGCTGTGCCCCGACACTTATTAATTCTAAGCTGAATATCAAATGACAGGCATCCTAAACTGAACGTGGTTCAAATGGACAAGCACTTCAGAAAAAAGCAAAGAGCATCCCATCACGAACACATTAGGTTCTGCAAACGAAAGAGCACTTTCTTTTTTTCCTGAGTGTAATTAAAGACTTGAGAAAATAAAGGAGAGAGAGAGAGCAATGTGCATGCGGTACAGAGAAAGGGAGAGCGTGTCTCTGAGACTGTGGCATAGTTCCATGTGCAACACAGCTAGCTGTTCTCGGCAAGTCTTTCAAGTGCTCAGCAGAGATGGGCTTCGGTGTGATGGTTGTATGGCACTAGATGAGTCTGGCTGACTCTGGTTCATCTCCTCACCTTAGCGCTTGCAAAACACATCTGTGACTGTGTTCGCATTTGTGTTCAGCACTGGGTTTTAGAAAGTTGGCCAAACAACCTTTTACAGCTAGCAGCCCACAGAGCACAGAAATTATTTCTACTTCACAGATGTTCCCGTGGCTCTGAAAGAGCCCTTGTCACATAAAAATTGCCTTTGTTGTTTCGTTGTTTTAAAAACCTGTGCACTGTCTAAGTGGCTACCATGGGGAAGGCCATTTGTTCCCATTGCCCAGACCACAGCTTATCTTCCTTCTCAGAAGCTAGCAAAGGGTTCAGGGTGGAGGAAAGGCCCTGATGAATGCGGGAGGGAAGAATGGGTGCATTATGTCAACCAGCATAGACTCTGGGTCAGCACTCAAGTACAGATGGTGAGACTATAAACAGTTGGGCCATTATAATCATTCCCTGCTCAGTTGAACTAAATAAGCTGTCCGAAGCCATGTGTTCTTTTCCTTTTAGGAAGAAAACACTATACAACTGTAAATCTCATGCGAGCAACTTATGCATATAAAAATTACGTGACCTAGAAGAAACAGCACCCATGAGATGCTTCATTTGAGGGGAAGGAGTGGGTGAGCAGGCATAGTCAGCTGTGGGACTTGGACTTTATGGGACTCAGTTCTCATATATTCTCCATGGAGAAGATTCCCGTCCCTGAAATATGACCTCCAAAACCTGCTGCCTATCCTTGAATACAGCAGGCTGCTAGCAGTCTCTGCTCCAACCCCTGAGGCTTCTGAGGCTCTGGGCTAGATCTCCCCAGGACTGGGGACCTGGCTTTGCTGTGAACCATTCTGGGCACCTGTCCTAGTTCCGAAGATGAGTCTTTGGGATACTGGTATGTCCTGACCTGTATATAGGGGTACACTGACCACAATTGGAGCTACTGGCCATTTCAGGGAAAAGGCACGGTGCCACCATCTACCCAGTCTGGGATGTGAGTCTGAGCCACCGTGAGCAAACCTCAGCATTCACTCACGGTGCTGCAGGACCTGGCCATGCTCACTGGTACCTACCGCTGGGCCTGCCATTCTTCAATCAGCAATGCTTTGGGTGTCCCGCAGTATAAATAACGCAAACATCTGCCCTATCTGTATCTTGTCAATCACTCAAAGCAACAGGGCTGTTTGCGGGTATGTGTCGTGTCTGGTCCTCAAATCTCAAGTGTGCTTATGATCAAACCACCACTCTGTGGGAGATAGCCCCTTCCAAACACTTAGAGGAGGAGAGAGGTAAAACTTCCCCCAAATCCTCAGGAATAAATGATATCCAAGAATCAAAGACCTAGGCATTATATTAAAAAAAAAAACTGAGCCGGGCGGTGGTGGCGCACGCCTTTAATCCCAGCACTCGGGAGGCAGAGGCAGGCGGATCTCTGTGAGTTCGAGGCCAGCCTGGTCTACAAGAGCTAGTTCCAGGACAGGAACCAAAAGCTACGGAGAAACCCTGTCTCGAAAAATCAAAAAAAAAAAAAAAAAAAAAAAAAAAAAAAAAAAAAAAAAACTGCATGGGTACAAAGAAATGCCTACTGACCAGAGGATGATATTTATAAAATATAAAACCTTAAATGTGATTTTTTTTTGAAGAAAAAAAAGTACATCTAAAAAAGAAGCAGGTGAAAATGGAAATAAATGAATGGCCAGCAAAAACACCATTGATGGCAGAGATGGTGAGCAGGAAGCTTCTAACCACTGCGGGGGGGGGGGGGGGGGGGGGGGGGGGAGGCTTGTCTGAGGAGGAGCCATGAGGAGATCATTCATGCTGGACACCACTGGGAAGAGAGCTGAAAAAAATTCCTTAATTAATAGCAAAAACTGAAAATACATCTCTCCCTCATGGCACACAGAAAGTCAATTTCAAATGGATCAGAGACTTCAATGCAAAAGACAGACCTTTTAAACCTTTCAGAGAAAATGCAGGATAAGGTTTCCAGGCTCAGTGGCTGTGTTGTGTGGAAAGCCGACTCCTGCGCAGAGAAGGAGGTGAGGATGGAACCATAGACCTCCTGACCAGAGAGGCAGAGCCCAGCCTGGAGTCACTGGCTGCCTTCATTTCCCTATTGAGGGAAGTCTTTGACTTCAGCTGAGCATGCGTAGTTTTACGGTTCAGTTCCTGGTTTTTCTTCACGTAACGTGCAGTCCTGGCTGCTGACAAACAAGTATCGTGACGCTCACCAATACATCTCACTTCTCAGTTGTTGCGTGGAACAACAGACTAGTATTCAGAATATATAAAGAACTTCCATAAATATATAGAGACTGAAGCTTTCAAAACAGTAAAATGGTCAAAAGTCCTAGGTATTTTATAGAAGAATCCAAGATGCCAGGTTAATATAGGAAAAAGCAGCCACCTTCACTAAGAATCAAGAAAATGAAAATAACAAGCCACAATAAAGTTTCATTTCTCAGCTGTCAGACTGGTTTTAAAAAGGGTTAGCTCTCTTTGGAATCTGGGGTGTCGTTTTAACGTTAAAAGTTTAGTCAGTTGCAATGCTTTTTGCAAATATGAACTAACAGTAACTGGAGAGATGCTTTGGTGGCTGAGAGAGCACATGGCTTTCCTGGAGGACCCAAGTTCAGTTCCTAGCCCCCAAATCAGGCCGCTCACATTCTCCTGTGATTCCAGCTCCTCTGGCCTCCATGGACACCTGCACTTAGGTGCGCGCGCACACACACACACATACACACACACACACACACACACACACACTTAAAAATAATAAAAACATTGTTAGTAGAAATATTTATCCCTTCCTATAATTATCATAGTTAATCTTTTTCATTGTATTTTTTCTTATAATTTTATATTGGATTTTAAAATTTTTACCACCTTTCTTCCAATATTTTGAATGAGGAAATAAAATTGCTATTCTTGTGTATTGAGTAATTTCAATATGCAATTACATAGCTATTATTTAAAGACAAGAATTTCTGTTTTGAAATTAATATCCATAGTTATATGTAAAAGCTTAACATTCTTGTCCACAGCTAATATTTTTAATTTAAAATTTTCATCTTGAGTCATCAATTTATGAAATACTTCAAAGGTTAGATTATTTTCAATAGCTGGGTAAATCTATTAAAAATGCATAATTAGTTTCAATACTTGATAAGTTTATTTTCTAACAAATGACATTTGTAATTTTTCTGCTTTCAAGCATGGTGTAAGATGTCTAAAATGTAAACAAATGTATTAAGTATAACATAAATGAATACATTTAAATTGTGTAAGTCATTCACTTTGGTACTATTATTAAGCAACTAAAAATTTAAAAATTTTATAGACTAATGTCTAAAGCATGTCCTTGTACTATTTCCCCCAATGTGTGATGCATGGTTAAGAAAGAGAAAGGCTATTGCTATTTTAACTTTATTTTTATTAGGATTTAGCTAATGTTTATAGAAGAACTCTATTTACACTTCTATACAAAACTTGCCAACTGATAAACAAGTTTCACTATGTTAAAAGAATAATATGTTATAAAACCTGCCATGTTGAGTTCACCTCTGGGTTTTTTTTTTTTTTTTGTATTGCTGAGGTATGCACCATTTGCAATACACTGTCATTTTTGTGCTTTGAGTTTTACATTTTCATTAGGAAAGGCGACGATGACCGTCTTCTCCATTCTCCTCTACCAGAGAAGTAATTCTGTTCCTGTGTTAGAGCATTGCGTCCCTCTCAGAAATTCTGAGCGTTGTCATGATGCATCCACAGTTCCTACTCACTATGCCCTGCATCTGGACATACCAGGGTGGTCTGTAAGTGAGGCTGTTATCAAATGCAGAATCAATTCTCTTTAGAAACAGACTGCGGTCCAGGGTGCTAAAAAGAAAGAGTACCTACTGTATGAAAATTGAAACAGCCACTGCAAAGCTCAACAATGAAACAGCTCAAATTACACTCCCAGGCAGAAATACCACAAATGGCTCCTGGCTCACAAAGAAAATCAATCCAAGAAGATGTGCTGATTTACATAGCTCATGTGGCTGAAAAATTGGCCTGGGGAGGGCAGAGCTCTCAGCACACAAAAAGGCAGGTGAAGAATTAGGTCTGAATTAAGAGATGCCTAATGGAGAAAGAGCTTCTCGGGGTGACAATGACAGAAAAGGACGGACGGCTCCACAGCAAGGACAGGGTCAGCCATCTGCCTGCGTCCCAGCCTGAGACTTCTCCTGGAGACCTCCCATGGAAACACAATTTCAGAAGGCTTCCTTGACATCCGTAATGGGCGCCCAGAGGTGACCGTAAACTTGCAAATGAAGCCTGTCACTTTAGTGCTCTCTTTTCACAGCCTCTGGGTTAGGTGCTAGGCGACTCCATTACTTCGGATCAAAAACAGCACACTTTGATGTACCCTTTTTTAAAAACTTCTCTGCTTTTTAAATTGTCTGAACTGTGGAAGTCCATGGCAAAATGTCTCCCTGTTCCTTACAGCTCTTTTCTCCTCACTGTTGTTAGAGACCACACAAAGTAGCCTAGGAATTGAAATATGCACCCTTGCTAAAGACACATGGGCAGCTCATCTACAGCAAACACCCAGGAAACCTGTACAGTGGGTTCCAGATTCACGGACATGGTGTATGGCTGCTTCTCATCCAGATTTTGAAGGGGCTCATCTTCGTCATGTGTTTCTAATGATCCCAAACAGCTTTTAAAGGCATTTCCCCTGCCTTTAATATCATAGCCATGTAGTTGTCACTGTTATTTAGCCTGTTGCTTCCTTGGTTTCTTTCTAAGGGTAAAAGGCTAAGAGGCCTAAGAGACCATAGTTGGTAAAAGCATTTCCAACACTCCCCAACCTCCCCTACCACACACACACATTGAACTAAGTGTCCTGGGATTTCAATCTGTTTAACCAATGAGTTTTTGGGCAGCCCCAATCTACTCCTGTGAGAACAGTGAGCACTGAAGACACTCCATATGGAGCTGTTTTCTTCTTGGCAAAATTGGCCTATTAGGCAAAAAAACTGTCCTTACCTCAACTTCTGACAGTAAGCATGCTATCCAATCCAGACAAACAGGATACAAGGAAGATGGACTGCTAAATCTTGCCAAGATAGGGTAGGACCGTCTTTCAAATTTTCCTGCTTCTGAAAATGGTCTGTCAGATATTCGATGCCTATAGCCAAAGTTGGTTGTGTAGTAATAGGGGTGGCGGGGCTGCGTTCCCAGCACCCCAGCCGCCTGCTCGGCTAGCTTATGCTCCCAAATAACAACACACAAACTGTATTCATTTAATCACTGCTTGGCCCTTTAGCTCTAGCACTTACTGGCTAATTCTCACATCCCGATCAACCCATCTCTAATAATCTGTGAGAACCGGTCTTACCGGGAAGATTCTAGCCTAGTCCATCCTGGGTCGGAGCTTCATGGCGTGTGTCTGCCCAGGAGTGGGGCATGGCGTCTCTCTCAGGCGTCTGCTCCCGAGAGGAGAGCTGTGGAGTCTGACCTCACTTCCTCTTCCTCCCAGCATTTTGTTCTGTTTACTCCACCCACAGGGCCAAGCAGTTTCTTTATTGTTTAACCAATGAAATCAACAGATTGATATATGACACTCCCACATCACTTCCCCTTTTTCTGTTTAAACAAAAAAGAAGGCTTTAACTTTAACATAGCAAAATTACATATAACAAAACAGTTATCAAGTAAAAGTTACAATAATCTTTATCATAACTAAGGAAAACTATAACTATAACTAACTATTCTTAACTCCATCAAAGACTCCAGAAAGATATAATATTACCTAAGTAAACAAGAACTAAGAAACTTCAAACTCTAGAAATGACAAAGACTGGACTGCCTGGACAGTCACCCAAAGTTCTTTTGTACCGTTGGGGCATCCATCTTCAGCCTTCAGGCCCATGCTATCCAGCAGACATTTCCATAAAGCAGGAAAATTCAAAGTCAGTTCAGTCACTATCTGTTGTGTCCCGCAGAATGTCTCGCAGACTCTTTCAAAATGAATCAGGAACCCCGAAAGATCATCTCACCTTAGGCAAGTTCAGTAGTCCTCTCTCTGCGGGTTCTCTGTGTCCAGTTTATGCAATAGTCCAGGCAAGAGCAGTTTCTTGCCCAAATGGCTATCAAACTCCATAAGGTGCCTCTTCTATGCCCATCTTCTTCTTGAAGTACATTGGTGCTACCAGGAGCAGAGTGTCTCATTATCATGAAAAGTCCTAAGTTATTAAAACATTTAAAATGCCATGTTCTATAATCTTTGAAAAATATGAAGAATGCCTATCTAAAATATATCTACGCACATCTAGAAAATATTAACTAACATGACTACAAACTTGACTATTATTTATGATTATCCTTCAACAACCTATATTTCCTAATTGTACATTACATTTTAATAATGAACTACACCTAATAAAGCTTTGAAAAGGACATCTAGTCACATTAAATGGAGCCGAAACAGTTTTTTATTTGTGTTTCTCATGCAGGATGCAGTACAGAGACACCTCTGCACAGATATGCTGCGGCATGTGTGCTCGAGCACAGCATGGCGGATTCCCACCCGGGTACACTGAGGTGCTTCCAAGCCACACAGCAGGCTGCATGGCAGATTCAGCTTTTGCTCATACAGACACAAAGGGTAAAAGATACATAGGAAACAGAGGGCCAGACAGAAAAATCTTTAATGTGTTTTACAATGTGCATAGGCTTAAATAAGAAAGAAAATGGGTATAGGCAGTTATAGAAAGAAGTAAATAATTTTAAAAAATAAAACAAAGTCTTTGAAGGGACAGCAAAAGTAATATAAAATAAAATAGCCATGTAAAGATGGAAAATACACAGGGAGTCTGGATCCTATGTTATTGTGTTGATTTTAAATTTTCTTTGAAGGTTGATAGACAAAAGACAGTTGCTGGGAGACATGGGATTTCAAAAAGAGACTGTTAAACTATGCCAACCTAAATATTTTTTAAATGCCTTAACTTTAAAACAAAAATATAAAACAATTTTTTTTAAATTTTGAAGCTTTCAAAAACTTTTAAACAAAAAAAAAAGAAGTCAAAAATATATTTATAAAATGGACCTTAAAAGATGCATTGCTTTGGAGAAGTGGTTTTGCTTTTGTTTCCACGGGAAAGAAGAGGCTATGAGTTTTTTCTGGGCCAAGATGGACCACATTTGATCAAGGGAGACCTCCTGAACCTTGACAGGTGATATCTATCAGCAAAGGTTCTAACTGATTCTCTCAGGATGTGGCCATTATCTCAGGAACCCTAAAGAAACTTTGTCCATAGACAGCAGGAATCAGTTGGGAGAAAATTATAACTACATTACCAAGAGTTGGGGATATGGCTGGTCTTTGGTTATTTGGTGGGCTATGGATGTTTGTTATATTTAGCAGAATATAAGAATATAGAATAAAAAAATCACTATTAATCGCAAATATTTTGCATTGGCATGGATTTTGGAATGATAAAAATTTAAAATTAATACACTGTAAATATATTTCTGTTCTTGTTTAAGGGTTTTTTTTGCATATTGATTCAAAGTTAAGGTTATTGTCCTTATACTGCTTGTCCGTTTCTATGTTAAAGTGGAAACCTTCCTTTTTGATTAGACAAAAAAGAGGGAAATGCTGTGGGATATCTTTCTGTATGCTGTGAATATGTGTTGCTTCATGGTTGACAAATAAATCTGCTTTGGCCTTTAGCAAGGAAGGATAGAGCCAGGCAGAAAATCCAAGCACAGATACAGGAGAGGAAGGGCAGAGTCTGGGAGATACCAGCAGCCACTAAAGGAACAAGATTCCAGAGCACTGGTAAGCCACAGGCCTCGTGGTGATACACAGATTAATAGACATGGGTTAATTAAAATGTAAGAACTAGCTAGTAATAAGCCTGAACTATTGGCTAAACATTTATAAATATATTAAACCTCTAAATGTTTATTTAAAAACAGCTGTGGGCCAGGCAGGACAGAAAAGCCTCTGGCTACAGGGTTATGGCTGGGAAATCAGAAGTTTAGAAACATCCCAGGTGGTTGTAAGAGGCAGTCAAGGTTTGAACCACTTAATAAGATAAATTTTCAATACTAACTTATTAGTACTTGAGATTTTAATATAGTTTACTCATTAAATTAAGGTATATTTTTATATCATTGGGAGGAAATTAATGAAAGTTTTGCTATAAAAATATATGACAATGATTACTCTGCAACTCAAAATATACAAAAAGCACAAATATTGCACAAAAGAATTGAAATGTGGGTTTAATCTCTTCATGAATGCTGCCAATTCCATATGAAAAGTCCTCCTTCTGTATGCAAAAACCAACCAACAATGGAGAAGAGGAGCTATAGAGGCTGAAAAGAATTAAAATACAACTTTCAATGCATAAAAATTAAAAAGTGACTAGGTAAAACCAAGGTTATATTCTGAAAAATTGTGCTTCTTGCTTCTTTCCATGATGGTGATTGTTGAGGGTATATTAACACAGAAAGACAATCATAGTGTATGGATCAGAGAGAAAGAATAAGGTTACAAAATGCTGCATATAAACCATGCCTGCAATCTCACCACTCAGGAAGATGAGGCAAGAGGATTGCAAGTTCAAGACCAGCTGGGATACACAATCAAGAATGAAATCAGGGAAGGGGGGGAGAGGTAAGGGGAAGCAGAAAAATTAGTGTACATAATTATCTTTTACTCTAGAAAATAAAAACAAATACCCATGGGGAAATATTTGAAGAATATTGATAGATGGTAGAATTGAAACTCATCCTTTCTTTTTACTTATTTTATGACTTTTGCAATATTTATATATGAGTTTTATGATAAAGGTATAATTAATACTGTTTTTAAAATTCAACTCCTAAAAAAATAAAAAATATAATTGAACTCCTATTCTGATTTTATATTTATAAAAGCATTATTCTGATGTGAGATGTGTCAAGTTTAGTAAATCTACCTCACAATGGACAGGTTGTCCTAACTGGCTTTAGGCATCTTGTCCCATATCAGTTAAAAATAGGATTCATATGGTTTGGGATGTAGCTCAGTGACGCAGCACCTACTTACTATGTGAAAGGCCCAGGATTCTAATCACATACGCACCTGCACATGCTCACACAGACACCCAGAAAGGGGATGAGGGAAAGAGGACAGACAGAGAGAAATGGTAAAACTACTAGTGCAGCCCTAAAGCTGAATTATGGCCCGAAATAAGATGAGTCCTATTAGCCAAGGATCTTGTTCCCCATCCTCCACGGTAAGGGTCGTCCTATATGGCCCCCCACCTCTCCTCATGCTTAGGAGCACATGCATGTAGTTTCATGTGTAGACTTCCATCTAAAGGCCTTGCCTCAACCACTGTTCTCCTGGTTTGGACTATCTGAAGATTCAGACCAGTTGAATCATTGGACCAGTTTGGGGTTAGACCTAAGCTTTGTGAGCCTGTTGTTGGAGGAAACAGTGGAAGCAGCAGAGAAAGATTGTTGAAATCATCTAGAGACAATCAGACTACAACTGAGCTCCATTTATTTCTTCTTCCTCTGAAAACAGATTCCTGATAAGACATGTCGGCAATGCAGATCTACCCCGCGGTAAACATCCAATGACTGAGCAAATGAGGAGAACGGATGAACAACTGGAAGCCATCTGTGCAGCAGAAACGACTCCTACCAGCGTAGGGCAGGTCCCTCTGTGGCTCAGCTCATTTTGTCCTTTTAGAGCCAGACTTTTTCACAGGTGAGTGACCTATGGTTCCTGTGATCAGAAGCAATTCTCAGACTCTCTGCTCCGTGGTTCATATGACAAGCCACATAAAAAAAAACAAAAAACCTCCTGAACGAAAAGAAAATGAAAAAAAAAAAAGCTAACCTCTACATTATTTGATTGTGCGGGACCCTGGTGTAATTTTCAAAAGTAATTTTAGGTTTGGATACATAGACTATGCCATGGCAATGATTCAGTCACCACACTGGAGAATTAGAAACATCTTCAGTAAACCGTTCAATGCTCCCACTTCCTCATCTCTCTGAAACAAAGCAAGTAGCTCTTACACAGACAGGATGCCGCTGGATCTCAAGCATCTTCAAAGAAAAGTCATCTGCTGCTTCCTTTAGTAACCTCTTTATTTGTGAAAGTGGAATTAAGAGATTATTAATTTGATCCCAGGTATCAGAGCTTATAAGTATCATAATATGCTATCATCCCGTTGAAAAACCTCAAAAGTAATTCCCTTAATACATCCTTTCTAATCTCAGTCAAATCTAAAATTAATCATCTATAATTATAAAACCTAATTTAATTAAAACTAGCTCTTCACCATCTGGCCTTATTTGTATAAATTAAAAATATACCATTTCATAAGAAATTCCTCTATTTAACCAATTATGTTAAGCATAATTATTATGTAATTAATCTTAGTTCAAATCACATTTGTTGTCACTTGACAGAAAAGTAATTTATGTGATAAAAAAACCAGTTGACCAACTAATTACTCTGCCAATTGAGGTGTTTTATCTCAACGCTTCACCATTTTAAAACATGTGTCTTGGAGGAAAGCATCCTTTGCAAATAAGAGACTGGTTATTATTAGTGTGAAATAAACGTAAGAGATAACATTTGAGGTGAATCATCACGCTTTGTGATTTCAAGACCTTTGGATAAATTAGTGAGCAAGGAATAACGTATGGGTGAAAACAGACCAGACATTATAAAACCAAATGCATAAATAATGAGAATCCCTAAGAAAGCAGGAACTGGGGAAACATGGACATACATTGCTCAGAGGCTTCTAGCGCCCCTCTTTGTGACTGATAAACCTAGTAGAAAGGGTGTCTATGGACCCTAAAATATGCCTTTTGAGCTAATGCTCATTTCTATGCATTGTCTTTCAAAGACCTAGAGGAAAATCAATAATGCTATTCCAAAAAGTTTAGAGGGTGTGCTGTTCACTACCATCCTGCCATGTGGGAGAAGGATCAATGAAAGAGTGGTGGGTTTCTTAAGAAGAAGCAATTTTGAAGACAAAGCCCTCTCACTTCAATAGAGCTGGCAAGAAAAATAGGAGAGCAAAGTAAGAAAAAAAAACAAAGTAGGAGGATTTGCTCTCTGGTACCACCTGGTGCTGGGTGCCTAGGGCTCAAGAGAAGAGAACCGATTGGGCCATTATTTCCAAATTTGGATTGCATTAGGTAGGACAAAGAAAAGAGCCAAAGACATAGCAAGCTTGCACCCAGTGTTTCTCTTTCTGCTTTGTTTATTTTATACTACGAACTGGTCTAAGGTGAGCGCTCAGAGATTACTGTTTCCATTGAGTGGGCCACATGAGAAAATAAGCTGGGTTTTTTAAGTTTTTAATCATTCTAATTAAGGACAAAAACAAGGTAGCAAAGTTTTACAAATTTAGCATCATTTTTAAAAAATATTATTATTTCTTTGAGAATTACATAGTGTGTTTTGATCTTACTCACCCTCATCCTCACCCTCATCCTCTTACTCCTCCTAGATCCACGTACCCTTTTTCCACCCACCCAACTGTGAATCCTCTTTTATTTAAAAAAAGAATCAAATGCTGTTCATATACTCTTGGTTCTTGGTGGTCATTCTCCTAAGAATGACATGCAAGGAGCAACATCATTAAGTGAAATTATCTTTTGTTGGGACCAATTGAGTCCTGGCCTTCAGCTGCTTGCTCTTCCCTGTCTAGAGCCTTCTAATTGAAGTTACTAGACCTGTGCCTAGTTTAGAGGATCAGAGGATGGGATTTTCACCTGTTGGCCATTGACTGCAGGGTATTTAAGCCTCCATGGTGCTATTAAAGAGGGGCTTTTGGTACCAGTGTTTGAAGGTCTGTGTGTCGGTCTGTCTCTGTGTGTGTATTCTCAACCTCCAGCCCCTTGCTCAAAGCTCGCAAACTGGGTTCTAGCACATAGAGCGCAGACGGGGGCCACGGTGTGCATGGCAATCTTTCTCCTAGCAGTAACTGATTGCCAGTAGCTCCTCCATCAGAGATGGACTTCACGCCCACCTGCCTCCTACATGCTGGCATTTGTCTGGCCTGAGCTTACACAAGTTTGTGCATCCTGTCACAATCACTGTGAGTTCGTGTGTGTGACTGTCTGTAGTCTCAGGAAAACAGTCTTGCTACAGTTGTCCACCACCTTTTCTGGCTCGTACAGTCTTCCCAGCCCCCCCCCCCCCCCCCTTTCTAGATGATCTGTATTCTCTATCCTTTCTGGTGGATCCTGGCAGGAGGGAGCATGATATGTGTATCCCGTTTAAGGCTGAACATTCTGCTATCTCTTAGTCTGAACTTGACCAGTTGTGAGTTTCTGTGTTAACTGCCATCTACTGAAAAGAGGGAGGAGGAGGAGGAGGAGGAGGAGGAGGAGGAGGAGGAGGAGGAGGAGAAGGAAAAAGAAGAAGAAGAAGAAGAAGAAGAAGAAGAAGAAGAAGAAGAAGAAGAAGAAGAAGAAGAAGAAGTTGTTTCTCTGATGATTCTAAGCAGTGGTTTTCAACCTTCCTAATGCTGTGACCCTTTAAGACTGTTTAATACAGTTCCTCATGTTGTGGTGACACCTAATCAAAAAATTATTTTTGTTGCTACTTCATAACTGTAATTTTGTTACTGTTCTGATTGTAATGTAAATATCTGTGGGTTTTTTTCTTTTGATGAACTTAACCCCTGTGACAAGTGTTTGACACTCCCAAAGGGGTCATGACCCACACACAGGTTGAAAACAACTGGTTTTAAAACATAAATTATATAAGATTATAGTAACATATCAATGTTTCCCTCCTAAATTGTATGATTCTGCTTGCAAATGAATGCCGTGATCTTAGGAAACAAAAACTGTTGCATTTATAGGTAAACGAGTCACATTTTGAAAAACCACCTCTCTCAAATTGTTGAGAAGGAAAAAAATATAAACAGATACACCTAAAAGAGATGGAAAGTAATGGTGGATCTCTTTGCGCTGCTTTGAAAAGATTTCTGGATAAAACCTGCAACAAAAAAGACAGTAACTTAGAAAAGCTTGTGATCAGTGCACTGGGCTAAAAGTCACATGAGGTTTTAGCTCTGCAGTTCGGACACTGCCTTCGTTTTCCATGCCTAAGCCCAGCCCGGCTCCAACGTAGTGTTCAGAGGGCTTTCTAGCAGGTCTGGAGAGACAGAGCTGTATCAGTGAAGGTGTGAGCTAAGAGAGAATTTGATATAAACAATACAACAGCTGATGCCCTGTCTCTGGTGGGAGCAGAAAGCCCTCAGGTTTTTGTTTTCTCTGTACACGTGTCTCTGCAGTGGAGCACAGACCTCCCCCCTCCCCACTCTTCCTCTGACTTGCGTGAAAACCAGATGGCACCTCTCAGATGGAATACCCATGACTACAAAGGTGGTACATGGGTCAGTGCCAAGATGATCACTTACACGGCATCTGCAGATGGTGATCTACCACATCCCGAGGCAAGAATAATGAGAACAGCATCCACTTCATCATCATCTGACTATCCAAACAAACACGGGGGGAAGTTAATGAAAACAGCACCCGGGCGTGTCCCCGGGGAAGAGGGCGTACCTGGGTCTGAGGAGAACTGCAGCAAAGCATATGCAAAAATAGAAGTTTAGCTTTTGATTGAGAACTAAGAATGGTGGGCTCTTTTAAAACAACTGGGAAGCTATAAAGCACAATGCAAAAGGAAGGCTTTAGTTCTGCCCATGAACTTAGCAAATGAAAATCAGCATACTTCTTGGACATTGCTGCAGTGAGCAAGATCTCTAAAATTAATAACAAAAGGCTCTCATCAGGAAGGCCAGGATGGATTTCATGTACCCTCAGAAACTGAAATGACAGTTTCTATAATTTATACTACCAATATGAAGGGCAAACAGAAAGTGTGATTAAATAAGGCTCGATTATTACAGCTGTTATTTCTGGTTCTGATCTGCAAGGTGAAAAATTAACTAGGTGTCTTCGAGGTCCATCGGAAGTGACAGAATCATCCTCTAACTGTCCCCAAATGACACCTTTAAATGCAGGTTGGATATCCTGGGATGTCTTATACATACCTGCTGCTTATCGACAATCAATTGGCCCTTACAACAGAGAAAGAAAAACAGAATTATTAGGTAGCTGAATGAAACCATGAAAGGCAGAAGGAATGGCTGGATGAAGAGACAGCTAAGAAGATGACCTGAAAAATGTAAGGCTGGCTAAGTAAAAGAGAAGAAAAAAAAGTGGAGAGCTACTATGGATGCAAAGAGTAGATTTTGTAAAGGACAGAAAGAGTAGAGGGACGTGATGATGGACGGAAAGATGGGCGGTTGGAAGAAGAAGCCAGGTCTAACCCACAGCAGCAGGGGAAAGCCTTTCCCATTAGCAAATAGGAGTAATGTCAGAGGACTGTTTTTAAATAGACTGTGTTTCTAATCATAAAATGTAAAGAATGGAGGGCCACAAAGATGGCTCAGCGGTTAGGAGTGCTGGCTGCTTTTTCGGAAGACCCAAGTTCAGATCCCAGCTCCCACGTCTAATGGCTCACAACTGCTTGTAATTCCAGAGGATGAATGCCTTTTTCTAGCCTGTGATGGTTTCCACATCAATGTCACACACACACACACACACACACACACACACACACACACCTGATAGACAGTTAGTTCAACCAAAGCAAATCCCTACTTTGGTAGAGATTCTTTTAAACACGTTTCTATTTCCTGTCCCTTGGTTTTTTTCCCCAGTCACATGTATGTAACTCGTTGACATTTTAGTTTCTTCAGCTTAGTGACTCCTTAGCTTCTTCATTTGCTGCTTTTATTCAGCAAACATCGGTCTCCACTCTGTGCCAGGCCACATGGTGTGAATAGTTTAGTTTTGATGGGTGGGGACAACACTAATACGTCATCAGTGACAAATACTTAGTGACAAAGTGCATGGATTTTCATGAAGGAGAGAGTGAAAAGTTAAAGGGAGTAACAGATTTTTTGAGAAATCTCATTGAGACATTCTACTCAAGATGAATCAAATGTTGTATGTTAAAGGACGCCTGTCTTTGGTGAACTAAGTTTAAACACCCATTGCAGACTCGCCTCCTTGCCATTGATTTTTCTTTCTTTTAATAGTAGTGATGCAGAAGAACATGGACTTACAGGGCTAGAAGCAGGCTGGAATCCAGCAGCAAGTCCCCTGGTAAATGCTATTAGTCCCCTCCCACTAGTAACTCCTGCATCATGTGTAGAAACAGCCATCTTCTCAGAGAGCTTTGGGGTGAGGCAGGATGAAGTCTGTCCTGGGCCATGAAGAGCTATATGTGCAAGGAGTGTTCAGAGCTGATTGGATCCCTTTCCACTGCTGCTACTACGTCTAAGCAAGAAGATTAGGCAGCCTTTAATAGTCAACAAGTATTAACTCCCCACTTTCTACTGTAAAAAAATTAAAATGTCAATTTATGTAAAATAAACAAAGACTAATGGAATAATAATTTTATTAATTTCCTTAGGATATTTCCCTCCTGCAATTATTTTTTTTTCCTCCTGGCTAGTTGTGGATAAATATGGCATCTAGTAGTACCAGGGTGGTCGCATACACAGGACCTTACCACAAATATCAAGGTGTCTCTCCCACCTAACCCAGCCTTTTACAAGGGAACTTGCTGTATTTCAAAGTCCTAACAAGCAGTGGAGTGCCGTTTGTTCAAGGACAAACCACACAACGGCAGATGGCATCCCGGTAAACATTTTGGAATGTGGAGATTTAAAGCTTGTCTCATTGACCTCTTGCTAGAATATAACTCAAGCTAAATATGGGTCCGGGCATTCCTACCCACACAGATCCCCCCACAGACCCCTCTCTGCATCAATTTACTGGAGATCCCAAGATTAACACAGTTGTCTTTGGGGACAAACACATTTATTACCCCACGGAACTTCATTTTATCCCACAATAGCCACTAAAATGGTATCTTGAAAATGAGCCAGAATAACGGAGGTTAACGAATGTGCCTTCATTTGATTGTCCTAACAAAAAGCCAAAGTATTCCTAAATTTACAATAAAGGACTCCTAGATGGGTATTTCTAATTCATACATTTCCACCAGAAACTCCAACTCAAGTGTTTGTCCGGTCTACACTAGAGCAAGGTTTTCTATCCTGTGGTTTATGAAGGAAAAAGATACCTTATACCCACCCACAGGGCTTTCTAGTATACCTTTCCCATGGGACCTGGAGTTTCTTGGAACCACAACTGAGAGGCAATTCCCTAAATGGCTACATCTTATGAAAAAAGACAGTGACCGTAAGCACAGGCCAAAGAGATGGGTCCCATTGCAAGTTTTTCCTTTCCTGATGATCTGTGTTCAAGGGTTCACTGCAACCCAAGCAGGAGGCCCAGTCGTTGCTCAGTACTTAAAGGGAACATTTCAGACAACTGTGCCAGAACACCCAAGTGCAGAGACCAACGTTCCCTGTGTGGAATGGTATTGTATTTACACATATGCCACACAGCCTCCAATGGACAGATCACAGATTCCTCGTTCCATTTAATATAGTGGCAGGGGATGTTTGTATTGTTTAGAGAATAATAGCGATAAAAAGTCGGCCCACATTTAGCATAGACAAATTTTCCTATACTTGTGAGAGCAGGTGAAGAAACCCTGGATACGGACAGTTGCGTGGGGAGGTTAAAGGGAAGAGCTCTGAACTCCGTGCTGACGCAGGCTGAGTGACAGGCAGGGGTTCCCAAGCAGCAGCAGCTCCTTCTGATCTCACACTGATGCAGGGGGAGAATGCAGCTGATATCTCCAGTTCTCCCAGGGTGCAGAGATTAGCAGCGGAGACACACATGACGCCTGGGTCCCTGCACCGAGATGCTGTAGAGTGGGCAGTGGCCCACGGCAACTCCAAAGTATAACACCTTAGTTACCTTTGAATAGCCTCTGCAGATGAGTTAAGAAATAGCCACTGTTGATAGCATTGGTTTTTTTTATTATTTTTATTTTTTAAACTCATGCTTGTGGGCATATGTGTGCTGGTGCCTGCAGAGGTCGGAAGAGGGCTAAGGATCTCCTGGAGCTGGAGTTAAGGGCAGTTGTGAGTCATACCATGTGGGTTCTGGGAATCAAACATGGGTCCTCAGCAAGAACAGGACACACTCTTAATTAAATCTGAACCTTCTCTTCAGCCCAAAAGTCTTCTTTGGAAAAAATGCCCCATGTTCCAAAACTAGTTTATTGTACAAAGTATAGTACGTGTGCAAATTGGAATCCACTTAGGGTGAAATTAAGCAAGTGCTTGATACAATTGTGAATTCATATTCTTGATTTATTATCTCTCAGAGTTGTTCTCAGCCAGACATTTGCCCGTAGATGCTAACTTGTCGGCTGGCAAGATGGCTCAGCCAGTAAGGGTATTTGCTGTTCTTGCAGGAAACCTGGGTTTGATTCCCAGAACCTAGAAGATACAGCACCCTCTTCTGGCTTTCACAGGCTTGTATGTAAGTGATATACATTTACACACACACACACGCACACACACACACACACACACACACACACACGTAACAAGAATAAATCTTAAATAAAAATGACTCCATGAATGTCATTCTAAACGTTGTTAGTTAATACACAGGCAATTTACGGCGTCTTAGTGATTATGCCCTTTTCATAACCTGAAATTTTCACAACTGTGAGAGCTGGGAACATGTTATTATTTCTATTTTTAAGTAAAGAAACCAAGGTTCAGAAATTTGACTTGCTAAATGCCATATACCCAGTAAGGGAGAACTGGATGCCTGCCACTGCCGGCTGACAAACCGGCAAGCTTTCTATCTGCTGAGCTAGAGCATGCTTGACGAAAGGCGAGCCCTTAATCATTTTCCTCCTATGCAGAAAGCTACTAACGGGCTGCTTGCTTAGCCAGCTTGGAAATCTTCCCCTTTCCCTGTGATCAACACTTGTGCAGTCAGCAGCTTGCCTTTCATGTAGAGCTTGGGCATTCTCTAAGCACAAGTATAATCTCAATAACGAACTATTCAAAAAAAGCATGTGAACCAACAATTTAAGGGTTTAAAACAGAATCTTAAAGCCATTTGCTTCTCTTTGCGCACTGTCCACATCCTTCTCTGGTTACCAATAAGCAAAGAAAATAGAAACATTTGCTAACAGCTACTACATAGAGACCCTGGTGGGCATGGATCCCAGGGTGAAAACCAAGTGGGTTGGGAGAACCAAGTAGCTATTAGCACAACTTGATGGGTCCTGAATCTAATCTTTATTTCATTAATAAACAATTGTACTCTTAAAAATGTTCAGGAGGTGGAATGCATAAGCTATTAGAATATTGTATCATTATATCATGTAGTTTAACAAATGTCAACATTAACAATTTTTTACTTTCTCTTACAATCATTTCTTGCTACATTTATTTTCTCCAAGCCAATGCTAATTCTCAGCCCTTGTATCTATGAATTTAGCGGGTTTGAGATTCAGAATCTTTCTTTAAAAAATACTTCTTCTAAAAATCTTTTGATTAATTCAATTCAGCGTAGAAAGTGATGAGTTAAATTGTGGAATTTTATGCATAATTTGGAGAGCCCTTAAGAAAATGTGAAGACTTTTTATTCTGCTACTTCATCCTCACTGGTCTCACTGTCACCACCACCACTTGGAAACATGGCTGCATCATCCTTTTTAATATTTTTGACACACACACACACACACATATATGTATGTATGTATGTTTTTATATGTGTGTGCTTAATATATATATTATTATATAGCAGGTAGCAGATAGCCAGTTGGTTGAGTGGAAGCTGATGCTACTTCATTAGTAAGAACTTCATCCTTTAGTCAGTCAGGGCCTGTATCATTCATTCTAGGGGAGATGCTGGAGTCAGAGAGAACCAATTGAACAGTGTTATCACAGAATCTTCGACAGAGTGATGATAATGGTGGTCAGAGAAACATCAGAATTGATTCAGCAATTTCAGAAGAAAGCCAACACAATCCATCATTTTAAGCCTGGTGACCATGATAGGGGAATCAAGGCAAGCTAAAGGAAGAGTCAAGGAATGAGAGATGAGAAGAAGGTGTGATAGGGAGATGACTATTTGTCAGACTGCTGAGTTTGAGCACCAGCAAGACCAGGTGACGTGTCCTAGGGGGTCTGTGTAAGAACGGAGTGTGGGCCTGTCTTCACTAAGGCACCCGCAATCTCGAGATTGGGTGAGGTGGCTGAATGAAAAAAGATGGAGGAAGAGGAGAGGGGAGAGGAGGGCAGGGGAGAGGAGGGGAAGGACAGGGCCAAGAGCCCAAATGAAGGAGGCAGCCTTGCCCAGGAGATGCAACACCTATAGCCAACAGGGATGAAAGGGCAAAAGTTACCAAGAGGAGCCCTGCTATGCTTCGGCACAATGGTCTCCAAAGGTGACGTGTAGAGGGCGAACCAAACACACCAGGGCAAAGACCTCAGTCTGATCCAGTTCTGGAAAGCTGGGCCTCGTCTTTTTTAATGTGTGTGTTTGTGTTTATATATGTATATATGTATATATCCATACACACACATATATCATTTGTTTTGTTTCATTTTGACAAAAGTTTCCTCTTGTAATACCCTCAAATTTCTCTCTTTTCCATTGTTTCCAGACAGTTGCCAGGTTGGACATCCTTTTCTGGTAGCATTGTACAGTTACACCCCGCCCCCCCGCAGCCTCACAATCAAAGTTGTCTGCTGCACTGCTGTTTCTCCCCTTCAGACTCCTGTCTGATCTTCCTTTCACCCTAGACCACTTGCTGTGAAAGATTTTCTTAGCTCTCCAGGAGCAGGTTCTACTGACAACCATACATACATCCGTGTAGGTCTGGCCTTGGTTTTCATGTTAAAGCTTATTCTTGATCCTGGGTAGTTTAGTCCAGAAGCTCTAGAACAGCAATGATAATTATTGGCCTTTCAAGCACTGTGCATATTTACTAAGGCTTAGAGCAATGTATGGATGCACATGAATTAGTAACAAGTCAAAAACAAGCTTTTAACTCTCTGGATTCAACTTAAAAATAACTTGTTGGCAAATAATGTCATCATAATATGATCAAATTTTATATAATCTATCCACTCTTTAATAAAGAATAAACAAAGAGTATACCATTTCAGCAAACAGAGAGTATCAGTCAATATTGGAGCTTTGTAACTTTGTAATACAGAGTTTTATGTCCTTAACAACACGTGGATGACTATGTCAACCTAAGCAACTTGAGTGTTTATCACTTTGAACTTTCTCTCCCTTAAGTAAATCCTTGAAGTTTATTTTTAAATAAATTTATTTACTTCTCTTTGACAAGCAATTGCTACTTTTCTTCAGACTTTGGTAGTTTTAGGTCAAGGCATGAGCAATGATTAATAGACATATTGTTGATATGTTTTTGATAGGAAATGTAAAATATTCAAGTAAAAGAAGAGTTACAATTCTGTTGTAAACTTTCTCTCTGGAGAAAGTTTCACAAATGCATCTCTTTCTACTTTGTATTTACGTTCAACTGTTGTAGGTATTGATATTTTTTAACTTATAAAGAGTTTTTTAAAAATTGTCCTTACTTTTGCATCCTTGGAAAAGTGGGTGGGTGGAGTTGTATTGTTTTTTCAATTAGTAGCACAATTCATTTCAGGCTAATTATGCAACAAAATTTTCTGAAGAGTAACTTGCAGAGTGGTGCTCATTGGTTCATTGTTCACGCTTAGCATAAGCTTATGAATTTGAAGTAAACCTGGCAGAGCATGTTAGGAGACAAAGCTCTGTTATCACCAAGCTCTAAGCTATCATTTATTCACTGGGGAAAAAAAGACTCTGGAAGATGCTTGCCAACAAACCAGATGCCACCATCACTAGACAATTATGTTCCACAGCTTGGCACCTGGGGCCCACAGTCATCATCCAAGGAGGAGGAGAAATAAAAAGTAGAACATTCTGGCAGACTTCAGACTGAAAGATTTCAAACAGTCCAGGGTAAAACTGGAGACTGAAAGGGGCCTTCAGAGCTCCCTGTAAGGAGATAAGAGGCACCAAGCCTGTGGTGCCCTACCTGCTGAGGATGTCAATCCTGAAAAAGACCAGAACCTAGTGGCCCTCCAGTGTACATGGACTGACATCAGGGACTGGCATGGCTACCCTCTGCAAGGGCTCTGGCCGCCTCTTCATTTGGGAGAGATCACCAAGAGAACCTTGAGTTCTTCCTTCTTCAGCAAGTTTTATGGACTGGAAAGGAGAGAGTTAAGGCATGCTGCTGGCTTCAGTGGAAAAAGGAGAGTTAAGGCATGCTGCTGGCTTCAGTGGAAAAAGGAGAGTTAAGGCATGCTGCTGCCTTCAGTGGTTTGCTGCCCATAATACATGGATCTCTGTACAAGATTTCCCTTTGGAACCTGTCCCATCTGAGGAGTAATCTCTGACTGAGATGCCAGAGGTCTGCCTCTTTTTCCTCAGCCAAGAAAAGGAAAATGAACTTCTTTTAAAATGTGCTTCAATTTAGAACAGCAATTTGATGACACCAACACCATTAAATAACCTAAGATATCATTGTTTTACTTAAATGTGATCTAGATCCAAGAATTAAGGAAATAAATAAAATCTAAAATAAGTAATTCTCTTTTAATTTGTCTTAGAATTTCTGGCATATATTTACATCTATCTATCATCTTTCTACCTATCATCTATCAATCTATCTACCTACCTATATATTATCTATCTATCTTTCTATCTACTTCATGTATAAACATATACATGCATGCATGTATCGATTTACTTTCACACAAACCAGCTATATTCACACCAAACTGAAAGTCAAATGTTAGATTTATTGACACAAACACAACTAAGCAGAAGAAACCAACACCTAGTTAGATAAGAATTACTTCCCATAATTCCCTTCCTCCATAAAACACAAATCTGAATGACAGAAAGGAGATTGTGAAATAAATGAACAATTTTGTTGATTGTTCTTAGCAAATGGTTATCACATATTTCCAAGAACAAAGCAGTTTTTATAAATTTGAAAAAATATTTTGTTAGTTTTTAATAGCTCTTAAGATTTTGATAGATAGAGTTAATTTCTCCACTAAATAAACCTAAAACTTTACAAATAGTACTTTCCGACAAATGAACCTTACCATATTTGTCAAATTATCCTATATGCAGGTTAAGATAAAGATTTTTTAAATATGTAATTTCTATAGCTCTAACCATCTAGTTAACTCGTATACATTAGTCCATAGACATACTACCTATAAACCACACAGCTATTTAAATAACAAAATGTATTAATGTGTCTGAAGATTGTGATTCCAGACTGTCTTGTCTTCTTAAGACAGCCATGCCTGTCTCTGCACAATGAAATAACACAGTCCCTTGCTGCTGGAAGGGCCTTGCATCTAACATAGTCACCTTCAGATGGCTTGTTTTGTCCTGTTTTCCCAAGAGTTAGTATCTTAGTTAGATTTCTATTGTTGTGAGAAAACATCATGACCAAAATCTACTTGGGGAGAAAAGAGTTTCTTTCAAGCTTACTGTTCTACTTCATGGTCCATTATCAAAGCAAGACAGGGTAGGAATTCAAGGCATGATCCTAGAGACAGGAGCTGCTGCAGAGGCCCTGGAGGAGGCTGCTTCCTGGCTTGTTCAGTCTGCTTTCTTATAGAAGCCAGGACAACCAGCCCAGGGTTGGCACCACCCACATTGACCTGGGCATTCGTGTGTGTGTGTGTGTGTGTGTGTGTGTGTGTGTGTGTGAGAGAGAGAGAGAGAGAGAGAGAGAGAGAGAGAGAGAGAGAGAGACAGAGACAGAGAGAGACAGAGAGAGAGAGAGAGAGAGAGAGAGAGAGAGAAGAAAACGAGGCTATCAACTTGAGAGTTGGGGGTACTGATGGGAAGGAGCTGATGGGAAGAAAGGAAAGGGGATGTGATGTACTTCTATTGTAATTAAAAACATTAAATGTAAAACAAAATATCCTAGTTTTCTATGAAACTATCTAAAATGTCTTACAATTCTAAAGTCTCTTAACTATGGATTCCTATAAAATCAAAAATAAGTTAAATACTTTATTGCTTCAGTAAGGATGAGCCCAGGCACAGTCACAGTCTGAACCAAAACAAACGAGACAGAAACTGTGTAAATAACCCCATGTCTGGGATTCACCCCTGCTCTTCCCGGCTGCAAAACGCTCACACAGTCTCACTTTTCTGTCCCTGCTATTCACGGCACACATAGCCTGTAGGCTGAGTTCAGCTCCATTCCACACATGCTGCTGCCCTTGGTGGTTGTCCTGTGATCCTGGCATCTCCAAAATGCTGGCATCTCTACGACAACTAGGCTGCACCTTCACCGGAAGCCACTCTTAGGCTCTCTTTAAGGACTTTAACCCTGCCACAGGGCACCACGCTTCCTCTCTCCGTGACCCCTTCAATACTGGGGTTTCCACTGCAACAAAGCCTGTACCTTCACTAAAGCATCTACTGGCCTCTCCTACGTCAAGCTCCTCTGCCGCTCTCCATCCCTTCATGCCTTTAAAACAAATACTTCTAGGAAGATTCTTGCGCATTATCGAGTTCACCTGCCAGCCGGAGGCACAGCCTATCTGGTCCACAGCTTCTAGATGCCGACCCCGGGAAACTTTTCCCAGAAGAAGAATTTGCCTCAATGATGCTGATTTCTTACTAACCACAGTTGATTTTTCAGCCCCAGTTGTCCGGTATCTATTGTCCTAGTAAAACAGAGGCTTTGCTTTAGCTTTTGTTGTTGTTGTTGTTATTGTTTGGTTTTTTGAGACAGGGTTTCTCTGTGTAACCCAAGCTGGCCTTGTACTTATAGAAATCTGCCTGGCTCTGCCTCGCTAAGTGTTAGAATTAAAGGAGTCTGCCACCACTGCCAGGCTCATCAAAATATCAAGCTCCCCGATAGTGTCCTTAAGGGACTCTCAAAGTTCCCCCTGAAACGTCACAAGCCAGATTTGCATTGCTCAGTACTCTCAGTGTGATCTTCTAAGTTCCTACAACTCATGAAGCTCTGAACACTCAATGGCTTCTCCAGCCCCAAATTATAAAGTTCTTCCACCAACCTCCGCAAAACAGAGTCAGGTCACACTACACCACTTCCTGTACCAATTTCAGTATCCATTAGGGTTTCTATTTCTGTGATGAAATGCCATGAGCAAAAGCAACTTGGGGGAAAAAGGGTTTATTTAAGCTTATAGTTCTATATCACAGTCCATCACTGAAGAAGGGCAGGGCAGGAGCTGATGCAGAGACCATGGAGGAGGCTGCTTATTGACTTGCTTCCCATGACTTGCTCAGCCTTTCTTGTAGGACCTGGGACAACCTGCCCAGGGGTGACACCTCCCACAGTGGGTTCTTGGGCCCTCTCACATCAATCACCCACAAAGAAAATGCCCATAGTCTTGTCTACATACTAATTTGGTTGTGATATTTTAGCAATTAAGAGCCTCTCTTCCAAAATGATTCTAGCTTGTGTCAAGCTGACATGAAATTAGCCAGCACTGTTAGAAACAAAACAGTGGGTTGTACAGCCCACTAGTACCCTGACTCCTGACTCCAACACTTTCAAACTGTTGCTATATAAATTGTTTCATTTTAAACAGATACAGATGAATTATATCATAAATAACTCCCTAGTCTGCTTCCAGTGTGAACAAACATTATGATTCTTTGATGGTTGTAAGTACTAATGCGTGTGACCTGCATGTCACCATCTACGGGCGGGAAGTTGTGTTCCCAGTGACATGATGCTGACTGAAGATTAGAAGTCTCCACTTGTAGTGCAGGATTTGCCCAGTCAGTCAGACAGCTCCTCTGTGCATATGAGTATTCTCGATTTCCAGAGATAAAGATTATCCCTGCCAGTGTACTGAACTCCATTCTTGGGCCTGTGGGAGCTCTGGCCCTTGCACAGATCTGTGTAAACTGAGAAGATGTCACCAGCAAAAGACAGAACAGTCCCTGGATTTGGCTGCTGAAGCCTGGTACATATCCACACACAGTCTGAAATGTGTCTGTCCTAGTTCCAAAATGTCAAGAAGATGCCTGGAGCTAACGGCCATATGATCATCAGCCACAGTAGGGCTACTCTGGAAGTGGGTAGGAAAGTAACGGAATGGTTTCTCTCCTCTTCAGCAGCAATAGGAACTTTGTGTCGCTCTCCCAAAGTCAAGGAGAAAACTGAAGTAGGTGGAGAATCTGCAAAACACTCCAAGGCCTATTGAAACTGAGAAGGACAGGCTCTCATAACGGCGTGTTCAGTGCTGCAGAAGCGTTGGCAAAGGTTCTTGGTAGAAATGATGACTTTATTGTTGTATCTCCGGTACTCAGGAAATGGAAGGAAAAAGAGTAGAATAAAAAGATACTCATTCCTGTTGGTCTTAGGAAATCAGGACATATAGATTTAGAAAACATCTGTTCCTAGGCTGAGAATCCATAATGACTTTCTTCATGTAATTTAGACAATGAAGTACTCCAGTCCTACTCGGTAGAGTCAGCATTTTAGGGAGTTGGCTGCGCAAAGGAGAACTTCAGAGCCCACATACATAGCGCAGTGTGGTGTAACGTTTCCTGGCAGGAGAAAGATAAATTTCTCAAGTTTTTTTTTTTTTCATTTTTTTATAGCGAAGAAAGGGAGCAATCAGGATAACCAGAGGAGATTCTCCGCAGTGTGCAGGAAGGAGGTAGAAAGCAAGACACCATGGCCTATAGTGTGACATCACCCCCCCCCTCCCCAAGCGATAGCAATCTCCGTGAACCTTTGTTTGTTACTCTGCAAAACAGAGCTCTTTAAGTCTTTCATTTGGAAACTGTTGGCCAAGTATTCGCTCATATGAGGTGGTGTCACAGGCTCTGGGAATAGAATACCAAATAATATGGTTTCAATTTACTGAATAAGAGACAGCCACGTAAGAGGTGACAAAATTCTGACCAGGTACAGGAAGGGGAAGAGAATCTCACAAAAGAGAGACGGCAGCGTGATGAGGGGCGTGTCAGCTGGCCTGGAAAAAGGATGACTTCTACAAGGTCAAAGTTTTAGTTGACTAGATTTCAGGAGGAGTAAGCGGGACAATGCAAGAGGAATTCTCTGTACCGGAAGCAATCTAGGGAGGCAGATAAATTTAAAACATCTTGCCTAACAGGGAGATCCCAGGTTCCCAAGGTAGACAGAGAAGTTAGGGATCTGAAGGTGAATACATGAACGTGCTTGACACGGACTAAAGCCGGAACTTTTAGTCTATGAGCTTAGCCTTCCAACATGGCCCAGCCCAATGGAGTCCTATCATCACTTTAGCAAAGCGAAAGAAAGACAATAAAACAAAACAATCAGTCAATCGTGAAGAAGAAGGAAGAGGAGAAAACTTAAAAGGAAAAATTAAAGGTGTTGGTCTTAACTATCCACAAACCCTTTTGAAAGGAAACTGCCCCCAACTCATTGGCCCTACTGAAAGCCAATGGAAACCATTACTACCCACGCAGGACTACAACAGAGAGAAGAACCTAATCTAACTTGGCCCACATAAAAAAGACTTGAAAACCATAATCGATATTGAGAGTCTACATTGACAAAGTATCCAGTATTGGTAGAGACTCAGAGAAAAGGAAGCCCCAGTCACTATAGTTAGACATATGCATTGGTAAGCCACTTTGGGAATTTGGTAATATTTAGATAGTTTAGCAATGCATACATCCAGCAGATCCATTCTTATACATGTGAAACAGGAGGCAAAGCCACTGGTCAATACACGAGCATATGTGAGGTTTTTTACTGGAGCATTGTTCTCAAAACAGGAAGTTAGAGGCAGCCCAGATACCTCTCACTGTGGGAATTCATTCAGGGCATGTGAAGGGGGCTTGCAGCAGGCAGAACTGAGTGTGAGGGAGGACACATGAAGTTTGCAGCTGTATTGAGTGGAAGGGAAAAGGAGTTAGAGCATAATTGATGCAGAGTGTAAGCAGAGAGCTACACAAAGCAGGCCTGAAGATCTTTCAGCCTGATACTGTAGATAGTTTCGTAGAAAACTAGGATGTTTTATCTTACATATAATGGTTTTAATTACAACAGAAGTACATCACATCCCCTTTCCATTTTTCCCATCAACCTCTTCCAGCTACCCTCCCTCAAAGCCTTCTTATACCCCCCACTCTCATTGATAGCCTCTCTCTCTCTCTCTCTCTCTCTCTCTCTCTCTCTCTCACACACACACACACACACACACACACACACACACACACATGAAGGCCCAGGTCAATGTGGGTGGTGCCAACCCTGGGCTGGTCGTCCTGGCTTCTATAAGAAAGCAGACTGAACAAGCCAGGAAGCAGCCTCCTCCAGGGCCTCTGCAGCAGCTCCTGTCTCTAGGATCATGCCTTGAATTCCTACCCTGTCTTGCTTTGATAATGGACCACGATGTGGTACAGTAAGCTTGAAAGAAACTCTTTTCTCCCCAAGTAGATTTTGGTCATGATGTTTTCTCACAATAGAAATCTAACTAAGACACTAACTCTTGGTAAAACAGGACAAAATAAGTCATCTAGGTGACTATGTTAGATGCAAGGTGCTTCCGGCAGCAAGGGACTGTGTTACTTCATTGTGAAGACCCAGGCATGGCTGTGTTAATTATTTAAATAGTTGTGTGGTTTATAGGTAGTATGTCTATGGACTAATGTATATGAGTTAACTAGATGGTTAGAGCTATAGAAATCACATATTTAAAAAATCTTTATCTTAACCTGCATGTAGGATAATTTGAGAAATATGGTAAGGTTCATTTGTGGAAAAGTACTATTTATAAATTTTTAGGTTTATTTAGTGGAGAAATTAACTCTATCTATCAAAATCTTAAGAGCCATTAAAAACTAACAAAATATTTTCTCAATTTCATAAAAGCTGCTTTGTTCTTGGAAATATGTGGTAACCATTTACTAAGCACAATCAACATAATTGTTCATTTATTTCATAATCTTTTTTTGTCATCAGAATCTGTGTCTTATGGAGGAAGGGAAGTATGGGAAAGTAATTCTTAACTAACGAGGTATTGGTTTCTTCTGCTTAGTTGTTGTTTGTGTCAATAAATCTAATATTGGACTTTTGTTCTGGTCTGAATATAGCCAGTTTGTGTAAAAGTAAATTGATATATGCATGCATGCATGTATATGTCTATACATGAAGTAGATAGACAGAAAGATAGACAGAAACATAGATAGATAGATAGATAGATAGATAGATAGATAGATAGATAGATAGATAGAGATATATGCCAGAAACTCTAAGACAAATTAAAAGAGAATTTGAGTATTGAGCAGCAAAGGAAAAAGGGTTAGAGCGTAACTAATGCAGTGTAAGTGGAGAACTACACACTGCAGACCTGTAGATCTTCAAACCTGATACCGTCTGAGGACTTCGGTCACACACGTTAAGGCTTTAGGTGGAAATGGAAAAGGGAAAGGGGGAAAGAGCAAGAATGGGGAGAGAGAGGGAGAGAGCGCTAGAGAGAGAGAGACAGAGAGAGAGAGAGAGAGAGAGAGAGACAGAGAGACAGAGAGACAGAGAGAGAGACAGAGAGAGACAGAGAGAGACAGAGAGAGAAACAAATGATAAGGTGTCTGAATATGTAGTCAAGGACAGGGAGGAAAATTACATGAATTTAAAGACTCATATTCTTTCTCAAGCAATGAGAAAAAGGCAAACATTCTCCATCTAATGAATTAGACAGAGGCATGCTCGAGTTAAGCTTATGCTGAGACGTTAGGATGGACATAGGCAGACCTGCCAGCTCCATCTCTGGGCCTCAGACATAAACTCACCCTCCGACTCCCCTCCTGTACTCCAAGGCTATTGTAGTTGCTGATCCCACAGGTATTCTGAGTCATTCTCTGGTGATGCTCTCAAAACCAAAACAAAGATGCCCACAGTCTGGGAGACCCATCTAATAGCAAGATATATATCAAGGGATCAACTTGGACTGGGGAGTGAAGCCCCATGTAAATGAGCAAAGCCATGGCCAAAGAGTATCACAGAATAGACGACAGAGTTCTGAAGCCTGTGGAAAGACAGAAGACAGCCAAGGGATTGAAAAAAACTGGGGCTTGTTGTCTCAGACCTGTAATCCCAGCACCTGAGAGAATGAGGCAGGAATGAAATGAAGACCAGATTGGGTCTCAGAGTGGGACTATGTCTCAAAAAACTTGAAATATATAAAATTTGAAAAAATAAAAAATAAAAGGGGTTACTTCGTCAAAAAAAAAATTCAGAAATAAAAATGTGTTCAAATCAGTGCTTTGGGCCCTACTTATTTTTAATGTCTCAATGAAATGTTTTCAAAAGGAAATTTCCTGCGTTCTTTTAAATACCAAAACACAAGATAATGCTTTAAAAATAAGCTTAACTTTTTGATGTAGCAGAACACACGGAGAAAATTCTGTGTGTATACATGAAGAAGGAGGACGGGGAATAGCCTGAATGTGGAAATACATTTCATATGCTCATTGTCTTTGGCTTGATATATGCTTAGCTATTGTGCATTCTAGAAGCAGTTAATTTCCATATAAAGTGTAGTTACTTTCAATTTCACCGTGTCTTGTCTACAGGGCAAACTTTGATTTGTGAGCCCTGGGCTAGATCAGAGCTATGCATAATCTCCTTTAAGGTCCTCTCTGTCATGCTCAATCCGTGAGCTCTGGCGGCAATTGTAAAATGGATATTTAGAGAGACAGCACCCAGAGGGGGAAATATAAGAAAAATTGCATCAAGAAAGGTTATCGAATCAAAGAAAAATGATCAGAGAGAACTGGCAGCAATCTTCCTGAATCATGTGCATTTGAACATTAAGGAACAACTTACATCGGTCTGTTCTGCAGAATATAATAGCCATTCTAAGCCAAAGAGCAGAAATGAAATTTCAGAATCACACGAAGATGTCTGACATCGTTCAACCCTTGTATAATAGTTACTGCCTGTCGTAACAGTTATCTTTGCAAAATTAAATTAAATGCTATGTGCACCCTGATGGTGGGGCTCGCATAAGCGGTTACACGAAATAGCATCACACACCCCCTCCACTTTTCCCCTTCCCTGCTTTCTCTCCTAAGATTCACTACTCCAATTCCCCCTAAAGGTGCTTCTCAAGTAGATGATGGAGTTCTACTTACTACAGGATCAACTTGTGTTATAAGCGAAACACCCTAACCTGTCACCTTTCAATGGAAAGCCTGGCAAGCTGAGAATCAGGTGTGTCCTCACACTAAATCACTTCTCTTTGGGGACCCACCCCGAATGGACACAATTCTCTCTGCCAAGAGGGAAATAAGATGAAGGGCCCACCAGGAGTTCTCAAGTGGTACATTAACAACCTGCTGCAGAAAACTGACCAGTCAGACTTCCAGTCACTGTCCCCCCGGGGCTGCCGCCGCCTTCCTGTTACGGCAGGGTGTCTTGGAAGTAATGGTTGCTTCTTTGGCATTTGTGCATTGCCAGGGTTGGATATAGTTCCAGGTTGTCTCCCTTTGTCTCCCCTTGTCTCCCGCGGGGAGCAGCCCGCTGCCTTCTTTGCCCTCTTCAAAGTGTTTTCTCAAAACGATGATATCTCTGAGGTTTCTGCTTAGAGTACTCTGTAAATACCCTTCTTTTTTTTTTTACCTGAAGTATTTTTTTTATTTATTAAAAATTTCCACCTCCTCACCTCCTCTCACTTCCCTCCCACTCCCCTCACTCCCCCTCCCCCTCCCTCTCCAGTCCTAAGAGCAGTCAGGGTTCCTTGCCCTGTGGAAAGTCCAAGGTCCTCCCCCCTCCATCCAGGTCTAGGAAGGTGAACATCCAAACTGGCTAGGCTCCCGCAAGGCCAGTCCATGCAGTAGGATCAAAACCCAGTGTCATTGTCCTTGGCTCCAGTTTGATCAGATGCTCCATCTATCCCAGTCCAGCTGGCCTTGGTGAGCTCCCATTACATCAATCCCACTGTCTCAGTGGGTAGACGTACCCCTTGCGGTCCTGACTTCCTTGCTCATGTTCTTCCTCCTTCTGCTCCTCATTTGGACCTTGGGAGCTCAGTCCAGTGCTCCAATGTGGGTCTCTGTCTCTATCTCCATCCATCGCTGGATGAAGGTTCTATGGTGATATGCAAGATATTCATCAGTGTGGCTATAGGATAGGGCCAGTTCAGTCCCCCTCTCCTCTGCTGCCCAAGGAACAAGCTGGGGACATCTCCTTGGACACCTGAGAACCTCTCTAGAGTCAAATCTCTTGCCAACCCTAAAATGGCTCCCTTAATTAAGATATCTACTTCCCTGCTCCCATATCCACTTTTCCTCTATCCCAACCATCCCATTCCCTCAAGCTCTCCCCAATCCTCCCCTTCTCCCTTCTCTCTCCCCATCTCCCCTGATAAAAGAGAAAGTGGGAAGTAATCTACAACACCTGTGCACAGGAGACCACTTCCTACGTAGAACCCCAGTAGCACAGACAATAAGAGCAACAATGAATAAATGGGACCTTCTGAAACTAAGAAGCTTCTGTAAAGCAAAGGACACTGTCACTAAGACAAAAAGGCAACCTATTGGTTGGGAGAAGATCTTCACCAACCCTGCATCAGACAAAGGTCTGATCTCCAAAATATATAAAGAACTTAAGAATCTAGACATTAAAACTCTAACTGACCCAATTAAAAAATGGGGTACTGAACTGAACAGAAAATTCTCAAAAGAAGAAGTTCATATGGCCAAAAGACACTCAAGGTCATGCTCAACCTTCTTAGCAATCAGGGAAATGCAAATCAAAACAACTTTGAGATACCATCTTACACCTGTCAGAATGGCTAAAATCAAAACACCAATGATAGCCTATGCTGGAGAGGATGTGGAGTAAGGGGTAGTGTTGGTGGTAATGCAAACTTGTGCAACCATTTTGGATGTCAGTGTGGCAGTTTCTCAGGAAACTGTGAGTCAACCTACCTCAGGACCCAGCAATTCCACTCTTGGGAATATACCCAAGAGATGCCCAATCATACTGCAAAAGTATTTGTTCTACTATGTTCATAGCAGCACTATTTGTAATAGCCAGAACCTGGAAATAACCTAGGTGCCCCTCAATAAAAGAATGGATAAAGAAGGTGTGGCACAGATACACTTTAGAGTTTTTCAGCAGTAAAAAACAATGGCATCTTGAATTTTGCATACAAATGGATGGAAATAGAAAACATTTTACTGAGTGAGATCATCCAGACCCAAAAAGATGAATATGGTATGTACTCACTCATAAGTGGATTCTAGCCATAAATAAAGGACATTGAGCCATAATTCATGATCCTAGAGAAGCTAAATAAGAAGGTGAACCCAAAGAAAAAATGTATAGTTATCCTCCTGGATATTGGAAGTAGAAAAGATTGCTGGGCAAAGTTGGGAGTAAGGGGAGATGTAAATACCCTTCTTGTAAGTACTTTACCGACTCTAAAATATAAACTTGTTGTTTTCCAAAGGACCCATCTCTAGCAGTAGTGTGGACTATGGGAGTCTACATGTCACACAGTAGCGAAGTTACTGTAACTTCTTCAGTGCTGGTATCAGACAGACAGTGTTTCACATAGTCTCACAGGTGGCTCCTGCTTAAGGATTAATGCAATCTTTTCAAATGCCTTCCGGAACAAAGGTCTTCTTTTCATTCTTTGTTCCGTGAAATAATGGCTGTACATGCTTCTCTTTTCCTGACAGAAAAATCTATTATCTTGTCATAGTCCGACTCCACTCCTCCCTGCTTCTTGCTGAATGGCTTCTGAAAGAACACAAGGTCTTTCCTGTGCCCTGCTCAGGATCTCGCTTCAGATCAGACAGTGCAGCCGCCACACAATTCCTGTCACCCTGCTAGCAGCCGGCCAAGGTCTCCTTGGTTTGGTCTCCTGCTGAATACACCTGAATGCTGTTTTCTTCTACTGTTTCTGTTTGAATTGTGGAGAGTTCCTTGGTCGGAGTTTTATGCTAATTGAAGCAATGTTGCAAAGTTAATTGAAGGTGGAGTCATAGTACAACTTCAGAAGTTCTGTTTGGTGGCAGGAATGGTATAAGGTGTATCTGGTTTACAGGTTAGAAGAGAATATCACAGTGAACAACTGTGTGGATACCAATTAAAAATTAAGTACACTCCCAATAGTACACCTTGAGGCAAGTGTTTTTAATGTAGAATCTCTGAATTATTTATTTTCTTGGCTTACAGAGATTGATTGTGAATCAGGAGATGACCTAAACCCCAATTATATATATATATATATCACTGCATTTGCAAGTGTGTCTATTCTGCAACCCACTATGAATGTAACTCAACACAAAATTGGAAATGTGCTTGCAACGCTATGAGATTGTGTGTGTGTGTGTGTGTGTGTGTGTGTGTGTGTGTGTGAAAGGAGGGGCTTTTGCAAATGAATCTCAGGTGCAAACTTCATAGGTGACAGCCAACATCACATTGCACTATCCAAAGACTGCATTCGCCTAGAATGGGAACTCAATTTCCCTTCTTTGTTACCTACGCAAGAATGAGCTTTCAGCCTGATGCTCACAAGTTACATGGAAGCTTTTGGGAAGATTTTCTCTCTGTTCTCCTTTGGATCCTTGGCATGTGATAGCTGTAACTGGCTCACTGTCATTTGAGGATGAAGCTTATACTAAGGATAGCATGATTAAGACATAGAAGGAACCTGGGCCCAAGATTTCACAGAAGCACTAAACCCTTCATCTGCAACCTCGCTTGCACCTGCTTTTCTGCTGGAGCCTGTTAGGTGCTTTCTTACAAGCCAAAGCATACAACTAGATGACTGTTTTCGACACTGGGTCAGAGAGATGCAGGATGAGTCTGGTAAAATTCCTAGGTACCCTTTTCTCCTAGGGTCCAGAGAGATCATGTTCTAAATATAACATGTCAGGACTTTTGTAAATAGATGGAGTCCTCACATTTTTCCAAGACAAGATCCTAAGATTTGATCCTGTTATTTACAGTCTGTATAATTATTCAAATCACTTAAAATCTCTGAGCTTCAGTTTTTCAGTTGCAACACACATGATGAATATCATTATAATTTATGTGTGGTTATATATTACATAACTATGGATAACATGGAATGTAAGTGGGTATGTGGAATGTGTATGTACACATGTGAGTGCCTGTCTGTGCACGCATGTAAAGCTTAAACATTGACATCGGGTATCTTCCTCAATCACTTTACCTTATCTATTGACCTAGGGTCTCTCACAGAACCCAGTGTTAACCAAGGGGCAAGACTGGCTTCCCAGGTAGCTCCAGGAAATTATTTATATCCACCCTTCCTGATATAAGATAACAGATGCATGCATCTACCAGCATTTTTACATGAGTTCTGGGAATCCAAACCCAGGTCCTCACGATTGTGCAGCAAGTCCTTTACTGACTAAGTCATTTTCCCACACCTGTTATGTGTCTTATACATGCTGTCATTACTTTTTCAGTTAGTATACGGCATTATAGTCATGAAAAGTATTAGAAGATGACCAGACAAAAATAAACAAGCAAGTACCATCCAGGTTTGTTAGAGAATCAAGTAAGATATTGTATGAAGAAAGTATAATACTTCCACTGACCAATAGCTTTAGAAATAATGGTTTCTTCAAATCTAAGTTTCCACCAATTGCAAGGCACACAGAAAGAAAAAATTATTTTAATTAAATTATCTTTATACTGTGCAACTGCCATGTTTTGACCTTTGAGATTTTTTTTAACTCCATCTGCTTCAAGGGATTCAGCAATAGCTCCTTCTTTTGCAACGACTGGCATGTGACAGGCTGTTGTACCTTGAAGTAGTGGAAGAGACGTAACAGAGCCTCCACTACTGGTAGGGTTTTCCTTAAATTTCCTACAGCAGGTGGCTGCTTCTTTGCTTAGCTGTTCCAGGAAGATTCTGGAAGATAACAGTACTGTGAGTAAAGCCGACAACGAAAGTCCACTCCATGAGGAAGCAAGGACTTTATTACCAGCTGGACTAGAGGCCATTCTTTAGGTTTTGGTAAAGAATCTGGCTGCTTTCTACCTACATCCTAAGAATTTGCCTGAGGCTAGATTTAAAATTAATGAACTAATTTCTTTCATGGAGTAAATATCAAGCCAACATAACTTTAAGTCTGTGGTTTGGTTATTAATGATTACTTTTATACATGTCCCCACTAAAGCAACAAGTGGGACAACAGATAAAAAAAATGATAATACAATTTGGGAAGGATAAGAACACCAGGAAGCTTAATGCACCAGCCAAAGCCCTGCTATAGGGGGCTGTAATTACTAAGGAATTAGCTCCATTAAAGAAAAGCTTCCTTCTCTCAGGGACTCCAGCAGGACTCCACCCACTAAGCCTCCTATTTGTGAAAGAAAGCTGAAAGGGTTTCTTGCTCCTAGAAAACCAAAGTTGCTGCAAAAATGTGATTCAAGGAGGCTTTTGATCAGTACTGAGACTGTTAAGGACTGTGGGAACTTTAGGGGATGGAGAGATGGCTCAGCAGTTAAGAGCACCAAATTCTCTTCCAGAGGACTCAGGTTTGATTGCCAGCACCACGAGCGTGCTGGCTCACAGTAATTTTTAACTCTTCTCCCAGGGTATCTGCTGCCCTCATATGGCTCTGTGCACACTGCACACACATGGTACACAGGCACACACCAGGCAAAACACCTGTACAAACAAAATAAAAATAAATTAATTTATGAATTTCTAAATACTGTGAAAATTTTTAATGTTTGGCTAAATGCTTTTTTTGTATTATGATATGGTCATGAGCCTATGAGGTTAGAGCAAGAATGTTTTGATTTGAATGAGAAATGGTCTCTAGGGGCTCATGTACATAAACACTTGATTTTACACACACACACACACACACACACACACACACACACACACAAACACCTAGAATACTGTTTAGGGAGATTATGAAATCTTTAATAGGTCCTTGCCGACGGTAGCACCCGCTGAGGGCAGCCTTGGAGGTTTAGATATAGCACAGTCCCACTTCCTATTGGCACTCTTTGCTTCCTGTATGTGGTTGAGATTGTTCCACCAGCTTCCCATTCAGGGCACTTGCTGCCCTGCGTCCACCTCTTTGTGGACTTTTTCTCTCCCTCTCCAGAACCATAAATGAAACTTTCTTTCTATGAGTTGCTTTTGGTCATGATATTTCATGACAGCAATGGAACAGTAACACCTAAGAGTGGTTGTTTTCCCAGCTGTGAACATCTGCATCATCACCACGTGTCTGCCCTGCTGTCTGCTCCCTGGCCGTCAAATCTTTGTGCATAAGATCTTTTTGCTCCAATGTCACATTTTTCCACACACTTTAAAAATTCACTGAGAATATCAAACTCAACATGTGTGGTGCCGGCTACACACCATCATCTGTAAATTGTCAAAAGTGAAAATGGTGAAAACGTGTGTTCCAGATCCTAGCTCGACTACGCATGAAAAGTCTAGAGCTGGAGAGGGCGGGTGATGTGGATGTGTTCAAACAGCCTCCGTGTCTGAACTTGTGAGGAGGAAGAATGAAGTAACTGGAAATGATATAAAAGTAAACATAGATAAATAATAGCCTACTTTAAAAAGAAAAAAGATTCCACAGTCCTTAGAAGAATCAGAACATGAAAGGGAGCATGCTACAGAGATGGATGGCTCGGTGGTGAAGAGTGCTTACAGCTCCTGCAGACCACGTGGTTCCGTCATCAGCACCCACACTAGATAAATGGCGACCACACACAACTCCAGCTACAGGGAACTGATACTTTTTGGGCCTTCATGGGTACCTAAATACATACGGCATGCACACACACGCGCACGTGCGCACGCACACACACACCAAAATAAGTAAATAAATACAAAAAAATTTAGAAAGAAAAAAATGAAAAATATTAAATTTGATAGAAAGAGAAATAGGCTTTTCCTTGTGCCGTGTCAATCTTCATGGAAGACGAATATGAGGCCTGTCTGACTTTCTTTCGGGCGTGGGTGCTTGATAGAATAATTTCTTTGACCTTCATTTTCTCCGCTAACAATGAATAGAGAATAATAGAGAAAATGGTATGTAGAAAGTATTAGCAGCTGGCTCCTGGATTCTCAGGGGGAAAATGGTCACAAGAGTGTTTGCGACTGTGGGTTTTCTGCTCCTCATTACAGAGCCAGGTGTTGGCTAGGATCACTTATTTGAAGGAAAGGGAATATTCTCTCTGAGGCAAGGAGAAAAAAAAATTAACGTCTCTGAGACAAAAAGAGAAAGTAGCAGGCAGGCTTAGAAGGGAGAGAGGCAGATGAGAGAACCAGGAACTCGAGGATCCCCAGAGGCAAAGAGATCCAGTCTTAAGCATGATGGGAGTACACGTTGCCCTAAAGTTGTTTCCTTTTTATCTTGAAAATTGTCATTAAAATCAGCTAAGCCCACAAGTATTTTGTTAGTGGTTTCTAATTGAAATTTCTGAGGGAACAAAAACATAGCTGTAGAACAGGCAAGGATTGACTCTGTACAAAGGAGAGGTCGGTGGTAACAGTGATGAGTTGGGAACCCTTCCCCCTTCCCCGACCCTGCACAGCCAGACTGACTGTAGAAATCGTGCACTGCCCAGGAGACAGAAGTGTTCATTCCATACATACTCACAAATCACTTGTTATGTGCTAGACCCAGTTCTGAGTACCAGAGAGGAAGGAGCAAAGCATAAGAAAGACAGAAAACAAGCAGGGTCAGAGAAACGCAATCTGTTGCTTACTCAACCACCAAGAAGAAAAACAATGGTGGATAAGAAAGTAGACGCCTAGAAAAGTGAACAGTTTAGGCATAAGCACCACACTCCAATGCTCCTGCACAGAAACCACCCAATTGTGTGTAAGAGGAATATGTGCAAGGTGTGTCAAGGTGTGGGAATGAGGGAGCAAGTAGTGGGAGACAAAACCAGTGGGAAAGGAAAAGGCCACCTCACCAAGAGCCTGGACTAGAGGATGCTCAAGTATAAAACAAACAACAACCACAACAAGTCCTGCTTATATTAGTGGCTAGGCAGAGGAAGTAGTGGGAAGCAGTATATTTTGAAAAAGAAATTGACAAGATGTACAGAGAGATTGAATAAGACATACAGGAAAGACAGACTGATACCCAAATTTATTTGTTGGTGATTTTTGTTGTTAAAGAAGAATAATGTATTAAAATCATAAGAGTAACTTCTGTTCACTGTAGAAAGCTTAAGGAATATATGGCTGGGAGTATAACTCGGTGGTAAAGAGGTGTTTAACACCAGAGAGAGGCCCTAAATTCAATTCCCCAAAACAGAAAGAAGGAAGGAAGGAGGAAGGAAAGGAAGGAAGGAAGGAAGGAAGGAAGAAAGGAAATTTAAAGACTGTGGAAAATCTAAAAGAGAAAAACATACTACTAAATTCTCATAGTCCCTTTGCTTAAGGATACGTGTGTGTGTGTGTGTGTGTGTGTGTGTGTGTGTGTGTGTGTGTCCATCCTTAGGAATACATGAACAAATGTCTATTCACCCCAGGTAGGACTCTGATGACAAGAAAACAAAAACAATCTCCCCCAAGCCTAGCTTAGGGACCTGGTGAGGTAGGAGGGTAGGTGAGTGGCAGTTACAGAAACATGGGTGATGCAAATTGACTTTCGAGAGGTGATGGTTTAGCAAGGGGTCGTGCCTGAAGCTCGCAGCACAACTTCCAGGCAGTTCAGCTGGCAAAGGACCTGCTCTGCTCAGCAACTGCTCACTGCTTCTGTCACCTTGGAGAGTGGCCATGTGGGCATTGTAAGCTATCCACACTCTTTAAGAGTCTTATGAAGTGCCTCCTTTTTGGAGAATGTTTCATTTCAGAGGAAATAACTACTTAGCGCTCAGCCCCTGCCTCCAGCTCTGCCTTTCTTTCATCCTTTCTCCCTATTTGTGACTGCGTACTGGGCCATTATGCCACACCAAATGTCATTTTTCCCCCTTGGGAGCTTGAGCAGTTATGAGTTTGTATAGTATGCTTCCCATTGCACAGAGAAAACAAAAATCCCTCCATGATCAACCAAGGCTGACAACAGAACAATGTATGGGTATAAACAGAAATGTCTAGAAGGCAATTAATTTGATGGGCATATCACATTCACTCAACAAAACAATAGTAGTTGCTTCTCCACTGGGACCTATGGCCTCCTCCATCATGTTTGTCCTGGCTTAAAGTACTTGACATATTAGAAAGCAATTGGTTGCACCAATAACATTTATGTCATTATTGCTAACCAGTTGACACAGGTTAGCTGGTATGTTGGCACCATAGTATGCAGAGGCCATGGCAAGGATTGTTAGTGCCAGTACCAGGAACCCAATTTCAGGTCCTTTGAAGCTAATCTTTAGAGCATAAGCTTTTAGATCACACTTCCCTGTTGTCTAGCCAAACTGTGTAGTACCTTTAGCAATAAGCACTTACAATCTAGTACTGGCATGCAGCTCAGAATAGTGACAACAGATTTTATGCTTTGAGAGGCCTCAGTATCCTCCTTGTCCAACAACCCACATGGAAGTAGCCTAAACCTGTTTCTGGCATTTTTACCCAACAACTTTAAGGCTCTTGTAAGCACCCTTTCTACTCACACAAGGTACCTTCATTCAAACCCCTTAGCTACTAATTTTACTGTTCTTCCAGATACTTTCCCAAATCTGTAAAAAATACTCAAGGGCTAGCATCACATAAATAAAGCTTTCTAGAGAGGGTGGGAAAGATCTTGGAAGAGTTACTGCTCTTTAAGCAACTACAAATTGGCTTTTGACAGCAAAGGAGATACTTAAAAAGAAATGTTGTCAATGTCCAGTATAGCACTAAAAACGATCTTAGCACTTGGGTTAACTGTTTGGTCAAAGGTGTTGGATAGTGTCCTATGTAGAGGACACTGCCCCACCAAGCCTTACACAGTCCCCAGTCACTCTTCATGGGCCATCCCATCATCTCATCCTCGGGATATACTGCTGTAGCACCACTGTGCATCATCCCATCAGTGATGATCTCAGCAGGGCTGGTTTGTACTGCCTTAACCCCCTAAGGCTCAAGAGACAGTAAGGCCAACTCCAGCCTGCCATGCCTGCTGCTTCTGGAGCCAACTCCCCTTGATGTGGCGGCTCTCTGCCAGCACTTTGTCTTTCCATCAGTCTCACCTACTGGCTAAAAGGGCACTGGGTAGGGCAACCAGTTTACTACCCCAGTATAAGTTCTTGCCGGATATATATGTTCACAGAGTTCTCAGGGGGGCAGTAACTAACACCCCTCAAACAAGCTTAATGGTTTGCACCTGTACCATTTCATCACTTAGGACTTCTGTGATCTGTTGCTCCGGCCTCAAAGCCTTCCAGAAGCACACTACTACAGCATTTGGATTTTATCATTTTTCCCCTTAAGAACACTGGTGCAGCACAAATGTAGCTGTATTTATCTTGGAATGACGCAAACGAACTCTTCTGTCTTCTTTGTCCTTCTCTCATACCCTTTAAATTGTATTAGCTCTTTGTGAAGCTGGTTTACGTGCTTCTAAATCCTTCATATCTACCAGGGTCCCTCCTGCATTGCAAAGATAACACCCTTCCATGAAGTTTAACAAAGTTACTAATACTCCATCCTGCTTCCGAGGTCTCCGCTGAATTAACTTCTTCCTTTATTCTCCTACAAGCACAGACATGTATAGCTCAATAAGATAGGTAGGCACCACACACTATCTTTATCACGCACAGTTTTTTGGATTTTTGTTGTTGTTTGGTTTAGGTTTTGGTTTTGTTTTTGTTGGTTGGTTGTTGTAATTCTTGCCCTTCCTCTAATGTGCTCTAGTCCCTGATACTCATGGGGACCTCAGCAGGCAGTAATCAAGCAAATGAGCCAATCTATCAAGGACTGATGTTTCTCATTGCTTCAGATTACACAGCCTTTGTCTAAAGGAAGAATGGATAAGTTTATCATTCAGTTTCTCCATACCACAGTACTCAGTCTATGAGAGACTCTGTCATTTATTGATGGAAAGTCTTCCTCCATTCTTGTTGGTAAGAATAAGGGATTCAGTAGGAGGAAGATAGGAGAGTATAGTTAGAGGCAGATGATCAAAGAGTAATTGTGATAGAATAAATATAAAATAAATAAAAGAGAAAAACAAGGAAAGAAAACATTAAATAATGAGTTACAAATGTGTTACATACACTTTTCACCAACCACCATAAATATGGACAATGATAGAATCAACCAGATTAGACCGAAATAAGATAACTGAGATACAAGAGACTCATACAGATCGCCCATGGAGTGCTCAGATTCCTGAGACACACCTGTGTGCTTTGGAATTGTGGGGGTACTGAACTAAGAGACACTGGAGATGTGCTGGAGTACTCTTCATTGGCATTTAGGAAACACATTCAGAAGATAAAGCCAATGACTGTATATGAAATGAGTGTCAATGACTGCGTGCAGCTCAATGGTACTTACCTAGAATGTGCAAAGCCCTAGGTTCAGTCACCAGTACTGATTGATTAATTAATCAATTAATTAATTAAGTGCCAGGAAAGAATGTTTTTAAAAGACCAAAATAAATAAGTTAATGAGGTTAAAGTCGTCTCATCTCAAGCAGTTCGTAGATTATTTACAAAGTATAATTATACTTTGTAGTGAGCCGTTATCAAAGCATGTCTACAGGCCGAGACAGGGATTTTTTTATTCCTCTGTATTGAGTCAGATTTGAAGAATATCTTCTGTTTTTTCACCCTCATTATCTTCTCCTTCATTGTCTAATTCTATCATGGGTTCTGTCTTACTTTACCTTCTATTGCTATAATAAAATACCATGACCAAAAGCATCCTGGGGAGACGTTTGTTCTATTCGCATGTCTCATGTCTCGGGCCATTTAGAGAAGTCAAGGCAGAAATGCTGGGGGTGGGGAGGAACTGAAGCAATGAATGACTAATGGTTTCTGACTTGTTGTCCATGGCTTGCTTAACCTGCTTTCTTTCACAGCCTAGAGTCACCTGCCCAGGTATGTACCACCCTCAGTGGGCTGGGCCCTCCCACATCAAACATCAGTCAAGAAAATGCCACCCATGGACTACCTATACACCCATTCTGATAGAGGCAGTTTCTCAATTAGAGGCAGTTTCTCAATTGACAGACCCTCTTCCCAGGTGACGCTAGCTTGTGTCAAGTTGACAAAAGTCTAACCAGCATGGGTTCCAAGTCTTGGGGTCCTAAGAAGGTCTCTTTAACAGATATTACTGTATTATCTTCCCCATATCCTTCCTGCCTTTTTTCTGCTTTCCCTGCCCATTTTCTGCTTTTCCTGCCAAACAAGCAGCTAGCCCACATCCAGCATATCCTTGACAGCTGTAATTCCTCCCTTAGGTGGGCAGTTCTTTCTGTGAAGACAACTGAGCTTCAGCCGTGTGTCTGATTGACAAAAGCAAAGGCCATTCACTAGCCACCACCCCTGGCTTATGAATCTGCCCCTGTATGATATCTCTTTTAACCCCTTGTCTGTTGGGGGCACCCTTACGCGTACAAGGAAGATACCATTTATCAGGAAGGTGTGCCACCTGCGTTTGTCAATGTTTTCTCTTGTGACAAAATGCCCGACTGAGGTGGTTTGAATGATGACTGTCCTGCTGGTCTCTGGGATTTCAATATTTGTTTCCGAGGGTCCATGAATTTCTACATCTATGTCTTCCCTCCAAATTAAACTGTTCTTTTCTAAGAAACCAAGTGCCCATCTTTCTTTTCTTCTTACTATTATCTGTAATTTATACCTTTATATAAATGAGAAATCCCAGCAAATCCAGGACAATCAGGGTTGTTACACAGAGAAACCCTATCTTGAAAACAAACAAATAAACAAACAAACAAACAAACAAAAAAGCCAGGCAGTGGTGGTGCACGTCTTTAATTTCAGCACTTGGGAGGCAGAAGTAGGTGGATCTCTGTGAGTTTGAGGCCAGCCTGGTCTATAAGAGCCCCAGAATAGCCAGGACTGTTACAGAGAAACTCTGTCTCAAAATACCAAAAAAAGAAAAAGAGGCAAAAAAGAAAAGAAAAAAGAAATGAGAACTTCCTATACAAACCTGATTTCATCAGCAAATGTAGCCTGGGATTGCACCCAGCACCCCTGACTGCTCGCTTGTGCAAGAGACTTGTTGGTTTGTGGATTTGCAAATAGGAGGACTAGATGCACTCTGTCTGTTACAGAAATGCCCAAGAAGAAGAGGCTCCCATGTCAGAGAAGCTGAGATTATCTGTGGTTTTTCTTCTTAAAAACAAACAAGCAAACAAAATCACTGAACACGTGAATTATGTAATAAATGCAGGTTCTGGACATTAAACTCAACTCTTTCGGTCTTTCTTTTTGCAAGGCATGAAATTCACTGACTGAGGCATCTCTCCAGCCCTCACCTCCTCTGTGTATAAGGGTGCTTGTGGTATAGGTAAGTGCATCTGTTCATGTGGGTGTAGTGTAGGAACTCGTGAGTGCAGATGCACTAACGTGTGCATGAAGGTCAGAAATCAGCAGTGGATGTTTTCCTCGATTCCTCTGCACCCTATTCTTTGACACAGAGTCTCCCGCTGAATCTAGAACTCACAGATTTGTCTAGGCTGGCCAGCCAATTCACTCTAAGAATTCACCTTCTCTGACTTAGTTGTATACCAGTGTGTTCAGCATTTTCCATGGGTGGTGGGAACTGAACTCAGGTACTCATGCTTTCACAGGTGTGCTCTTCCAAGTGAACTAGCTCCACCTCCCTTCCCTTTTTAGGTCCCTGTAGTAATTGGAGCGGCGGGGCTGCATTCCCAGCACCCCAGCTGCCTGCTCGGCTAGCTTATGCCCGAAATAACAACACACAGACTGTATTCATTTAAACACTGCTTGGCCCATTCTCTTCTAGGCTAATTCTCACATATTAATTTAGCCCATTTCTAATCATCTGTGTATGGCACCCCAAGGTGCGCTTACCAGGAAGATTCTAGCCTATGTCCATCCTGGGTCGGAGCTTCATCCCGGGAGTGGGGCATGGCGTCTCTCTCAGGCGTCTGCTCCCGAGAGCAGAGCTGTCGAGACTCTGACCTCACTTCCTGTTCCTCCCAGTGTTCTGTTCTGATTACTCCTCCCACCTATCTTCTAACCAATAAAATGGGCCAAGGCAGTTCCTTTATTAGCCAATGACCTTCCTCCATCATTTCCCCTTTTTCGGTTTAAACAAAAAAAAGGCTTTAACTTTAACATAGCAAAATTACATATAACAAAACAGTTATCAAGTAAAAGTTACAATAATCTTTATCATAACTAAGGAAAACTATAACTATAACTAACTATTCTTAACTCCATCAAAGACTCCAGAAAGATACAATACTACTAAGCAAACAAGAAAAAAGCAACTTTTAAAACTCTAGAAATGACAGAGACATCTTGCTGCCTGGACAGTCACCCAAAGTTCTTTTGTACCGTTGGGGCATCCATCTTCAGCCTTCAGGCCCATGCTATCCAGCAGACATTTCCATAAAGCAGGAAAATTCAAAGTCAGTTCAGTCACTATCTGTTGTGTCCTGCAGAATGTCTCGCAGACTCTTTCAAAATGAATCAGGAACCCCGAAAGATCATCTCACCTTAGGCAAGTTCAGTAGTCCTCTCTCTGCGGGTTCTCTGTGTCCAGTTTATGCAATAGTCCAGGCAAGAACAGTTTCTTGCCCAAATGGCTATCAAAACTCCATAACGAGCCTCTTCGATGCCCATCTTCCTCTTGAAGTAGATTGGTGCTGCCAGGAGCAAAGTGTCTCATTGTCATGAAAAGTCCTCAGTTATTAAAACATTAAATGTCCTATTCTGTAATCTTTGAAAGACATGAAGAATGCCTATCTAAAATATATCTCTATATATCTAGAAAATCTAACTAACATGACTACAAGCTTTACTATTATCGATGATTATCCATTAACAACCTATATTTCTTAATTATACAGTACATATTTAAATGAACTACACAATCACAATACCTTAATCAAAATCAGAAACACTTATATATATAACAAAATTGACCTTAAATCTCTATCAATAAAGCAAAATCTATACTAATGTAAATTATTCATATCTATATCATATCCCCCTTTAAATGTAAAAGGACTTTTATAAACCATATTTGGGAACATGGGCACAGTTTTTTCTCTCCAAACTGCTTCCTGCTGAATGGGGGCATCGTTAATTAGGTCTTTCACGGATAACCTGTGTGCTAGTTTCATCTCAGTTGGCAGTTGAGCGAAGCAATTTTCTGAAGGTGTTCACACCAACCCTTCAGGAGGGCGTGGTCCATCATACCAAATCGGAATAGAAGAAATGAACAGTGTCTCATCCTCAGGAAGATTCTAGCCTATGTCCATCCTGGGTCGGAGCTTCATCCTGGGAGCAGGGCACGGCATCTCTCTCAGGTGTCTGCTCCCGAGAGCAGAGCTGTCGAGACTCTGACCTCACTTCCTGTTCCTCCCAGTGTTCTGTTCTGATTACTCCTCCCACCTATCTTCTAACCAATAAAATGGGCCAAGGCAGTTCCTTTATTAGCCAATGACCTTCCTCCATCAGGTCCCCTTTTACAGGACCTTTCCTGGGCAGAGTTAGAAGTCTTGTCTGAAAGTATTTTCTGACTCTTTAGACAATATACTTGTGTTCAGGAAACACATGGGGAGGAAAGTCATCTTGATGGGTGGTTTGGATAGAACATCTGGCTATAAAAGAAAGTGAAAAAATGTGTAGTGGGTGGAGAGTGATATATGACGGTGGTGAACATCTTGGTCTATACAAACTCAAGGCCCTTAAGACGTGGCTTAGGACACAGGGTGAAAGCTGGCATGGCCACAGGAAAAGAAGAGACTGAGGAAGGCAAACATCTGTAGCTGGGCTTGAATACCAGGTGTTGAGATCCTTTGTGAAGTAGACGGTCTTTGTAAACGTCTCATCTTAGGATTTAGAGGCACACAGAGTTATCTATGTGTTATTGTTACCCAAGAAATTGGGGGTCCTTTTTGTATTCTTAGTCTTACAAATAAAAGAATTTTAAAATGGACTAAATAGGAAGATCAAGGATAATTTAATTTTATTAGAGTTTGAGAGAAAAACAACACGGCAGGCAAACTGTAATTTCAGCAACTTCCAGGAGGGCAGAGACAGAGGAAAAAAAGAAGAAGAAGAAAAACACATGCCCTTTTGAATTAGGGTCGGAGAAAACCATCATGTTAGCAATGGAGGTCTGCAAGCAGTGGCATGGCAGAGGGGAGGGGAGTCTCGGGGGAAAGGCGAGCACGCATGAAGTGTCACCGAAAGCATGCTTAGGCATTCGGATAGTATCTGAAAGAGAAAGAGACAGAAAGAAAGGACAAGGGAAAGGTAAACTTCTGTTGTTTGTTGCTGTTGTTGCTGCAGTTGTCTATACACATTGAAGGAAGGGTTGCTAGTAAGGACAAGTAAGTTACCTCTCTAAAGGGGTAATTATTCCTCCAATCTCCCTAGTATGCCTTCATGTGGGAAGTCTCCTGGTCAAGGCGTTTGACAGACCCCTGTGGATTAACTCTTAAGGAAGGAGACAGTAGTATGCAATATTCTAGGCTCTGGAGCAGATCAGAAAGTTACATCTTCATTCATGGCCATGAGTATTCCATTCTTTTGACTAGGGGAGTCTAAGTGGGGCAGTTGTGATGTTTTCCTTTCTAGTATTAGCAAGGAAATGGGAGGTTTGTTTCAAAGCTCTCCATGAAGCGTCTATCCTCAATGGATTCCAAGGCTACTAATTCCTGCCTAACTACATAATTTCATTTCCTATAAACCTAGTACGATCAACGATGATCTCTGGGGCAAAGGGCAACTCTCATATTGAGCAGCAGCCACAAAAAGAACCAAGTTCTATATTCTGCAACTAAAATATTATGTGTCCATAAACTCAGACAGCTTTCTATGTCCTATTTATACATACCTTTGTATGTAAAACTCTGGACTTTGTGATATATTTAATGATAAGAAGTTTGAGTACATAAAGTTCAATCTAAGTCAAAAAGTGTAAAATATATTATTCTGATTCCCAGTCTAGTTTTTGAAAGCTCAGAGACTTGACTAGTCCTTATAGACTTGGCCATGTGCCCGAGGGTTGCTTTCCTCCCTGTCTGTGATGGAAATGCGCGTTTCAGAGGTGCCTCTGCCACATCAAGCATGAAAACCATCTATTACAGAAAGTGGTCTGATGTCATCATGAGGAACTTGAAAATATAGAAAAGTCTTGCCTCGTGAACCACAGTAATAATGTGTCTATCACAAGTACAAAGAAAGGGAGGGAGGGAGGGAGGGAGGGAGGAAGGAAGGAAGGAAGGACAAACATGGAAGGCTTGGGTCTGGCTCCCCAGTTGAGAGAGAGAGAGAGAGAGAGAGAGAGAGAGAGAGAGAGAGAGAGATTCTTTTTTCTTCTTGGGAAAAAGGAAAAACGCAAACTGGCACAGTACGTTGTGCCTGGGGGAGAGAACAAAGGTTGCTATTTTTCCTTAATGACAGCTCTGGGTTCTGAGATTGAGCACAGCAGGTAGAAAGCGCGTGTGCAGATTTCAAAAGATACCTAAATGTTACCCAGGCATTTTGCTTAGGAATGAGAAACAACAAATGAGTTAATAGATGCCTTTTCCCAGCCCCCTCTCCTCTCTTTCCCTCCCTCCCTTTTCCTTTCTTCCTATCTTTCCTAGCCTCATTTTAAGTCAGGAAGCAGAGATAGCTGTGGCCCTGACGGCAGCAAGGGAGTGGGAAATGCTCACCTGTCTTTCTGCTGCTTCCCCTGTTCAATGAACTCCCAGCCTGCAGGGATACCATCCCCTGCCTCTCTCTTTGTTTCTGTAATTGTCGCTATTGTTTGCTAAGTGTCTCCCTCTGATCTTTAGTCCAATATGCATTTCAGTATCATTATATATTCCTCGACTCCGGACATTTCAAATAAATCATGGAAATTGAGAAGGTCCCTCATCTTCAAGGGCTTGATGCATCTAAAAAATAAAGCATTGACGGAATGTGGTAAGTATAACAATAACCAAAAAACCCCAGTAGATAGGTATTATCTTTAAAAGGTGTTTGTGACAAGGCAATTGGGCCAGCATAAATTAGAGGCTAGACATAAAAGGAAAATAATGCAATTTGTAAAAGTGAGTATAGCAATTTAAGGAGAACATGAAAGTCCTAAACACTGCTGGGTGGAAGAAACCAGGAGCTGCCCCAGCAGTGCATCAAAAGACTATATTGATAGCTGATGAAAAGCTCACGATGAATATTCAATGTGATGTCCTGATTGGAAATGTAAATGCAGCTCTAAGAGGCATAACTGCAGGCATCAGACATTTAAGAAGAACGTCTTTACTTATTTATGACTGGATCCACAGACAGATGATGTTCCGGAGGAGGGAGGTGACTGGTGAGACCCAAGGAGGATAAAGAGCAAGCAGGGCGAATCCTTCAGGGGAGGGAGGACGTAAAAACAACTTTCCAGGTGAGGAGGGTTAATTTGCCTTCATGAGACTACAGGAAATGCTGAGTAGATTGTGTTTAGAGACGACGGTGAGCAGGTAACTATAGAGATTAAACAGGTCAAATGGAGAAGGTGCTAAGATCAGTGCGGTGCAGGAATAGGATCCACAGATACCCATCGCGGCAGAACAGCTTGGTGGGATAGCCTCGCAGGCTGTGTCGGGAGCTCCACGCCCTCGCCTGATCCTAAGATGCTTTTCAAGTCCGCCGTTTTCTTACCGTTACTCGTTACTTCTGCAGTACTGAGAAACTTCAGTCACATTAGGAGAGACTCTGACCCGAGAAGTCTGTCCTCGGAACTGTGGAGGCTGTGTTTCTAGAATGGCTGCTTTGGCCGCGCGGGTATCGGTTCCATGTGGTAACCAAATCTGAAGCAGTAGGAAAGACATCAGGGCAGGGACCGGCTGACCTCCATGCGATCCCTCTAGCGCAATTTGGCCTCCTTTATCGTAACCTATTTTCTCCTCTGTCTGTGAGCTCTTTCAGATGAAGCAGACAGATGGTGTATGGGAAGACAGACTGAAATTAAATGAAAAAAAAAAAAAGTGGGTGGCATTTCACTCGAAGGTGAAAAAGATGAGAGCAAAGTGGACCAGATTCCCAGCCTCCCAGAGATCACTTCACCAGCCTCTGTCTGTTTTTACATCAATTTCCTTCCTATTTCTTCTTCAGCAAAGCTTTCATTCACAGCTTTCGCTTTAATGTTTAAGTGGGAGGAAAAAAGTATCACCTGAGCTATCTCGTGCCTCACGTAAATGAAAATATATTGCCCTTCATATTTTTTCTTCACGCTAACTGGCTGGCCTACCTCTTGGTGTGATGAAAATAGATTATCTCAAAACTGATCCACTGAAAGCAAACAGCATCGTACTCGTCTATCCCGGAGATCTACCCGTCAGACGAAATGAAACACGGCAAAGGAAAAAATAACAATGACGATGAGGAGGCAATTGCAGCTATTGTCCAATGGCGAAAATGTTTCGGACCCCAGGAAAACTGTTGGCCGAGGTTACAATAATAATAATATCAAGACTTAGCTCGAGAGTGAAAATTACAATAATTTCTCTCTTTCCCCGCATTACTCTGACCTAGGAGGGCAGCTGAGAAAAGGCTGCCGGCTGCCAAGCAGGTGTAACCTTTGGAAAGAGTAAAGCTGTGGGGTGAGGAAAAGGCAGAGGGCGAGAAGCACAAAGCCGGAGTTGTGGCTTGCACAGCCGAAGCCCTTCATTTTGTGGGCACCGGCACTCACAGGCTACTCTTCGGGGTCAAGCAATCACTATGATTAAGACCTTGATGATGGCTTCCAGTAGTCTTCCTAACCCACCTCTCAACTGCACAGTTCCACACAGCAGAAACATTCTGGTCCGTGTTGAATGATTTCTCTAGGTTCCTCACCACCCGCCACAGCGTCCGAAACTGCCGTCGCAAACTATTGCAAGGGACTGGATGGTCTTTTTACTCTGGAGGCTGTGGTCTGAGGTGATGGGGCCGCCTTGGTTCATTCAAAGGCCAGGGTGGATCTATTCTTCCGGTTCACTCCCGGCTTCCGGTGGTTGGCAAGACAGCTCTGCTAAATCTTGGCTGGCCAGATGCATTACTTCAGTCTCAACTTTGAGCCTTGTGGAGACTTCTCCCAGCATCTCCTCACATAGATTTCCCTCCATGTCTGTGTTCAGATTTCCCCTTTTAACACTATACCAATCGTACTGGTCCACCATAATGATCTCATTTTTATTTGATTGGCTTTGAAAAGATCTAAGTTAAAAAAAAAACATATCCTGTATAGTTGGGATTAGGACTCCAATATAACGTTTTGGAAGGACACATTCAACCTCTGATACTAAGTTAGTTATAGACATCAATTAGTTTTTCATCTGTTCTTAAATAAAAAAAATAACTTGTCCCTGAAAATGAGAGGCCCATTGTCTTTAAATAAAACTGCCTTTTCCAATTACAGGCTCTAAATCTCCCCAGAATAGCCCCGGTTCCCCTCTGAGTCTAAGATGCAGAAGGGACCATTTCAGTGGTACTCAATTCCATGTCCTCTTAAGAACCATCACACGACTCTGCATTCCCTTCTGGAGACTTGTTTCCGGTAGCGATCAAGATGAGCGCCATGCTGCCTCACCAAACTGCCCTGTTGCTAATGTGCTTCTCCACAGCATCTCTGTTCCAGGATGCTCACTACCCTTTTTGTGGAGGATGAAGGGGTTGTCGGTGTTGCGGGAGGTACTGAGTCTGAAAGACTGGAAAAGGAGACTCATTTCCTTTAGTTGCAATCCCTCCCGCTGAGAATGCTGGGCATTTCCTCCAGGTTTGGGACTGTGGAGAGTCTAGGACAATATTTAATGCCTCTTCTCGGTTCCTATTACAAAAGTGATGCAGTTCACCCACTATGACTGATATACAGACCACCTCTGGAGTCTTGGACTTAAAAGAAGGACAGCAATGTCACGGGGTTCCAAGGACAAGTAGATGACAGTTGGAAGAAAAACTGTTCTCATCCTTGGGACCCCATGATGTTACTGTCAAGTCAAGGTAAGCCGTGTCAGAATAAACTCTCTAGCAGTCTCTTTCCAGATCCCTTGCTTAAATCCTTGAGTTTTCTACTACAGATGGCCATTTTGATATGAGGAGAAGTTAGTCATCCTTTCCGGTCACACATAAACCTCCCACACTGGGGCCAACTCAGAAACTAGAATTAAAATATATTTGAAGCAAGCATCGCAAATTTGGCTTCCATGTGTGAGCCTGAGATGACTAACACGTTTCCACACAGGTCCTAAGGCCAAGAATGATAGTTTCCCCTTTATCTCTCTTACCCATTAAGCCTTAGACACAGTGAAAACATCACTATGGACTTCAGTTAAAGAGCTCAAGGATTCGCACAAAGGATAACCACATCAGAAACAGACTACTAGGCAGATGGCTTGGGGAGTTTCTTCCGACACCTGGTGCCTCTGCTCTCAGTAACGTGTAGCAGCTTTCGTCCACACTGGTGGCACTGAGATCGCTCTGTGGGGACATGCTCAGTGGTGTAGGATGCTTAGAATTTATCAAGTGGTCTTCCATACAACCGTAAGAGAAAGAGGACATTTCTTGAGCAAAAAGATAAATTTCTATTTTTATTAATTTTTTGTCAGATGGTTGTATCGCTGGGATTGTTCAAATATATGCTTGTGTATGCAGCGAGAGAGAGTGTTGCCAAGCAGAGACGCATGTTCAGCTTTGACTTTTTGACTCATGTTGTAACACACGTGATTCACTTTTATTTTAAATACAAGGCCATGATCTCTTCTTGCAAAAGCAAGGCTCACAGTTTGTCTAAATCGAAAGGAAATGAGAAGCATCAGTTTACACTGTCCTTCAGGGAGGATAGGTCACTTTTCTAGATGGAGATAAGGAATTCTTCCTTCTGTCAGTTAGTTAGTATTTTAAATCCATACAAGATGGAAGCCAGTTCTAAGTTGAAAGCTGGGTGTGTCCGATGCTTGCAAGCCATCTATTTCCATAGTACTTACGACACACTCCGGAGAGTACCAAAAATGCCCTTTCCAGTGATCAATGGGGCAGAAATAAGGCACACAAGAAATAAAATTGAAGATGCAACTGGGGAAGCTCCACGGACAGACTTTGGAACCAGGTGTCACTGGGAGTGTCCAAGAGAGGCTCTCTGGAATCGAGGTTCTTTAACGTGTTTGTTCTGGAATTTTCATAGGCTGGAAGTGCCTGTTATCTGTGTCACTACTCAATAAGGAAGTCAAACACCGTTTCTGAGATGCCTTGCTCCTGGAAAAGGACTGGAGGCAGCTTTATCCCCTGAAGCTTGTAGCAAGAAGCCATCACTACGGGGAGGTCTGCTGATGAGTGATTGGTCAGCGGGAAGGCTGCATAGCGGAAAGGCTGCCCTCCCATTGCTGACAGAGTAAGGTAGTCCAGATGCGGATGGGACTAAAGGGGTTTGAAGTCTTCTGTGGTTAGTGAAAATGAGACTATGGCTGATGCGTGTCACAGCAAGCCATTGCAAGAGAAACAGGCTTGAAGTGGACTTGCGCCTCCTCCCACTTGCAAAAATGCTAAGTGAAACTTCCTGGCAAGCTCGTCTTCCCACACTGACATAGATACTGAGATACGCCTTGACATGTAAAGTTACGGTTCTGAGGTTCAGGAAGTCTTGTCTTGCCTATTGGACATGGAGGAGAGGCCAGAATATTCCAATGGAGAAGTACCACCTACAGGAAGGAGAAGGTGTTGGGTCTTGGATTCTTCATTCTGACAGTGATTCAAATTTAGGAGTATTTAGATTCAGTGCTGGGTTACTAAATTAACTCTCTCCTTCCTTTGACTTCTATTTTCTTTTTGTCAGGAAAGGAGAAAAGAAGGAATAAGGGAGGAAGGAAAAGGAGGAGAACGAGAGAGTTACCTGCTGAATGAGCAGCACAGCAGGAGGGCAGGTACCCTGTGCCAGGCTGGGATGGAGTACCATCCTTCTAAAGGTGCATTGCAGGTACCCTGTGCCAGGCTGGGATGGAGCACCATCCTTCTAAAGGTGCATTGCAGGTACCCTGTGCCAGGCTGGGATGGAGCACCATCCTTCTAAAGGTGCATTGCAGGTACCCTGTGCCAGGCTGGGATGGAGCACCATCCTTCTAAAGGTGCATTGCAGGGTGCTGCTTGTTTGTCCCAGTGGCCCAGAACCAAAATAATCACACAGAAACTATACTATTTAAATCACTGCTTGGCCCATTAGCTCTAGCTTCTTCTTGGCTAACTCTTACATATTAATTTAACCCATATCTATTAATCTGTGTATCTCCACATGGCTGTGGCTTACCAGCTAAAGTTTTAGCATGTGTATCTCTGGTGGCAGCTCTATGGCTTCTCTCTGACTCCCCCCTTTTTTTCTCCCAGCTTAGTTTTCTCTGCCTAGCTCTGTTTCCCTATAGCTCTGCTATAGGCCCAACGCAGTTCCTTTATTTATCAATGGTAATCACAACCTACGGAGGAAAATCCCAATTCAAAGGTGAGGGTTTGTAGAGCACCAGGCCCCACGAGAGAACACCTATAAAGTAGGGGATATGAGATATGCTTATGAGGCCAGGGGAGACCTGCAGGTGTGGCATGTTTTACGGCTAAGTCTAGCCAACAGCCATCTTCCCTGAAAACCACCAGCACAGGACCAGGGAGCTGCCATGGGGCACTCAAGTCAATCCTATCCGTGCTCCCAGAAAAACACATTATGGAAACAAGTGCAAGATTGCAGGGTCCACATAGCAGCTTGAATCAGTCAAGAATCCAGAGTCCTCCCATCTCAGGGCTCAGGCTTCATGAGAGAAGGGAGGCACGGGCAGCAGCTTCCAAAGCCTCTGTTGGGTATGATCCTATGGTTCTTACCATGGGCCCTTTATTAGGGTTTGAGTCTGAAATATCCCCACAGGCTCACGTCCTGAAGCATGTGGCTCTCCACTGGTGAACCTGAGTTGGAATCTCTATAAGACCATGAATAGAGAAAGCAGGTCACAAGGAACAGGACAGAGGAATATATTATCCGGGCTCTTTTATATGTTGTTCCTGCTTCTTGTCTTTGGCTGTGCAGAGGCCAACCACCTTATGTTCTGAATTTTGATAGACTGAAACTGAGTGGAAATTCACCTTTCCTCCCTTCCGTTGTTAACACAGGGTGTTTCTGTCACAGCCTTCAGAAAAGTCACTGAAGCAGTCTCAAGCACAGCTTCTCTCTGTCCTTGCTGGAGAGACGCGGACATGCGTGCTGCAGGTCACTAGAAAGGAGACTAGAATCATCCTTAAGACCAATCTGACCCCGAAGTGTGGGAGAGGAGACCCCAACAAAACCAAAGAACCTCAGGAAAGAAAGAGGAGTTAAATTCTGGATGACACCTCACTCAACCCAACCTCCTTTTGCCTTTGCCAGAGGTTGTGATTAGTGTTCCTGCTCCAAAAATAAGATGGAAACCTGAATTGTTTTTATATATAAAAACAGATTTTATTAGTAGTAACTTACAGAGGATAGAAGAACAAGGAATAAAAATATCCTCACGACAGGTCTTGCTTGCCCCTCCGATGCCTCTCTGCCTGCCCTCATCAAGCCTCTGCTCAGACACTGATCAGTGGCTGCTCAAGGCTTCCTGCCCTGAAATGGCCAGCAGGCTCAGACAGTGAGGAACCCAGGGGGATGGAAGGAAGGAAGGAAGGGAAATGATATTTTGTAACCTGATGTGTCCCTTGGCTAGAAGCCACAAATCCTCTCAAGCCCTTACCCTGCCACTCACTTTAAGCTCTGTGGCTATGAACGACATTGCCAGTCCCTGCACGATCCATTTCCACACAGCTTGCCCGCAGCTCTGTAAATTATTAAGCCATCCTTGGATGATGCTAACTTAAGGACATCTAACTAGTGTAATTAATTTCTTTTTAGAAAGCTAATACGGCTGTCTTCAGCCACACACCGCAAGAGTAGCATCAACTAGAGGAACGGTATTCCTGCATTGACATATCACACATGTATGTATATAACACAAATGTACATACACAAGTAGGTACACGCTGCAATCTCTTTGTTGCTAATAATCATGATATCATATATGTTGTCCTGTTACTGGTCTTTTCACCCCACGATTTGTTAGGAGTTATTTCCCTGTCGATGAAAATTGATTTCTAGTAGTTGCATAATCTCCGTTTATCAGACTGCCATAATGCAACAGTAAACATTTAGCTTCTTTATATGTTTTCATTAGCACAAACAGCATCACGGTAGTCTCACACATGCATCCTTTTGCTTACGTACAGGTGTTTCCGGGACACTAAAGATTTTATGCGTGATATTCTTACAAGTAGAATTAATGAGAAGAAGAGGTGCTGCCTTTCTGTTTTGATTGAAGCTGTCTAACTCTCTCCCAAGGGTGTATCTGTCACCCACTTCTCCTCCCAACACAGGAAGAAAGACCATTTCTTTCGCATTCCCTTACTGTGTCCACCCTTTCCAAGAAAGCATTCTAATCCCGGGAAAGAGCTCTCCGCCTTTGATGGGGTGTCTGCTGTGACTCAGCATCTTTTCAAGCAGGTTTTTGTTAATGCCATTCGGGGCGTTTCTTCTAGGAACTGCCTAATTCGTTCAATCTTTGGTACCACCAACTCTTCCTGCCCCCCACCACACAAACACTTGCTTTGTTAGTCTCTGCTACAAGTTTTTTATATATGCCTCTGAGTTCTTATTTTATATATGCCTCTGAGTTCATCATTAAGCACGAAGCAAATATTTTTCTCCCAGTCTGTCGCCTGTCTTGCAATATTGTTTGTTATATTTTATGGCTTGTAGAAATTAGTAGATTTGTAAAGTCAAATCAGAACTCTTTTTGTGGGGGGAGGCTCTTTCTTTCTTGGAGCATGAAAACATGGAAATGACAAATTAAAGTTTTCTAATGGTATTGCTATTATTTATTTATAACAAGGTCTTGTGTAGCCCATGTGGACCCAACCCAGATCAGACCCTTTCACTGAACCTCTGGGGTTCCCTGTCCTGCTCCTCATCACTCTAGCTTTGTCGTTTTCATACACAGGTAAACAGCGTTTAGTGCCAGGAATCCATCTCCCAAAAACGTTAGCCAGTCCCATCATAGCCTGAGTGTGCTATGAGCGAGTAGCCTGATGCGGTCTGTCTGAGTGCATCCTGGTAATGCGGCCTATCACCAAATGTTACCTAGGACACAACTGAAATGACCTCAGGGTGCATCATCTTCTCCACCAGGCGTGGTGCTTCAAGACCATCGTGCTTCCAGCATAGACATCACTTGCGATGGTCTTTCTTCATCTTTCCATTGCTGACGAGTACCCACTGGATGACCACTGAAGACCACTTCAGCTGTCCTGAGGTTGGAATGGCTGCAGATTGAGTGATTAGACACCTTTATTGACAGTTTTTTTTTAAATCAACATAAGTAGAAAGTTTTAGTTTGTTAAGACCTAATCTACAGAGGAGTTCTCATAGCAAGCACTCCCTCTTACACGGCTACGTAGCAAATCTTAAAGTCAGGTGCTATGTTTTCCCAAAGTTGACTTTGTTTTCTAAGTTATTTGATTGCTCTCAAACCTTGATGTAATACGCACGTATATTTTTACACACACACACACACACACACACACACACACACACACACAAATGCTCCTCTAGATTAATCCGAGGAGCACGGTGTCTTCACTCTGTAGCCTTCAGACATGAACACAGCACGGCTCACCATCTGTCAGTCTTTATTTTCCATTTCATTCACCAGCTTTCTGCAGCTTTCGTTACGGAGAGCCTATGTATGTTTTGTGAGATTCATACTTAAGTGTTCTGTTTGAGGGGAACTGTTAAAATAATATAGTAAGTCTTTTACCACTGACGGATAATGTCTGGATTGTCTGAGACATTTCAAATACCGAACATGTCTTGTGCTGACAGGCATACCTCCTATGTATCGATGAACTGTGATTACCTAGGTAATTTCTGGCCTATGCTCACAAAGGTTTAGGCCTGTAGCTTTTCTTGGTTTTGAAATATCTGCTTGGCATAGTAACAAATAATGCTGTTCTCTGAAATAAGTCCCAAAGTCTTCTTTCTTTTATATTGAGTTAATATCATTCTTTCGTAGACTCTTCCAGTGAAGCCACCTATTCCCTGGAAAATTTTCAGAGAGTTTAAAACTTTAAAATGGAATTACAGATTCCATTATTTTCTGGTAATAGGACTCAAAAGAGTACCTATTTCTTCCTGAATATGTTTGTGTAGTTTGTGATTCTTGAGAAACACAAGCTGTCAAGTGTATGATTGCATAGCTGTTGACAGTGTTTGCCTGTTAACAGCTAGGACATCAGCGGTGCCTCTTTTCATTCCTAATATTAATAAATTCCATTTTTCTCCTTTTTGTTACCGTTACTAGAAATGTATCAGTATTATTGTTTTTTCCACAGGGCCAGTTTTTCATTTTATTGTTTCTATTTTTTGTTTCTAATGTTGTCTTCTTTTCTCTTTACCTATCTTTCTGTTTGCTTGCATTGGTTCTTATCAAGAGAAACTTGACTCCGCTGAAGACCAGAGCCTTTGCGATTGGAAGCATTTCCTCTATAGACTCGCTGCTCAGCTGTGGCTTACCCTTACTCTGTATTTTCACTTTTGCCCACTTCAATGTTTCCTGGTTCCCCTTGAAAACTCTCTTTGGACCTTGGATTATTTATATGTATTTTCCTTGATCCAAATCTCTCTCTCTCTCTCTCTCTCTCTCTCTCTCTCTCTCCATTTCCAGTTTTTAAATCCTAGCATGTGGTCCCTGACTCTTCAAGAAGGTGTTTCACTTGCTCTTATTGAGTGGTCTATTCCACGTCAGTTGGTCCCCATTGAAAACAGCATTCAGCTCTGAACAGCATGTCTGATTCTCTGTCTGTTTATTTCTGTCTGCTTATGCCTATCTCAGTCACATTATTTCCCGAGAAAAAGGTATTTGAACTTAATATTTGAACCACAGGATCACTTCTCCTTTATGTCCATCATTGTTATATCTATTGTGAGGCACCAGTACCAGGTGCATATTAAGAAATGTGACATCTTATCCACCTGGCCACTTTTCCATGATGCCGCATCCCTCTCTGTGTTTGATAGTTAATTGCTTGCTTAGATGGTCTTACCTATGCAGCCCAGGCCAATATCAAACTCACCATCCTCCTTTCTCTGCCCCTAAGGCAATCATAGATAGCGCTGCCCCAGGGGAAGAGACTTCTAAAAGTCTAAGAGTCAAGGGAAAAGAGGCTCAGAGGCCATGGGTTTCCTAGTCCCAATTCCAAGATTAAGGCAATTTCTTTCTCATCTATATTTTTATGTTGAAATCCTAACCCTCTAGATATGAGCAAGTTGAGCTTTTGGGTAGTGATTGGGTTATCAGAATAGAACTCTCATGAATAGGATTCATGACTGTATAAAAGATAGAAAACTGCCTTATCCTTTCCTTCATGGGAGGCCCTCCATGAACCAAAATTCAGGGCCTCACAGACACTAAATGTACAATACTTTAATTAGGAAAAACTTCCAGAACTCTGGGAATCAAATTTATGTTGTTTATAATCTACCAAGTATGTATATATTTGCAACAGCAATTCAAACAAGTCAAGACAGTTGCTCTTCCAGCAACTGAGAAAGTGACAAGGGCCATCCTCTTTTCCTGTCTGTTCACGTTGGCTTCCTGTCACTTAAAAACAAGTGTCTGCCATCATAAACACCCCTAGTGACTCAGAAAGGATTATCTGTAAAGTACCAACTAAATGTCATTAGGGAAGCTGCTTCTTTAAAAAAAAAAGGAAGTAATGATGATTATCATTATAATCAACTAAATAATAACATGTGTGTGGTGCCTTTTAAAGTATTTAAGAATATTTGAAAACCAGTTTCAGAAGTTAAGCGTTTCCTTTGCAATCTTGCCCAACTTAATTAGCTTGGTAAATTATAGTTAATGCACATCCATCAAAGATAAATTCCAGGCTAGCCTCTGTCAAATTATCTAAATATATGTGTTAATTAAATAGTACAGTGCTATTTTCCAGGTGCTGGAATCGGTTACCATAATTAGAAACTACGGAGATTTTTTTCCCCCTAAAAATGCAGTCTTCACAACATTATGACAGCGAAAGGAAAGACTGCCAGGGACTCTCGTGAAGTCAAAATCCCATCCATGCCATTCCTCAGAATCAAATGGGAAGCGAGCCTTCAGGGGCTAGTGTTCTACAATGGTAAGGATGAGCCTGGTGGGTTGTGATGGTGCACAGAGACTCAGTGTCCCTTTTGTCCAATCTCCCTTGCCAGAACTTAGAGCTGCCTCAGCCTATGCCCACACTCCGACTCCAGGACCAACCCTGCCCTTGCCCTGGTTGTAGGAATCTAAGGAGTCTCAACAGAAACATCAAGGCTCCTGGGTAAGCCTCAAGATGCTTCTTCTGGCTCTTGTCTGTTTGCTTATGACAAAGCTAAGGTCAGTTTCACGCCCCCTGAGGACCAGGGTAAAGTTTAGATCCAGAGCTTTGTGCCTAAATATGACATTTGCATCTGATCCCAGTTCCTTATGCTAAAGATCTTGGTGCCAATTGTCCACAGCCACTTTGCCTATCAGACTTCCTTCTTGAGTTCATCTAGCCTGCCAGGACACATTCTTGCTATCAGCTAACTGTGCAGTGCTATCCATTTTCTGCGTCTCTTCTGAGGCTTCATCTTCTCTGATAGGTACCCCAAAATAATTCCTTCCCATCAGTGTCTCACCTCCCACCTAGCCCAGTGGTTCTCAACCTGTGGGTCTCAACCTCTTTGGGTGGTCCCCTATCAGATAGTCCGCATATCAGATATTCACATTATGATCCATAACAGTTGCAAAATTGTAGCTACAAAGTAGCCATGACACAATTTTATGATTGGGGGGTCACCACAACATGAGGAACTATATTAAAGGGTAGTGGCTTTAGGAAGGTTCAGACCCCCTGAGTCCTAGCCCAGTACCAGTATAACATATACCTGAAGACAACGTGAATGTTTTTTCTTGGTCATTACTCGAAAGGTTTCTTCTGCCTTCCTCTTCCACACTTCTGTAAGCTGATGTCACGCTCAATCGACAGATTCATTACTGTTTGCCCAGTTGCTTTTCCAGCTCAACTTTCTGCATCTTGAAGACAGGCACATGTTTTATTCTATCGTACATCCCATGCCTATGAACATCCCTCTGAACCTTCACAGACAAACAAGACAAACAATTATCCCCAGTAGCAGAGTTGGGAGGCAGTACTACCGCAGTTTCTGAGTAACCATACGCTAACTGTTCCAGCTGTCTGTTTCTTTAGCCCAAGAAATTATCTATTGGATTCTTTCTTTTTTCTTCTTTTTCTTTTTCACTTTTTGTGTTTTTCTGTTTGTTTGTTTGTTTGTTGAGACAGGGTTTCTCTATGTAACATCTCTGACTGTCCTGGAACTCGCTCTGTAGACCAGGTTGGCCTCGAATTCATGGAGCTCTGCCTGCCTCTGCTTCTCAAGTGCTGGGATTAAAGGTGTGCACCACCACGGGCCAGCTAAGATTCTTTCTTGATTAGTAATATCATGTCACAAAATATTGTCCCTCCACCAATCACCATGTATCCATGAGAAAGAAAGCAGAGTAGCATCTTAATTCATCTAAGTCCATCTCGAATTAACAATGATGCTGAGTCCATCTCGAATTAACAATGATGCTGATATACATCCGGTCACTCAGCAGGGCATGGAAAGCCAATTCTGCATCCTTTTTGCCTGCTTCTGCTGGGTCTGATCTTTGTCTCTGGAGCACTCAAGAAATTGAAGCTAATTTTGTCATAGCAGTTAGCATGGTGATAGGAATACAGTCAGTTATAACAGGATGCAGATGCTACACCCAAACCTGCAAATGAACCAACTGTGTGAGACCAAGCTAATAGTTACTTAAGTGGGCCAAGCCTTGACATCTTGCTACAGGGAAGTGATTAAGTGGTACCAGGCTCAAGCAGAATGTACCTTTTAAAAGAATATAAATAATAATAACTTAGCTACTACAAGCTTTTAGGAACAGTGTTCTCTTTCTTTTTCCTTCATGTTGATTAATACAAACCTGTTTACTGCCGACTTCAAGTGTGTGAAACGCTAAACCAAGCCCTGTGGGGAATATGAAGCTGTAAAGCACAGGGCCTGCTGACTAAAACCTGTCATCCAAGGAAGGCTTAGATGTGGTGCAAACTATCACCAGAGAAGGCAGGAGAGCCACAGACAAATGCTGCGAGGGGCTATGGGCATCGGGAGAGCCTGAGCCTCCAAGAGGAGCTCCATGTGCTTGGACAATGATGGGCAGAAAGGGTCCCCAGGTGCCTATTTTTTAGCCCATACCAAGAATGCTCTCAAGTGAAAAAAAAAAAAAACAGTACCTGAAAAAAAATGCCAGCTGAGTAATTTTTATGCTTCCGCTATTTATGATTCTGCCAGAGATATTTAATTGTACGGTATACTTTAAGGCTGTGCAAGAGATCCTTGCAAGATGGCTTTATAGGTACTCATTAATTCAGGCAGCCTAAACGAGCTGTAAATGAAACTAACAAGTGCTATTATCTTACTTGCTGAATTCTCCTTTTTATTTCTGCAGAATATAGTTTGTGGACCTCAAAATTCCCGACTCTGTGCACAGAGGCAAAGGGCCACAGATAATTGGTGTGGACTGGGCCTGATGCCACTTCCCTTTCATATTTAATGTGTTATAGAAGCCACTAGAACACCCAGTCTTGGGGCTGGGATTCAGGAGTCTTGATGCCCTTCAAAGGCAGCGGGTTTAATTCTCTTTAGCCCTGTGCTCCCTTGCTGGACTCTAGGTGGAAGTGAGAAAGTGCCCAGGTCGAGAGAGGAGTTGACTTCCCTCTGTACTTCTCCCAGAGAGGGTGAATTATCCTGACCTTGAGAGAGAGACTCCTGGGTGCGGAAGAACAAGGCCAACTAGTTTAACATTTGATGCTAAGATTATGACATTGGTACTCAGTTTACACACATGCTTTAGAAGACCATATGGCAAACATCGTAGGTATACAGCCATCCTGTATGAGCCTTAAATTATGTCATTCTACATTTATTGCTTCAAACTCTGCACATCTCTTAAATCTTTCCTTTAAATACAAATGCCCCTGGGAGAGCCAAAATACTGCTGAGTATGGTATGTTTTAGCAAGCACGGCATTGTTACCAGCCAACTACTACCCAACACTCACAGCCCCTCCTTCTCGCAGCTGTCACTCATTGACCAGTTTACCCTCGCGTGCCTTATCGGAGCAAAAGGGTAGTCCACAGGGCCTCACACACAAGTTTAGCATCAGCATGTGACAGTGACAAGTGGGGCAGATAACTGGAAACTATTTGTCAGAATTCTTCAGGCCTGTGGTTCTCTGGCTAGTCTCTAAATATCTAACTCTTATGTTTATATTTGACCTTGCAATGCTCGTCGTGTTTTCCTTCAAGCATACGTGTGTCCACGACTCTGCATCTAGGGATTCTCCTTAGCAAACGATAGTGTCAGGTTGCACGGAAGTCTCATCAGGAGAGCAGGGACGTGTCTGGCTTCTGAACATCTTTTTGCTTGATGTCAACTGACTCCGCATAGTGCCTTTGAGACTAAGACTTCTAAGTACTTGGGCGTCTACACTCCATTTTCTCTCTCAAGGACAATACTGTTGGGCTCTTCCACATGCCAATTAAAATTCAACCATACGTGCATAGTGCAATTTTCCTGTGGAATTTTCTTGTAACATGCCATATTATCATAAGTTACTGATGAAATACTTATTAGGGTAATCTAAACAGCAAATGTGCAGATGTGCTTTTGGAGCATCCCCAGAGGAGGTATGCATGTTGTCTGTGTTACCTGGCTCGGAGGCCAGTATCCATTGTGAATGTTTACCACAGGGTTCTTCAGAGAGCTCCACACACCTCTCTGCCTCATTGGCCGTAACAAATATGCAGGGCCAGCCTCTCACGGTGCCCCCTATGAAATGGGCTGAGCTCAATGGCCCTGCTCTGGAGTGTATTTCATTTCATCTATAAAATTAGATGGCTCACACCAAATCCTGTATTACTAGGTTTGAATTACTAAAACTTTTAGCCCCTTTCCTGGGTTTGGAGCATCAGTCATTAAAGATATCTTAATTTGTGTACAACTAGAAGTTACTTTTTCCGGATGTTTAACTTGTCTCACTGCTCCCTGGATCTGGAAGGTTGTTCTACATGATTAAGACTCTTGCATATTCCAAACTTGTTGTAAGTAGATTGTAGAAAAAGTTATGGTGTCTATCCCCTGGCTCCCCATCTTGATCTCATAAAGTCTTGAAAAACCTTACACTTTTAAACTTTATTTTTCTCACCAAAACTTTGGCCCTCTTCCCTGAATCCCAAGAATGCCTTGCATTTCTGTGACCGGCATATATCAATACCAGTAGTTCCTGTGAACTGAAAATGATAATTCAGACAAACAACGCATTTGTTCTTAATAGACCGCCATGTTGACTTAGCAGAAACTGATCCTAAGGAGGTGTGAAGAAGCAAGGGTATTTTGAAGAGGGAAGGAGGTCAGGCTGAGGACCCAGTGTCCAGGAAGAGCTTACTGGAATAGAAAGTGACAAGGAATGTTCTGGATCACCTTCCCTCGGCCCAGGCAGATATCACAGCAAACTGATTCCATTCAAATGGTAACACTGTACATTTTATTGAGAACCTATTATACTCCAAGAATGTGACATGATTTTTGTGTGTTCAAATTCACAGAGCACAGCAGACTCTCTGCTATGTACATATGATTGTGTCTTATCAGAGGAGTAGGAAATGGGACTCATCCAGGTCATGAACTGGCCCCAGGTTGAGAAGCCAATGGAGCTGGGCCCACTGGGACACTCAGCACCAAGGGACATATACAAAGAGAATTCAAGCTTTGCTACTTTTGAAATTTTATACGGGACAAAGCTTAGCACGATTGAACAAAAGTGAGATTTCACGTCTTTCGACTCCATACTGTTCACTTGCTAGAGGCACACTCCTGGTTCTTCAGTACAGAATGAGAGCAGGAACTTGATAACATCAGTTCAGTATGCATAGCAGAAGAAAACCAGTTCCTTAGATGGGGATGAGGCAAAAACATATTCACTGGTCCCTCAAACAAAGGGAGGATTGAATCAAGAAACATTTGTATTTATCAGTAAGATACCTTGCCTAAAATATAAAACATGCTAAATAAATTGACCACCATTATCATACCATTATCTTTTCTCTTAAATGTTGCTGTGGCTCCTGGCATCTCTTCACCCGTGACAAAAATAGCTATAAAGGAAAAGAAGACAAAAACTTCATATCAATTTTAAAAACTCAAATAGACATATAATCTATCACATGCAACAAAATAATACACCAATTAAAGATAAGTCTTGTGAATGAGAATTGAACAAAATAATTACTGTTTAGATCATGTCACATTGCCAGAAACAGAAAAAAAAAATACTGATGCTGGAAATAATGCAAAAGACCTATTGTCTCCTCCCAGATAATTGTCTCTGGCTCAGAAGAAGAATTTTTAGCAACTAACAAGCTAAGCAGTCCACTCCTATTGAAGAGGTCACAATACTGCTCCCTACACCAAAATATCAGTGTTTCGGATCCTAGAAAACAGTAGAATAGAAAGTAAGAGTTGCAGCTGGGCCAGAAATAGAAAGTGCCAGAAGCAGCTAGCTCCAGGGCCAGCAGTGAGGGACCAGGCTTCTCAGGAGTGAGAAGAGCAGCGAGTACAGGCAGTGCAGCCTCCCCTGCACCGCAGCTGCTAGGAACTTGCCCCAGGGCAACGGTGAAGCTAGACAGGGCTTAGCTAGACAACCTCCACTCACATTTCACAACCCCACAGGCAGGCCCGAGAGAAGCGTCTGTCTCCTGCTCAGCTCTGGGTAGGGAAAAACAGCTTGAAAAAGAAAGACACTACTGATAAAACTAGGGGAAAAAAAACTAAGAAACTGACCTTATTAATCGTGTCCTAGAAGACACAATTAATAGAATAATAGCAGAAAAGTCCTCAAAAGACCAACCCTGTTAGTCAGAATAGGGATGGTTGGATTGTAATGTTCTGTTTAAAGGTACCTCTCTATCTTAATGCCCACACACATACACAGAGAGAGAGAAGGAAAGAGAGGGAGAGAGAGTAATCATTTCCACCCACTTATAAAATATATACCTAAAAGAAAATAATGTTTGAAAGGCCAGAGATAGTGTGCTACGAAGACTTAAAGACACAAACAGAGTGTTCATAGTGAACGAACAAAAATCAATCGCAAGGTAATGCAAAGTAATTCAAAATAAGAAAACAGAATAGTTTGTGTTGGTAACAGGTAAAATCCCTAGTAAACTCATTCCATATGTGTAGTGTAGCACGTCTCTATGGTCCTTCCACCATTAGAAATGTTGACGCTGCTGAGGCTTTTAAGTTTCCTCATCCTAGTCCTCAAACTTTTCACAGTTCTAAGAAAAGAAACTAAGCCAGACACATTGTGTATCTACTGTATATATTGAAACCGTACCTTAATAACAAAAGCTATAGCAACAATGAAAACTTGGAACCTTTGTTAACAGCATACACAAATGTCTCCAACCTGACCTCTTGAGAAGTGAGTCAGTCGAAACAACAGTAGCTGTTGAGTGTTCCTTTGTTAGAAAACCGGAAGCAATGGTTTTGGTGTTGAGGCAATAGATTCAAAATAAATCCTTCAGCTCAGTACTTTAGAGAAGAACAGCAAAAGAGAAAAGGACTGGGGTGGTTAAGGTGAGTCCCAGCAAAAGTAGGAGAAAATGGAAGAAAGCTGCCAGGACCACAGTGGCTCGGGATGGGGGACGCAGATAGACGGGATGGATGCCAACAGAGACGGCTGACAAAGAGGATGGAAAAGGCCTAGCGACTTCAGATGACAATGACGGGATTCTTAAACATAAGAATATTTTGCTGAAATGTAAACTTGCCTTTACAATTTAAGTTTCTAAAAATGACCACTCAATAAGAAGCCAGAATCACCGCCTCACCACGCCAGCTGCAAAGCCGCAACACTGGCTGGGAGGCCAAATGCTCGGTTTGCAAATGCTAGGGGAGTTGGTGCTACATAAATTGTGCCAAAGACCAGAAACATATGGATCGATACATAACCTGTTTTAAAAAATCACACTGGTACTCAAAAAGAAAAAAATCATTCCCTCTTTGATATATTCCCCAAACCTTAACTAAATTGTTGAGAAACTAAATTTAAGGTTATATTAAAGATCAATCAAGCAAGGTTGATCTTTAGAATTCACAGACCCATTAGATAGATTCATTAAGGAGGAAATTGCAGAATAGATAACATATATGAGGAAATATATTAATATTATCCCTTTTTTAGGTCAGAAAACTAAAAGTTGAAGATTTTGATCATTATTCAATCATCAAAAGAAAAAAATATCCCAGGCCGGGTGGTGGTGGCGCACACCTTTAATCCCAGCACACAGAAGGCAGAGGCAGGCGGATCTCTGTGAGTTCAAGGCCTTCCTGGTCTACAGAGTGAGTTCCACTGAGAAACCCTGTCTTGAAAAACAAATCAAACAAAAAAATTCCATTTCAGGATGAAATATTGCAGACATCTCTGTTAAAGTAAGAGCTGTTGTGGGATGTTATTCTTTGCTCTTTGAAGGACCCACTAAATAAATCACACATGAAGACTTATTCTTTTGAACACCTGACCTTAGCTTGAGTTATTTCTAGCCAGGTTTTCTTAAATTATTTGGGCTACCTTTTGCTTCTTGGCTTTTTCCTTTTCTTACTTTTATATATCTTACTTTTACTCCATTGGCTGGCTAGGTGGCTGGCTGCTAGCAGCCTCCTCTCCTCCTTCTCTTGCTCCTAGATCTCCTTTCTTACCAGATTTCTCCTTCTATTTATTCTTTCTGCCTGCCAGTCCCGCCTATCCTTTCTCCTTCCTGGCCACTGGCTGTTTAGCTCCTTATTAGACCAACCCGGTGTTTTAGACAGGCAAAGTAACACAGCTTCACAGAGTTAAACAAATGCAACATAAAAGAATGCAGCACATCTTTGCATCATTAAACAAATGTTCCACAGCATAAACAAATGTGACACATCTTAAGATAATATTCTTTTTTGTTTGGTTGATTGGTTTTTTTTTTTTTTTTTTTTTTTTGAGACAGAGTTCTTTTGTAGCTTTGGAGCCTGTCCTGGAACTCTCTCTGTAGACCAGGCTGGCCTCAAACTCACAGAGATCCACCTGTCTCTGCCTCCCAAGTGCTGGGATTAAAGGTGTGCACCACCACTGCCCAGTTTAAAATAATATTTTAGAGCAAAGAGCAACACAAAAAAGATATGCTGTGAATGTTATTGCGCCAAATTACTTTTTGAGTCCAATAAAATTAAAATATAAATGTAAAACAAAAGAGATGGGCTCAAAAGTTAGCTCAAGAGTTAAGAGAACTTGCTGCTCTTGCTGAAGATCAGGGTTCAATGCCTAGAAGTCGTGTTGGATGGCTCACAACCATGCCAATTCCGAGGACCTGATGCCCTCTCCTGGACTCTTACAACACCAGGCATGCCTGTGGTGCACATACATGCACTCGGGCAGAAGACTCATGACCATAAAATAAAAATAAAAGTATTTTTGAAAAATAGGAAACATTTTCAAGCATGAGAAATAGGAGATTAATCATTTATTGGCACAGTTATATGCCAAACATTGGAAAAAAACATGTTCATACTTAATGAGAGCTCAAGCAGTGAATTAAGGTAAACAGTATACTTTATTATTAATGGCTCTTGCATGTGTATGCAATTGCCAGCGAGGAAGGAAATGCAAGTTATCAGCGACTCATCAAACCCCCAGTCTTCTGTCTCCACATTCCTTCCACAGCCTTTGTTGTGCTTAGGTCCACCTCTCCACCAGTGCAGCAACCCACCCTCCACCGCTGCAGCAACCCATCCTCCATCACTGCAGCAACGCACCCCCCACCACTGCAGCAACCCACCCCCCTCCATTGCGGCAACCCACCCTCCACCACTGCAGCAACCCACCCTCCACCACTGCAGCAATCCACCCCCCTCCATTGCGGTAACCCACCCTCCCCCACTGAGGCAACCCACCCCCCACCACTGCGGCAACCCACCCTCCACCACTGCAGCAACCCACCCCCCTCCATTGCGGTAACCCACCCTCCCCCACTGAGGCAACCCACTCCCCAGTGCTGTGGCAACCCACCCTCTACTCGTGCAGCAACACACTCCCCATCAGTGTAGCAGGCTGCTGTCCACTCTCCCTGCTTGCCACCCATTCTCTTCTTTGTAACCACAATTCCAGTATTCCTTCCTGTCCTTCCTCTTCCCACCATTTTAGAAACTATTTTTCCCATCTTGTCAATATATCATCTTCAAAATCTCCCCATGTTCCTACCTTTTTGCTCTTTCCCTTCTAGTTCTATCACTTTTCGCTTCACTGCTTCCTCTTGCTTTTCTTTTTCTTCTAGGTGAATGTGGAACATGAACATACCATGTAGTTAGACTTGCAACTTCCAGACAGAAAGAACCCTAGGATGGCATCATGACTCACCAGTCTGCACCTAGAAGAGACATCTTTAGCAATATTTCCACTGCTCCAGACTTTAGTCTTGGCAAAGACCTGCTCAGATCCAGCTGCAGAATCCATCTGAAGAGCCTGTCTCTTGTGGAGACCCCAGCTACATCATAGCCTTCTATATTCTCAGAAGAAGAGATGACGGGCTGTGATGGCTCCATAGGAGCAGATTCCTTTGATGGCTTCAAGAAGAACCTCAGTGTTCCCCTGTGGCAGCATCAGGGCCACTCCCTGTGTCACAGGGACCTGTTTGTGCTCTTGTTTCTAGAGCTGCTTTCATGAAAGCTCCTGAGCTGAGGGCTTCTGTCAGGATCACAGCGGAAAACCAGACAGAAGCTGTGCCATGGTCATTTTGATACACATATAGACAGTGTTCGCTTATTAACCCAACACTCAAATTCTCAGTTCTTCTGATTGCCACCATACCTGGTAAAGGAAGCCCAATGTCATGCTATGAAGACAATTATTAGTGAAGAATAGCATATGGCCTTGTCGTTAATGTACCCTTCCCTAGGCTTCCTTCTTAAAAATTGTCCAAATGCTATCAGAAAGGTCATTCTGCCTTTGAATACAAACAGCCTCTTCAAGACTGCAGGGATTCAAAAGCAGACAGTAACGTGTCTCCGTTCAATTTTCTACACACCTTTAACGCAACAATTTGAGTCCCTTTTGTTGGGGTTTATTTGAAAATTGTAGTGTGTGCTCCAGTGGTTAGCTGAAGTTGGACTGCATCATAGTTTTTGCCAATTTAACACAAACCTACGTACGTTTGGGAAGAGGGAATCTCAGTTGAGGAACTATTTCAGTAGGTTCAATCCCATCTGTGAGGCACATCTTTGATTGCCCAGTCCACGGTGGGAAAGGCCATTCCCAGAAAAGTAGGGGTAGAAAGGTACTGAACATGTCATGGAGAACAAACCAGTAAGCAGCATTCCTCCAGGGTCTCTGATTCAGTTTCTGCTCCAAGTTCCTACCTTGAGTTTCTGTCTTGGCTTCCCTCAATAATGAAGTATAACCAATAAGCTAAAAATATCTTCTTTGTCTCAGTTGATTTTAGTTAGTGTTTAATCATAGCAATGAAAGCAAGGATGAACCAAGTGTAAGAAGAAAAAAAATATTGCAAAGGGGGGAGAGACAAGGCTGCCAGGCATAGTGGCATACTCCTGCAATCTCAGCACTCATGCTAAAGCAGGAAGGTCACAAGTTCAAAGCCAGTCTGGGCTATGCAATAAATTCCAGGTCAGTCTCAGCTACTTAGTAGATCCTGTTTCAAAATTATAGTTAAATAAATGCACATCCTATGTTTTTTTATGCTGGTTGTGTTAAGATTTTGCCATTTGGTTATATATTTATTAAATATAACATTTTTTAAAATTTATTTATTTATTTATTAAAGATTTCTGCCTCCTCCCTGCCACCGCCTCCCATTTCCCTCCCCCTCCCCCAATCAAGTCCCCCTCCCTCATCAGCTCGAAGAGCAATCAGGGTTCGCTGACCTGTGGGAAGTCCAAGGACCACCTACCTCCATCCAGGTCTACTAAGGTAAGCCTCCAAACTGCCTAGGCTCCCCCAAAGCCAGTACGTGCAGTAGGATCAAAAACCCATTGCCGTTGTTCTTAAGTTCTCAGTAGTCCTCATTATCCGCTATGTTCAGAGAGTCCGGTTTTATCCCAGGCTTTTTCAGACCCAGGCCAGCTGGCCTTGGTGAATTCCCGATAGAACATCCCCATGTGAGAGTACTACTCAGCAGTAAATATAACATTTTAAATAACTTCCCAGTTTCTTTAATATATGGCTAATAGCATTTTAGATTACCTGGGTGGTTTACACTATGTTCTATGAGAACATTAACTGTATCAGTATGTATGTCTCTAAGTAAGACAGTTCCTCTGGACTGCAGATTCCAAAATCCAGTTGCCCGCAGTCTGCCTTCTAACCTCACACCTCCTGCCGCAATTGCTTTTAATTTCCAGCTTTCATACTCTGGCAAAGACATCTCCATTCCCTTCTCCTCCTGAGATTCCAGCAGAAGCCTGGACTCCCCAGAGGCCTGGAGGCCAGACTCCTAGCTCCCTGGGGCTCCTTTTCCACCTCTAGATTCTAAAGACCCCAACAAGTCAGACTCAAAGCTGGGTGGGGCCCCTTTCCCATCTCTGGATTCCAACGATCTGAGCTGTGTTTCAGAGGCATTGTCGGTAGCCCCTACACTCTGCAGCCGCTAGCTGTACCTATCTTCATTGCTTTTCCTTTTAGTTGTAAATTTTCCACGCTTCCTTAATTTCTCCAGCTGAACTCTCTCAATCTGTTTTCTGGGTGAGTATTTGATCAATACGTACAGATTGTGCTAACAGAACCTGTCCAAAATGCAGGGCATGCTCTTTGCCTCAGAGTGGGCCCTTTTCTCAATACTCACCATCTCAGTAAAGGGAACAGGAGCTTGGCAGTGGTTCCCCATGTCCTGAGAGCATGCTGCACACTGCCCCCAGGACCACCATGCACCCTAATGCCGTTAGCATCCTCTCAATGCCGGGTCCCTGGTGTCATCTTCTTTGTTCAGTTGTATGAGGGCCAACTCTTCCTCATCCACTCTTCCTCCCATCTATTCTGTCCTCGAAGCTCGGCTGATCCACCCACAGGACACTTGACTGTGCAACTTCTCTTTAAAACTTCCTCCCACCACCCATCTCCCACCTCCATTCCCCAGTGGTTGGCTCCTCTTCACTCTCTGCTCTGGGGTCCAACAAAGTTTATATCAATTTGTCCAGTATTAAAATGGAGGACCAGGAGTGAGTCAGATCCCCGGCTGGCAGGCAGGTAGGGAAAAGAGGCTTTTGGTAGATTAACAAACTTTTCACTTAAACACTTCATATGACTAACTTCCTGGTTCCAAGACAAAGGCTTGGTAAATGTTTTCATCCTGTTTTCTTGTGACTTTTAAACTTCCCAGGAGGATGTGCATGGCTCCTGTGCTGGGAACCAATCAGTGTCCCTTTCTTTATCTGAATTAGCCAATCCCCTGGAATAATTCAAATCAGCCAGTTCTGTGAGAGAAAGGGAACTCATCCCATTCCCAAACATATAACATTCCCTAACTCTGTTAGCAGACACAGACACCAGGTCTGGGTCCCCTTTCCTTCTTGCGGAATCTGTCTCTTTGTATATGTTGGTGTGTGTGTGTGTGTGTGTGTGTGTGTGTCTGTGTGTGTATGTGTGTGTGTGTTTCAACAATAAAACCTGACTAGATACTTAGACTTTGTTTTTCCTATTTATTCTTTAAATCAGCAGAAAAGGGAATTCATTACTAAAATTCTAGACAACATCACCACGATGGCATCATAAACGTGGATACTTAGGCAACATATTCCAGGAACACTATGCTGGATGCCAAACACATGAAAATTTCCTAAAATAACTTGTAAATATGATGTGAATCCAATCTAGATGCCCAAAGGAACGTATCACAGTGCTGATGTTAAAACTTAATAGTATTACAAAACGACAAATCAGTCTCATTTATTGATATACAAATAAAACACCGTCTATTATATATGTGTCTATGTGGGTGGGCACACAAGTTTTATGCAGAGGTACCAACAAGCTTGTGCACTTGTGTGTGTGGAGACTGGGAGCTGACATCAGGTATCTTCTTTGATCGTTCTCCATCCTTCCTATTGAGGCAGGGTCTCCCACTGACTCAGAGTTCATCAGTTCATAGAGTAGCCAGCCAACTTGCCCCAGGCAGTCCCTTTCTCTGCCTCCTGAGTTCTGGGTCTACAGCAGGTAGGGTGCCACATCTGTCCAGCTTTAACCTGAGTCTTGACCTCACAATAGTGGGGCAAATGTTTTATCCACCAAGCCATCTTCTATCTCCCATTAAAAATTCCTCAAACAAAGTAGTAGAACATAAGATGCCCTCCTTTAATAAAAACACTATACTATGGTATCATAAAATTTGGGAAAAGAAAACATCGAAAGACTGGAGAGATGGTCCAGAATTAAGAAAACTTAATGTTCTTGTAGGGAACCTGAGTTCAGTTCCCAGAATCATATTAGATGACTCACAGACACCTCTAACTCCAGATCTGGGGGAACTGATGCTCAGCACATTCTTTACACAGGCAACTGCTCACAAACCTCTTTTAATATTTTCTTCTTCAATGTATATAAAATATATATGGAGAATGTCCATGTTGATTTTAATTCAATAAATGATATCCTGATAAACAAGTATAATCATTAAGCTTATCCACTCAAAACAAAATTATAGAAATGGACAAGAAATTATCAGTCAAGTATTACTCAGGCCCTTGCCTGGACTATAACAAGAAAAAAACTCAATTATTTAAAAAATGCTTAAATTTTACAGCATCTTATTGAGCTTCAGTCCTTGAGACGACACGAAAATCTAACCTGATGGCCAGCACTATAGAAACTAGTAGAGCTTAAGATGCGGTTTCTAGTCAGTGGAGAGGGTTTGCTGAAGGACAACAAATAGCTCAAGGGCAGACAGCACCAGACCTAACATCAATGCCTTCACTGTGAAGAGAGATACCAGATCGTGCCATTTGTCAAGCCGCAGCTAACTACACTACAGCTGGTTTTATAAAAAGGACCAACAAAAGCATCTTACGAAAAAAAAAAAAAGCATCTTACGAATAGCTTCCAAAGTACTCTTCTAGTTAAATGGTAAGTACTAAATATTTGTGAATTAAATTATATGATGTATGAAATTTGCTTTTAAATGGCCAAACAGGTGTTGGGAGTATAGTTAGCATACAGATGACCATGAATTAATAAGGATTATGTTGGGGCAGTGGGGACTTAGTCATTATACCACACTCTCAACTTTTCTTCTCTTCCAGTTTTTCTGTAATAAAAACTAATAAAAAAAATTTTAAAGCTGGATGTGGTGGTGCTTGCCTATAGTCCATGCCGATGCAGGAGGATGACAAGTTCCAGGACAACCTTGGTTACACACAAAAATTATCTGATGAAAACAAGCAAAGCAGTTTCTTGTTCATTCTTCAGTTATTTTCTATTCAACATAACTTTAGAATTAGAAAAACATTAAGATACACATCTTTCTATATATATTAAGATATATCTTAATATAAATATTAATGTTTTCAAATTATAAATATATTTTCTAATTATATATACTCATATGTACATACATAAATATACATGCATATATGTACTTTGTATATACATATGTGTATGTATGTATGTAATGTGTGCATACATACACAGATTTCTTGAGATTATCTTGGGACTTTGCCCATGTGAGAGGGCAATTCTGTGAGTTCATTCTACAAGGCCAATGCTCATTCCTCTCAGATATCCAAGGACTTGGTCACCACTAGTTCATAAGAGCCAGGGTCAGTGCTTGGAAATAATGACAGCAGAATCACTCCCAGTGACTGTTTCCATGGGAATGGGAATGAATCTGCAGCAGAGAACTCTTAAATTCCATTCTGAGGGTCACAGAAGGCCATTCCATTTTCAAGCGGCTGTGGCTGCTTGCAGCTTTTATGTTTGGGGGATGAGAAAACATCAAACCTAGATTTATTTCCTTGATGACCATTACTTAATGCTATGTATGAAAACCCAGTCATTACTCAGGAAGACCTGACATGCATCCTGCCTCTCCCTGTAGGCACTGTGCGAGGGGTTGCTACTCTCACCTTCTGCACAATTGCAGCTGTTCTTCCCGTCTGCCCTTCTGCACCGTCTCAGCGAAAGGCGGATGCGAGGATTTTAAGGAGGTTGGTTTGCAACTTTGAACACTACTGAGAAGGCGCTCTACATGCTAACCAGCACGCAAGAAATGACAGAGCCCAAATCCTAGATTCATTCAAACCAATCTTTGACAGGAAGAGGGACAGAAGCCTCAAAACTTCTTTAAGAAAAAAAAACTAGATAAGCTTTGAGAGAAGCTATCTGAGGCTATCTTAAATAATTTAAATAATTATGCTCAATCCAAAGACTGTTTGTACATCTGTCTTCTTATTGTTTAGCAAGACCAGACTGTAATTCCAGAACAATATGCAACCTATTCTTTATGCACATGCAGCAGCAAGAAGCTTGGCAGTGTATCATCTGGAAAAATTGGTTTTGGGGTGATGAATTGCCAGGTTAAGAGTATTGTATTCTTGCTATCGCCTTCATTATCAGTGCAGTTTAAAAAGTGTTTTTGTATTGTGTAGCAGCACTGTTGTGATAAGAATTAATACAACATTTTAACATGTGGCTTAAGACAGACAGACTGGAGGTTTTAGATCCCGGCTGTGTAATATTAGGTCATTTCAGCAATAGAGTTAGTAGCAACAGCTCTTAAAGACTGTGCAATTAAGCTCTACCCATATAAATGAAATTCAAGCAAATGAGGGAGATGGGACGTGGTAGTGATTTATTAAAAATTTGGCAATGGTGTGTGTGTGTGCATGCATGCATGCATGCACATGTGTATGTGTGTGTGCATGTGCGTGTGTTGAGAGGGGACAGAGGCAGATATACCAAGTCCCTGTTGAGGGAGAATCATGGGATTTCAGTCACCAGTGCCACTTCTCATCAACGATCAAGCTATGCATTGACTTTATGTAGGGAAGCTTCAGCCCCTCCTTTGGATGAGACATTGGAAAGTAATTTAAAACTCCCTAACCTTAATTTTGGGGGGAGAGAGAGAGGGTCAAATGAGATTGGAAGAGTGTACCATTTTCTCCATGTAAGAAAGAAAAATTAACACTAAACAAGTCAACATAAATGATTATAGCCAATAAATCATGATACTAAAGCAAAGTGTTCCAACAAGGAAGAAGTGCAGTGGGGCTCTCCAACCAGTGAGTCTTTTCTCTTGAGTTCCACTTTCTCATTGTAACAGACTACATGAATGCACTTAAAAGGCAATAAGTTTATGGGCCCTAACACTTATTTACACCTTCTTTTTTCTCAACTCCCAGCCAAATGGAGTTGAAATTCTTCAAAATGCTAAATGTAGTTCATTTCAGGATTTGCGAGCACAATTTCACTTTAATACTTCAAATTTATAAGAATTGATAAACTTGAAGTAGAATTCAGATTATTCTCTCTTTGTAAATAGTTGTTTTTCAGTCCTTAAAAAGTATCGTACCCCTTGCGTGTCAGCTGCCACCTGTATTGCAGCATCTACTGTCCGTCTACACACGCAAGCTTTTGAAACAGCCATTTTAGGAAGATATTATGTTCCCATCTATACAAGGCCTGGTGCCACACCAGCATGGGATGGGTATTTGATGAGGTCTGTATGGTCTACTAAACAAATTGAGGCCAAAGAGTTATAGAATTCACCCAAAGTCATCTGCTTAGCAAGGAACAAAATTGGAACTCCCAACTTAGGCTCACTTCCAAATCTATGTTTCTCCTCTGCAGATCTCTTCCATAGCATTGTACATGAGTCCATTTCAGAGCAGAGTAGAAGCAATTATCCTAAATGAGGAAACCCAGACCCCAAAAGGCAAACATCACAAATATATCTTAAATGTGAATGCTAGGAGGATTAAACGGGGTAGGACTGATAGGAAGGCAGAGTATAGAAGGGAAATGGGGAGGGCTCACAAAGGATCGCTGCAGGGATGGCCGTCTGAGTCTTGAAGAATAATAGAATTCTATAGCTGGAGAGGCCAGGATAGAAGGGAAGTATATTATAAGTGGAGAAATTTGTAGGAAAAGTGAAATCCATGGGAGCTCTGCCCCGGAGTAATGGCTTGTTTATGGAAGCAGGTGAAGAAAGGTGCTTTCTTTCTAGTGCAGGGAAGACGCAAAGCCCAAGATGGATAGATCGTGGAGGACTGCTGTCAGCACTGAAGAGCCACAGCCGCACTTTCAACAGGACGCTACTATAAACAGATGTGTGCTATAGAAAACGTATGGAAGAGCAGATGGGAAGTAATCGGGGAAGGCAGGAAGGGGGTGTGTGCCTGGGGGTCAGAGGGAAAGACTGCTGAAACAGACCAGATAATGATAGCAGCTTGAGATATGAGGTGCGACAAGAGGTAGTCAATCGTGGCAAGTACAAGAGCTTCACTGAAGAAGATGGAAAGGATTTCAGGACCAGTGGTGGTGGCAGGGAAGCTAGAGGACAGGCACCATCCGAGCTGCCTTGGATAGAGTAAAATGTGTCCAGCAAACATAGTGCGTGTAAGAAGGGAACAGACATGAAAAGACAATGGTCTCTGCTTTGAACAAGGGTGTTTAAGATGCTGGTAGACATTCTGATGAAAATTTGTAGCTTTGGAATATAAATGATCAGGGAAGCAAAAAATGTAAATGTGAGGCTATCGGCATAGTGATGGAAATAAAACCACCAAAAAAAATTTCCTTGGAGAAGCCACAGAAGCGTAGAGGAGAGTGGGTCGATCAAGGATGCGGCGCATGCGTGATGATCCAGGAGAAGCCAGAAAATGGGGCTACAAAAGAGTAACCCAGGAGAGAGGCCGAAGCAAGGTAGAGTGAAGCCACCAAAATAAACACTCCCCCTGCATGTGAAGGAGCCTTCGGAGTGTGAAGATTAGAGATTGTTCCTGTTGCGGCCATCTTCATCAGGGCAGTTTCCGTGGGAGCCAAGTTGCTCTGTGTTTTCAGTGCGCATTGTGTCCAGTCTTCTTTAAGAAGCTGCCGCTTCCTCGAAACTAGCTAGATATTTCTATTGTGCTCCTTCATTTCCACCTGCGCTCCCAGACTTCTCCAAGATCAATGCCTGACTTGATGTTGAGTATCCATTTGTTAAATTACAAACTTTTGGAAGCAAAATTGGTAGCATCTTTCAATGTTTCTGCTGTAATAAATATGTGCAGAAGTACTGCCACTCTGGTTAATAGATATTTTGCCCCCCCCCCCCCCCCCCCCGCAATAAGGTTCTCCACTGACCCACTAAGCCAGTCAAGTCAAAATAAAATATAACAACAGGTTTATCAAGAGTGACTCCCAAGTGGCTGATCCCTGAGTTTGGGACCAGGGGAGACATGCCTCAAACAGAAGCAGGGAGATTTTATGGATAGTACATGAGGGATGATGATATGCCCACCATAAGCTGGGTTTGTGTCTGAGTCAAAAACTTGGGCAGTAGGCAACTTTAGGGGAAGAAGTTATAGTACCAGTCAGTAATGGAGAGGAGAGAGAGAGAGAGAGAGAGAGAGAGAGAGAGAGAGAGAGAGAGAGAGAGAGTCTCTCTATCTGGACCATGTAGGGATAAGCAAGAGGCTCCAACTGAACACTGATCACCATTCTAAAGCAAACAGCTTTTATGAAAGAAGAAAGAACCGTTTTGTATTATTTTAGTAGCACAGAACCACCAAGCACCGCTAAGCTAGTTCACCATGAAGTAATGTCCTCTAGCTCCTACCGACGGCCATGCTTCAAATGGTTTTTTTAAAAGACAGAGGAAAACCACATATAAAGGTTCTGTTTTCTTTGGTGAGAATCCACTGCTGGTCTCCAGGCCCAATTCAATAAATGTAGAGAATAGGAACAGAAAAGGCATATTTGAACCTTCACTTTTTATTTTGAGATCCTCACAGATTCACTGGATGCTGCAGGGACTGCCCAGAAAAGAGCTGTGATGCTTTGGCACTGGAAGGTAACACAGCTCCGGTTGGCGCTAAGGCAGGAGGCTGACACTGATTAAGCACATTGGGTGTGCCATGTATCTTCTGTAAACATGGTAATCCTGCATGGCCACACCATTCAAAGGATGGCTCATGTCATTTCAAAAATCGTTAGTAAACTATAAAATATATGGTCTTTTGAGATGGGCTTTCTTCATCCAGCATGATGAGTTGAGATGCATCCGAGTTGTAAGCATGAGCAGTTTGCTTCTTTGTTGTTGTTGTTGAATAGTACTCTGTGGTACCACTGTCCTTGGACCCAGTAAAGGAGCTCAGAGTTCTTTAGTGTAATGGCTCTTATAAACAGAGCTGCTGGACAGATGCCGGGCGGTGGTGGCGCATGCCTTTAATCCCAGCACTCGGGAGGCAGAGTCAGGCAGATCTCTGGGAGTTCGAGGCCAGCCTGGTCTACAAGAGTTAGTTCCGCGACAGGCACCAAAGTTACAGAGAAACCCTGTCTCAAAAAACCAAAAAAAAAAAAAAAAAAAAAAAAAAACAGAGCTGCTGGGAATAGACTTTTGTGTAGGGGTGAGTCTTCACTTCTCCCTGGTAAGCACACAGAAGAGGTTGCTGGATTACCCTAAGGCTGCGTGTCGTCTTCCACAAGCTTGCTGGGCTGTTTCTCATAGCTGTGTCACCTGACATGCCTAGCAGCAAGCTGCATCCCTGCATCCCCCGCTTAATGTTGCCACCACTCTTAGTGTTCACATAGACCTTCCATGATATAGCGTATCTCAGCTAGGGTTTCTGTTGCTGGGAAGAGACACCACGGGCACAGCAACTCTTATAAAGGAAACATTCCATTGAGGGGGCTTGCTTATGGTTTCAGAGGTTCAGTCCATCAGCATCGTAGTGGGGAGCATGGCACACAGGCAGATGCAGTGCTGGAGCTGAGAGTGCAACATCTTGACTCAGAGGTAACAGGAAGTCAACTGACTGCCACACTGAGTGAAGCTTTAGAGAAAGACCTCAAGGCCCGCCCCCACAGTGACACACTTCCTCCAACAAGGCCTCACCTCCTAATAGTGCCATTCTATTTGAAGGCCATTTTCTTTCAAACCACCACATACTGCTTGACCCGTGATGACAAGGAGTTTGAGCATCTTTCTGCAGGCTTATGTCTGTCTTCACGGCCTATCATTATCTCATTTTCTAATTAAATTCAAGAAATTGGTTTATTTTTGGGTTTTTTGAGCTTATGAACTCTTATACAATGTACAAATTTATAAATAAGAGAGAAGTCTGCATACTTCTCCTAGTATGACGTTTTTCATCTTCAGCTTTGACATCTTGAGAGTACCTATCACAAAGTAGAATTCTTTATTTTGAAAAAGTACACTTTTTTGCTGTTTCATTCTTTGAGCAGTCACATCACATTCAGTCTCAAGATTAAAAATTTATTTGAATTTCTACAGGTCAATGAAATACGCAGTGCTGACCCCCAAACTTAACATATCTGAGGTTACAGATGTCTGAGATTTCCTTCAACATAATCCAGTTTGGAAGATAAGTTTAGTCAAAAGTCTACAGAGTTGCAAATGAACAGGAACAGCCATGGGTTGGTAATTTTTAAAATTTATTCTTCTCTCATACAATACATCCTGATTTCAGCCTCCCAGCTGCCCCCACCTCCCCTCTTACCTCGATCCACTGCTCCCCTGTTTCCCTTCAGAAAAGAGCAGGTCTCTCAGTAGTACCAACCAAGAACAACATAAGATGCAATGAGACCAGAAACAAGCCCTCATCTTGAGGCTGCACAAGGCAACCCAGTAGGAGGAAAAAGGTCCCAAGAGCAGGCAAAAGAGTCAAAGACACCCTTTCTCCCATTGTTAGGAGTCCAACAAAATCTTCAAGCTAAGCAACCATAGTGCAAGGCCCTACTGCGGACCCAAGCAGGCACCATGATTGCTCCTTCAGTTTTCTGTGAGCCTCTATGAACCCTGATTCTGTGAGCCATGTTGCCCTGTGTCTTTGACACCTCCGGCTCCTACAATCTTTCTTCCCTTTCTTCTGCAGGGTTCCCTGAGCTCTACCATATCTATCTGCTTCCGTCATCTGCTAGAGGAAGCCTGGGCACTGATCCTATGAGGATAGCAGAACGTCATTAGGAATCATTTTATTGACTTTCTTTCAGTCATGTTTGGCTCTATCTTAGATCTCTTGAGACAGCCAGTTTCCAGATTCCAGCCATCTAGGCAGTGTCAGATATGGGTTCCCTCTGGGATCAGCCCTTGGTGGGCCACTCTCACAAGCTCCAAGTCATTATTGTCCTGGCACATTTTCAGACAGGACAGGTTGTGGGTGTTATCATTTATAAAGACATGTGAGTGACCTGAGGATGGTCCCTTGAGGGGTGGCAGTGGGTCACCCAAGCCCTCGGGAGGTCCCTGGTGGATGGTCTGAAGCTTCAGTGGAAGACAGACAGATATGTGATACATAGAGAGTTTGGGCATGAAGTTTATTTAGTGGGTTATGGATGGGAAGGGAAGAGAGAAGGGGGAGGGGAGAAGGGAGAGAAGAGAGGAGAAGAGGGGCGAAGGGAGAGAAAGAGGCAGTAGTTACCTCTTCAGAAGAGAGACAGAAAGAAAGAACAGGCTGGAGAGGAGGCAGGAAATCCAAGGGGGAGGTTGGGAGTGCGTGATGCTTGTCTCTCAAAGGGCCAGGGTACCCAGGTGACAGACCAGGTCAGCAGGTTATAACAATGAGTCATATATTTTTGTGAATGGGTTGGTGTCCATCAAAATTTCAACACAATTATAGACCTCAAAAGAGTAATGCTCAATTTCAATTGGAAAAACAAAGAACCCAGGAAAGCTAAAACAATCCTGAACAATGTAAGAACTTCCAGAAGTATTACCTTACCATCTCCAATTTCAAGCTTCACTATGGACCTATAGTAAGAAAACCCCATGGTATTAACAAAAACACAGATATGTTGATCAATGGAATTGATGGAAGACCCAGACCTAAACCCATACCTAAATCCATACACCTATAGACACCTTAATTTTGATAAAGAAGTTAGAAATACACCCTGGAAAGAGGAAAGTATCTTTAACAAATGGTGCTAGTCAAACTGGATGCTGGCATGTAGAAGAATGAGAATAGATTCGTATCTATCACCTTGCACAAAACTCAAGTCCAAGTGGATCAAACACTTTAACGTCAATGAGTTGATAATTTTGAAGATAGGAGGAAATTTTGAAGATAGGAGGACAGGCATACTGAGTTTGCTATGCTATTCTATTTTTGTATATATTTGAAATTTTCAATAGTAAAAAGGCTTGTTTGTTTGCTTGCTTGTTTGTTTGTTTTTTTAAAAAAAGAAGAAGCGGAGCACATTTTTGATTACATAATCTAATTTTGAAAACTTTACCCTAAGGAAAAGATTGAAATACTGGAAAAAGAAAACTATCTGTACCGAGATGTTTATAGCAACATTACTCGTGAAAGTGGAGAGAAAAGTCAGAAACAATACAAATAGCTAACATTAAATAATGTTACATAATCCATGGTATATCATCCTGGAGAACCATTATGGAGCCATTAAAGTGATAAAAATGAAGCCTGAAGATATAGAAAGGCTTTTACAAAATAGCGCTAAACAGAAAAGAAAAGCAAAATACAAGTCTTCAATTTTAACTCAGCTAGTCATGGTATTAATATAATGTGATTTTCTATTTCTCTAGCAAAATGTTTAGTTCATTTCCCTAAATAACTTGATGATCATTTTAACTGTCGCAACTACAAGGACATGGCAGCGATGGCTTAGCCCCTTCTTGACCATCACGGTTCTCCCAGACAGGTAGGGTAGACAGGGTTCTTGCATCAACTTGGGGTGAGGTTAGGTGGTAGCAGTTCATATCTTGCCCTCAAATACACATCTTGTACTGAATATACTGGAATCTCTGGCAGTTACATGATACTCTGCGAATAAACCCTACAAACACAAAAGGACTAATTTTAAAACTATCAGGAGATAAATTTTCCTGTCTCAAAACCTGGAGGCTGCATTCATTTTCTAATGAGACAGAAAGGGGGTAGACCCAGATGGGAAGGGAGGTGGAGAGAAACTAAGAGGAGTAGAGGGAGGGAAACTGTAATCAGGATATACTATATAAGAAAAAACTTATTTTCAATAAAGGGAAAAATAAATAAAAATAACTCTTAGAGGCAGATTTACTTTAAAATGTTTCAGGGCTCAAAAGGTTTCTAGATTAACGTGGGGAGATGAGAGAAGGGCCCGTGAGCTTAAATGCAGCAAATCTAACTCACGCCAGAAATTACCACAGTTCTAAATTATGTGCACCAACTCCTTGATATTCCTTCTTTCAAAAAGAGAGACCCAAATGCGCCTCCCTTTTCATAACTTGCTTCTCATTCAGAAAAATTGGGAAAGTGAGTAAGTCCTAAGGTACCACAGAGTCAGGAGGCCACAACTTCTCTCTTCCTCAGATTCTGTGTTCTTGTCAGAACAGCTACCAAGTGAGCAGCCTCAGAAACCTTTGGGAAAACTACATGAAGGAACAGAAGCCTCCTGAGCACGGGCTGTGTGGAGAGGCTTGAAAACAAATACTCAAGCTGCAAGGCAGCCTCTGGGCAGCCTGGACTACGGCAGCTTCTGGGCCTCTGAGCCAGCCTGGACTACGGCAGCTTCTGGGCCTCTGAGCCAGCCTGGACTACGGCAGCTTCTGGGCCTCTGAGCCAGCCTGGACTACGGCAGCTTCTGGGCCTCTGAGCCAGCCTGAACTACAGCAGGCTCTGGGCAGGCCTGGACTACAGCAGCCTCTGGGCAGCCTGGACTACAACAGCCTCTGGGCCTCTGAGCCAGCCTGGACTACAACAGCCTCTGGGCAAGCCTGGACTACAGCAGCCTCTGGGCAGCCTGGATTACAGCAGCCTCTGGGCCAGCTTGAACTACAGCAGCCTCTGGGCAAACCTGGACTACAGCAGTCTCTGGGACCCAGCCTAGACCGTGGTAGACGACCTCCAAGAACACAGGGCTAAGGTCTTGTTGAGTCTAAGCCCGTAGAAAGTGAAATAATAAATATCTGTTGTTTGGGAGCAATTTGTTATATAAAAATATGCAATATAGGGATTTTTAAGTCTTTCAGAATTTCCATTTGGTAAGGTTTCTAAACGTGTGTTTTACTGACTTCTAATCTCTGGTAGTTTCCTACAAAATGAAACGGCAACAGTTTCCCTAGTTAGATTTTTTTCAGGGAACCAATTCTATGAATGTAGAAAGATTTCCCCACCTAAAACCTTATCTGTGCTCATTTGACGTAGAGGAGCAGATAAATCGTAGCAGGACGAACAGCAAAGCTAAGGAAAACAGACGTCGAGTGTTCCTACAATGTTCAATGTGAGCAACTCAAGATGGATTTTGTGTTACTATCATTTCCAAAAATGTTTGTCAATCACGTTCCATTGTTTGAAAATTGCTTGTTTTTCTTTTTAATGTTTATTCTTCAGAGAAGAAAATAGAAAAGAAAGATAGATAGAGAACCATATCGTGGAAAGGTTGTTCCTGTAACAACAGAGAAACACCCCATTGGGATATTTCTTTCTCTGTATTTATTTTAAATGTGTATCAATATAATTTGAAAAGAAAGCAACACAATGTTCTAACATGATTTGGAAATCTATTTCAGTTTTCCTTGTCTCTGTGATCACATTTAGTTTTTTTTTTTTTCCTTCATCTGGAAAAAAGATTATCAGGAGAAAAGTGTTCTGGAATCTTTAAAGGGAGTCTCCAGGTCTCTATTTTTCCCTTCTCTGTTTGTCTAGAAAAAAAAAAAGTGCTGTCGAAGCCTCCCTGGGAGAGGAGGCGCTTCGAGAAGATTTGCTTTCAAACATAGCCATAGGAGTATCTTCTATGGAGTGTCTTCACTGAGCAGGAGGCTATCTGCCCAATGTTGGGTGGAGGAAAGAAACATATGGAATCACGAGAAGTGTGATCACTCTTCGGAAAATCCAGGTTTGGCTAATTAAGGCCAAACAAAAGACTTCCCGAAGCTGAACAACATAAATGATCAGTTTGAATGATAAACTAAGCCCAATTAACGCCTCCTTCACCAGAAGCCAAGTGGTGATCCAGCTGAAATGTGATAGAAGAGTTCCACTTTAGTACCAGAGAGGAATTAAGCAGGCTCGTTGCCATACCAGAGTGTTTTGTGTGTGCTTGGATTCCTGGAGTTTGGGCAATACACAGGTAAACAAGCTCTATGTTAATTGTCAGCAGGGCAGGAAGAAGTCTCCACACTGTCTTTTAACAAAAAGTACAATTGTGCAGAAGTCACGCCTTGTACACACGTTGCCTAGCATGCTCACGAGTGGCTGCTACAACACACAATTCTTATTCATTGTGGTCGTTTGAATGAGAAATGTCTCCTACAGGCCTGTTTGAACACTCGGCCTCTGGTTGATGATGCCCTTTGCAGAGGTTGTGGGACCTTTAGGAGGCGGAGTTTTCCTAAAGGGTGCACATCACTGGGGTTGGGCATCTGGCCTTCCTTCCTGCCCTTCCAGTTTGCTCTCCCTACTTCCTGCATGTGACTGGAGATATGAGTTCTCAGCTTCCTTTTCTGGTTACCTGCAGCCATGTGTCCTGAGCCATTATGGACTTGGCCTCAGGAACCATAGTCAAAATAAAAAGGTGGCTTCTTAGTTGTAGTATTTTATCTCAGGAAAGTAACTAATACATGCATTAGATTTGCCATGACTGACCTGTCATTTAAAATAAAAGATCAGAAGTCAGTTCATAGACTTTCAGTAAGAACAATGAAAGCTTTCTTGAGAAAAAGTCTTTAAATGTAGAGATTTCAATTGTACAATATGATATTTAGTGAGGAAAATTACATGATTAATAATGTATCCAAAGTTATCATGATTTGTTGCTTTTAAAAAGAAAATGGCAAGGTCAAAATTAAGTGTAGATTATGTGATACAAGCTTCCAACTATATCTAAATCATACTTGTGTTACATTGGCCTGCTACGTATTAGGCGGTGTAAATAGAACTCTACACTATAATTTAATAAAAATTAAAGTGTACTTGGTAATCTTAAAGATAGAAAGCAGAGTGTGGTAGCTCACACCTATAATCCTAGCACTAGAGATGTAGAGGTAAGAGGGTAGGAAATTTAAAGTCATCCTCAGCTACATAGCAAATTTGAGACCAGCTTGAGCTACATGAAACTCTAGCTCAAAACAAAGCAAGATTAACAGAAAACAGGATCTGTAACTTTAGATAGTCATAGTACCTGAAGCATAGTGAGCAAATGACCATGTCCAACCTTTCATATGTGAAGATGATGCTTTTTCCTTCTGGGGGGAGAATTAATACTCTGTGCTCCTCTGCCCCACCTCCCATCCCAGGGATAGTGTTAGCCACAAACTGACCCAAGGACATTGTTAGCAGTGTATTTGGAACTACGGAAGAAATGCTGTTGGATTGGCCGTTGTTCTCATGCGTTGTAACTTCCATGGATGGGATCGTCTTCAAAACTCTAGCCAGAGAAACCTTTGATGTGTAATAATCAGTTACTGTCAGGAGGGAGAATGGGACAGGTGGAGGAACGTTTATAGTGAGTGAATTCTGGAGATGCCACTTGAAAATGAAAGACAAGTCTCATGATTCCCCAAAGCATGGATTTCTGCTGAGAAGGACAAGATGAAATAAGAAGCAATGTCACTTGCTTTTATACCCAAATGGTAAGTGTAGTTGGTTATTTTTATTCTTTTGCCCTTTGGGGCACTGCCACCCAGCTCCCAAATATATACATGGAGACTTTTATTATGCATGCCCGGCCTTAGCCTGGCTTATTTCCATCCATCCTTTCTTAACTTAAACTATATCATCTATCTTTTGCTTATTTATTCTATTTACCTTTTTTACTTCTTACTCCATAGCTGGCTGTGTAGCTGTGTAGCTGTGTGGCTGTGTGGCTGTGTAGCTGTGTGGCTGTGTGACTGTGTAGCTGTGTGACAGTGTAGCTGTGTGGCTGTGTGGCTGTGTAACTGTGTAGCTGTGTAGCTGTGTGACTGTGTAGCTGTGTGGCTGTGTAACTGTGTGGCTGTGTGGCTGTGTAACTGTGTGACTGTGTAGCTGTGTGGCTGTGTGGCTGTGTAACTGTGTAGCTGTGTGACTGTGTAGCTGTGTAGCTGTGTGGCTGTGTGGCTGTGTAGCTGTGTGACTGTGTAACTGTGTGGCTGTGTAGCTGTGTGGCTGTGTAGCTGTGTGGCTGTGTAGCTGTGTGACTGTGTGACTGTGTGACTGTGTAACTGTGTAGCTGTGTGGCTGTGTGACTGTGTGACTGTGTAACTGTGTGGCTGTGTAACTGTGTAGATGTGTAGCTGTGTAACTGTGTGACTGTTTAACTGTGTGGCTGTGTGGCTGTGTAACTGTGTGGCTGTGTGACTATGTGGCTGTGTGGTTGTGTAACTGTGTAACTGTGTGACTGTGTAACTGTGTGACTGTGTAGCTCTCTGGCTGTGTGACTGTGTGGCTGTGTAACTGTGTGGCTGTGTGACTGTGTGACTGTGTGACTGTGTGACTGTGTGACTGTGTGAGTGTGTGGCTGTGTGGCTGTGTGACTGTGTGACTGTGTAACTGTGTGGCTGTGTGGCTGTGTGACTGTGTGACTGTGTAGCTGTGTGGCTGTGTAGCTGTGTAACTGTGTGGCTGTGTAGCTGTGTAACTGTGTGGCTGTGTAGCTGTGTGACTGTGTAACTGTATGGCTGTGTAGCTGTGTGGCTGTGTAACTGTGTGGCTGTGTAGCTGTGTGACTGTGTAACTGTGTGGCTGTGTAGCTGTGTGGCTGTGTAGCTGTGTGGCTGTGTAGCTGTGTGACTGTGTGACTGTGTAACTGTGTAGCTGTGTGGCTGTGTGACTGTGTGACTGTGTAACTGTGTGGCTGTGTAACTGTGTAGCTGTGTAGCTGTGTAACTGTGTGACTGTTTAACTGTGTGGCTGTGTGGCTGTGTAACTGTGTGGCTGTGTGACTGTGTGGCTGTGTGGTTGTGTAACTGTGTAACTGTGTGACTGTGTAACTGTGTGACTGTGTAGCTCTCTGGCTGTGTGACTGTGTGGCTGTGTAACTGTGTGGCTGTGTGACTGTGTGACTGTGTGACTGTGTGACTGTGTGACTGTGTGGCTGTGTGGCTGTGTGGCTGTGTGACTGTGTGACTGTGTAACTGTGTGGCTGTGTGGCTGTGTGACTGTGTGACTGTGTAGCTGTGTGGCTGTGTAGCTGTGTAACTGTGTGGCTGTGTAGCTGTGTAACTGTGTGACTGTGTAACTGTATGGCTGTGTAGCTGTGTGGCTGTGTAACTGTGTGGCTGTGTAGCTGTGTGACTGTGTAACTGTGTGGCTGTGTAGCTGTGTGGCTGTGTAGCTGTGTGGCTGTGTAGCTGTGTGACTGTGTGACTGTGTGACTGTGTAACTGTGTAGCTGTGTGGCTGTGTGACTGTGTGACTGTGTAACTGTTTGGCTGTGTAACTGTGTAGCTGTGTAGCTGTGTAACTGTGTGACTGTTTAACTGTGTGGCTGTGTGGCTGTGTAACTGTGTGGCTGTGTGACTGTGTGGCTGTGTGGCTGTGTAACTGTGTAACTGTGTGACTGTGTAACTGTGTGACTGTGTAGCTCTCTGGCTGTGTGACTGTGTGGCTGTGTAACTGTGTGGCTGTGTGACTGTGTAGCTGTGTGACTGTGTGGCTGTGTAGCTGCGTGGCTGTGTGACTGTGTGACTGTGTAGCTGTGTGGCTGTGTAACTGTGTGGCTGTGTGACTGTGTAGCTGTGTGACTGTGTGACTGTGTAGCTGTGGGGCTGTGTGGCTGTGTAACTGTGTGGCTATGTGACTGTGTAGCTGTGTGACTGTGTGACTGTGTAGCTGTGTAGCTGTGTGACTGTGTGGCTGTGTAACTGTGTGGCTGTGTGGCTGTGTGACTGTGTAGCTGTGTAGCTGTGGGGCTGTGGGGCTGTCTGGCTGTGTGGCTGGGTGGCTGGCGCCTGATGTCCTTCTCTCCCTCTCCTTTTCTCTCTCCTCCCTCTCTATTTATTCTCTTGGCCTGCCAATCATGCTTATTTCCCTCTCCTGCCTTGCTATTGGTTGTTCAGCAATGTATTAGACCAATCGGGTGTTTTAGACAGGCAAAGTAACACAGCTTCACAGAGTTAAACAAATGCAACATAAAGGAATGCAGCATATCTTTGCATCATTAAACACATAATCCACAGCATAAATGGATGTAACTCATCTCCAACTAGTACTCCACAACAGCCAAGCTGCCAGATCATTTTATGTTGCTCACGTAAGTAGTTTTGTCCTCACAGAGTTCTTTCATATCTGAAGAATAACTGTATTTTTAGCCATTTGGGTATTATTAAAAGATTAGACTTTTCTTCCCAACATTGCCTGTATACCTGGATTTGCATTAATAATTTCATGGTGGGGTAGATCCATATTCCCAGAAGACATCTAAAATACCCCTGCGGGGATGTTTCATACCAGCCCCGTTTCTCTCAGCTTCAGGGATCCACTGTATGCATGGGCAATCACATCTATCCGGAGATCAAATGGAGACCTGGATGCACTCTAGGGATAGGAGTTCAACACAAGATGACTCAGGCAACGAGCTCAGTCTAGGAGAACTGACCGCTGGATTCAAATTCAGACTGTCCTGCTTCCTGGTTATATAACCTTGGAGAAAATGCCTACTCCTCAAGCTCTCACTTGTCACATTGCTAAAACAAGGCTAAAGATAGAAACGTGCTGATGGCGAGGGCTGGGTAACATTTTCTGTTTGTTCTGTTTTTTTGAGACGGGGCCTCTCTATGTTGTCTAGGGGGTGCTGGAACTTGTGGTCCTCCTGCCTCAGCCTGAGTATCCAGATCATAGGAGTGCGTTACTATATCCAGCCAGGACTATATGTAGTATCACATGGAGGTTTAAACAGTGAAAGCTAGTAAAGTCTTTAGGACAGTGAAAGCACACAACAGCTATCGCTCAATAAAAGTGACACAGCATGGGCACTGCCCCAAATGGATTCAGAATGTCTAATACCTGCTAGAGAAGAAAGAATGCTATTCTAAAAGTATAATCCAAGGATCTTTGAAGAGACCCTATAGCAACTTCCCTTAGAAATTGTAACATCCTCTGGGAGATGGCAATTAGCTAAATAATTTTTACATTTTCTTGTTACCTTCTAGAACTCTTTGAAATACAGCTTAATCATGGGACCTCTGCCCCTTTGCCAGTGTCTATAGAACGAACATGGCAAGCAAATGATGATTATATACCTAGCAATTTCAGCAAAACTCAGCATTCACTGGTAAGCTAAATGCCTACAATTTCTTATTTCATTTGTCCTCACCTTGTCTGATTTTCATTATCTGTGAAGATCTGCATGGAATGATTTATCAGACTTTATAGCTGAACTGCTACAGCTCGGCCAGTTGGCCTAGTAGAAAAGAAAATTCTTATCTTGAATTCTATTTTGTCTAAAACCTTGACATACTCGTGGCTTCTTGCAGAAGGAGTTCAGACTGCTCTCCAAGCTGGCCAAGATCTACCCCACCATTTGTTTCCCTCTGCTCATCTTCTCTCCAGGACATGCCTTCCTGCTCCCTTATCCAGGGGCAACAGAACCACACCCCTGCATCTCCTTGCTGTCCCTTTCAATGCCTATCCCCTGCTCTGGCTTCGCCAAGATGGTCTCCTTCCTCTGCTCCATGAACAGATGTGGTTGAAGTTGCTGGCTAACACATCTGCATACCTGTGAAGGGCACTTTACTATTAGCCTCGTCTCAACCTGGGTTTATAGAAAAACAATCCATATATATTTACTTACTTACTTAAGAACAGCTTCAATTCCATGGAACTCTGTAGTTGAGTAGCCAAAAGGCAAAAATTGAAAACTACTACTGGTGATTTCTAAATGATTACTTGACATTTATTGGTGTTTGAAACGTGCTAACTTATCTAACGGTGCTGACTCATTTATTTAAGTGTAAACTAAGAGTCTACAGTGGTCCAGGTGTTTGTATCTATGTTTCATCTCACTTAATCCTGTAAAGCCTTTATAAATGCTATTTTAGAGACAAGGAAATTAAGATTAAGAGGAAATAAAGCCCTAAGGTTATATGACTGTCTGAGAAGGAGCTGAAATGCATGACCAATTAGGCTGACTCTAAAGCCATTCTGTCCCCGCCACACCACACTGCATGAAGCCCACCCTGCTTGTGACACAGGTCAGACATGATCTGACTTCCTGGGAACTTTCACAACAGCAACCTGATTGCCCTTGGGACTGAATTGCTTAAACTTCTGGACTGCTATGGTTGGCAATGGAGATATCTGTGCTGTGCTAGAATGCTGGGAGCGATCCAGCCATGAACTGCTTGGATGGTTGTCATCAATGCCCAAGTTGACTTTCTCTGTCATGTAGAGAGTAATTCAGTCTGACCACAATCAATATCTAGAGACAGTTAGTGATCTGCTGGTTAAGGAATAACAAATTCCTAAAGTAAGCAGAAGGAGCAAGTGGAACCGCGTGTGAAGACAGTTCCCCACAAAGGAGTTGGCCAGTGAACCAGCAGGTTGTAAAAGCTCAGTCCGTCCAGACATATAAAATCAAAATCCCAAATAAAATCAGCACATTTCTCAGAAATATTACCTCCAAGTAATATAATAATATAAAAGCAATAACAAGGTTAGACTATTGGTGGAAGGAAATGGGGTCACTCAGTTTTTTATTTTATTATTTTTTGCATTTATATATATATAGTCAGCTGCAAAAATAATATATATGAATATATATATATATTGAAACAACCCTCCAGAAGACAATTTGAAATATATATAAATATATATATTGAAATTCCAACTTTGTGGTAAACTAACTGGGATAAAAAGGAAAACCCCAGAGAGTGCCCGACTGCATTAGCACTCAGCCATTTGATAAATTGGGAGCATGTGGAGATGGGAAGGTGTTCTGTGACAGTATTTCTCACCCAATATGCAACTTAAAAGACTGAGATGTTATCTTGTAGATGTCTACATTGAGACTTTGCCCTGGAATGGCTTGGATCCTGGAGCTCTGACTAGGGGCAGCTAAGGAATGAAGACAGGTCAGACCAGTAAACAAAGAGCTGGGATGAGGTAGGATGTGCTCTAATGGAATGTACCTACTCCCACCAGCAACTGGGAACATCAGTGTCTTTAATACGTACAGCCCAGGGGAGTATAGGAGTCTGGGTAGGAGGTCTCTGTAGGTGAGCAGTCTCAGGCAATAAACATCCCAGAGGATCAGTTCTGTACAGATTGATCAGTCATCCATAAACATTTATACTTGGACAGAGAAAGGCTTTGCCTTACCAAGCCTAATACATATGGGAAACAGCTTTGTTAATTTCCCATGATTCTAAGGCCTTGAAGTCCTCAATATGACCATGTATCGAGTATCAGCAATACATGTACCATGTTGACCACATACCATGTTATCAACACTACACATTCATTCAGGGACTTCACTCAACCAGGGCTTCTTCAACCCCCTACAGAGCTGAGCCCCCCATGATTAGATGAACTCTGCATTATGACCACTTGTGGTTTTCTGCAAAGAAGAAATTCTATGACGTGAGGGGAGAGCTATATTTACCTGTGGGCATAAGGGCAAGTTTTAGGATTCAGTTGAGAATCATGCTAGCCTAGTAGAGTAGCAATAATAGTCTTTTAAGATCCATGGCATCACTAGCCCCAGTTAGCTATCTAGTTTTCTAGTACTGGCTGTGACTGTCCTCCTGTGGAACTGGCCTTAAGTCTAGTTAGATAGCTATTGTTACCACCCAGATATGAGTGCCGCTCTCTCAACTCAGCTCCCACTCTGCAGCTCAGGGAACATTGCTGAAGAGGGGGAAGAAAGATTCTAAGAGCCAGAGGACCAGGACGTCTGCTGTGAGATCACATTTCCTAGAAGTGATAGGGAGGCAATACCCGTGATAATGCAACAATATGGTTGCCTACACAAGATCTGAACAATAACAATATCAAAAGATGTGCTAACTCAAAAAGTGGGTCCAACCCCTAGACAATAAGCCATAGGCAACCAATGACTACAGACCCTCATTTTTACCAATCATATAACTTCCAGCTCCACCATTCATAGGCCCTGCATTGTACACAAAGAATAACGTCTGTGCCACAATTTAATGTATCTCATGCAGCTTTTAATGCGCTATACATCAAAGCACACACACGTAAGCACCATTTAAATTAGACGAATAATGGTGCTTAGCATTGGTTCTCAGGGAACCTGCTTTTTCACACAGAACAGTGTGTGGTTTGCATATTTATTTGGTTAGTGCATTTTTAGGTTGCTTAGAAACTGTTCCACATAATTTAATTTTTTATCATAATAATTGGTTTAACAATCACCTTCTTCCAAGGTAATAAAGGGGCCCAGTTTCATGTTCAAAATATCAGAAATTCCAAACCTATACGCAAAGGCCATTTTAAGTTTTTAACTTAGAAAAACATAAAATTTCACTCCAAAGAAAGATCTTTCTGAGAATAAAATTACTGAAACAACACTGGAGTTTTGGTGATTTGAAATAAATGGAACCCTATTATTATTACTTGAAGCTGAATTGGATTTTGACGGAAAACAAAATAGTACAGAGATGACTTTATAGAAGAAAACGCAGCATTAGCGGTGTTTTTTTTTCCTTGAGAAAATTGCAGACAGCTTATGAGAAGCTGCAAACAAAGAAGCAGTGACTCACGATGAGATCGAAAGAGGCGTAACGTGCCCGCGACACCCAACATCGTGCCATGAAGATCCCATTCTCTCATCAGACCTCTGCTGAAGTTGAAGGAGTAAAGAAGGAACTCACTAGCACTCACTCAACAGAAGAGGAAAAACGCAGTGGGGGTGATGGCCGGTGCTGACTGTCAGCTTGATGGGCTCTCTGCACACCTGTGATAGGTTACCTAGATTAAGGTCAACCCCTGAGAATGGCTGTGAGAATGATCTTGATGATGTTAGTAGATGTATGAAGAAGATTCATTTTAATTACGGACAAAGCTCTCCCCTGAACAGGACTCTAAAGATGGGGACCGTGAGCTGAGCACTGCCAAGCATGCTGTGATGGTTTAAAGGAGGACTCACATGTTTTAATACCTGGGTTATTGACACTGTTTGGGGAGACTTAAGAAGAACGGCCTTCTTGAAGGAAATTTATCACTGCGGGGGCGGGCTTTGGGAGTTCAAACTCTCCCAGTTTCCCGTTTTCTCTCTGCTTCCTGCTTGCGGTTTTAAGATGTGAGTTGTCAACTTGCTGCTCCAGCTGCCATGCCTGCTGCCTGCGGTCTCCACTCTGATGTCATGGACTATTATCCAACTGGAAGCCCAAGCCCACATAAACCTTTTGGAGTTGCCTTGGTCACGGTGTCTTTATCACAACAATGGAAAAGTAGCTAACACACATGGATTCTACTTTCCCTGATCCTGATTGAGGATGAAATCACCTGCTCCAGTTGCCTTCTGCTTTGACTTCCCCCTTGAACGTGAGCTAAAATGTATCCTTAGGTTGCTTTCGTCAGAGTGTCTTATCACTGTGACAGGAAGAGAAACTGAGACAACTGCTAATCCTCTAAAGGGGAACTCATTCACACTGGAAAATATGTGGGAAGGGGTAGGAGTGGGAAAGGGTTGCAGTTGGGGAAGTCTTAGGGGTGGAAGAAGGTGTAAGAATTGAGGGGGTATAGGGGTTGAAGAAGGTGTAGGAATTCAGGGGAGCTTAAGGGTTGAAGAAAGTGTAGGAATTTGGGGGGCTTAGGGGTTGAAGAAGGTGTAGGAATTCAGGGGGCTTAGGGGGTTGAAGAAGGTGTACAAATTTAGGAGGCTTAGGGGTTGAAGAAGGTGTACGAATTCAGGGGAGCTTAGGGGTTAAAGAAGGTATAGGAATTCAGGGGGGCTTAGGGGTTAAAGAAGGTATAGGAATTCAGGGGGGCTTAGGGGTTGGAAAAAGTATAGAAGTTGGGAAGAGTTTAGGAGTTGGAAGGGTGGAGAAGTTGGGAAAGTGGGAACCATCTTTTTTATTCCTATCATGTATTTCTCTTGTAGAAATATTCTTACTTCTAATATTAAAAACCTGTGAGAGGTTGATATGCTTCCATCTTTGATCAAACGGCATCACTCACTGATTCCACAAGTGCCTGCTCTACTAGGCACAATTCTGGACACAATTAATACAGCAGTAAAATAAAAATGTTTCCTGCCCCCAAGACACTTCCTGTCTGGGGGTATTCTAAGTCAGGGTCCACCCCGTGAAGGACACCAAGAAGGCAGGAATTCCAAAATGTGCATTGAAGGGTTTTCAACCACCATCATCTTTCTCATGATCATAAAAGACCCAGAAGCAATGGCATGCTTTCATCACAAATCCAGTTCCAAATTTATGCCTCTGTGTGCATCTAGAATGTAAAGGAAGACTTAACACAGAGTGGTCTCAAGAACCAGGATGTATAGAAAACGATCCTATCACCTGACTGGAAACCAAAGAATGGCAAACTTCCAAGCTGACCCCGGAGATCATGGGCATTTCAGGACAGCCTTGCTTCCTGATCTCCAGCCTTGTCTCCTCATGAATACACTCCCAGTCCCATCACAGCATGGTTTTCTACATTTTGGTGAGAAAATATGGCCTTTGTCACTATAAAGCAAGTGTGGGAATGGCAGCTACGATGTTTTAAAGCTGCTTGGCAACACTATTTGGCAGGGGCAACAAGGAGACAGGCTGATTCACGGAGGCAGTAGCGGCCAGCAAACATGAGGGCAAACCCATAATTTCTAATACTAATTCACCCCGGTGGCATCTGTGGTGGCACAGAGACTGTCCCTGAAGATGAGGCAAGTTTTAGCGTCCAAAGCTATGTTGAGAAATGTCAGAGATAAGACACTAGTCCTCAGCAGCGTCCTTTGCCCCAGTTTCGGCTCTCTCCCAGATTAGGGTAGAAGACACTGACCTTCCTACTGGGATTTCTGATGGAACTTCTACCATTGCCTGCCCCTTCCTCTAGCTTCTCTGCTGAAGGCCTCCGTGCCTACTTTCTCTGGGTTGTGAAGTCATGGAGGCAGAGCCAGGAAAAAAAAAAAAACCTCCTAAGCATGAGTTTCTCTGTCGAGTGTGCTGGCTTTGTCTCTCTTGAGAGGGACTTCACTTCCTTCTAATATAAAAGCCAACACACTATAAAGACATGCATGAACTTCTTGAACTTCACCTAGCTTCTTTCAGGATGAAGGCCATCTTGTTCTCCATCATCTTTTCTAGTTACGTCCTGAAAAAAAAATAGCCCACTTGTCTGGGCTATTTGGTCCCACCAGAAATAATGTCACATATTCTTGGAATCAAATCAGACTTTAAAGATTACCCAGCCCCAAACTTCACTTTATATATAAGAAACTGAGCTCCAAAGGGGTTAAGTAGCTCCTGCTTGATCGTGAGAGCAATCAGCAGCAGACTGGGGGCTATTGATTCCAACCCTTTGTTTCTCCACTAGATTCAGGAATATGGTGAGGCCTTCCCACAAGCTCCCCACATCCTGGGATCTAATTGTTTGAAGAGGAAATTAAATTTCATAGGGAATCTGGGAAAGTACCTAGGTATATGGACACCATAAGACCCTTCCATTAAGAGTGGCTTATAAACCAAAAAAAGGTGACCTCTGCCTATAATCCCAGAACTCACAAGCCTGAGGCAGGATGATTACAGCAAGTTCAAGGTCAGCCTTAGCTACAAAGTGAGTTCAAGGTCACCTGGAGCTACTGAGTGTATTCAGTACCAGTGTGGATCTGTGCTACAAAGTGAGACCTTATCCAAAAAAAAAAAGAAAAGGAAAAAAGACAGACTGAATGACAGAGAGGAAGGAGGAAGGAAAAAAGGAAAGAAGGAAGGAATAGGAATAGAAAGGGAAGGGAAGCAAAAAAGCAAAGCAGGTTGGTGTCAGGCTTCCTATGGTGTTAAAGTATTATAGACCCCACCCAAAATTTCTTCAGCCTGTAGATGAAAATGCCACAGCTGTCACAGAGTAACTTAAGATGCCCTTTGTGACCAGCCCATTTATTTAAGGACTTTCTTTGTAGTAAGATGAATATTGAGTAATCAAATTCCAACTTGTACTATTCTTGATATATAATATAGTGTGGTCAATAACAAGAACATGCTGCTCCATGCAGAAGCGTGACCTGGCGAACATCAGCAGATACTCTATACCATGGTAGACTTCTGAGACTGGCTTTGTACAAAGATGCGTGCAATGAAGTAGGCTGCAGTTGCCATAGGAACATTATCCTTGGTATGTGGTAGAAGTGCTACAATGTGTATGTATATGGGGGGGGGTGTTGGTAACCAAAAGGGAAAAATATCTTTGATAAATAACAAAACCAATGTGCTTACATGACAGTCATATATAATTTATTTGGCTTAGAGGTGATTTATTAGCTTTCATATGAAATAATTAGATATTTAATTTGCCAGTATCTGTTTTCCCTTCTTAGGATTTAGAAAGACTTTGAGGTATTCATTCTAATAGCTCAAAGTCTCTTGAATATTTGGCCACCAATTTTGAACTGCTAGGATTTATCCTATTAGGCCTATCTCCACAGCAAATAAAATCATTTAAAATAATTCCGTCAAGTCATCCAGAGGTCCTTTCAAAGTAGTGATCTTAATTACGAAAGGTTATGCACACGAAGGCTGATCTTATGGCAGTCCGCATCTTCTTTGTCTGCTTCTCAATCTGTTGGGGGCATACACACATCTCTATTTCAGAAAGTACCATGGTCAGGAAATAATCAGAGCTGCCCGTCCTTCCAGGTTGTAGGATTTCCCTGACACTTTTGACTGGGTCTTCTGAACACTTTCCACTTCACTGAAAGAATAAACCAATTGCCACATATTTGAAACGGGGATCACATGAAACCACAAAGAAAAATTATTAAGATACACGTGAGCTAGAGCCTGGCTGCACTGGCCCTTTCTTCCTTCCTTTGGAGGTGGCTGCATCACCATTGTAAGCACTGAATAGAGGGGAGTGAGTGGAGAGAATTAATTATGGGTGTTGATTAGACAGCTGGGTAATTGGGGCTGACAATAACGTTTGGATAGCACAAAATGTAAGTGACCTTGGCTGATGCAAGAGAAGCAAAATTTGCTTGCTTGATCCTTCTCTGAAGTTACAGATTTTCACCAAAGTAGCTAATAGTCTCCCAATTGTGTGACCCATCTATAAATGATTTGGAGTGATTCTTCATCCAGGGGCCTTATGAACATCCCAAATTGTTGGTCTATCTGAAGAAGAGTTGGTGTGGCAGCTGAGGAAAGCTAAGCTTTGGTCTGCTCTGCAGACTGATTCTGACAAGAGGGGCTCCCAAGAACAAGTGCAAAGAAGGGGGCCCTCTGAGAGAAATGGAAATTTTTAGGCAACGTTCAGAATTTCAGGGACACCACTTGCGAGTTCCCAACAACCAACACTTTCATGTTTATGGGCTCCAACTGAGAAGTGCAGTGCTCCAAACACTGGAGGGGACACCGCTCATCGATACTGTGTTTGAAGCTCTGGGTTCAGTCCCAGCACTGAAAACAACAGCAACAAAAATAATGGTCTAAGACAGAACCCCTTGAAGGAGATCCCACAAAACTTTGCCTTGTTCATTTGACTAGCTAGCCCTTGCAATAAATGGCTTCTGAATGACGTTAAGTGCTAGGTGGTCTCCATGTGGTTTCACAAAGCACTTTGTGTGCATCAAACTGCAGGAAACCTTATGACGAAAAATAAGTTGCCTAACACAGCTGCCCCTTCTCCCAAATTCACTTGACTATGAAACCCATTTGTCAGAATACAGCTATTGTCGGGTACTTTATGGAGCCATGTTCTAGAGCAGGAAGTCATAGATCACTGTCATAGAGAGCCTAGTCATCTGGTCAGTGATTCCTTCAGCTCAGCACCTCCTGCTACTTTGTCCCTGGGACAGGGCCACACAAGTCTCATAAAATGAGAAGTATCATCCTCCCATTGAGCCCAAACCTGTATCCTGTGGATCCTAATCCCAGTCCCTGGAGTAATATGAGATGAGGTTTTTGTCTCATTGACAGCTTTTAAAGTCTAAAGGTAGTGACTGTGTATTTGTTCAATGGGTACCACTCCTGGTAACTAGATCTCTTATCTGTCCACTGTCTTATGACAAGACTTTCAGGCTCTTGCCACCACAAGTGTCCTCAGTCATGCTCTATATCCTTCCTAAAAAGAGCCCCTGATGTCTGCACCTATTATTGACAGATTGAGACATAATCTGAACATCAAAGATGATAATGAAATCATTATCTCCCTTGATTTTTGTTGTCTCATTCATAAATTGCCACCATTGGGTTTCCACAGAGCACGTCAAGATGGAGGCTAGTGTAGGGAATGGTTTCTAAAGAAACGAAATCAGCATCCACGGAAGGGGAGAGAAGAAGCAAGAGACAACAAAGAGACAAGTTGACCTGTTATGCTTTATTGGTATAAGATGACTGTTCAAGTAAACTAAATCCATGTTGATGAGCAAAGAGTTGGGCTTCTCTATCACCCCCCACCCCAATCATTGGGCTTCTCTATCACCCCCCACCCCAATCATTGGGCTTCTCTATCACCCCCCACCCCAATCATTGGGCTTCTCTATCACACCCCCCCCCCTATCATCTGTCAGTCATTACATAAAGGCTACCCCAGAAGAGGAACTATCATGCAGAGAAACAGAATCCTCTGGGGGAACATCCAGCTGAACACTGGCAGCAAGCCACATTCCTGACAGCTGATAGAATAAATTCTTTATCCCTAAACAGCAATGATAGCAGACCCCACACAGCAGATTCAGAGCTTTAGAGACAAATTTGCATTTTAGACTAATTGTAATTGAAAACCATTAGAGTTTAAAGCAAGAAGGCTCATGACGGGGTTCACAGTTTCAATAATGGCAACTTCCCCTTGTATCCAAAGGAGCAGGGCAAGGAGGGAAGCAGAGGAAACGGGGAGCTACATTTAGCCACTATTGGCTAGGTGGTCACAGTTCAGGTTAGAATGTTAGCCGTGAGCACGGAGAAAAGACCACACGCGTGTGTCACATCCGAGAGGCAGGAGGGTTGGGCTTCTGAAGTGGATTGAAGCTGATTATGAAAGGGAGGCATGATTCCAGAAAGCTTGCAAAAACAACCAAGGAAGCAAGAGGATATTTAAAAGGGTAAGATCCATTAGAGGGGCCATGGGTGAGCGGGGGGAGGGGACAGGCTAAGTTTGACAAGTATGAGACATCCAAGTGAAAATATAAAGTAAGCAGCTGCAAATATAGATCTGAAGCTTAAAAAAGAAATCTGAGCTGGCAGTATAAATTTGGGAGTCCATGGCTTCATACCAAGCCAATGGAAACAGACAGATATTTCAAAGTCTACAGAGTAAGAAGAGAAGGAAAATGAGAAGAGTTTGCTGGGACTGAGCTCCAGTAGGACCCCAGTGCTGATGAGGCGGTTCGCAGGGGACAAAATACCAAGAGACCGAGAAGGAAAAACAAGGGGGAGGGAACAGAGAACACAGGACTGCTTATTGCTGTTTTGAATGAAGCCAGCCCCCAAAGACTTAAAAGACCTGCCCCTCAGAGGGTGGTACAGTTCAGATGTGATTGGATCGCTCATGAGGGTGATGACCTCACCTGTGGATTAGTCCATTGATGAGTTTGCCACTGAAAGGACTGTTAGAAGCTAGATGGTAATTAGAAGAAGGCTGCGAGATGTGTATCCGGTCCTCTTTCCCACATCTCTCTTCCTCTTCCCAGTCTCTGCCTTGTCTGCACAAGGTGAACAGTTTCCCTTCCATCATGAGGTCTCTTCCTTGCCACATGCCTAAAAGAGATGGAGGCGCAAAACCACGGAAAGAAACCTCTGAAACCGTGAGCCAAAGTGAAGTTTGCCTCTTTTGACTTGACTTTTCTCTTTCCCATAGAGAGCCAGAAAGTTTGTATTGAAGGAGGGACCAACACCTGAATCCAAAGTGCTGAGGGCACAGTGAGAGAGGGCAGCCACCCCTGACCTCGGCAGGCACCGTTTCTGACAGACAAAAGGTGTGGGAGGAGAAACAGAGTTTTAATCATGTCTTTTGCCCAGTGCGAGTTTTCTTGCTGACTCTGGGCAAAGCTAACTGCAGGCCATGATTCACCTACTATCCTCAGCTCCAGGGCTGCAGCCCTAAATGAAAACAAAGAAACAGTGCTGTTTACAACAACAGAATTGATTCTCTTCTAGTTTTAGAGGCCAGAAATCAAAGTGTCAGCAAGGCTTATCGCTCTGGGAGCTCTCAGGGAAATCTATCTCTTCCCTCTTCCGGCTTCCAGTGGCTGCATGTATACAGACAAGGCAGTCTTGGCCGTCGCAGTCTTATTGCTTCCTCCTCTTCCATTGATAAAATCACCTTCTACATTTTATAAGTGGTAGAACTTACAAACCAGTTTTCTTAGATGTCTCCTTAGCTAGAGATTCACATGTATTGTGTCTAAGATACACGCTCCGCTTACCAGTAGAGAACAGCTAGGTAAATTTTGCAAACTCTGGCTGAGGAGGATGAACACTTGGATGGCATTTGTAGGCCCAGGTGCTTGTGTGCCCACTCGAGGTCAGGAGCAAAGTCGCTGAGAGCATGCCTACGGCTCAGCGCTCCCTGCCTGGGCAGGCAGTGGGATCAGGTCTAGTAGGCTTGCACAGGCAGAAGAGCATGCCGAATTCCTGCCACCATACACAGAGATATTTCCAGACCGTGCATTGCACTGCATGGCAGATTTAGCTGTTGCTCAGATAAAAAAGGATTTCTGTGCTGCATGCTCCTTCTCAGAGTTAAAGTGGTGAGTGTGGCTCCTACCTGGTGGTCCCAGAGCTGGCAATAATGGTATTTCCACCATTTTGAAAAGCAGAGAGAGGTAAACCCAGCACCCAGGGCCTCTGCAACCATGCTGCTTACCATCTTAAAAGCTCTCTAGGACAGAAAGGGATCACAGATACACAATAGGACAGATTCAGACATAGAAGGCCTCTAAATGAGACACAATGCGTTTAAAAATGTATGTAGGCTTGGGAGAAAAAGAAAAAGAGTATAGAAGGTTACAAAAGAAGTAAATGGTTTATAAAAAAGTAAACAAAGTCTTTAAAGAGACAGAGAACAGTCATAGATTAAAGGAGTAAAGATATAAAATAAATATTAAAAAGAAATAGAGTAAGAAAAGCCACATAAAGATGGAAAATTCACAGAGAGCCTGGATTATGTATATTAATGTGTTTTCTTTGAATTTTTTTGACTGTGAAGAAGCTAAGTAGCCAACATATATACTTTAAAGGTATCTTGTTTTCAAAATTTGGGTATAAGAATATGTTGCTTTGGAAAAGAGGTTCTTCTTTTTGCTTCCACAGAGGATGAGAACCTGTGGAATCCTTCCAGACTAATGTGGTTTGATGGACCAAGACCCACTGAAAGGTTACCTTGGATACCCCTCAAAAAATTATTTTGTCCAGTAAACAGCAGGAAGGAGTTTGGAGAGAACTATGCCCATATTCCCAAATATTGTGCATAAATGCTTGTTTACATTTGAAGGGGGATATGCTATAGAGATTTGCATTGATATGGATATTGGTTTATTAATACAAATTTAACATCAATTTTATTTTATGTATACTTCTGTTCTTAATTAAGGCATTGTGTTTGTGCAGCTCATTTAAAAGTGTAATATATAATTAAGAAATATAGGTTAATAGTCATCTATAATAGTCAAGCTTGTAGTCATGTTAGTTAGGTTTTCTAGATATATAGAGATATATTTCAGTTAGATAGATATTTTTCAAATCTTTCAGAGACCTACAAAATATGGGATTTAAAATGTTTTAAGAACTTAGGACTTTTCATGACAATGAAACAAAGTTGCTTCTGGCAGCACCACTCTACTTCAAGAGGAAGATGTACATCGAAGAGGCTCCTTATGGAGTTTGCTAGCCATTTGGGCAAGATATTGCTCTTGCCTGGACTGCTTGATGGTATGCTATGTGAACTGGACATGTAGCACCCACAGAGAAATGACTGCTGAACTTGCCTAAAGTTGAGATGGTCCTTCGGGATCCCTGCTTCATGAAAGAGTCTGCCAGACATTCTTCAGGACACAGAAGAAAGTGACTGACAAACTGCCAATATAGGCAGAACTGTCTTTCAAATTTCCTGCTTCATGGAAAAGTCTGTTGGATACTATGAGCCTCTAGGCTGAAGATGGACGCCCCAATGGTACAAAAGAACTTTGAGTGACTGTCTAGGCAGCAAGATATCTCTATCAATTCTAGAGTTTTGGAAGTTGCTTACAATGCACTTCCTGTTTACTTAGGTAACATTATATCCTTCCAGAGTCTTTGATGGAGTTGAAGAATAAATGGTTATAGTTATAGTTTTCCTTAGATATGATCAAAGATAAAGTAGATATAAATATTATAACTGTAATTCTTACTTGTTTGTTATATGTAATTTTCCTATGTTAAAGTTAAAGCCTTCCTTTTTATTTAAACAGAAAAGGGAAGGTGATGTGGGATTCCCCTCTGTATGCTATGAATACCATTGGTTAATAAAGGACTGCTTTGGACCTAGAGCAAGCCAGAACTTAGCTAGGCAGGGAAAACTGAATGCTGGAAGGAAGAAGGCAGAGTCAGGGAGAAGCTATGGAGCTGTCACCGGAGACAGATGCACTGAAACTTTGCTGGTAAGCCACGACCTCATGGTGAAACACAGATTAATGGAGATGGGTTAAATTAAAATATAAGAGTTAGCCAATAAAAGCTAGAACTAATGAGCCAAGCAGTGATTTAAATAATATAGTTTCTGTGTGATTATTTCTGGAGTCTGGACAGCCAAGAAACAAACAAGTGGCCTCTTAGAATACTTCCTCCTCTTCCATAGATAAAATCATCCTCTACATTTTATAAGTGATAGAACTTACAAACCAGTTTTCTTGGATGTCTACTTAGCTAGAGATTCACATGTACCATGTCTAAGATGAATGCTCTCCTTACCTGTAGAGAACAGCTAAGTAAATTTCAGCAACATATAACAAATACCTACTTTTCGCCAGTTTCCAAAAAAAGTGTTGGGGTCTTCAACATTCATCTTTCTGCCACTCTTTTGATCCAAGATATCTAGAGGTTTTTTTTCTGTAGTTATGAGCCTTATAATTCTTCCAGCTACTTAACATAGTTTTGGCATGTGTTAAACTGCTACAACTACTTCCTTGTATCAAAATCTGATTTTTTGGTTACAAGGGTCTACTATACCACTTTAAAAATGTTTCCCCAGCCGGGCGGTGGTGGCGCACGCCTTTAATCCCAGCACTCAGGAGGCAGAGGCAGGCGAATCTCTGTGAGTTCGAGACCAGCCTGGTCTACAAGAGCTAGTTCCAGGACAGGCTCCAAAACCACAGAGAAACCCTGTCTCAAAAAACCAAAAAAAAAAAAAAATGTTTCCCCAGAACAGAAAAAGAATACTTAGCTTCTCATTGGGGCCATTAGGCTGTAGCTTTAGGGTTCTAAACACTGAAAGTCCAGAGAGGGGTGGTCTATTCTGAATCCAGTTTCTGCATTCTTTTGCTAGTCAGGTTAGGATCATCTTAGAGGCAGTTCAAGTCCCAGAGCCATCCAAAGAGAGTGACAAGGACTGAGTAGAGAAGCTAGAGGACCAATGGAGCACATGACCTTCCAGAATCTGAGGGTGGCTTGAGAAGAAGGGAAGGGTGTCCCGAGCTGCAAACAGATCCAGTGTGGAGAACTGAAGGCTCCCTGTTCTCAGCTGTTAGGATGGTTGTTTGATACCTAGGAAGCTCCATTCTGGGAATGGTGAGGACTGAGGAGTATTAGAAATGGCTACAGAGCACATGAAGAGGGCACAGAAAAAAGCTGAGCACATGAGTGGAAAGAAAAGGTTTGGCTAAGAGTTTTAAGAGAGCAGAGTCTATGCAGAGACGGTTGCTGGTTTGTTAGCAGCAATGTAAGGACTTCCGTTTCCTCCATAAAGTCGAAGACCAAGTGTGTGATGGATGAAAAAGAACAAAGCAGTGAAGTTTAGTGAGACACGGTGGGGGTGGACGCACAGAAGTTCACAGGGAGGCGAGTTTTGAAGAAAATGAAGAAGACATTAGCGTTATTGGGGAAGGAGAAAATGTGCCTCACTCACAGAGCATCCAAAATGGCCTTGCAATTTTGAGAAACTGGTCGAAGAGTCCTGAGAGCCACGTCACACTGCACACATTCAATTTCGGTCTCACAATCTCAAAGCCTCAGAAGGTGTCATTAGCCCAGATCTCCAGACAGAGTCCTTATGGCTGGAGGAGTGTTCCGGGCTCCTTTTGTCCCTTTAACTAACAGCAATCAAGAGCAATATTAAGGTCCTGAACCCTGCGAAGGGAAAGAGCTGAGTGACAGGAGGACAGCAAAGGTGACAACACTGATGACATCCTCCACCAGGAACAAAGGTCCTAGGAAGTCACCGGATAAAACTGTCCCACCAGGCATGCTGGCCCTCACTGGTAAGACTGGTGCCCAGGAAGCGGAGGCAGAAGGACCACAAGTGTGAGGTCACTCTGGGCCACATGTAGAGAATGTCAGCAAAGCAAACCGAGACTTGTCTGAAAGTGCTAAGACACATCGTGCCTGTCTTGTTTCTACGCTTGTGGTGGGAAGAGGTGGACCTGGGGGGTGGTAATGGGTGGTGTGGTAGTGTTGAATTTGTTCTTAGTCAAAAAAAAGGGGGGGGGTGGGAAACTCAAGTGCATGTTGGTTCTAACAGAGAGGTTTCGTTCGGCGGGGGGCTGTGGGTAACCTGAAGAGAGGGAGGAAGAGAGGAAGGGAGGGAGGGAGGGAAGGAGGGAGGGAGGGAGGGAGGGAGGGAGGGAGGGAGGGAGGGACATGCAAGGTGCTCCAGTGTGAAGGAGGCAGCTGGAGAGAATTCTAGCTTCATTCTGAATTTACAGGAAATGCCTGCTAGGAATAATATACATGAGTATTTCACATTTTTTCATTGTCTGCAGATGTTTCGGGATTTGTCCAGAAGAAACCCTGGGAGATAGAAATGGAGCCTCCCCTCCAGAGCACAGAACACATTCATGCAACCCAGATAATAAGGATATCAGATCCATAAGCTTGGGGCTCCTCTCCTGCAGCATAGCTCTGCTGTGCACAGCCTCCCTCTGGCCCTCCTGGCCTGCAGTGTGCACAGCCTCCCTCTGGCCCTCATGGCCTGCAGTGTGCACAGCCTCCATCTGGTCCTATGTCCTCATGGCCTGCAGTGTCTACAGCCTCCATCTGACCCTCGTGACCTTCAGTGTGTACAGCCTTCATCCGGCCCTCCTGGTGGCTCTGCATAGGAATCAAATGTGGGAACTGGAGCAAACAAGCTGATCTTCTGGCCGGTGCTGCACTGTGAGTGGCAGACTGTTCTAGCCTCCCACTTGGGAAGTTCATGTTTCTCTCTAGCATATTGACAGCTATAAAATCTCAGACCCTTGCCCAGTTAGCAATACCACCTCATCCTTCCATTGCCAAGTTCTAGGGCTCTACAAATCTGAACTCCTTAAGCCACATGCTCTTGTCATACAGTTATGAGTTTCCATTATGAAGAGCTGTGTCAGCAGGGCCCCCCGGACTTCACCAACTGTCCAGGTGACAACCTGCCTAGTTATTTTTCTGTCTCTCAGTAATTGACTAATTCCACAAGGTTTTTTCTCATTTCTTAATTTCTATCTGCTATGGTCCGAAAGAGGACTTGAAGACCTTTCAACATTGATAAAGACAAGCCTTCTCAAACTGAGGAAACCAAGCTGAAAGAAAAAAAAAACAAAGGCACTGAAAATAAAAATGAAGTCAGTTTCGTAGGCCACTGTGTCTGGAAATGAAGCAAATTCACAAGCCTTCAAATCATGGGGATAGAGCCAGGCTTCCACATCCTGGAAATGAAGCTAATAGATCCACCGGCAGCAATGGCCTGGGAGCAGACATTAAATTGCTTCTGGAGATTTCTTTATTTATTTCTTTGTGATTTTTGTTTTGTCTGGTTTTGTTTTTTGAGACAGGGTTTTTCTGTGTAACAACCCCGACTGTCCTGGAGCACACTCTGTAGACTAGGCTTGCAATTAACTCAGAGCTTCACCTGCCCTCTGCCTCCCAAGTGCTGGGATTAAAGGCCTGTGCCACCTTAGGGAATGGAGAGATGGCTCAGTGTTTGAGACCACTGGCTACTCTTCCAGGGGTCCTGAATTCAATTCCCAGCAACCACATGGTGGCTCACAACCATCTGTAATGAGATCTGGCGCCCTCTTCAGGCTTACAGGCATGCAGTCAGAACACAGTGTACATAAAGAGAGAGAGAGAGAGAAAGAGAGAGAGAGAGAAGGGGGGAGGAAAGAAAAAAAGAAAGAAAGAAAGAAGAAAGAAAGAAAGAAAGAAAGAAAGAAAGAAAGAAAGGCGTGCCTCACCACCACCTCCTGGCTGGACTTTCTCACAGGGATGAAAAGGGAACACAGGTACTTGCGTGTGTGTGCTTGATTAAGTCCATTTGCAGCTTTCCCCCACTGAAGTTTTCTTTACTCAGAACTGTAATTTAAGTGTGAGTTTCTAAATACAAAGACCCATTTTGATTTTCTCACATCAGTGTTATTAAAGTTAGGAAAACGAGTTTGAGATATAACTCTGCCCCTTACTTGTTTGTATGAACTTAGTAGAGTCCCTCAATCTTCCTGACTCTCTGCCCTCTGTAGAACTGGAGTAGAACAAACAAGCAAAGCCCACCCGTCCATCATCCATTTCATACTCACTCAGATATGTGCTGAGCACTCACAGCAAGCCAAGCAAGCTCTGTCCTGAGAGCTAAGAACAAAACTAACGTCTTTACACTTGGAGTTTACATTTTATCACAGTAAGTAAACAGAAGCTATTGATCAGGGAAGGGCAGATGGAATTCTGGGTTAGAACACAAGGTTTCGGATTTTAAACAGAGGAGTTGTTGGTGTCTCAATTTGGGTTGCCATTTCTGTGATGAAACACCACAAACAAAGCAACTTGAGGAGCAAAGGGTGTATTTGGCTTGTTCTTCTACATCACTGCTCAGCATCAAAGGAACTCAGGTCAGGGACCCAAACAGGCCAGGAACCTGGAGACAGGAGCTGATGCAGAGGTCGTGAAGGGGTGCTGCTTACTGGCTTGCTCCTCATGGATTGCTCAATCTGATTTCTTCTAAAATCGAGACCACCAGCCCAGGGGTGGGTCCATGACCCACATGGGCTTGGCCCTCCCACATCAATTACTATGTAAGGAAACACCCTATAAGCTTGCCTAGTGCCCAATTTTATGGAGGGATTTTTCTCAACTGAGATTTCCTCCTCCCAAATGACTTTAGCTTGTGTCAAGTTGACATAAAAGTAGACAGCACACACTTCCAACTAGATCCTATGGAGACATTTTCTCAATTGAGGCTCCCTCCTTTCAGATAACTCTATCTTGTGTCGAGTTGGTATAAAACTAGCCAACCCAACTGGTAAACTATTAATAAGCTTCATTCAAGGAGATAACTGAAGGATTTGAGTGACTATATAACCAAGAGGATCTACTGCAGGTGGAACAGAGTGCAAAGACCAAGCCATGGGTATTTCTTCTTGAATGGGGAAGCCAATGTGGCCAAATGCAGTAAGCAATTTAAGTCATGGAAGATAAAAGTCAGAGCAAAGCCTGAATAGGCCAGGCCTCCCACCAGAAGGGGTTTGAGCAGAGGTTTCTGTGTTAGGAAGAGAAGAGTGTGGGCATAGAGGTTCGGAAGTGAGTAAACAAGAAAGCCGAGAAATCCATGCCGAAGCCACAGCAGTAACCAGACCATGAATAACTAGTTTTTGTCCCATTTGCTTAGGAGTAGAGGTTGGCAGAAGGGTGGTAAAATATTGATGGAAAAGGTCAAAATGAAATAATACATCTGAAAAGAAGTTTGAGACTATCGATTGCAGCAGACGTAATAAGAACTAGAAGGAGACTTCTCAATGTGAAATTTTTAAGCAGTGACCTATTGATGTAAAGGTTATAAAAAGGCATATTTAACTATAAATCAACTAGGCAACTGAGGAGTGAATCGGAGAAGACTAATTTAACCTAAGATCCACTATTGAGCTAATTCTCTGTATTTTGGTCTTTATGGTTTTCTCCTAATTTTTTTAGTGTAAATGTATACTTTCAGAAAAAGTGGTGATTTGAATGAAAACGACCCCCATGGGCTCATATGGAGTGGCACTATTAGGAGATGTGGCCTTTTTGGAGTAGGTGTGGTCTTGTTGGAAGAAGTGTGTCACTGGGGCGTGGGCTTTAAGATTTCAGATGATCAAGTCAGGCCCTGTGGCTCACTCTCTTCCTCCTGCCTGTGAATCCAGATGTAAAACTCGCAGCTCCTTCTCCAGTACCATGTCTGCCTGCATGCCACGATGCTTCCTTGTCATGATAACAATGAACTAAACCTTTGAAATTCTAAACCAGCCCCAATTGCATGTTGTTTGGAAATGAGACATTTCCAAAGCCAGATTTCTTATGTGGTGATGGAAAATGATATTTCATCAAGTGGCATAAAAGTTAAATTACATGATGAACGGAGACATGTACATATATACACCTCTAATCTAACGTGTATTCTGTTACGTACACAATGCTAATACATGGGATATTCTAAAAAGTGGGTCCCTGTGGGAAATGCTCCTGATATTGCAATGCCGAGCAGAACACCGGCAGAGTTAGGATCTTAAGCCAAAAGCATACTGGCCTCCAAGGTTCCATGTACAGCCAGCTTCTACTTCCCCCAGACATAACAGAGTCAGAATCTGGTCCCCATTCTCCCACTCTGTTCTCCTCCTTGCCTGCCAGCATCTCCCAGTTCTGTCACCAGTAAGTGACTGTGCCCATCTGAGAACCCCAATGTGGTCACTGAGAAGTTTATTTATTGTAACATGCAGTAAGGATTCTGCCAAAGACACACATCTACTGTCTGAGAAAGCCAATGACGACACCTATCCAGCCCATTCTACGGTATTGCTTTACTAAGACACGCCCCCAAACCAACACCCTCTGAGACTAGTAAACCTCTGACACACTTTTGAAAGTTTTACTTTCTTTTTGATTATCTCACTGTACTTTCAAGAGGATCAAAAAAAAACTATCATTTGTAATCATAAATTCTAAGTGATAAGCCTATTTCTTTAGTTTGACTTTGCTGTGTTTTAAGGTACATTATACATGCAGTGTGTGACATGATCAAATCACATTCTAATTATAACATCATGTGTTTATGATTCAAAAAAATAGAAACTAGATTTTTTTAAAAAAAAAAAGAACTCAAAAGATTCAAAATTCTCACCAACAATGACTTTTAAAATGTTGATGAATTCCTTCTGGTAGCTATTTTTTTTTTCATTTGGGGATTTTTCTTAGAAGTCAAACTTTGTGCCTTGTTTGTCTATATAGTTTCATGTGAATTCATTACATATGTAAGAGTTATAAAGCAGAATCCAAAAGTAGGAAAAGTGAATGAAAGGGGAGCTTGGTCTGGTGAACTTATCTCTAGACAGATGGATCCTGTCCTGGTTAGTTTTTGGTCAACTTGACACAAGTTAGAAACATCTGGGAAGACAGAACATCAATTGAAAACAGGCCTCCAAAGAATGGTCTATAAGAATGCCTATTTTCTTGATGAATAATTGATGTAGGAGGTCTGGATCGTTGCTGGCAGTGCCACCCCTGGGTAGGTGGTCCCGGGCTGTATGAGAAAGCAGTCTGGGCAAGCTATAAGCAGCAATCCAGCAAGAGGCATTTCTGTGCGGCCTCTGCTTCAGTTCCTGACTCCAGGTTTCTGCCTTGAGTTTCTGCCCTGACTTCCCTGGAGGATGGAGCGTGACCTGTGAGCTGTAAGCTGAAATCGACCCTTTCCTTCCCAAGTTATTTTTGGTCGTGGTATTTCATCATGGCAATAAAAAAGTATCTAAGACAGGCCCTTTCAAATGTGACCACAATATCATAGGGAAGTCCAGGGATCTGGGCATGCGTGATGGGTAGGCAAAGAAAATCCTTTTCTAAGTGTTCATCTCATGCTGCTAGACCCTGGTCGGCCTTACAGGAAAATCCCGTGTGGCTACTTGGGTCTTTTAATTCTGTTTCTAAATGAATTTGCTGTTCAGTCTTGTTCTGCAGGCTGTCCAGGTAAGGGTTTATTGTTTCTTGCTATACAGCACTCTGTAAGTCAGACTTTTATTTTTAGCTTCCCAAAGTCCCTCATGTGAGACTCCAAGAAAATAAAAAGCTTGGAGAGGCAGGAGGGGAGAGCGATAAGATCGGGTGTTCTCCATGCACTGAGCAGTTCCGTCCTTCTTATGTTCCTCAAGGTTATATTCACCTTCATGGATCAAGACACTGGGCTCTTATGTTTGCACTTAGAATGAGTACAATGTGTGAGTCATCCTAAGTTGTTCTCCATCCAAGATTCAGCCACCAGTCTGGTGTAACACAAACTGGACTCTTGGCCACTCTTGGTGCTAAACTACAGAATCTTTATTGTTTTCTACATTAACGTTCAGCTACTTAAAGTGATTGCCTCTTGTCAGAGGGGTTTATAAGGCAGGGGACCCCCCCCCATAGATCTCATACGCATAGCTTTTAAAAATTAACTTTGGGCAACAACTTTGAACCCTTGTATTGCAGATACATTAGCAAGATGCCAAAGCACACTGTTCTACGACGACTGCTTTGGAAACAACGTGAATCTGTTGAGAAATACAGTGCTCATAGGGAGAGACCCAGAAATATCAGGTTATTTGGGAGAAGGCACATAAAGCCAGACTCCATTAAATCAGCAGGAAGTTCCTTTCGGTGTCAATTAACCTCACAGACTATGGAGGTTACAAGGCAGAATTGTTTATTCAAGAGATAAAACCATAAAGGAAAGGGAAAAGATCTTTAAGTAAGTTTTTGTTGTTGTTGTTTTTGGTTTGTTTTTGTTTTTGGTCTTGTTTTTGCCTTCCTCAGATGTTAGGCAGCGAAGCAAGTTCCCAAATAATTTCACTTCCTAATGGCTCTCCGTGTATTAAGCCATCAAATCAAGCAGAACAGAGCAAGACTGTGCGTTCTGTGTTTGAACGTGTGTGATCGCTGCATTCAAAACGCCTCTGCTGGACTCAGTAGACCAACACAAATGCGGATCATTTCCCAGCTTCCAGACCCATACTGACACGATGCCAACGCTAAGAAAATTGGTGGAGGATCTTGGTGAGTGTGAATCCTAACAGTGTTGCCCTCTTCAGAACCCAGACTTCCTCTTTGAGATCAGAGAGTACAGCAGGAGATGAGGGGTTAGCATCAAGATTGACAGTTTTGTGCAATCAATATTGTTTATGGATTGCTCGGAGATGGCGACATCCATTTGAAGAGAGGGAAAAAAAAGGATGTCACAGACACATACACTTGAGAATTTCAGGAAATTACCCAAATGCTCAAATCCTTCCCGGGGGCAATGGTTTTCAATAGGAGTTTACATGATAAATCCTTGCAGTGAATACATTTAAAAAATAATAATCCAGCAGCCGCATGGAACAATAGCACACCCACATTGGCTGCTTATTTTGCAGAGAGTCTTTAGTCAGAACGTGTGTGAAATTAGGCCATCGAAGAAGAAATGAGACAAAGACGGCTCAGAATGACTGAGGCAGGGCAAGCAGCTTATCCAGGAGGCCCTGACAATGTCCTACAGGCTGTGGAAACTACTCAGAGCTGGGCTTACAAAAAAAAAAAAAAAAAAAAAAAAAAAAAAGGCACAGACAAAGCCAGAGTGGAAATGGATGATAAGCAGAGATCCGTGGCCATAGAGAGTTGCAGAAGAGGCAGCAGCTGCAAAGCCAGGAGGCTGGAAATGATAAAGTCAGACTGAGAATAAGCGTCCTGCTAGAAAGCACCCATGTGGGCTGGGAAGCACTCCTGGGCATCGCTGCCTTGGCTTTGCCCTTTGCCATCTCAGTGGCTTCTCACAACTAAGAAGGCTGGCTTCTGCGGCCAAAGTGGCATTAATGCTCTGAGAAGGAAAGGAAAGAAAGCTCTTGCAGATTCCAAGTTTGGTTTTGAAAAAGACCATGTCTGAAATTTGAGTAAACAGCAAAGGCTAAATTTTCAAAATAAACAACCAGAGCCAGAATTTGTGAGGAAGCCCATTGGCGCCCACACTTAGGCAGGCACGGACGATGTGGGCATCTCTAGAGGGAAAGCGGCTTCCAACGAGAGAGCACATTGACAGCCGCCGCAGTGTCCCCCCCGTGGAACCTTGAGGCTCCGTCTTCCAAGATGCAAGGTGCAAGATCACCACTTTTTCCAGAACCCTTTTTAAATGCCTGAGTCATTTCTTTCCCACGAGGACGAGTGTTCCCATTAGACAAGTGACATTCCAGGCATAAGCTAAGAGAAGCTGTTGAAAAATAAATTAAGAAGGTGCAAGAATCATGCTTCCAAATGCTCTTTCTGCACGAAATCCTCCCCTTGGTGCCTTGAGTTTTCTAGGCTATGCTTGAACGACCCAATGGGGGATTTACAGAATGGCCTAGCTCGTCAGCTTTGTTGTGGTTGTTTTCCCGACTTGGACTGTAACAGAGATGGGTAGGAAGCAAGTATGCACCCATCCCTAAGGAAAGGAAAGCTGTAAAGAAGACCCAGCACTCGGGCACGTCCGCTTGCACCCCCAAAATAGCTGTGAATGCTGCCCGAGACAAAATCACAAAACATGATAAGCCCCTTGGTTTGGTGTTGTTAAGGCGGTTGCGCATGAACTTTGTAACATGGTATCAGGAAGTCTAAAGGTTGGACAAAGTCTAAAGGGCTTTGGAAGCCCCTGCTCTGGATTCTCAAGTGGATGTGAGATCATACACTTACTTTCTATTTTCTGTTCTGAAGGGACGGTTTCATGTGGGTTCTTTGACTACCACAGTTCACTGGCTAGTCAAAGTGTTAAAAAGATAGGAGAGCACAGCGCTGGTCCCCATGATGAGTCTCCCTGATTCTGACTTCGTATTTGGCTCTTAACCCTCGTGAAAAGAAATAATGGAGGAAAGAACTGACTTCCCTTCTCCTTATGTCTCCCTCCTGACTGCACAGTCACTGGAGAGAAATTTAAGTCTGGTAGCTGCACTTTGAGTCACTCCACAGAACAGAAGAGTGATGGGCTGTGTTCCTTGGCTCCGAAGACCACAGGCGTCACTTCGCTGGAGGTCTGCATCCCAGTTCAATAACGCGGAAGTTTGGGCGAGAGCAGAAGGTTTCAGACTGTTGCTTTGTGTGTTCAGAAAATTGCTTTTTGAAATACACCCTTCTTTCCAAAGTGTGAGTCTCTAGAACAGTATCTAAAGCTCGTAGCCTTCTAATAGCAGTGGGGGATTATTTCCACAGCATTTTGGACTCTAATGACCCCGGTGACATCTCCTCCCCGTTCAGCAGGCGTCATTCCTCGCTTGGATTACAAAAAGGTGATAGCATGCTTGGGCCTCATTATAACAAGACTCCAGGGGGTGGGGGAAAGCTTGTCTTCGGTCTGTAATAATTGTGTCTGCCGTGCGGACTACTCCTGATCCCCTCTCGTCAACGCTGTGTCGCAAAGAAACGCCTTTCTTTCTTCACCCTCGTTTTATCTCCCATGATGAAAGAAGAGTCCCCCGCACTATGTGTTACCTTAAGGGGACCAGCGCTGTTAATAACAAGCCCATCCGGGCAAGATTCTAAATGTTAATAGACGACCAAGCCTGGAGGAGAGGGCATTTTCGGCTGGGGAAGTGGCTGGCAGCAGCCCATCTCTCAGCACTGACTCATGGCTGAATCACAGCCAGGCTGGCAGGATGTTGTTTTGGGGAAGTTCGCAGGCCTGTCAAAAACCTGCTGTTGCCATTGGCTGATATTATGCAAGATTCCAAATGATATATTTATATTCTCCTTTTGGGTTTGTTGTGTGGTTCCCCTCCCCCAATTCTCCAAAGAGCTTCAAGTGACCAAAAAGGAAAAATAAAAAATAAAAAGAAGAAAGAAAATAAATAAAATTAAAGATAGGCTCATTACAAATATAAGGCATTTTGCTCTGAGCTCCCTTAGGCAACCAGGTCAGAACAGTGCAGGTAATTTGCTGTAATTCATTAAAGCCTCACTCCGGAAGGGCATGGTGAGCCTGGAGCCTCCATGCATGGTTTAATCCAAGTGTCTTTCTGCCCTGTATAAATCTCTGCAGCTTGCACGGGGCTAACAGATTAAGCAGGGTCGCTAGTGGAGTAGGGCCAGGGCCTGGGTTTATTTCCTTTGTTATAGTCTGACTGGAGGCTGGGGGAGGGGATGTGGCGGGGACTGCAGATCTTTGCCATCTCAGCTTCTCTGCACCAAGCCTGTGAAGGGTTCAACCAGGGAGGGTGAGGAAATTCTCCCAACTGTGTCACGGAGCGCTGAGAAGTTCCTTGCAGGAACTTGGTAGGCAGAAAGAGTGTGAGAGAATTCATTTGGATGCCTAATTTAAGACACAATTGAGAGGCACAGTGTTCTAATAGACAGAGTTCTGGGCTGAGGAATTAAGAAACCCGAGTTCCATTCTTAGCTCAGCCCGGTGAAACTGAGGCTTGGCATTTCCCAGAAGAATCTGAACTCTAGAGACAGTCAATTCAGGACAAAAATTATAGAGCAATCCAACCATGATCCCCATGATCTACAGCTTCCGTCAGGCTGATAAAAAGCAAATTTAGCTCTCCTGAAGTTCTTAGAAAAGTCCTAATGGAAAATGTTCTTTGAGTAATCCCCTAGAGGAAAAGGAAGAAAAGGTGGGGCTGTTTAGCATTCACTCTTCAAGGGGAGCTTTCTCTGGCCCTTGTTCAAAGCAGACCTGTGGTGTGGAGGAGGGGCTCCCTCACACTGGCCAAAGGGAGGCACAGGCAGTCTTTCAAGTCCTGCCCAGGGCACTGGTCACAGCTGCACTGCTGCCTCCCTGGGAAAATGACCTTGGCCATTAGCCTGAGTGCTCAGTGGTTGTTTTCTGTCTCAACCGCACCCTCTGGGGCATTTTAGATTCAGGAAGCAGAATAATCCTTGCCCATGGTTTCCCAGCAATCACTCTCTGACCAGAGGTTGGTGAGCTGTTGCTCACATGGAAGCTCAACCTTGGAAACGTTCTCAGGCCGTCATCGTTGCGTGAAGAGAAATCCAAGGCACAGTTAGAGTGTTGTCAATAGAACGTGATCAACTTTATCCCTCAAAATAATCATCTCTTAATGAATTAACAGAGTACCCTATAAATACTGTACTTATCCTACGCCTCATACAAAGTAATAGTCCTCTTCTGACTTCTTTTGCCAATATAGTTTAAATTTCTGCAAATCACCAGTCTGGATTTCTATCTCCTTTCCTATACCTTTAATAAATATTTCATTTTTATTCTGTCTTACCGATTCAACCATTCAACAAATATCCCTTGGTACCAGCTGTGTGTTCTGCATCTTGCTAGGTATTTGAGAACACAAAAGTCCATCCCTGACCTTAAGGGGCTGACATTCCAGAAAGAAGAGAAAATCAATGCGGATAGGACAAGGTCAGGGGTGCCCTGAGATGAGCCTTGGGGTTCAGTGTGGAAACAAAGGCAGGCAAGAAATAGAGCAAGAGCTACCTATGCTATTTAGACTTTGATGTGATGGGAAAAAATCTTACCTAAGGATGACATGCTTCAATATGGCGGCCACTCTGGTCCATGGCGAGAGCTTGTGTCAGAGAGTTTTAATGGCTACGGAGTCCCAAATCCACATTCTCTATTCTGTTAATGAAACCTGCCCAGATGATGGAGTTTGCATAGGATGCCTTAACCTGACTCAGTTAGGCACAGAGTATTGTAATGGGCAAGTAGAGCCTGCCCAAGGGTTTTCGAAGAAGCTGAAGAATTGGCTTTCTTTTAGCTGAGATGGTAAGAACTTTCTAGAAGCTTTAACTGAGCTGCCACTAGCATGTACATTGAATGAACTTGCCAGAGAAGGAGTCACACCGAGGAATGCGTGCCCACAGGAGGAATGATGCATAAGAGACCTCCAACTGTCCCGTGTCCTGCCCCAATCTGAGCTGTCCCCAAATCTTCAGAATTCTAAGTTGCATGTCTGCTTAATAATTGAGGTTTCTGTCACTAGCAGTCAACCCAGTGATTCCTAACTAGTGCCGTGAGTTAGGAAGACCCATCAGAAAACCACTAGAATATTCCAGGCGAGAACTCAGAGCCAAAGCAGCAGCTGCAGGAATGAAGAAAATAGTGACAAGATGAAAGACCCCAAGGAAGTAGAAGCCAACCCAGGATTTTGTGACTAGTGAAAAGCCACCAAGGAGAGAAAGGTACCTAGAATTAGTCCTGGGGTATTTGATTGGCTATCACGATGATGCCATTCGCCAACACAGAAGGCTAATAAGGAAAGGAGACCGCGTTTGACTGTAGACGTGTTGAGTGACGTCCTGCAGGCTGTCTGGATGGAGGTGTGCAGCAGGCGATTGGATAATGATCTGAGAAGTCAGAAGAAAAGTTGCGATTAGAAACAAGTGCAGCTCTCAGATTCTTCCAACGCACCCCACAAGTAAATATCAGAGAGCTGAAAATCCCAAGTGGGAATGGCCCCTAATAACTACTTTCTCAAAGAGGGTATAATTTGTATTTTGAGTCTCACAATTCTTGTGTCTGTAAAACTGTTCAGGACTTTGCTCAATTGTCAACATCTCCAGATTCTCAATACTAAACGATGCTTGTCATCCTTTGGTCACTGTTAACATCTCCAGATTCTCAATGCGAAACGATGCCTGTCATCCTTTGGTCAGTAGGACAACTGGAAATGCCCGAGCAGAGCTTCAAACATTCCCTGGAGGGACAGTGTCATCTTCCATATACAATGCGAGTCACTGACTAATATGTGGATTTATGTGTTAGCATATACATAACCCTCTACTACTGTAATATTTACACAACAGGGATAAAATAGCTATCCTTTTAGGTAAAAACCGTACAATAAATGTAACTCTGAAAAAGCGAAAACCCTCCCACATGGTGCACCCACACAGCCTGACAAGATTCCCCTCCCCACCTCTCTGGCCTCAACCTTGGGAGTGCTGGAGTTACTAGTGTAGCTAGTAACTAGTGCTGGAGTTACTAGTGTAGCTAGCTCTGCCTATCTGCTCAGCTCTTCTAAGAACTCCCATCTATTCAGATCAATCTTTGGGAGGTCTTTCTACAGAGGCCACCCTCTTACCATATACCACTTGTAATGCATTGTTTTCTAACGCAAACATGACCTATAGAAGCAATGACACACATCTAACTACCCATTAAGAAGGTCTGCCTTTGTGCCCCTTCTAAATTTCAAAAACCATTGAATATCAAAGTTAACCAAGATGATAGTGTATTCGGAAAGTGAAATTCTAGTAATGTAAAGTCACACTTGCCTGTGTCCATGTTCCACGTGTGGGAATTACATGCAATGTGGGGCTGGTGGCCTCTGATCCTGATGAACATATGAAAGACATTCCTGAATTGGTCTGTGATTGGCTCCTTAATTCAATGAGTAATAGGAATCTATCAGGCTAATTTGAAAGCCTTCGTTTTGTTTTTGCTTTTGTTTTTTTGACAAGCTCTTTAATTTGAACAGTACTATGAATTAGCTTGTGTGTAAACACAGCCATGTGATGGATTAAATGTATTAAACAAAACGTATTGAATGCATGCTACCTTAGGTGTCTCCTCTCAAGTGCAAATCTCTGGGGAATTAGATTCTTTACCTCTTAGGCCGAAACTGCAGGAGGCTAATTTTCCCTGCAATTTCTATAGTGATAGTAAAAGCCTAGTTGGGAGAGGGAAGGAAAAAAAGAGGAAAAACAGCTAAGGGCTGAGGGTAGAGAAAATGTCTCCGTTACTGACCTACCTCCATCAGTTAAAGGATAGTTTTCAGGCCTTTGCTTTTGTGCACGGAGCGGGAGAACAATGAGAGCCATCTTGTGAAGCCCCTCATTAACTGCCTGACACCTCGCGGCCTGTTTGTGGGATTTCCAAATTAAGCCATTTGTGCTATCAGTAGTTTCTGGTCTGCTTCACTACCACAGAAACAGACAACAGAATACCTCCTGTTAAAGACTCCTGAATGGCCCGACCTTCCCTCTGCCCCTCACCTTTGCCAGCATATATACACTCTGCCGTATGATGGGACACTGCCCTTGCACGCAGTCTCTCTCTCACATAAAGACGAGACAGAAAGAGCTGGCGCCTCCTCTGGCCTTTTGTTTCCAGGTCAGGCAGAGGATTTTGTAGGAAAAGAGAGCAGCACACAAGTGGGCAGTGGGGAGATCTGGCTACCCTGTGGTTCCTAGTCTGTTGAAAAGTGGCAAGGAGACACAAAGACATGAGACTGCTTTTGATGCAGCTCCACAGCGCTCAGAGGACTGCATTTGCTGTTTTGACCCTGGCAGGCAGAGCCCTCCTCAGTCTCAGGGTACATCATTGGGTCAACTCTTACTTGCTACAAACTGACACTTAACATTATCTCCTCAACGAGACATGCTTCCTGTGAATGCAAACAAACCAACCAACCAACCTAAGCAAATGAAGAAAATAAATGGCAATTCCCTTCCATCTCTGGTAAAAGTCAGGTTTTTTGTTGTTGTTGCTGCTGTTGGGTTTTTTGTTTGTTTGTTTGTTTGTTTTTCTGAGACAGGGTTTCTCTGGGCAACAGCCTTAGCTATCCTGGAACTAGCTCTTGTAGACCAGGCTGGCCTCGAACTAGCAGAGATCCACCTGCCTCCACCTCACAAGTGTTGAGATTAAAGGCATGGCCACCACAGTCCAGTATTTTTAATTCTTATTTACGAATAATTAATAAAAACTAATTATTAAATTATCACCATTGTGACTACTATTACCACTGTTAATGCAGTATTACCAGTTTTATATTTTAAAAATCTTTTCGTTCTTGCACAATTTTAACTATGCTAACTCTGAAACCGTCCTTTTCTGGGCCCCAGCACTTCTGTATGTCAGTGGTCCTCGATCACCAGCATACAGCAGCAATACCAGAGGCTTTTGTAGATCACCAGCAGGGCGCAGCTAAGACTTCCTGTCTCAGTCATCCTGCCATGGCTATGAAAAAAGGAGGAAGTATTTTGGCTCATGGCTTCCATAGTTTTTTCAAAGTCCATTGAGGGACTTTGTGGAAGCAGGAGAGTGGGGAAGAATAGAGCTGTTTGCCTCTCCAGAGACATAAGTCAAGGGGAAAGGGAGCACAGGAAGGGATCAGAACAAGATAAAGTCCTCAAGGACATGGGTGAATGTCCCAGTTCCCCCCAAAGGCCTCACTTTCTTCCTCTCAGCACTCCCAGTAATGCTATCCTGTCCTTTATGAGTCTGTCAGGAAAATAATCTATCCTTTGCATCAGTGCCCACTTGATCTAACCGTCTCTGGAAATGCGCTTTATAAATCTCCTCGGCAACTCTTAGCCCAGGCAGGTTGACAAGATTAAGCATCACAGCACAAATAGGAAGGGCTCGAGAATTTGTTCCTTAAGCGAATGCCTGGAAAATCCTGGCGTCCTGGTGCAGAGCGAGCGCTGCCTCCACGGTATCCATGTATATGCGCTGCCATTTTTCTCTTCTTTGAAGATTGATGGCCCTTGTTTTTAAAATGTAAATAAAAAAAAACAGAATACTAATTATTACCTGGTCCCTTTGCAGAAGTCCCTGCATGCTCATTCACTAAGAAAATGTCATTTCACAGCCTTATCAAAATAAATCTACGCCTTTTGAGTAAACAATCCAATGTATCATCCACGTCTATGGGAACAGGTAAATAATCAAAGGAGAACTTGTCATGAAAGACCTTTTTAAGAAGACACGTGCACTTGTGTGCCTTCAAGGCTCACTGTGAACGAGTTTCTGAAGAGATCAAATTTTCATAGAGTAAACTATATTGGCGGAAGCCACTTATTCATTCCCGGCTGCCCAGACCAAGAAATAATCACTCAGAAACTATATTATTTGTCATACTGTTTGGCCAATAGCGTAAGCATATTTTTAGCTAGCCCTTATATCCTAAACTAACCCGTCTCCATTAATCTGCACCAGCCCGGTTCCATCCAGTGTCTGTCTCCAGCGGGACTACATGGCTTCTCACTGACTCCGCCTACTCTCTCTCTATATATATCTCTTTCAGCCTGGCTATATTCTGTTAAGTCATTAACCGAAAGCAGTGTTTTATTAACCAATAAAAGCAACACATATACAGAAGGATTTCCTCCACCAAAAGTAGTTGGTCTTTTGGCATTTTTTTATATATTTATTTATTTATTATGTATACAATATTCTGTCTGTGTGTATGTATACCTGCAGGCCAGAAGAGGGACCAGACCTCATTACAGATGGTTGTGAGCCACCATGTGGTTGCTGGGAATTGAACTCAGGACCTTTGGAAGAACAGGCAATGCTCTTAACCTCTGAGCCATCTCTCCAGCCCTGGCATTTTTTTTTTTAAATACTGGGAAGAAGGAAGAATACAGAAGCAACTGTAAGGCTCCATCAGCCTCTGAATTTCATTCAACAGCATGTTAAATCAAAAAACACCCTTCCTTCTTGTTTGTTTTGTTAATTACAGAGCCCATAAATTATACAGAAAACTGATTATATGAAATACTTTGTTTTTATCAACCATAAAAAAATAAGCATATGGAATTGTAAAAAAAATGTATAAGTATACAAGCCAATGCATTCCAGAATGAATGTCCCAGGAGCTTCCCAGGGGTTAAGAAGTAGAAAAGGCACACAAGTATGTACAAAGCCTTCCAGAAGTCTCCCCCTGCACATCCATTCCCAGCCATAACATCTCTTGTGGTAATCACTCTTCTGATTTCCACCACAACTGATTCATTTTATTTATTTTTGTTTTATGTATTTATGGCGTGGGAGAATCAAACCCAGGGCCTTGCACAGACCAGGCAAGCGTGCTGCACTGACTGGCATTGTAAGTCCTCATTCTACTTATGTTTGAACTGTAGAACATCTTTTGTACTAGATAACTCTGTGCAATTCATAAACACCACACAGTATGCTTTACAGAATGTATCCGTTCTGTGGATGAGACAGTAGTGTTCACCTTTTGGATGGTACAGAATTCCACTGAATTGACACACTACTAATTTTTTTTCTTTCTCCTGCTGAAGGGTGTTTGAATTATTTCCAATTTGGAGATGCTACAAATAACCCATTTGTGAACATTCTGGTCCATGCCACACACCCTCCATACTACCTCTCGTGTCACACCCTAGGAGTCCAGGATGTGCCCGGGTCAGCCTTAGCAAACGCTGTTAAACAGCTGAAAAGCTCTGTGTCACTGTCCATTCCTTCCAACCATGCAGAAAGTGCTGTATGTCCTTCCTGCCCGAAGACGTGGTCTTCATCTGTGTTTTTACCATCAGCTAGATGCGTGTGGCAGTGCAGTCCGCCTCACTTCCCTTGCCCTATGAGCCAAGTGTTCTTTCCTATGTATGGTTTGTTGTTGAAGAACCTGTTTAAAGGAGTGTTGTTTGGGATTTCTCCTTTGATTTGGTTTGGTTTGCCTGCTTTTTTACTTATGTGCACGTCCCTTATTTACTTTCAGAATTTGAAATACACCCTGGATATGAATTATGTGTCAGCTATGTTTTACTGCTATTTTGTGCTTGCCTTGTTGCTTTTCTATGGTTATTGTTAAAAGTGAAGAGTTAATTCTAATGTCTATTCTCGTTGTGTTTGGTGGCTTGTGTGTGCTATGAAAATCATTTTTCCCTATCCAGTGTACTCCAAGACATCTTCACTGCTGTGCTTTCTATGTTTTAGTCAACAGCCCAGTCATAATTCACTTTAGCTTACAGCGTGAGGTAGGGGCCAATGTTTGATGTTTTGTATACAGAACTATTTGTTGAAAAAGTCATTTTTTTAAAACCAAATAATGAAGCCACACACTTTTAAGGATATCTGTATAACTCTTTGGGTTTTGTTTTGTTTTGTTTGCTTTGTTTTGTTTTGTTTTTGGAGAGGTTTCAAGTTTCCTTGGTCTACTTGACTCTCCTTTTGCAAGTAGGATATTGCCTTAACTCTGTTTCTATTGAAAGTGAGTTTTGCTATTGCTGTTTTGGGGACTTTTACTGGTTTTTGTTTGTTTACTTTTGTTGTTGAAACAGGGACTTACCATGCAGTCCTGGCTGTCCTGGAACTTACTGTGCAGACCAAGCTGACCTGGGGCTCACAAGATCTTCCTGCTTCTGCCTTCCGAGGACTGAACTTAAAGGTGTGGTGTCACATTATACGTTTTGACACTAGCAGGCATCAGCACTCCCTCTTGGTCTTTCTTCTCTGTTATCATTGGCTACCTCCTTTTTATTTCCAGATACATTTTGTCTATGGATGTAAGAAAAGATGTTTACAGATTATTGTTAGGGATCACTCTGATTTAGTAAATTAGTGGTTGTAGATTCTCCTCCAATAACTATGATGTTACTAGCATTGAGTCATTTGCTAGGTTTCTGCTATCTGGCATGGTTTCCTTCATTCTTATTGAATGAATCTTAAGCTCAATTCTAGAGCAGTCGGATCCCACCAAAGTGTGTGTGTCATGACTGCACCTGCAGAGTTATGTGTCATGATGGTCCTTGCTGTGGTTCATAGGTGCTACAGCTAGGTAGACTGTTGGTTGCCTCTCCTTTAGAAGCATAAATAGCGACTTCTGGTATCATGAAAGCTAGCCCTCAGGAAGGGGACTTTATGTCAAGTCTAGGGCAAGTGTCTCTGGGACCTGTTTCTGGAGAGCATGGTGTTCTCAGCAATAGGGGCCTAACTTCCACCTCTGGGGGATAACAAGCGTAACAGCAATAGGGTACACATGCTCAGAGTCTCTTGGACAGGCCTTTCTTCTCATATTTAGTACTGGGGTCTTTGTGAGATGGTGTTTGGCTCTTGAAAAGAGCACCATTGGTCCAGATGAGAAGTTTATTAAAACTGTATGTGTATATTTATTTAATAAATTACATCTATTACAGGTTATATTATTATTATTATTATCATTATAATATAGTTGTGACTATGATCTATTGTGGCATTTTCAGCCATTTATTTTACTTTTACAAACCTCCTTCCTTTTCCTGTATTTATGTCCCTCCCCTTTCTTAAGAAGTCTCCCCTTTCCCCTTTCTCCTATCAAATAATTGTGTTCCGCTATTCCGGTTTACTTGCCTCCCAGCTTCTTCTTTATTTACCTTCCTGCCTCTCCCTGAAGAGTTCCTTTTCTGCCATTTCTCTGATCGTATCCCTTCTACTCTGCTATTCCCCTCTGGAGATTTGGAGCTGGGAGCCATCGATAAGAGAGAGCATGCAACATTTGTCTTTCTGGTCCTGGTAACCTCACCCATTATAATCTTTTCTACTTGAGTTCATTTCCTGTAAGGTTCATGACTTCATTTTTATTACTGCTGAGTGTCCCATCATGTATACATGCCGCCTTTCCATTCTCCTCTCTTGGCTGTCAGACATTTATGTTGTTTCCATTCCCTCGCTACTGTAAACAGAGTGAAAACCAGCATGGCTGACCAAGGGCTGTGGAGTAGGATGTTGAGCCTTTCAGGGATATGCCACAGAGTGGCAGAGCTGGTAGATTTCTTTTTTTTTAATTCTTTGAAAATTCTCAACATGGATTTCCATAGTGGCTGCACCGGTTTGCAACTCTACCAGCAGTGAATGGGGGCTCCCCCTTCCCCACATCCCCTCCAGTATTTGCGGTCAGTTGTTCCATTGGACTTTGCCATTCTGTCTGGGCTTAGATGAGATCTCAAAGTTGTTTTGATTTGCATTTCCTTAATTGCTAGGGATGATGAATATTTTTTTAAAAAGTATTTCTTAGCCTTGCTTCCTGGCTTGCTTGCTTTTTTTTTGAGAACATTCCAAATAAATATAGATATGCTTACATTCTTCTGCATGCAGCCATCCTGTTTGACCAGCACCATTTGTTGACAATATTGTCTTTTCTTCTGTGTGTATTTCCAGATTCCTTATCAAAAACCAGGTGTCCATAGGTGTATGAACTCATTTTTGGGTCTTTAGTTTGATTCCAGGGATCAATATGTCTGTTTCTATGCCAACACCACTCTGCTGGAGCACGGTTTGAGACCTGGGATTACAGACCCTCCCACAGCCTATTCATTTCTCAGTATTGCCATAACTATCTTGTTTGTTGTTATGTTGTTTCATTTTTTGTTTGTTTGCTTATCATTTCATATCAAGTTGAGGGTTGAGGATTGTGTTCACTTGACCACATCAATTGAAAAATGTGTTGGAATTTTGGTGGAAATTGGATTGTATCTATGAAGTGCTTTTGGTGGGATGGTTGTTCATGGGACATCTTTCTATTGTCTTGTGTCTTCAGTTTATTGTCTCAAAGTCTTTAAATTTATATTATACAAGTCTTTCACTTGCTTGGTTAGAGTTATCTCAGTATTTTTGTTGATGCTATTGGGAAAAGTAACATTTCCATGATTTCTTTCTCAGTTTGTCATTTGTATATAAGAAGGCTACCAGTTTTTTGTGTTAATTTTGTATCCTACCACTTTCCTGAAAGGGTTTATCAGCTGTTAAAATTTTCTGGTGAAGCCTTTAGTGTCTTTTGGGTATAAAATGGCATCATTTGCAAATAAGGATGTTTTTGCTTCTTCCTTTCCTATGAATATAACCCTCCCCTTGATTTCCTTCAGTTATATTATTGCTGTAGCTAAGAATTCAAGAACTTGGCAAAACTGGATATCAACATGTAGAAGAATGAAAATAGATCCACATCTACCACCATGCACAAAACTCAAGTACAAATGGATCAAAGACCTCAACATAAAACCAGCCACACTGAACCTCATAGAAGAGAAAGTGGAAAGTACACTTGAATGCATTGATGCAGGAGACCACTTCCCAAATATAACCCCAGTAGCACAGACACCAAGAGAAACAATTAATAAATGGGACCTCCTGAAACTGAAAAGCTTCTGTAAAGCAAAGGACATGGTCAACAAGACAAAATGACAGCCTACAGAAAGGGAATAGATCTTCACTCACCCCACATTGGACAGAGGGCTGATCTCCAAAATATACAAAGAACTCAAGAAATTCGTCATCAAAAGAACAATTAATCCAATAAAAAAAATGGAGTAAAGATTTAAACAGAGAAATCTCAACATAGGAATCTAAAATGGCTGAAAGACACTTAAGGAAATGCTCAACATCCTTAGCCATCAGAGAAATGTAAATCAAAACAACTCTGAAATTCCATCTTACACATGTAAGAATGGCCAAGATCAAAAACACTGATAACTTATGCTGGAGAGGCTATGGGGTCAAGAGAACACTCCTGCATTGCTGGTGGGAGTGCAAACTGGTACAGTCACTATGGATATCAGTGTGGTGATTTCTCACAAAATTAGGAAACAATCTTCCTCAAGACTCAGCAATACCACTTTTTGGTATATACCCAAAGGATGCTCAAGCATACCACAAGGACATGTGATCAACTATGTTCATAGGAGCATTATTTGTCATAGCCAGAAACTGGAAACAATCTAAATGTCCCTTGGCCAAAGAATGGATAAGGAAAATGTGGTACATTTACACAGTGGAGTACTACACAGCAGGAAAAAAAGACATCTTGAATTTTGCAGGCAAATAAATTGAGCTAGAAAAAAAATCATTTTGAATGAGGTAACCCAGACCCAGAAAAAAAATCATATGTACTCATTCATAAGTGGTTTTTAAACATCAATCAAAGAAAGCCAGCCTACAAACCACAATCCCAGAGAACCTAGACAACAATGAGGACCCTAAGAGAGACATACATGGATCTAATCTACATGGGAAGTAGAAAAAGGACAAGATCTCCTGAGTAAATTGGGAGCATGGGTATCATGGGGGAGGGTAGAAGGGGAGGGGAGAGGCAGGGAGGGCAGCAGAGAAAAATGTAGAGCTCAATAAAAATCTATAAAAAAGAATTCAAGCACTCCATTGAATGGATTTGGAGAGAGTGGACATGCTTGTATTTTTCTGATTTTAGTGGATATGCTTTTCATTTCTCTCTATTTAGGATGATGTTGGTTGTGGACTTGCTGTAAACTGTCTTTATTGTGTTGGGGGTTGTTCCTTTTATCCCTAGTTTCTCTAGCACTTTTATCATGAAGCTATGGTAGATTTTATCAAAGACGTTTTCAGCAACTGATAAGATGATAACATTATCCTTGTCTCTCAGTCTGTTTATGTGGTAAATTATATTTATGGGTTGACATATGTTGAACCCATATCCATGGTGGATAATCTTTTTGCCAAATTCTTGAATTAAGTTTGTAACCATTTTATTGAGACTTTTTTTCAACTATGCTTATAAGGAATATTTATTTGTAATTTTCTGAGGGTTTTTTTGGGAGGGGGGAGGAGTCTCTGTCAGACATTAAAATAGCTTGCTTCTTAGTTCCATTTACTTTGAATACTTTTTTCCATACCTTTACCTTAAGGTACTATCTGTCTTTTGTGGTGAGGTGTGTTTCCTGGATGCAATAAAAACATGGATCCTGTTTTCTAATCTAATCTGTTAGTTTATGTCTTTTTACTGAGGAATTGAGAACATTAATATTAAGAGTTATACGTGAGCATTGTTTAACAATTCTTGATACCTTTTTTCTGATGGTGTGAGGATTTTTTTCCCCTTTCATTTGTCTAACTGTTTTGGGATCATTTATTCCTCCTGAGTTACTTTACCTCTTCATTCCTCCTAATGCCTTCTTCAGCTCTGCATAGGCAGAAAGAAACTGCTTAAATCTGTTTTGATCATGAAACTATGATTGACAGTTTTGCTGGATCTAGTAGTCTGGGCTGGCATCTGTAATATCTTAGAGATTGTTAGACTTCCCTCAGCCCCTTCTGGCTTTTGAAGTCTCCATTGAGAAGTGAGGTTATTCTAATGGCCTGCATTTATATGTGACTTGGCCTCGCACTTTATTTTAAATATCCTCTCGTTCTGCATGTTTAAGGTTTGGTTTTGATGTTTTGTGTGAGTTTCTTTTCTGACTCTGTCTGTTTGATGTTCCGTATGTGTCTTGTAGTTAGACAGGCATCTTTTTGTTTTGTTGGGGGCAATTTTTTCTTGGTTTTGTTGAAAGTATTTTCTATGTTTTTTTTTTGAGAAAGAACATTTTCTATGACTGAGCTATCCGTTTATTCTACTGTGTTTTCAAGACTTGAAATCTCTCTTTCATGTCTTTTAATCTGAGGTTTTCTCTTGACAACCTGAGTTCTTCATTTCCAGCTTTATTTCAGTTTGGGTTTTCTTTAGTGGTTCTGTTTCTTTATTAAATTCTACTTAGTTTATTTTACTGTTTTCCTTATTTCATTCAGTTGTTTGTGTTTTCATTAAGGCGGTTATTCATATCATATCTTCTTTAAGGTCTTTTAACACATTCATAATTGCTATTCTGAAGTCCTTGTCCTGTAATTTGGTTAAATCGATTACCTTGGGGCCTAACACACAGGTTTCTGGTTTCTGGAGGAGGCATATTGCTCTATTGTTTCATCTTGTATTCAGGTTCCTTAATCTAGGCATCTGGAAGTGTGACAGTCAATGGTGAAGATATCTGGTCTCATCTCTTCGGTAACTGTTCTTTTCTTTGGTTACTGTTGCCCTCTTTGGATCCTAGGGTGTGTCCGTGTGTGGTCCCTGGTTGTGACTTGTCTCCAGATCTGTGTGGAGTCACAAGGGGATGGAGGTGAGCTAGAAGGAAAGGCTGAAGCAGGTAAAGGAGAACAAATAGGGAGACCTTGGATCTGAACCAAGAGACTAGGTCTTCAGGGGAATGAGGTGCATTAGGAGGAGGGGCTCCTATGGACAAGCTGCAATAGGACTAAGTATAAGTCTGGAGAGACCACAATTGAGAACAGAAAGAGGGATGAATGTCCCCTCCCTGAGTCCCAACTTTGTGTGGCAGTATGAGTCCTTGTTAGATACAGATTCTGTGGATCAGTAGGGTTACAAAGAAAAGGAGATGAAGTAAAGGTTGACCATGTGAAACTGATTTACTAGGATAATTTATGCTGGTTAGCTTGGAAATTAGCAGTGATTAGGAGGAGACCAGCATTACTGAGGAAAAATCTTCTGGGAAGTGTTTCCTCAGGGTCAGCACACAGAAGCTTTGTTCCAGAGGTGAGCAAAGTTGTCATGATGACAGTCAGACTTGGAACTGTACAAGTCTCCCATGTGATACTGGCTTTGCAGACATGAAGGAGTGAGTCATGGAGAACAGCTGAGGCTTGTCACTATGAGATGCCAGGAGAGGCCACTGGTGGAGATGCAACCTAATACCAGTGAAAACTCCAAGACTGAAATTTGGCACCATGTGGTAGGGTTAGAGTCCCTGAAGAGAGGGTGGGAGAGGATAGCGGTGAAGGTGCTGTGTGGCACAGTTACAGTGAAGGCTCCTGCATGTGGGGGATTCCAGCACCATGGGATAACTGCCAAAGGTGGGAGCAATCATGTAACAGAGCTTACCTGCACCTAGAAGACAAGCTACATGTTCCATGGCCCGCTGTCCAGACCCTCAGAAGGAGTGCAGACTACCCGAAATTAGACATGGGGCTATTGACACTGATTTTGTTTTTATCTGATTCTGACTATTCTTTCCTCTTGAAATAACAAAGCATTTAAATTGGTGGGCTTTTTTTTTCTTTACAGAATCTCAAGGTTATGACTTTGTATATTTTAGAGAGACTTAGGAGTTTTAGAAAGAATTGGGATATTTAAAGAGACTGAACTTTTGGAATGTTTGGTTTCTTAAAGACTAAAGACTTTTAAAAATGGGATTGTTTTCTGCTGTGGTAATATTAATGTGAGAACATCTTGGGGATGAGCAAGAGAGGAAAGGTTATGGCTAACAGTAATATGTCTGTGTATCAAGCTGACAAGGAATCAGTTGTGCTGTCTGGCTTGATGCCAGCTTGACACAAGTTGCAAGAAAGAACCTCATTGAAGAAGATGTTCCCACCAGACTGGCCTATAGCCAAGCAAATAGGACATTTTCTTGATTAATGATTAATGCGGGAGGGCTAGCTCCCTGTTGGATGTAGCCACTGCCCTGGGATGGTGGGGTCCTATAAGAAAGCAGGATGAGTAAACCATGGAGAGCAAGCCAGTAAGCCACACTCCTCCATGGCCTCTGCTTCAGTTCCTGCCTCTAGGTTCCTGCCTTCATTTTCTGCCCTGGCTTCCCTCAGGGACAGCGTATATGGCCTGAGAGTAATTTGCTGAAATAAACCCATTGCCTCCTCAAATAGCTTTGGCTACGGTGTTTGTCACTGAAATAGAAACTCCAACTAAGACATCTCTTTTCTTCTTGATGCAGTCCATGTGAAGGGTATTCCCTTGAGCTTCGGATTAGGATTTTGAGTTTTCCAGTTCCATCTTCACCTCAGTTCAGTTCTCCTTACTATTCTTACATCTTCACTGAATTCTAGTTTCAAATCCTGAATCTTTCCGCTGTATATTTGTATTTTCCTGGCCATCGCTCAAGCATTTATTATTAACCTCTTGATGCAGTATTTGTTTGTTTCTTCTTTAAACACTTTGAATTCTGTGATAAAGTGTATCATTTTCTTTAAATTCTGCGTTCTGGGGTGCATCTAGGTAATTCTCCTTAGAGAACGTTTCCATAGGACTAGTGGGCTCGGAGGGAAACATGCTATCTTGGTCATTTGTGTATTTATTTTCTTTGGCTGTATATCTGATGTGACCTGGTTTGCCTTTGATTGGACCCACACAGGAGCTGCATGGCAGAGCTAGGCCAGGTAAAGCTGGTACATGACTATTTCACTGGACCAGGCAAAGATGGCTTCCAAGCCATGGAACTGGAGCTAGGCCTGTATGCTGTGGGATATTACTTTAACTAGGCAAAGGTGTGCCGCATTTGTTTATGCTGTGGAATATTACTTTAACTGTGTACAGTTGTGCTGCATTTGTTTCATGATGTACGGATCTGTGTTACATTTGTTTCATGATGTACGGATCTGTGTTACATTTGTTTCATGATGTAAGGATCTGTGTTACATTTGTTTCATGATGTAAGGATCTGTGTTACATTTGTTTCATGATGTAAGGATCTGTGTTACATTTGTTTCATGATGTACGGATCTGTGTTACATTTGTTTCATGATGTAAGGATCTGTGTTACATTTGTTTCATGATGTAAGGATCTGTGTTACATTTGTTTCATGATGTAAGGATCTGTGTTACATTTGTTTCATGATGTACGGATCTGTGTTACATTTGTTTCATGATGTAAGGATCTGTGTTACATTTGTTTGGGCTGCATGTTTTAAAATTGTGTGCAGATGTGTTGTATTTGTTTCTCCTTGCCTGCCTAAGGTACCCAATTGGTCTAATAAAAAGCAGAATGGCCAATAGCTAGGGGTAGGTAGGACTGGTGACAGGGAGAGAATAAGTAAGAAGAGAAATCTAGACTTGAAAGAGAGGAAGAGTGCAGAGAATAAGGGAGAAAGGGAAAGACATTCCTGGGGCCAGAAGCTAGGCAGATGCCAGCTGGTCAGACACAGGAAGAAGCAAGAAAGATAGATAGATAGATAGATAGATAGATAGATAGATAGATAGATAGATACATGGATTGATGGATAGGAAGGAAGGAAGGAAGGAAGGAAGGAAGGAAGGAAGGAAGGAAGGAGAAAGGTAAGAAGCCCCGAGGCAAAATGTAGATAAACAGGTAAGACCGAACATTTGTAACTAATAAGTCTCCGCATCATGATTTGGGAGCTGGTTGGTGACCCAAAGTAGAACCTGTTACATCTGTGAGTGTGACGATGTCAGCAGGTGGGGAAAGATGGGAGAGGGGAGGAGAGACGTCCCAGATAAAGGTTGCTCCCAAACAAAGCAGACTTGCACGACCTAGGCCTGCAGGTGTGGGGGTCTCATCTCTTCATTCATTAGTCTAATAACAAAGGATGACCCTGTCATTAGCATCTATGAGAAGCTGTTCTGAATTTGCTTTCCAAAAGAAAAGGGTGGCTACCTAAAGCTGAAAGGCTCACTGTCAACAGATCATTCTCCCTCTTATTCTGGCACCTCTCCTGGCCAGCAGACTGCAGATTCACCCACTCATTTTCAGTCTGTCACCCCGAGAGTTCAGCATATGATCAGGCTTACTCAGTAGTATGGTCCATCTGTAGCCACGATTCTGAACAAATACTTAACAACTATAAGTTAGGCTGTGGAGCATTTGAATATCATTTTTCCTGCTGTATTAAATATCTAGCCGGATCTAGTTCCTTTATTTTCTGTTTGTTTCTGATGTAATTACACAGTAAGACAGTTGGGCAAAATGGCAAAAGGAAGACCATAGAACAAGGGCACTGATTTTAAAAAAAATCTAAAAAGGTGGGGGGGAGGGGAGAAGTCACCAGGATACCACTCAAAGAGGAGACACAGGCAACTGTCACAAGCTGACTGGCATCAGTGATCAGTGAGAAAGCTCTTGATGACCAATGGGAAGCTTATAATGACTTTCTAGTTCCCTTCCATTACCCATGCCAAAATAATTCATGCTTCTTAGTCATCCTTCTAAACCCCATGGAAACCAGGCTGGATGGTTTCACCTTCATTATACAACAAGGTGGGAAAACTGGGTTTCTAGCTAACTCCGCTAGTCTAAGGCAGCCATCACAGTGGGCCCGGGACAGAACTGCACAGGAGTGGGCAGGATCCTCTCACACTGTGCCTCTCCAGCCTTGTCCATCCTTCCTGTGGCCTCACGCCTAGTGTGCCCTGCTGAATAATTCTTTAAAACTACAAGCCTTGACAGCTAGGCTGAAATCAACTTTCATTTCCTTGGAATGTAACACCAGGGTTCCATTCGGATGGGCTTACATGGATCAGCAATTCCTCCTCTTCTTGACAGGAAGTCCACACAAATCTACTAAATTGGATGTGGTGAGGTGCACAGCCACGTGCAAGTGCAATGCAATCGAACGGGAAGATGGGGAGTGTGCCTGGTAAACAGAAGACTGTCCAGATAAGAAACAGAAATAACGCAGCGGCGAGGAAGCTGCCGGTAGGGCTTGTGCTCAGAAGAGCGGCAAGGCACAAAGCAGCTCAGCACGGAACGCCCTGCCAGAATTCAGAAGTGCTTGAACCAGCGAAGGTGTGAAGATTCTCAAGCGGCTTTTCAACCTTAATTACCACTAACGTTTTCTTCTTGCTTCCTCTCCTCTGTGAATGAGTCCGTGCTCCTTCTCTTTCATTTCAGTAGAAATTCACAATGGGGACTGATTAGAGGAATGGACAGTACCTGCCTGCCCTAGTGTGCCCTGCTGGGGAGAGAGCGTCTCCGGAACAGTGTGACTGTGTGCAGAGCTCTTCCTCTAGGGACACCACAGGTCCCCACTGTAGGGCACCTGTCCCTGGTGCCCCTGCCATCCTTTGCCCTGGTCACCCTTGACCTGCTGAGGTGTTCATTCTCTCAAGATGTCAGAGCAGTGCCTGGCATCTTGGCCTCAGAATCTTGCTTTCACTTCTTTGCCTGGAATTCCCTCCCTGTCCTTCTCCATCTGTTCAATTTCTTGGACATTTTGCCACTCCGCTTTTCCCAACTTTGTCAACAGAGAGGATCTTCCTCCTTTTCTTCAGTCAAAATTTAAAACCCTATGGAAGGACACTGAGTGGCTTAAATTAGATTGCATGCTCCTGTGTGTACCCATGTAAGAGACTCGTAGCTTTGCAGGTCTTGCTAGGGTGATGAACTTGGAGGATACAGTGAAAAGAACTCTTTAAAGAATCTTCCAACAGAAGATTTCCAGAAGGAAGATATGATTCAACTAAAACCAGGTTTAGTTTCCCTTCTGTTCAAAGTATGGCCTTCATGTGCACGCACAGGTCATATACATGCACAGGTCACATAAATACACAGGTAATATAAATATACAGGTCATGTACACGCACGGATCATGTTGACTTTCCCAGCCTCCATGTTTAGTGAGTTGAATGATCTTTAAGGACCCTTGAAATGTCTAGAATTTCATGTTTCTTAGTTCTTCCTCCTAAAATGTTTCTAGAGCATTATATACTAACCTCTCCTTTCTCTAAATCTTACTCAGTATTGCTATCACAGTTTTCACCAGGGTTATGAAGAACAATGCTTGTGGTGTGCTTGGCAATTATCTTGTGTTGACTACAGTGTTACTTTAGGATATTGAGGGTGTCAAATGCGTGTGGTTTCTAAAAGAACGCGACAAGTTTTTATGGACTCTCTCTTGAATTATTACCATAGTGGGACAGACATATGAGAAATTTCCCCTCAACCATGGAAAAGCGAAGCTGGACCGTCTATGAGCAAATGACAGGATTATAAAAGCGACTAAGGAACCTTCCTGGGAAGATAAAGCCAGACCGTAAGAAAGAAGAAATGGTATCAAAAAAAGCTATTATCAGTGTGTTACAATGGAGTTTTTTTCTAAATCATGTACAAAAAAATAAAAAATGAGATGTTACATAAAAATACATTCTTTTGACCATCTTTCAACAGTTTCTGCTAATAATCTTCCATAGTTGCTGGCAGAGTAACTCATGCCATTGAACAAGTCTGACAAGGCTCCATTTCAGAAAAGAATAAAAGCTTCTTAATGTGACAAGTTTGCCCTGCTGGCGGCAGGTCCTGGAGCAGGTACCGCCTTTCCCATCCACAGCGTCTGAAGTGCAGACGCATCAAGCTGGGTCCGGGGACCAACACCACTAACAGGCTTAGGCAGAGAAAACGGAACAGAGTGCAGAAAGCAGCCAGTGGGTACTGTAGGCAACAGAAGAAACCGGGAAACGGGTGCCAAGTGCCCCTAAGAATTCATCAGAAGAACAGAGCAAAACAGCCATCAAATGCACAGTAAAAGCCAACCTGACTGCAGAGAAGGAACACGAAGTGCAAGGCTAAAAGAATCCTTATGTACCAAGTAAGGTGGATGAGCAGAAAGTCCTACTCCAGAGAACCGTTGAGCAACAGAGAAAAACAGTCTACTATCTGTCTGAATCTTTAAGTTCTGTGTAAAAGCATTCTTAGTTACTTGTCTAACTACTGAAACAAAACACCAAGGCAGGTTAAGGAAGCTGGGGGTGGGATGGGGGCGTTGACTCACACTTCAGGCATACATCATAGCGGAAATGTCATGCTGGCTGGAGCATGGACAGCTGGGAAACTGAGATATGAATGCTGGTGTTCATTTCATTTTTCACCCTTTCCTTCACCTGGGACACCAGTCCGTGGTGCTCTCCACAGCCACGAGGGGCCTTATGACATCAGATGCCACAGCTGCTGGTGGGGCTGCTGTGACGGAGGTTTTTGTTTTGTTTTTGTTTTTACTGTGATTATATGAGTTTTTCTGGAAAGAAGAAAATGAAAAAGTATCTCCTGGCAGCAGGAATACAAACCATGAAACAAGATGACATGGGTAGAAACCGGTACTCAGTTCAGACAAATGTCAATGATTTAAACCTCAAATTAATAACAAAAATATCAAAGACCAAATTATAAAGTAAATTCTAAGCAGATGATTCTCGTTGACACATGCACGTACACACACATCACTGAAAATGATGCTGAGATTCTAATATATACGTATTAACTGTTTTATATAAGCAGAGACAAAATAAAGACAGAAACAGTGTATGGTGGAAAGAACTCCCTGATAATGATCCAGAACTTAGCTGCTTGTACCGTTGAGCTGACAATAGCAGTGAGAGCAGACCCGACAGCAGGGAGTACTGCCCAGCTGTGGCTTCCTGAAGTAGGGGCTGTGTGAACCGAAGAGCCCCTCCCTGACTGGACACGTGAGGCACAAGAGAAGCGGCTCTCGGGGCTGGACCAGTCTGATAACTGGGGAAGTCAGCTGTGGGCTTTGGCCACCCGTTGACAAACATAACAGACCTGTAATGAAAATCAGTGGGTACAATGATAAGCAAGTTTCAAACGAGGAGTTTCAAAATCAAAATCCGACTAACACTTACACACTCCATCGACGACAATAATCTCAGCATCATACAGGGCCAGATTTGCCCCGTGCATTTTGGAATGAGAAAAGGCTTCAGCTTGTGTGATATCGGAAGCCTCCACGCTTCCCTGGAGTCTGCCAAAAGGGGCGGCTAGTCCGATTACCATAGCGATCCCAGCAAGAGGGCCCGGAATCCCAAAAGCTCCCCATGTGGAAAGAGTTCAGCTGGGGGTTTTAGCTCCACTCTGTTGAGAACCAGCTCTAGTGTGACTCTGAGATCACAGAGCCAGAGAAGCCGAGCTCCAGCCTTAAAACATGACCTGCCCACAAGTCCTGAGCGAATGTCAGAAGCAAAAATAGGTAACAGTACCTACAGCGATTCTTACAACATGCCTGGCCTCCGTGCCTCAGTGAAAACTTACCGGGTGTGCTCTCCAAACACCTTGCCCAGATCCTGCGCTTCCGAAGGCTGTTTAGTTCTTGAGTACTGCCTTCTGACATCATGGTCTCTTTACAAACATGCTTTCTAATTCAGCAGTCCTCACCAGGAGTCTGTGTGACTTCGCCCTGGTTTCTTTCTTTTACCTATGATACCTCTGGTCCCATGAGTAGTGAACCGTGCCATTTCCACACCTCCCTGGAAGACTAGCCTTCACAGCCATCCCCAATATTTTCTTTCACCCACTGAGTTACAAGAGACTGAGCAGGGTCCAAGAGTTTGACGTTGGAGAACTTTTCTTCCAAAAGCCAATTGGCTAATTCAAGAACACTGCAGGCCTGAGGCTGTGGGGTTCTATGTTTATTTGCTGAAGGGTAGCTATACGTAGCCTTTCTTTTAGACTCTTGGGATGGCAGAAACTGGTTTACCACTTTTTCACCTAAAAAAAGTGTGTTACAAAGTGACGATTGCTGTATTAACTTTTACTGTATCTTCACATGTTCTCATGGTATCAAATATATCATCCTGAAAAGCATGGCATCTCCACAGGGTCAGAAGGTACCTACCTCCACATGGCTTTGCCCCCTACAGCTAGTTTGGGAACAGTACCGGGTGTGCCTGCGAATGACTTGACTCTTGTCCTGTCTGTCCCTATGAGACTGCTCTGTGGAAGACTCTTTTTTCCTTTTCCCATGATGAAAACTATGGCAACCCCTGTGATTAGCTTGTTTACTGTTTAGACAGATTTGTTAAGGTTGAGTTTGTGCCAGCCATTGTAAAGGTACAATTCAATGCTGATGCTGTTTTCAGCGTATTCAGTCAGTGCTACAGCCATCAGGACAGTCCAGTGTCTAGCCCTTTCTGTGTTATGTGTGTGCGTGTCTGTGTGCATACACCTGTAAGCTATAGCGCACATGTGGAGGTCAGAGGAGAACTTGTCCTTTTCCATCACATCAGTACTAGGGGTTGAACTCAGGTCACTGGGCCTACTGGCAAGCACCTCTACCCACTGAGCCATTATACCAGCCCATGACGATCATTTTTTGAAGATTTTGATGAACTTCCCCCAGGTGCCTTCATTCTGCTTGCAGGAACTCCTGCTCAGTCCTCAGCAGGAGCTGCTGGCTCGTTCTACGGTCACGCACCTTGATGGGCATGCTATATAAGTAGAACCCAACAACTGTCTTTCATGGCAGATGCTTTTACTTAATACAGTGTTAATAAAGCCATTTTTAAGTGGGTTAAAAAGAATCATGGGGATTGCTCTCATCATCAAGAGAAAAGAAAAAGTAAATCTCTCCACAGAATATGTTTGAAGTGATAACATAAAAATGAAGCTGATATTTGCTCACAAGAGTGGTTCATCCTCATTGTAGCATGTATTTGCGTTTTGTCCCCTTTTGTTGCAAAATAGTATCTAATTTTATAGCTATACCCATAGTTTTGCATACATTTGCCAATCCGTAAATGTCTAGGGTCCTTTCCATTTGGGCTGTTATAACGAGGCCAGAGATGTTCGTTTGCAAGTTTTCAAACAGCTCTTTTAATTGTTAATTGGTCTCAAATATAAGATTTGGTTTTCCGAGTATACTCTTGAATTTCCAACTTAGTATCTGTGCAGCACAAGGAGCTGCATTGCTGGAAGGCCCCACAGGTGCTGTACCTCCACTGAGCATCCAGAGAAGCAGACCCAGCAGGCAGCGCACCCTGCAGTACTTAGCTGAGGGAGTTGGACTGTGCAATGGTAGGAGCTGCCAGAGATGGCATTCGGAAGGTCCTGAGTGTGGGCCACCGCTGCTGTCCAAAATGAGGCTTTCTTAGAAGAAAGTACTTAGAAGGTACTGCAGGGTGCGCTGCCTGCTGGGTCTGCTTCTCTGGATGCTCAGTGGAGGTACAGCACCTGTGGGGCCTTCCGGCAATGCAGCTCCTTTGTGACCAAGGTCTTTGGCCTAACAACAAGGTCTGCTGGCAGATTCAGCCAAGCCTCCCAAAACTGTCCCCTGCAAGCTCTTGTCCTTTTCAATCTGTCTCAGCAGTGTTTAATCTTTCTACGTGCGAAGATTCCCGACTTCTAGGTTTGTCTTCACTTCTACCTATGTCCATTTTTGTTATTTGTGTTCTCTGGTAGCCTTGCATCTGCCTTGTCTAGTTGATTGGCAGATGGGACTTAGACTCTCAAGCTAGGGTCTTTTGACCGCAGCAACCTTCTCTGTCTGTCTCACCTATATTATCAGTTCTGCTCATCTTTTGAAGACTTGGCACCTGGTTTCATTGTTGTCTCTTCTGTTGCTCATCTAGTTCTGTTCTTTGTGATCTGCTCTGCAGGTTTGGTACCAGGCTATTCTCTTCTAGAATTTGAGGTTAGGAGCCCAGGCTTGCCTTTAGGCCTCTCTCTCACTTCCTACCAGGCTTTGGTCCCTCCCGATCAATTTAGAATCCTTTTCTCCTTTGACACATGGGTTTTTCAGAATTATGCTGTTTTAAATTGTCTGGATTTTGTCAAGCATCTTCTATTGTGACTCTTTAATTCTCTAATTTAATTCTAGCTCAGATTACAATCTAACTCAGAGAATGGGGTGAGCATTTGGAAAGTCCACACATTCTGCAGTCTTTAGATGAATCTTCTCCAAAAGGCCAGATTGACCCAGAGTTGTTGAAACCTTATATACTCCTGTTGACTTATCTGATTCTTCTGTTGCTCAATGTAAGCAGACCATTAAAATTACCAGTGACACTGTTCAATTGCCATTCTTCTGACTTCAGGTACTTTGAGGTCCAAATGTGGAATGAATACACATTTTAGTTAATAAATCTTTTTGAACTTCTGAGGATTATGAGGTAACCCTTCACTCTTCAATAACTGTGCTTGCTTGATATTGTAGTCACTTAGGTCTCTCAGAGTGTCTTTTCTCACAGTATCTTTTCAGTTTTCTGTTCAATTTTAACTATGTGCATCTTAGAATCTACAGTATACCCATATTACAGCATAATAGCTGTACTTTTTTTCTTCAATTTGACAAACTCCTCCTTCTGAGAAGGATGTTCAGTTAGTTCAGGCAGCTGTAACTACCTACACCATTGTATTAACCATATAAATTTGTTATTTAGTTTCTATTCTTTTTGTAGGTTATTAAAATATTTTTATTATGTGGAAATGTCTAGTAATGCTTTCTATTTTTTTATTCATCTTTTTGTTTTACATCCCAGCCACAGCCTCCCCCCACATCTTTCCCTGCCAGCTACCTCCCCCATTCTTCCCCTGGTTTCTATTTTTCTTAATTGTTGTTGTTCCTTGTCTCTTCCTGTCTATCTTCTTTTGTGTTGAGTGAATGTTTAAATATCTGTCCAAGATGGTAAGTCTTCTTGATCTGCATCTAGACAAAGAAAGTTAAATGTGAATTTTTTAAAGTTTAGTTAATAAAATACTGATAAATTGTACTTCAACAAAATAAATCGTTTTGCTTTGTGGCATTATTGATTGGAAAATGATAAACATGAATTACAGATTCCCCCCCCCCAGTCTGTATTTTCTCCCAAATATTTTCATACAACACACTTAAAAATAAATTTTGTATCTGGACCGTGTAAAAATACTTTAAAGCTCAATCATAAAAAAACCAAAAATCCAATTCGAAAATGAGCAAAAGATATGAGCAGATATTTCACCAAAAGCACACAGTGGGAGTGCCCATGTAGCCAACAGAGAACACAGAGGAAGACAACAGCTGTATGCCACCAGGTATGCCATCAGGACAACTGTATGCCATCAGAACAACTACACTGAAAATGGCGGTGGTGTAAATGTTGGAAGCATAGACAAAATTGCCACTAGGAGATCAGTTTTCCTTTACAAAGCTATGTGTGCATTTGCCAAATATACAGCTAGTTCCGCTACCTTATCCTTACATCAACTTGAACACATTGGCACAGGAGACCACTTCTTAAATAGAACCCCAGCAGCACAGACACTGAGAGAAACAATTAATGAATGGGACCTCCTGAAACTGAAAAGATTTTGTAAACAAAGGACATGGTAAACAAGACAAAATGACAGCCTACAGAATGGGAAAAGACCTTCACTAACCCCACATCAGACAGAGGGCTGATCTCTAAAATATACAAAGAACTCAAGAAATTGGTCATCAAAAAAAAACCAAACAATCCAATTTAAAAAAAAAAATGGAGTACAGACCTAAACAGAGATCTCTAAAAACAGAAATCTAAAATAGCTTAAAAACACTTAAGGAACTGCTCAACATCCCTAGTCATCAGAGAAATGCAAATTAAAGCAACTCTGAGATTCCATTTTACATCTATAAGAATGGCCAAGATCAAAACACTGATGACAACTTATGCTGGAGAGGATGTAAGGGAAAGGAAACACTCCTGCATTACTGGTGGGAGTGCAAGCTGGTACAGTCCCTTTGGATATCAGTGTGGTGATTTCTCGGAAAATTAGGAAACAACCTTCCTCAAGACCCAGGAATACCACTTTTGGGTATATATCCAAAGGATGCCCAATTGTGCCACAAAGACATGTGCTCAACTATGTTCACAGCAGCATTATTTGTCATAGCCAAAACCTGGAAACAATCTAAATGCCCCTCAACTAAGGAATGAATAAGGAAAATGTGGTACATTTACACAGTGGAGTACTACACAGCAGAAAAAAATAACAACCTCTTGAAATTTGTAGGCAAATGGATGGAGTTAGAAAACATCATTTTGAGTGCCGTAACCCAGACCCAGAAGGACAATTATCATATTACTCACTCATAAGTGGTTTTTAAACATAAAATAAAGAAAAACAGCCTACAAACCACAATCCCAGAGAACCTAGACAACAATGAGAACCCTAAGACAGAGATACATGGATCTAATCTACATGGGAAGTAGAAAAAGACAAGATCTCCTGAGTAAATTGGGAGCATGGGGACCATGGAAGAGGATTGAAAGGGAGGGGAGATGAAGGGAAGGAAGCAGAGAAAAATGTATAGCTCAATAAAATCAATATAAAAATAGAAAAAATGTACATCAAAGATTATAGTAGCTCTGTTTGTAATCAGCCCAAAGTAGAAATGATCCGGAGCAAATGTGTAATGAAAAGAACCCAAGTTCTGGAACAGCAAGTCCGGTTTCTGTGCTGTAATAAACACCATGACCAAAACAGCCCAGGGAGGAAAGGGTTTATTTCAGCTTACAGTTAGTTGCACTAATCACCCAGGGAAGTCAGGGCAGGAACTCAAGGCTGGAACCTGGATGCACGAACTGAAGTAGAAGCCATGGAGAAAGTGTACTGCCTTACTTCTCATGGCTTTCTCAGTCTGCTTTCTTATAGAACCAAGGACCCTCTGCGTAGGGCTGGCACAGAGCACAGTGGTCAGGGTCCTCCCACATCAATCACAGTCAAGAAAATGCTCCCGCAGCCATTTCCACAGGCCAATCTGATGGAGCACTTTCTCAACTGAGGTTCCCTCTTCCTAGACAACTCTAGCTTGTGTCGACTTGACCCCAAAAACAAAGGCAAAAGAACAACAACAACAAAGATCACAACTTGGGTGGGTCATGAGTTCGTGCTACTTTGTGGAGAAAAAGGCAGTTTCAAACAGTAGCATATTTTCCTCTGCTCGTGGGCCTGGTCGGCAGAGGGGACAGGCAGAGTCCGCTCTAAGCCTGCTGGGGCTGAGACCACAAGCCGTCCCAGAGCCTTATTGGTTAGACGGCATCTGCTCTGCTTTCTCCCCGTTTTCCCCAACCTCTAGCCTTGACTTTGATGCAGAGAGAAAAAGACAATCTTCGGAAGAAACGTCACCTTCCCATGAAAGCTGAACTGCGGGAGAATACGTGGATTGCGTGAGTTTTCATGTGTGCTATGAATACGTGTTTCATTTTGAACTTTTTATTTTGAACTGATTAGACATTTTACAGGAAGGTTAAAAACTAGTACATCAAGCCTCTTGTATCATACAGGCAGCTTCCCTCCATAATAACACCTTACATAATTCTAGTAATAATATCATGGGAAATCAGCAAGTTGATAGCTTGATGATGTTGTTAACCAGACTATTAATTTTATTTGGTCTTCACTGGTCTTTATATGGCCTTGCATGGGTGCATGTGTGTGCAAGTGTGTGGTTCTGTTTAATTTGATTCGAGCATACCTTTGTATAACCCTGCACAAGCAAAATGTAAGAGTGTTCTGACCCAGCAATAAGCTCCTGTGTGCTGTCCACGTGTGGTCTCCTCACAGTCATGCCTCTCTTCATGCCTTTCTTCAGCTGCCTTTGGGAACCCCTGGTCTCTCCCCTGTGTCTACAGTTCTGTTGTCCCAAGGGTGATATGCAATGAAAACATTTTATATACAACTGCTAGAAAGGCCTCTTTCTCTTCTTCTGTCTCCACTTTATAAGCCCCAATTTATGAATGCTACCAGCCTGACAAATCACTCCTAAGGCAGAGTCTCTTTTAGGGAAATCTGAGGCCACCATCTTCTGTGGCTCCTGTGTTCTCTAGTGGTTGTACCAGAGGTTTGATTGACTTCTAAAGCAGAGGAACTTTCTCTGTGACACAGGCCACCTGAACCCATCACTCACGCAGTAGATAATCATCAAGCTACCTCCTCCAACCCCTGTCTAGGACACCCATGCTTGTAATACTCATAACATCAACAGAACACATTACAGTATCTCAGTGAAGTTGCAGGCATCAGCTGATGGCCACTGAGCTTAGTTTTAAAATCAGAGCCTCACTGAGTGTATGGCTCACTTCGCACACTTGACACACACAAGGCAGCCCCATGGATTCAGCCTCAGTGATCCACTCAATTCAGACTGCAAAACACACTGCCAATCCTGAAAGACTTTCCTGGGCTACCACATCACCACAGTTTAGCAACCAATTAAGTGCATATACAGCCCAATCTCAACTGGACAAGCTTCACATTAAAAATGAGTCGTTTTAGAGTCTGAAGACTTCCATGGGTGTCAGCAGCTTGAGCAACTCTCTGGAAAATGACACATTAACAAACAAAGGGGGGAAACGCTTCAGCAACGATCCAGCAGGAGACTAACAGGCAGGATCCTAAATTGAATGTGTCACATTTGGGCACCAGCAGCCACTTGTGATTAGTGTGAAGCAGGACGCTAACAGGCTAAAGAGCCCACATGAAGCCAGAGTAAGTGGAAAACAAGTAAAGCTGAGCCAAGATGGAAATGAAGACAACTCAATCAGCACAGGCCTCCTACCAGGTCGGCATCTCTCAAATACTCATTATCACGGTGCCCTCAACTTTGCCCCGTGCACCTCCTAGCCCATACACTTACCCTCAGCAGTCCCCTACCCACCATTATACTGAGACATGTCCTCTTGTGCCTGGCTTCCAGCATCAGTTTCCACACTGTGGCCTTGGATCCACCTATTCTCCCCATTTCCTCCTATGTGAAACACCAAATGGAACTGCCAGTGTGTTGATGGCCCCTCATCACTCACATGATGTGGGACTCCCCTCTGTATGCTATGAATATGCTTTATTACCTTTGATTATTAAATAATCTATTTCAGCAAATGGCTTAGAAGAATAAAACTAGGCAGGAAATCCAAACAGAAATATAGAGAGAAAGTAGGTGGAGTCAGAGAGACACCATGTAGCTGCCAAAGGAGAAAGATGCAAGCTGCCAGCCAGAACCTTACCAGTAGGCCACAACCTCATGGTGATTCACAGATTAATAGAAAGGGGTTAATTTAACATGTAAGAGTTATCTAGAAATATGCATAAGCTATTGGTCAAACAGTGTTGTAATTAATATAGTATCTGTGTAATTATTCGGGTAGGAATGATCAGGAAACAAACAAGCAGTCTCAGCCTACAAAATGGCACACCAACACAGTGCAACTACATCCACATAAAACCTGAGAGAGCTTGAGTAAGAATTCGAGATACAGAAGAACAGTGTTTGGCATAGCCACATTTTTTTTCTTTTTTTGGATGGGCTGTTTGCTGGCAGTGAGCAGGGGCACCACGGCTCCTTTAAGAGAGATCTTCCTGATTAAAAAGTAAGGCGGGAGGGCTGAACTAGTAACTGTGGGAGGAATGTAAACCATAAATCCAAAGACAAAATGAATTTTGCATAATCGCTATATTTTGTTTAAGCTCTTTCTGGCAGAGGTGTGATTCACATCTGGGAGTACCATATATATTTAAGGATGTGGAAGAGAATGGTGAGAGTTAGGCCTTTTAAAGTTGTAAAAAGTTACAGGTGAGCAATAGGGGAAGAAAAAATATCAACAGAGTGTTGAGTAAGAGTTGGAGACATTGCTATGCATTCATGCAGCCTTTAGAATTGCCAAGTTCATAAAATTCAAGGTGGGCCTGAGGAAGTATCACAATGTGTAGGTCCAACTCAGACATAAGATAAAACACAGTGAGGTATACTCTTACAGAAAAAAAACAGACATTAAAGGAAAAACTGAAAGAAGTGAGAATATCCCTCAATGTTGACATATTACTTTTATCCATTTATAGCAACACTAAGTAAGTTATAATAAGATACTAAAGACAGAGGGAATGGGAGCATGGATACTGATTCTCACAGCTGGTAAATATTTGAAAATTTAAAATTATGTGAAATGAGGAGTTTTATTTTTAAAAGAATCAGCTACTTCATCAATTGCCCAAATATGAAACAGCCTGCTCATGGAGTTATTAGAAGACATACCCTTCAGTTTTCTCTTCTTAAGTACTTTGCCAAGAAAATACTGTCGGAGGGATGGGGAGCAGAGAAAAATGTAAAGCACAATAAAAATCCATTAAAAAATAGAAAAAAAAAGAGAGAGAGATCTTCCTGGCTCAGCTTTGGCAGTGAATTCTGTGCTGCTTCTTTAGTGGAGGGCTTCCTGTTTCATGCTGGCACGAAAGGCTCTGGCTCTTTTGGGAGGCCAGGCTACAGAGCATTTGAATAGTATTTATGAGCAGAGTGCTATTGGTTAATTGATGGTGAAGTGGACCCACTGTGTCCTTGGAGCTAGGGTGGAGAGCATGGCTCTAGAGCCAGCAGTACACATACCTCTACAATGTTGGACTAGGCAGAGCCAAAAGGCAAAGCACCCTAAGTCCTAGTCATGCCTGCTTAGCATTTTTTAAAAAAGGCTCACCTGGTCAGAAAATGATTACAGACACACAATAAAGACAGATTCAGATTTAAAAAAAAAGTCTGAATGGGTCACAGTGTGTTTAAGAAGTGTACATAGGCTTGAGAGAGAGAATAAAAAGAGTACAGACAGTTATTAAAAAAGTTTTAAAGAATAAAAAAAGTTTTTAAAGAGACAGAGTATAAACAGTCGTAGATTAAAGGAAAAAAGAAAAATATGCCATGTAAAGATAGAAAATATAGAGAGTCTAGATTATGCATATTACTGTGTTTTCTTTGAATTTTTTTTTACTGTGAATGAGCTAAGAATAGAGATATTTCATTGTATGGGCTGCTAAGCTAAACCAACATATATAATTTAAAGGTATCTTGACTTCAAAATTTGGGTCTAAGGATTTGTTGCCTTGGAAAAGAGGTTCTGCTTTTGTTTCCACAGAGGATAGAATGCTGTGGATTACTTACCAGCTAATATTGTTTGGTCAAACAAGACTGCCTGAAGCAATGGCCCAGGTGGTCTAACATCCATGACAGCTTCAGGACTGCTGACTGAGATGGACCTACCACATACATATACCTTGAAAGACCTTATTAACAGTGCTCCCAACCAGCAGGAAGTAGTCTTGAAAACAACACCTAAATTCCCTAAATGATTGTTTATAAATGTTTATTTACATTTAAAGGGGGATATGACATAGAGAGGAATACTTTGCATTGGTATGGATCTTGATCTATTGATAAAGATTTAAGATCAATTTTGTTATATGTTTACTTCTACTCTAGTTTTATTATGTTTATACAGCTCATTTAAAATGTAATATATAATTAAAAGTTATAAATTAATAGATATTCATCTATAATAGTCAAGCTTGTGGTCATGTTAGTTAGGCTTTCTAGATATACAGAAATCTATTTCAAATAGATAGGTATTCTTCAAACCTTTCAAAGGCTTATAGAACATGGAATTTAAAATGCTTTAAGAACTTAGACTTTTCTCAACAATGAGACATGTCTGTTTCTGGCAGCACCAATTACTTCAGGGAGGTTGATGGGCATTGAAGAAACTTGTTATGAAATTTGCCTTCAATGTAACAAGGATAGCCATTTGGGCAAGAAACTGCTCTTGCCTGGACTGCTTGATGGTATGCTATATGAACTGGACATGCAGGACCCACAGAAAAGTGACTGCTGACTATTTCAAAAGATGAGATGGTCCTTCAGGGTTCTTGCTTCACAGAAGAAACTGCCACACATTCTAAAGGATATAGAAGGAAGTGACTGGTAAACTGCCAATAGAGGCAAAACAGTCTTCAAATTTCCTGCTTCATGGAAAAGTCTGCTGGATATATGAGCTGAAGAGACCCAATGTTACAGAAGAACTTTGTGTGACTGTTCAGGCGGTGAGATGTTTCTGTCAATTCCAGAGCTTTGGAAGTTGCTTACAATGCACTTCTTGTTTACTTAGGTAATATTATATCCTTCTGGAGTCTTTGGTGGAGTTGAAGACAAATAGTTATAACTTTCCTTAGTTATAATAAAAGCTAAATTAGATATGAAACTTTTCAGATACAAATAGGTTAAATATTATAAGTATAATTATTGCTTGGTACCTGTTTTGTTGTATGAAATTTTACTGTTTTAAAAGTAAAACCTTTCTTTTTATTTAGACATAAATGGGGAGATGATGTGGTATTCCCCTGTATGCTATGAATATGTTTTATTACCACTGGTTAATAAAGAAGTTGTTTCAGCCAATGACTTAGTAAAGCCAGACAGGAAATTTGAACAGAGATATAGAAAGTAGGCAGAGTCAAAAAGGCACCATGTAGCTACTGAAGGAGACAGATGCTGGATCCTTACCAGTAAGCCATAGCCTTGTTCCAATACATAGATTAATAGAAATGGGTTAATTTAAGATGTAAGGGTTAGCCAATACGAATCTTTAGCTAACAGACTAAATAGTGTTGTAAGTAATACAGTTTCTGTGTTATTGTTCAGGTCTGGGCAGCCAGGAAACAAATGAGCCTCTTCCTACACTCATAGACCAAGACCACTCTGCTTTCATATTAGCTACCAAACTCTAAAGAGCTCTCTGAAGGGACCGAAGACATGGCTTTGTGGTTTAAAGCACTTGCTACTTTTGTAGAGGACCTGGGTTTGGTTTCTATCATATACATGGTAACTGTAATTCTAGTTCCTGTAGATGGAGATTGCCTTTTCATTTCATGGCAACCCAGACCCAATAATCACACAGAAACTATATTAATTACAACACTGTTTGGCCAATGATTTAGGTGTATTTCTAGCTAGCTGCTACATCCTAAACTAACCCATTTCTGTTAATCTATATATCACCATGAGGCTGTGGCTTAGTGGTAAGTTTCCAGCATCTTTTTCCTTCATCAGCTATATGGCGTCTCTCTGACTACACCTTCTCTCCTCCTCTATCTCTGCTTGGATTTCTTGCCTTGCTATATTCTTCCCTGCCATAGGCCAAAGCAGCTTCTTTATTGACCAATGCTAATAAAACATATTCACAACATACAGAGAGGAATCCCACTTCAAGTTTTCATATATCTAGTGTCCTTTTCAGACCTCCATGGGTACTGCACATAAGTACTTATATATGTATGTATGTACATGTGGGCAAAACATTAATACACATAAAAATTAATTTTTAAAAAGAACTCTCAAAAGTCCAATTTGGGATCAGAACAAAATTCATTCCCTCTCTAAGGATGTCCTTCATAGACTCTGCCAAAGACATAAAACTCGAGCACATTTTCATGTTTTTTGGTGTTTTAAATCATGAAAAAAAGAAATATCTCTTCCCTGAAAAGGGCTACAGGGCTTCCAACTTACCCTATTTCTTGCAAGATGCATCATATGCTAACAACATAGGACACAGACATGGTTCCCAGCAACGTGAGTCATCCCTTGCCTTGACTAACAGCACCTGGCTCAGGGTGTCACATCCTGCAGATCAGCAGCAATAGCACAGGAGGCTGCTATCCAAAGCATGCTCACACATTGGCTCTAATACCCTCCTTCTATGGCTTGAGGGGCTCTGAGGACATAACCTCACCCAGTCATGAATGCCTAGTATTAGCATTAATATATGACGAGAGAAAAATAGCAATGTATGGTTGAGTTGTGCCACCCCAACTGATGTGTTCAAAGCCTAGCTCCTCCTATCTATGAGTGTATCTTTATTTTAAATTGACTCTTTGCAGGGTAATCAAGTGAAGGCTCTCCAGTTGAGAAGAGCCTGGACTGTGGGGACCCCAAAGCAAATGACCCGTGCATTAAAATCAAAGGGACTTCGTGACATTAAGACACCTAGAAGACCATGTGAAGACAAAAACAGAACTGAGTGATGCAGCCACAAGCCAGGATGGCCAGAGAAGACGCCTCTCCCTTAGAGCCTTGAAAGGAGCCAACCCTACCAACACCTTGAGTTCCTGAAACTGTGAAAAAGAAAATGCCTATGGTTTTAAGTTGTCAAGTTTGTGGTAATTTGCTGTGGCAGCCATAGGAAACTAGTCACTGCTGTAGAATAAGCTCTTGGAAACAAGGCTAAATCTGAAATTTTTATTCAAGAAATGTAACTATAATGTTAGTTGTGTTATTACACTTGTATAGTGAAATTTGAAAGTTTATATAGTAATAGTCCAAGAAAAATAATTTTTCATTTGATCTGTTCCACATCCACTACAGCAAGAATCTGTGATCTGAATAGGTGGGTACTCACAGTTCTAGTCAGAGTTCTCCCTCAATTTAAATCAGCTTGACATCAGTGACAACAGCAGAATCACCTGGAAGCTAAGACACCTGACGTTACTCGATCCTGATGTTACATGATCCTGACATTACACGATCCTTGACCCTCACTGGCAGAGGAAAGGAAAACAACTGGAGTTGGTCAGCCCACAAGACTGAGTGCCTCAGCAGTCCCGATCTGACACCAGAATCCTGGAGGGTCCCAGAGAGCCACTCAACCCCAGACTACAGTGAAAACTTGGGAACTGGTTCTGATAGTTCGGAGGGGAAAAGCTGGAGCAACAGGACAGATTAACTGGGGGGGGGGGGGGGCAAGAAGGAAGGCCAGGCTAGCAAGGTGATGATCATCCCTCTGCCACATCCTCTTTATCTGGACCGCTAGTAGAAGGTCCCACCCACAGTCAGGGTGGGATTTCAATTGAGGCAGCCGGGACACTTCTCCAGGTGAGGCTCTGTATTCAGATGATTCCTGGTGCTCCTGAATGGAGTGCTCAAAATGGTAACAATCTATTGTATGTGGTTTACCACCAAAAACAGAAAAGAAAACCCCATCTCCCCCTGAAGGCTCGCCTACCTAAATGTTGACGGTCACCCAACTCACATACACAGTGTTTCCCTCTGCTTTTCTGAGTAGCTTCATAACATACTTGCATATCATAGGCTTCCTTTCATCTCATGCTTCCAGCTTATTGTCTGAAGAGATTAATTATAATTGTACAAGGTGGCCTGTACGATCTCACCATTACTCTCTTTTTTGCTGGGTGAGAAATATGGTCATGAAACCAAAAGTCAGAGGTTTGACGAAACTACCAACAACACGAAGAGCGCACAAACTGACTAAATCTGACCCCAAAATGGACTCAGTTAATTTCTGCATGCTGACTTTTCTTTTTTTATTAAACGTATTTTATTTATTCTTCAACAATTGCATACATACATGTATGAATGGATCTGATCCTACCCACCCCCAGCTCCCCTCTCTCACCCTATTCCACTGCCCCCAACACACCCCTTTCCCATCTTCACAGCCTACTGAGTTTAATTAGTGCCACCTGTTGGAATGTGTGGTGGTGAACAAAACCAGTCCCATAGGCCCATAGGGAGTGCCACTCTTAGGAGATATAACCTTGTTGGAGGGAGCGTGCTGGAAGAACGCTTTCCTTAGAAGAGTTGTTGACATCCTGGTGTCTCTTCACAGCAACAGAAACCCTGACTTTGTTGCCTTGGTCATGTGTAGGTCTTGCACAGGTAACCATAAATGCAGTGAGCTTGTGAAGACAATAGCCACATCATGTGCAGAAGATGTTTCTCAGTCTCCCTCTGTTCCCTCTGGTTCTTCATTCCTTCAGCCTCCTGTTCTGAGACATTCCTGTAGGCAGACTTTTCTATCCTGCCGGCTGCTCTCCAAATAACCACACAGAGACTCAACATTAATTATAAATGATTGGTTAGTAGCTTGATCTCATTTTTAGCTAGCTCTTATAACTGAAATTAACCCATTGGAATTAATCCATGTGCTGCCCCAAGGCTCATTTACCTCATACACATAATCCCCATCCTGCTCGCTCTGCAGTTCATGGCTTCTCCTCACACTCCACCCTTCTTCTCTGCAGCATTCTCTCTGCCCTGAAAATCCTGCCTAGCCATCCACCGTCAGCTTTTTATTAACAACGAGAGCAACGCACCTTCACAGTGTACAGAAGAATTATTCCACAGCACATTCCCTAAGATTCCCAGAGGGCTGGGTGACAGAAATATCCCATTTAGGGCTGAGCACTCCACCGTGGCCACTTGTTCTCAGAACTGTGAGCATTATGAGTCTCTGCAGTAACCACTGCCCACTGCAGGACGACACTTCTCTGGCCACGGTTGGGAGAAGCCCAGATCCGTGGGTGTGACTTTAAATGGTTATAAGGTCATCTGAAAACATGCATTAGCATAGCAGTAGTGGGTTCCCAACTTAGGGCTCATGACTTCCCAGTCCATGAGCTCTGGACCAGATTTACAGTACCCAGCATGAATTGCTTTCTGTAAAGCTGACCTCAAATTCAATCAGAAGCAGTTAGTTATTGTATAACCTTCACACCACTATAGCACTAATGGACACGTCTTGCCTTCCTGATGACTGGCACATTCAGGGTTCACAGCTGATAATATTGATAGCTTTTCTCCCCAGGGGCCTCTATAGCACCTCTCAGTGCTATGATTAACTAGCCAGCAAGGAGGAAGATCTCAAGTCAGCTCCAGTTTTGTTATTCTGTGTCCGACACCGGAGTGTGTTGTGTCTTCATCAATAGTCTTACCATCTAGTTATGTGAAAAGCCAAAAGCAATGGCCACAGCCTGTGCTGTTCTGGAAGTCTCCGGGGCTTCCCTAACCGATCATTCATAAAGAGTGTTCCGCTTTCTTTTCTACTGCTGTGACAAAATGGTCTAAAAAGCAACATACCAGAAGAAAGGATATGTTTGACTTATAATATCAGGTTAGAGCCCATCACTGAGAGGAAGCCAAGGAGGAACACAAGCAGCAGCCATACCTCCTCCACAGTCTAGAATAGAGAGAAACAAACGCACAGAAGCTGCCTACTTGCTTGCTCAGCTAGTTTTCATTACCCACACAGTCCGGAGCTCAGCCTAGACAATGGCACTGCTAACAGTGGACTGGGCCAATTAACCATGAAGACAAGCCCCCACGGACATGCTTGAAACCCAATACGTCTAGATCATTCCTTAGTTGAATAGCTCTTCATGGTGGTTCTAGGGTGTTTCAAGTTGACCGTGGATACTAATCATTGCAGTGCACCACCTTTAGCCCTGAGACTTTTATTTAAAAGCCCATGTCATTTGGAAGAAGGATTGCTCAGTGGGTACTGGAATTTTCTGTGCTATAGCTTTCCAACAAGGCCCTGGCATCGCAACTAGAACAGCTGGGTATCTGTCATCACAGCACTTGGCAAATCATAGCTGTGTCTCCAGAAAAGCCAATCCTCTGTGACAGAGATGCATTTCCAGTCATGTGAGCATCACAAACACATCCTGAGTTCAAGCAGTATGGTTGCTTTTCCCCATGTATCCGGACACTGTCCAAACACATGACCACACAGAACAAGAATTCAGGGTTCCTAACACCATGTGCTTAAGAAGGTTTGGTCTCAACTTTTGCCACTATCCAGCCGTGAAACTGGCTTTTGGCCTTGACCCTATCTTGGCTCTACTAAGGCTCCAACATAAGGAACATAAAGTCGGACTTTTTCCACATGAACAAAAACGTATGTTTTAGGGTGGGAAGCAAAGGGCTCAGTGGTAATAAACATCTTTTAAAACGGAATCAGGTAGTTTGAAAAAGGAGAAAGAAGACGGGGAGAACAATGTGGTAGTGGCTGTGCTAGCAGAAGAGGGAGGAAGGCTTGCATAAGTATTCATCCCACGTGTAAACACAGTAGGCAGGTAAATGAGCAAAAGCAGGTGCTTCAGGGATCTTTTCAGACAGTATCTTGCCATGTAACCTATGCTGGTCTCCAATCCACAATCCCCCTGCCTCAACCTCCCCAGTGTTAGGATTACAGGCAAGCCTAGTCAAAACGGGGTGCTCCGTATGTGATCTTCTTGTGATTTCAGCCTATCATGGCTTGAACACTTGTTCTCCGGTTTGTGGTGCTGTCTTGAAGTCTGTAGAAGGTTGAATCTGTGTAGAAGAAGGAGGTCATAAGAGATGAGCCTTTAAAGGTTGTATGTGCGCTGGTCCTGACCAGGGTCTGTGCATGCTGGTCAGCCACCGTGTGAAGCATCTCCACGACATGCTCTTCCTGCCATGAACTGTGCGGTGACCACCTGCTGCAATGGACCGCAGCCTTCTAAAGTGGTAAGCCAAAATAGTCTTCCCTCCACAAGTCGCTCTGTGAGATGCTCTGCCACACAACTGGCTGTCAGCATTAGTGGCTTGAAGGAAAGGGAAGGTCTTTTTAAAGTAAAATAAACACTTTCCTTGGGCTGGACAGACTCAGCCATTAAGACCATTTGCTTAAAAAAAAGAACTACCTCCAGACTGTTCATTGAGACGATTCAGAAAAAAAAAAAAAAAAAAAAAAAAAACCATTTGCTGTTCTTTTAGAGGACCCAGGTTCCATTCCCAGAATCCACATGGTGTTTAACAACCACCTTTAACTCCAATCCCAGGGTATCTGGTACACTTTCTTGGCCTCTGCAGGCACTGCAAACATGTCATGTGTGGGCATACATGTGGACAAAGCAGTCATATACTTAAAACATTTAAAATATACACTAAGTAACAATATAAGACAAAAACTCAAGGTGCCAGGCCCATGACTCCCTGTGCTCAGACATGGGTGGTATAGGTGCCATTAAGACTGTTGGTGATGCTGAATGGGGGGCTGAGCACAGGGAACACGCTTCAACATGTTGCTCTTATTAAAAACTTTTAGTTTACATGTTACAGTATTTAAAAGAAATCAACAGATACATAGTCGTAAGGGAAAAGTAGAAACACCATAATCAGATTGCCCAAATGTGGGATTGGTGCTGTCCAATTGATGAGATTTGGGATCACCTAGGAGAAGAGGAAGAGTCGGGGGCGGGGGGAGGAGGAAGAGGAGGAGGAGGAAGAGGAGGAGGAGAAGAGGAAGAGGAGGAAGAGGAAGAGGAAGAAGGAGAAGGAAAAGCAGGAGAAGAAGCAGAAGCATTTTTCAACTCATAGTTCCTGGGGCTAAGAATCTGGAAGTAGTTTAGGTCAGTGACTCAGTCATCTGAAGGCTAGAAGAGCCATTCCTAAGCTCCCTGCCATAGTGGTTGGGAGACCCCAGCTCCTCATTGGTTGTTGACATAGGTCTTTAGCTTCTCTAGCCTAGACTGCTTGATGGGCATAAAACAAGACAGCTGGCGCTTCCAGAACAAGAGAATCAATAAAGTTCATGAAAGCAAGACTAGAGCGGAAGCCACAGCATGGCTCAAAGTCCACCCCAGAAGTTACAAAGCTGTACATTATAGCCCTGTCTGCTGTAGTCTAGGGTCACGCGGAGCAAGCCTGCGACAGCTGTGAGGCTGTGAAAATCTAGAGGCAGATAAAAGGAGGGCCTTCTTGGAAAGGCACAAGTAAAAGGCACAGATTTTACATTTAATGAGGTCTGGCAAATATGCACACTACTGCAACCAATGCCAAGCAAAGTGTTTCCGTAAACTCGAGAGTACCTCATACCCTTTCCCAGTTAGTACATGCCCACCTCACTGGAGGCAACCACTGTTTTGATTTTTTTTTTTTTAAATCAGAGAACTGTTTTCGTTTGTTCATGTCTCGTGTAAGTAGAACCAAACAGTATGTACTCTTTTCCGTCTGGCATTTTCCCTCAGCATAGCCTGGATATTCGCCCATGCTGTTAAATACGCCTGTAGTGAAAAATTCATATTCATTTACCTGAAGACAGGCTTGGGTTGTCTCCAGTTTGGAGCAAATGTTAATAAAGCTGGCACAGCAGCCTTGTAAAGGTCTGTGTGCAGACATGCATTTTCATCTAGGTGCAAACTGGCTGTTATTGCAAGGTCAAGAAGTAAACATATTTTGTTCTGTTTTTTAAAACTGTCAAATACAGTTGCACAGTAACAGTGGCATTTTTCTCTTTCAGCTGCAGCTTTTGGGAGCTTCGGCTACTGCATCTACCAAGAGTTTAGCCTTGGGCATAGTCGTGTCTTGTGGTGGCTTTGGCATGCGTTTCTCTATGAAGTGTTCATCATCAGCACGTTCTCATAAACCGGAATCTTCTTCTTGTGAAATATTAAGTTTTTGCTCACTCTTTAAATTCAGATATTTATGCTTGGTGGACATATTCTGGATACAAAGCATTTCAATATATAGATGTATTGGGAAGACTTAGTTCCTATCTATGATAAGGTTTTTTTTCCTTAATGTTGTCTTCTTATAAATGAATTTTTAATAAAGTCAAATTTATCTGTTTTATGCTTCATGGTTAATGGTTTGGAGTATGCACACAAAATTTTGTCTCTCTCCCAAAATTGCAATGATACTATCTAAATTTTTCTCTTAAAAGTTTGGTGACTTTAGTTAGTGTTGCTTAAACCTGTGCTTTATCTTGTATACCTTTGCATGTACGGCACAGAAGTAGATCATATTTCTTTTCTTACATGGATATCTGTCTTCTTCAGGATTATTTGTGCAAAGGTATTTATTTGGGTTTCTTCTCAAATACCTCGCTTTTATTGAAAATTAATTTAACATATAATTCCATCTACTTCTAGTCTTTATTTGACCCTATTAATCTGTGTCTAAACTTACATCTAAACCGGTATCACCCTGTACCTAGACCAGTATCACCCTATACTAAGCCAGTATCACACTGACTGGATTACTATAATTTGCAGTCTGTATTAATGAAACCTGAGCTTCAGACAAAATAAGATGTCATGAGCATCACTCCAGGCCAACAATTACATTGTGACATCTTTAGCCTCTGTGGACGCACAGAGCACTGTGATGCAGGTAAAAAAATTAATCTTTTCTGTCTGTTCATATTTGCCTCCAGTAATTTGTAAGAAAAATGACTCTATGTATTGTCATTTAAAATAAAAGTTATCGGGGCTGGAAAGTGGCTCTACAGTTGAGAACACTCACTGCTCTTGTAGCAGAGCAGAGTTTGTTCCCAGCACCCATACTGGGTGGCTCACTACAACCTGTGACTCCAGCTCCAGGACCTCCTCCAGCCTTGGGAGGCACAGTACACACATGGTCACATACAGATAATCAGGCACACACACATATTCATAAATAAAAAGTTTTAATTATGAAAGTAAAGATTGCTATGTAATTTTAACTGATGATTCACATTCACGTACCGTTTCTATTTTAAGGCCCATTCGTAACTCCTATAAATCTGAGCAAATATTGGGTGCATATTAGCCACACAAATGCAAACACCCTTTTTTCTGAATTGGATATTCTTGTCACTCCATGTTTCTTCAGTTGACTCTTTCCATCCAGATGGGTTAATGGGTAGAGCTACATGTACCACCTTGTATACATGTATGCATGTATGTCCCAAGTATAGCCCATTTTCCTAACTTCACAGAAAGTGTGGGCTCTGCCACCTCAGCCTTGGGTCTCCTCCTCCACGGCACGGATGGTGCAGGCTGTCCTGCCCCTGCTTCCCCTCAAATGTGTCATTTCTGTCGGATAGCTGGGTCCTTCTGCTTTCCACCACTTCCTATTGGTTCTTTTCAAATTCCCCCCGGAAGGGAATATATTTCTAGTACCTGCTCTTCTCTGTTGAGAAAGAGAACATGGAGAAACATAAAGCAATTGCACTTGAATAATATCAAGAAAGCCTATCGCTTCCTGTCGCTTACCCATCTGTGAGCCCATCTCTTTGAGCCCTGTAAGCACAGGGTGTAGAAGAGGAAAGGTCCTCTCCAGCTCACCACTAGCAATAGCTGTGCCTTGACAGCTATGTGGACTTTTCTTGCAGACTGCATGCATCGTGCGTCTGAGCTGGCTGCGGGACCTGCTGTCCATCTGAAGCAAGCCGCTCGACTCGGCTTCTCCTTTCTGGGCATTAGTTCCACTCCCGCTTTCCAGTCACTCACCATCCACCCTGACTCTTTGCAACCTCAAAAGTAAAGTATTTGGGCTGGGGATATTCTTCAGTGGTGGGATACGTGATGCCCTGGGTTCAATACCCAGGACTAGAGGGGCAGGAAAGTAAAATCTTATGTATTCTGAAAACTGACTTAAACACCTTTGAAGTTTACTGTTTTTGCTTGTTTTTTTTTTAAAAAAAAAATATACATATATATTCTCCCTAAATAAGTAAATAACCTCTTGTTTTTAAACAGAAAAATAAAATTTGTGTTGGTTTAATGTCACAATTTAAGATTTATTTATCAAGGACTAAAGGTTTCTAAAAGTAGTAACTCCTGCATCCCAATCATGCCAACGTTTGAAAATAGGAGAGTTACAGAAAGAATGAAGTGAATCACCCAAGAATGCAAACTGGGCCCAAGGCAAAGGCTGTCATGGACCATAGCTTCTCCACTTCTCACAGGTTTGTGACCCTAGTGTCTCCTCCACTGTCATCAAAGAACTATACTGTGTAGCCACCATGACTTATGGGGATTGGACATATGGTCATTATAAAACTATTTCTTTTGTTTTAAAATTATTATTCAATTTAATTTTAAGAGGCCATGAGTGAAATATTACTTCTTGAGCTTTCCCAAATCTATAGCTCAGAATCAGAAGAAATTGGGGCAGTTTGCTCCTGTGCAGTGCTAAAAACAAACAAACAAAAAACCTGCAACTACAAAATAATGCTAGCACGGAGGAAATGGTACTGCCAAGGAATACATGGCGTTGAAAATACTAGGTAGAGGTTCCAGAGGAAAACAAACAGCATACCTCAATGAGAATCTGAGGAAAAAGGAAGCCTTGAATTAGTTAAGGCAGGTAGAAAATCTTCCAGGACACGGTGACAGTACAGAAGCAGAGGTGAGGATGCTATGTTGGGCATGAACAATGTTATCTGAAAAACAGAGGGACCATTCCAGGGTTTGTGGGTATAAAACCGTATTTCCCACCTTCATAGGAGACAATGCACAGAGGGCTCTGGTTTCCTGAACAAGACAGTAGTTAGGGTGAGCCTTCTGCTGCTCAATTCCACAGGTGAAAACAAAACTGGGAAGGGCTGTGTCAGTTCTGCTTGTCTTCCAGTGACTCTGCAATCCAAAAAGTATTGTCAAATTTATGATTCATTGGGCTAGCTGTTTCTAAAGAGCTGGGAAAAAGGGTAGTGAGCTTTCTACCACGAAGCCAGCACGAATGACTTTGAGGATGGGATTCTTTCCCTTGAGCAGTGCACAGCATATGAGGCATTGAAACCTGGAGCCACATGAATGGATATACCTTTAACTATAAATTAAAAAGCTTTTTTAAAAATAACAAATCATTTGGACTTGCGCTTTTCTGCGTAGGAAGCTTTCAATAAATGTGAAATTTACCTAGTGCCTACAGACTTTCTAATTCTTTATTTTGTGTTATTTATAGTTTGGGTGTGGTTAGTTTGGTTTTGGTTTGGGTTTATTTATTTATTTTTTGAAACAAGTTTTTGCTATGTAGCCTAGGTTATCTTTGAATTCACTATGAAGCCACCGCCCAGGCTGGGCTCAAACTCATGATCCTGCTGCCTTGGCAGTCTCAGGGCTGGGATTGTAGTTTTTTTTTAACTTGTTTGTTAAAAAAATGGAATTTTCCAATAAAATTTACCTCTTTAAGAGGTAAATTAAGTAAAGAAGTTTGCAGGCTACCCTGCTCAGACATCCCTTAGGGGTGGGGGTGGGGGGTAAAAAGGTGTAGAGTCAATGACGCAGACACTGGGAGTCAGGTGAATAGAAAGACACAAAGCTGTAGACTCGTTTATTATGGAAGTGGGTCTGCCTATGTACGCCCTCCCAAGGTCCCATTGGCTCATATGGTCAACTCTGCTGCATTGTCCTTCCCTCACTGGCCTCTCTAGGCAGGTGTCTCTGCACCAGCAGTCTCTGGGTGTAGCAGTAGGCCTTAGGTTGGCTCAGGGAGAAGTACCTGGCTGTCACACATGCTCATGTGGAGTGATTTGGGCAGGGAGACTGCAGCTTGGGTAGGCTGGCTGGCAGCTTCTACTACAAAGATATAAGTAGCATGAAGTTATTCAGAAGAGGCTTTGGGCACAGGGTAACATATACAGACACTCTTAGGTACCTGTGTTACGGGTACCAGAAACTGGTACATGGGTAACAGAAACTGGGGACCCTGGAAGAAGGCCTGAACTACCTTTTTGTGTGGCCCACAGGTAGATGGAATCCCACAACTCACAGCACAACCTGAAGACCCTAGCAGGAAGCCCAAGATGACCCAGCACAGATAATACTTGATCCTCAGAAGAAGATGGCATAGAACCTCAGGCCCCAAATACCAATCCCACAGAAGAAAGTGATACTTCAACCCTAATGTGCGTTAACCTTCTCATGAACATCAAAGATACTTCCCTGAATGAAGAAAGGAGATTTGTATCTATAAAAAAGAAAAATAAGAAAAAAAACTGAGCCAGCAAACTAACAAGACATGTAAGTCCCATCACAGAAATAAGAACAACATGAAAAAAACAAGAATTCTTCCCCAAAAGTGTTTATCCCCTTCTAATGGCTCCCAATGAGAATGATTTTGAAGAGTACGCAACAAATAACTTTAAAAGAATAATTATAACTATTTCCAGACAACATAAAGAAGATACGAAATACAAATGCACTCTAAGAGGACAAAAAAAGAGCTGGATAAAATAAGGAATCAACCCAAAACATGAAAATAGAGTACAGTGAAGAGATAGAACTGAAGAAATGATGCTAGAAAGGAGAAACTCTGTAAGCCAAGCCAAGCCCTCAGCACAAGGCCTCACCAGTAAACAAATCCTGTAGAAAACATGGCATGAGAAGGTTGAAGTGTTGGGTTATTCAATAGAGGTTGGTGGCATTTTTAAATGGAACACAAGAGAGCTTGGAACACCACTAAAAGACTAAGTCTTTTAACTATGGGCATGGAAGAAAAAAAATGCGGGCAGAGATGTAAAGAATATTTTCAACAAAACCATAGGAGAAAGTTTCCCAAATCTAGAGAAATCAATACCTAGCCTGGTGTAAGAACCTAAGAAGATTGAACACCAAGAAGACAGAAAAAGATAATAAACTCTCCAAAGCATATTATAGTCAAAATATTTAAAACATAAACAAAATAAAGGGTACTAAAAGCTGTGAGAAAAAACAGGTTTATCAGAACAAGACCTGATTATTCAGTAGAACCATTTAAAGCCAGAAGGGCCTGTAAAGATGCATTCCAGGAACTGAAAGAAGACAAGCACCAGTGAAAATTATTCTGCCCGCTATGCCCAGCAAAACTAGCTATTAAAACTGAAGAGGAAGAAAACCATTTTTAATTTTCATTACAAAATTAGACAAAAGAATCTTATGACTACTAAGTCAGGTTTACAGATGATACTGGAAAGAATATTTCTACTGATAGAGAAAGATAAACATACAAAGATACCACCAAAGACAATAATGTCAGGTAAGTTACTGAAAAAAAAAACAGTCTAAGAAAACAGCCACAAAACCAAGAAAATGACAGTAGTCAAAATACAGCTTTCTCTGTTTTAAGGTTTATTTTAATTTTAGTTACATGTATGTATGTGTGCCTGCTTGTTTGTAGGTGTACCATGTTCATGTACTTTTTATAGAGGTCTGTAATGTATCAGAGCCCCCAGATCTGAAGTTATGTGTACTTGCAAGCAGACTTATTCAGGGGCTGGGAACCTTCTCCCTGACAGCCAACTTCCACAGTACCAGAAGAAGCTATACAGTTTGTGTGGGAGAAAAGTCATCAGTGATCATACCCAGCATGCTACAATACTATCTGGCCTGCTAGGTGTGTGTGTGTGTGTGTGTGTGTGTGTGTGTGTGTGTGTGTGTAATGGTCATTTAATATAGTCCTACTATTTTCACTGAAGCCCTGGGTGTTTTTGTTATCACATTGAGCAACAATGTGGCAATACCACAAGCCTTCTTATGTTTACATGTTTTCCCCTCTGTCTAGTGAGGAATAATATACCTTTGCATTTACATACATTAACCATACCAAGCATAGCCATTATTCAAAATAAATATCAAGTAATTAATTATTAGATGAGAGAAAAGAGGAAGAAAATTTGACCTTCTCACCTTAGTCATGAGGCAGATGAGATACCAACGAAGCATTTAGACATGTGGACTTGAAGACTTAAAAAGTTTAAATTAGAAGGAACAATGGGCAAATTTATATTACTCACTACAGTGACCATGGTGTTGAATTCTCACTTAATAAATGGTCCTTTGCCAAACATTACAGAGAGGACACAGTCAGTTAAGTGATAGGACAAATGAGGCCGAAATGCATCTACACAAATCCAGAGTCAAGGGAAACGCAAGGAAAGACTTAAATATCCGAAATCTCTGCACAACAAAGGAAAAAACAGGAAGAAATTAAATCGTAGGGAAAAAAGATTTGAAAACCTTATATCTGATACGGAACTATTATTAGAATATATAAAGAATTCCTACCTCTCATATTTTGGTTGTGAGCCTAGCCTTTAACAGTCAAGCCATCTTTCCAGTCCAGAATTCCTACATCTCAACAACAAAGGTTCCAACTTGCATTTCTAATGAACATTTCTGCAAAGACAATACACAGATAGCCATTATCCAAAGGACATCAGGAAGGAACGTGCGTTGACGTGCAGCGTTGGTAAATGGGAAGATGTAGCCCTTGAGGAAGACAATCTGGAAACTGTGAAGAAAACTTGAACTAGAATCTCCATGGTGCAGATATACCTCTTGGGATATTTGTCCAGAAGAACTGAAAACAGAATCTTATCCACACAGTCAATAATGGAAACAGATGCATCTACAGATAACCAGATTAAAAAGTTATCTATAAATAAATGCGGTTTTTACTCCACGAGAAACCAGCCTTTATAAAGGAGAAAAGCCATTGTTCTACAACATGGACGAACCCCAAGGTCATTAAGCTAAGTGAAACAAGCCATTAACACGTGTGGGCACGCACACCACACACACACACACACACACACACACACACACCACAATATGACTCTGCTATGTACATATGGTTAATGCTGCTAAATTGTACACCAAAAATCATTCAGATAAAAATTCCTATGTTAAATGCTTATCACAATTTTAAAAAGCCTATCCTAAGTCTCCATGGTTGTTGTAAGCACTGAAAACAAATTTCAAGGTCCAAGAACTGAGCCTTGGGATGGACCAGAATTGGGATGAAGAAGGAAAAGGGTGAGGTAGGATGCAGAGCGTGGCACCATGAAGGCTGAGAGAAACAGCGTGTCACAGGAACCAAAGGCAGCTCAGGATGAGTCATTACAGCCTGAAGCCAGGGAATTATTGCAGTCCTGAGAGAGCGGCTTCCACATTCATGGCTGCATTTAACCCACAGATATCTACTGAGCTCAAAGGATGGGCAGGCACTATTCTAACACGGAACTGACACCAATAAGCATGTGCCGGCTAGTCCTAACTACTATGAAGAAAAATATAAGCAATCCAAGAAGCTAGAGTGGGGGCACTTTGATTTTTTTTTAATCAAGTGATTAAGACATTTATGATTTGTGAAAACATGGAGGAAGAGCACTGGGATGGTAGAGGAGTAGGAGGAAAGTCTCAAATGGGGTGCTGTCAGCCTGGGGAGAGCAGTGAAGGGACCGGCAAACTCAAAGCACAGCTGGAGACAGAAGAGCAGAGAGACACAAAGTACCATGACTGTGGCACGGAGGGAAAGAGAAAGGGAGGGTCATGAAGCGTACAATGGTGTGCTAGTGAAATGAACAAAAGTCTTAACAAACTGTGCCTAATGGCTCCTTGGAATTTAGAAAAAATCGTGCTGCTTGTTTCTGATGAAAAGTGAGGTGTAAATATTTAGGGGAGAGAGGAGAGGTAGAGGGAGCAAGGGAACAGAGAGAATCATTATCAGAGAAAAAGCCCTTTGAGAGGATCAAAGATGAAACCCAAAACAGAGTTCATGGTGCTGGATTAGAGAGAGAGTCAAGAATAAACCTGAAGCCAACGACAGCTGCTTTCAGCTCGGCGGCTGTACAGCATGAAGTCAGACAGCATAAATTCAATTCAAATAGAAGACAGATGGTCCTAGAAGTCTGTAGGCATCGAGAGAAACTTGACGTGATTCATTGCAGCCAAGTAAAGCAAGCGTTCAGTTACCGACTTAATAAATTACTACAGCATCTTCATAGAAACAGAGGCTTGGCAAAATAGGACTCTAATAAGTCTAGTAATTATCACAACTAAGTAAGGTATTTAATCTTCATCTTCCTCAAGCTTTCTAAAAATGTTGAAATCATCATAAAAGAAACCTAAGATAAAATCTTATAATAATCTAGAAAGTACATATGCTCATTAGGAAACACAATGTTACTTGCAGGGAAAATCATGCTAGACAAACCTGAACAATGCTAAACCCCACAACCTGGCTACAGGGTTGAGAGAGTTAACTAATGTTAGACCACAGACACAGTTTCAAGTGTCTTAGGTTCTCAGCCCCTCCATCTTAAAGTTGGTAGGAAACAAGCCATTTGGATTTGTGACAAGTCAACCATGAGACATGCTGAAATTTAGTGTACCTAACACTGGAAGTCAGTAGGAAGAGCACAAAAAGGTGACAGAAATGTTTTATCTAAGAAGAATCGAGGTTACTATCTGTATAGCTGACACAAGTCTTTGTCTTCATAGACACTACTTTCAATGTGAAATATAGCATTCCTACAAAAACACATGTAAATGCACACGGACAGTTTAATGGATGCTCATCCTCCTCTTCCCTTCACTTCCCATTCAGGAACAGCTATCTTCCTGAACCTTAGGTTAACCTTCAGTTCTTAAAGCTGTTTCCTTGAGTAGCATATTTTTCTTTTTTTAGGACAAACTGTATAGGAGGACTCTTCTATGAGTCATATTATGGCATTGGTATTGACCAACATGGAGATTTCTACCCTTCTAGTGAGCATGAAATTATATCTTGCTATGGTGTTGCGGGAGGTCCTCCCACTCCTCCAGCCTATCACCGCTGAGGTACCAGCCCATTGGGGTGTGGTTTCTCTCCCTTTAAAAAAGCGGCCACTTCCCTCTCCTCTCTCTCTTCACTTCCTGCTCCACCGGCGACTAGACTCCTTTCCTGGTTGCGTAGAGGGCTGTTGCCTGGGACAGTGATCTGTAAGTTTTTTCCCCTTTAAATAAATACCACCCTAATAATCATAACCCCGAATTGGTGTGGCATTGTTTGTGACTTACGCCTTCATTTTGGCACCCAACGTTTGGTTTCAGAACCTCTCCTTTCCCCGCTCGCAGCCTCGAGTTCGGCTTCGCGGCAGCGAGTCCAGCTTGGCAGCCATGAGTTTGGCTAGGCGGGAGCCCTCCCTTCCTCAGCTGCTGCCTGTGCCTTGCAGCGGCTGCCTTGGACTCCACACGTGGATTTAAACTCCACAGGCCCGCGTAGTCTCTGCCCACGTGGTTTGCTCTTTTCTGAGTCGCTTTTAAATCTCCCTTGCAAGCACAGCTCTTAAGTGGCGCGAACCAGAGCACGCAGTTGCTGAAAGCTGCAACCCCTCAGGGTGACTCTGTCACGTGGAGGCATTCCAGATCTGTCACGGCTTCCAGATTGCTCTTCTCTACCCCAGGATTCTGGGTTTCTGGTTCCGCCTCTGGAATTGATTTAATTACATTTACTTTGTTGAGAAACTTGCATTTTCCAGTTTTTAACATCTACTAAGGCACTGAAACAGGACCATGTTTTCACCGCGACTCTGCAACAGCGCCACCTGCTGGATAATATGTAATATGGCAGTTTTTGTTTCTAACGCAAATTTTACTGCTTTGTTTTCACTAATACAATGGATTAGTAAATTTATATTTACTAATACAATGAATTACATCATACAAGGTTTATATGATTATGGGGATACCTTAATTTGCTTGTTACTAGGCTTCAGTTTTCTTTTCCATATTCTATCATTAAGGAAGAATATGGCACTCCTAAGAACGATTGAATCTTTACGTACTAATAATGAACAGAAGAATATGGTACTCCTAAGAACGATTGAATCTTTACGTACTAATAATGAACAGAAGAATATGGCACTCCTAAGAACGATAGAATCTTTACAAACTAATAATGAACAGAAGAATATGGCACTCCTAAGAATGATAGAATCTTTACGAACTAATAATGAACAACTAATTGACAGGATTAAAATTATTGAAAATCAGAGGTTATCTGAACAAGTGGATACTATGACAGACAAAATTGATTCCATATCCAAGGGTATTAGAAAGTTACCTGAAAGGGTTCAGGCTGTTGAATTTGACCTTCAGACTTTATCACAACGTTTTGATAAGGTAACAGACAGAATGTACCTCCAAGATGGGAATCTACATGATATACAAGAAAAGTTTAAGGAGGACATGGTATCTTTGAAGGAAAAAATTAAAGCTTTGGAATCACAGGTGCAGAATGAGGACCAAAAAATTGATACCTCAGTGAAATCACTGGAAATATATACAGGTCAGGAGATTCAGGATTTAAGAGAGACAATGATAAAAAGATTTGAAAAGATTGGAGAAATTATTGCAGCCGGTGAACAGAGTAAGGAGGCACAAGGACAGGATACAATGCCTCCACCAGCTATTAGAACTGGCTTACGCAGGGTTCTAGCGACATACCCTATACTTAATTCTGACAAAGCGTCAACTTCTAAAGGCTCAAAGGGAGTCAGAGAAGCTAGATGGACACCAATAGCAATGAATGATCTGAAAGAAATTAAGCAAGCTGTTGTTAATTTTGGCTTGCACAATGCATATGTAAAGGAAATGATAAGGACTTGGGCTTCTAATGCTAGAGCTACCCCCCATGATTTCCATCAGTTAGTGTCTGCAGTTTTAGATAATGGACCTTCCTTGATGTTTGGAATTTATTTCAGAGAAGAATCCAAACATATGGAACAGCAAGGAAGAGCAAAAGGTATTGAGGTTTCCCAAGATCAAATTCTTGGTGCAGGAGAATATGCTGATCCACAGGTCCAAGCTCTTTATAACGATGAAGTACTGTGTCTATGTCACCAAGCAGCTTTAAATGCTTGGAATAGGATACAAGATCCAGAAAAAAGGGTTGAATCATATACCAGAATTAGGCAGGGACAGAGAGAACCCTTTATTGACTTTTTGCAAAGATTAATTATGGCTCTGGACATAGGGGTAACAGACCCAGAGGTAGACGAATACTTCTTGAATCTCTAGCTTTTGAGAATGCAAACATAGAATGCAAAAAGATAATTGGGCCTTTAAAGTCTAGATCAGCACCTATGGATGAATGGATTCAGCATACGATGAATGTTGAGACGTTTAGCTATAATGATGAATCTTGGGTAGGAGAAGCTATTTCCAAAGCAATGAGGAGACATCAAACTGCCAGGTGTTTTAATTGTGGTAAATTAGGACATTTACAAAGGAATTGCAGGCAAAGAATTTCTAGGAATAATATCTCTTCTGGGAATGACAAAAATAGGAGACCTCGGCCTTCAGGTATATGTAGGAGATGCGGTAAAGGCATGCATTGGTCCAACGAATGTAGGTCAACAACAGACAGACGGGGCAATCCGATATCATCGGGAAACTCCTTGGGGGGCCTCTCGCAGGCCCCCAAGCCAACAGTGGCCCAGTCATTCCCAGTCACAGTGGAGAACGTGCCTCACCAAGAAAATTAAAAGCTCCAATTTCTGCTGTAAAAAGTAATACTGGACTAAATAATGAATTACGTGTGGAGGATGAGTCAAAAAACCCAATAGGACAGAGTAAACGTATATTTTGGCAGAATTCTATTAATGATCAAAGACCAAAGCTAAGAGTCTGTATAAATGGCACTTTTATTGAAGGCTTATTAGACACAGGTGCGGATGTAAGTATCATTACCCCAGAATCTTGGCATCCGAATTGGCCTCTTCAAGAGGTAGATGTTCAGTTCCTGGGAATTGGAACCCTATCTCGTGTAAAACAAAGCACAAGATGGGTTGAATGCATAGGGCCCGAAGGGCAAATAGGAAGACTAAGGCCATATATAGCCAATATTGCCATAAATTTATGGGGCCGTGACCTGCTACAGCAATGGGATACCCAGATTAACATTCCTGTAGTTCCAGGAACTCATAATTCTGGGAAGGATATGATGAGGTATTATGGAAAAAGGTCACCAGCCATTCAGGCTGTACAAGAACATACAGCAAATACCAAACCTTTAGAGGTACCAACAGCCCTACCTTTAAAATGGCTAACTGAGAAGCCAATATGGACCAAACAATGGCCTCTAGCTGAAGATAAACTACAGGCATTGGAACAGCTGGTGCAAGAGCAACTAGATGCTCACCATATTGAAGAATCAACCAGCCCTTGGAATTCTCCTGTATTTGTTGTAAAAAAGAAATCTGGTAAATGGAGAATGGTGACAGATCTAAGAGCTGTCAACAAAGTAATTCAACCTATGGGCCCACTACAATCTGGAATTCCTTTGCCTTCTCTGTTACCAAAAGGATGGCCTCTTATAGTTATTGATTTGAAAGATTGTTTTTTCACTATACCGTTACAAGAAAAGGATAGAGAAAAATTTGCCTTCACAGTGCCTACTTATAATAATTCTCAGCCTAATAGGAGATATCAATGGACTGTCCTCCCACAGGGTATGCTCAAAGTCCTACACTGTGCCAATATTTTGTAAGTAAGCCATTGGAAATAATTCGTAAACAATTCCCCAAGTCCATCATTTATCATTACAAGGATGACATCTTGTTATCTGATTCAAATAAAGATACTTTAGAAAGGATGTTTGAAGAAGTAAGGAAAGTCTTGCCTAGGTGGGGATTACAAATTGCCCCTGAAAAGATTCAAAGAGGAAATTCTATTAATTACCTAGGTTACAGAATAGGGTTAGAGAAAATTAAAACGCAAAAGGCACAAATTAGGAAAGACCGGTTAAAGACTCTTAATGACTTCCAAAGATTGTTAGGAGACATTTCCAGTCTACGACCAGCTGTTGGGATAACACCTGATCTAATAGTTCATTTAAACAAAACCTTAGATGGTGATAAAGATTTGAATAGTCCAAGAGAACTGACAGCTGAAGCAGAAAAGGAACTGACAATGATTGAGGAAAAATTACAGGAGGCACATGTGGATAGGGTGAACCCAAATCTTAGCTGCATCCTAGTCATATTGCCTTCCAGAATTTCTCCTACAGGGATTCTAGTGCAGAGGGAAGATATTATTTTAGAGTGGATATTTATACCTAATAAACCAAGTAAAAAATTAAAAACTTATGTGGAAAAAGTCTCTGAATTAATTATAAAAGGTAATCTGAGACTTCGTCAACTAGCAGGTATAGACCCAGCAGAAATTATAGTGCCTTTTACTACTGAAGAAATAAAAAAGTTATGGGAAGACAATGAACCATGGCAAAGAGCTTGTGCTAACTTTTTGGGAGAAATTAATAGCAACTATCATAAAAGTGATAGACTTAATCTCATAAAAAGAACTTCTTGGATTCTTCCTAGAATTGTACGTGATGCTCCAATAACTGGAGCCCGTACGTTCTATACTGATGCAAATAAATCAGGGAAAGCAGGTTACAAGTCAGATGAATTGAGTAAGGTGGAACAAAGCCCTTATAATTCTGTCCAGAAGGCAGAATTATATGCCATTCTTATGGTGCTAAGGGATTTTAAAGAACCTCTTAATATAGTTACAGATTCACAATATGCAGAAAGAGTTATCTTGCATATTGAAACCGCTGAATTTATACCAGATGACACAGAGTTGACTTCATTGTTTATCCAGGTACAAGACATAATCAGGAACAGGCTTTGTCCGATGTACATAACACACATCCGGTCCCATACAGGTCTGCCTGGTCCTCTAGCCCAAGGCAACGCTGAGATTGATCAATTATTGATTGGAAGTGTGTTGCAGGACTCGGAATTTCATAAGAAGCATCATGTCAATAGTAAAGGCATAAAGAAAGAATTTTCCATTACTTGGCAACAAGCTAAGGACATTATAAAGAGATGTCCTACTTGTTCTTTCTATAATCAAACACCGTTGCCTGCAGGGAGTAACCCAAAGGGTACTAAGAGAAATGAAATCTGGCAGATGGATGTGTTCCACTTTATGGAATTTGGTAAATTAAAATATGTACACCACACCATAGACACGTATTCAGGTTTTCAATGGGCTACTGCCCTGAGCTCAGAAAAGGCTGATTCAGTAATCACACATTTATTGGAAGTTATGGCCATCATGGGTATACCTGCGCAAATAAAGATAGATAATGGTCCAGCATATGTATCTAAGAAAATGAAATGCTTTTTTGATTATTATAATATAAAACACATTACAGGTATACCAAATAATCCTACAGGTCAGGCAGTTATAGAAAGATCAAATCGTACTATAAAGGATATGCTGAACAAACAGAAAGGGACTGAAAATACCCCCAGAAATAGATTACATAATGCTTTATTAACCTTGAATTTTCTTAACGCTAATGAGAAAGGAACGACAGCAGCAGAAAGACATTGGATAATGGAAAAGTCTGCTGAACTAAATCAACCGATTTATTTCAAAGATGTGCTGACCTCTCAGTGGAAGCCAGGAGATGTGCTACGTTGGGGAAGGGGTTTTGCTCTTGTTTCCACAGGAGAAGAAAAATTGTGGATACCATCAAAATTAATAAAGTTTCGATTTGAAGAGGAGAAACCTCTTGGAAAGGAGAAATGACAACTCATCCACAACGATGATATTCATACAGGTGGTAAGAAAAACATATAGAATGGGGGCAGGGTTCTGTTCTTATCTCCACAGGAAAACACTCATCTTTGAGAAATTCAAGGGACCCTGGATGTTTGGATACTGACAGATGGAAAAATACCTGCCCAATAGGAAATATCAAGACAACTGAATGGGTTGTGTAAGTAATATTAAACCATATTTCTAAATTTATAAAGCTGGTTTTGAAGTTGGACTCTGGCTCAGTCCCTCTCCAATTCCAAGCCTGTTAGTAAGAGAAAAACCCAGAGTTTCTGGAGTTTCTGTCTCATGTCAAGAGCCATGATATGGGACAGAAAGAAATATGACTTTAGAAAACATCTTTGCTTTTCTTCATATCTATCATACTTTTCATTGAATATATCTATCATGTCTTTCATTGAATATATATATATATATATGTCTATATATGTCTATATGATTAATGTTTAAGTTTTTCATGATGAACAATGAGTTTTTCCTGAAGTGACATTTGAAGTTTCCAGGAAGAAGATGGGGCCCCATAACAACAACTCCACCTGGTTGATATGACGTCATGATACTGATAGCGCTACTACAAGACCTGCTTTTGGTACCAGCTGCACAAGACAGTTCCAACTTGGTTAGCTGAAATGGTGCACATCTTATACAACATTTTGGCCAGACCTGCACAAAATACTCAGAGACTATTGGCAATTTTAAAAGACATTGATCTTGAAATTTAACCATCATTTTACTTTCACAGGATCCCCCAGAAAGAACGTCGCCCCCATGACAGCTGGAAGTAATTGTAGAGGACGACGTCCCCTCTCCCAGTAAAGTTTGCCCTTGGGTTTAGGGACATCATTTAGGGGTTGATTATAATTAGTATGCGATTGAGGGTTGGGGGAGGAATTTTATACGCTCAGGGATCATTTTGAAGAAAAAAAAAAGGGATGATGGGATAATAGATTTGTAATTGTGAGTTACTGTTTTTAGACAAATACATTGGTATAGATTCTTGTATATTGATACAAAGTTAAATTATATTGACTATTGTATGCATGCTTCTACCTCTGTTTAAAACATTTTTTATGTATTGACATATATTGTATTGATATATATATATATATTGTATATATTTACCATATTGCAGTGTACATTTCTACCTCTGATTAAGATACTTATATAATGATTGTGTATTGATATATATTTACCTACTGCAATGTATATTTGTACATTGTTTATATTTGGAGGTCATTGTCCTCATTTGTTTCACAGTCATTTATTGTCTTAGTCTTTAAGTTAGATAGATATTGAGAATTATATAGACTCATAGTCAGCTAAGTTTGTCATTTATAATAGACTAATCAGGTTCTTTAGATATATAGAGATTATACTCAGTATAGATAGATAATCTTCAACTTCTTCAAAGAGCTGTAGAAAATGGCCTTTAATCTAACTCAGAGTTTTGTGGTAGTGAGACACAATTGCTCCTGGCAACACCACTCTATTCCCGAGAGAATGTTGACACTCCAACCAAAGACACTCCACCTGGAGGCTTCTTTTTGGCAGAACTGGCCTTGGGGCAAAGAAATGCCCATACCTCAACGACTGACAAAGATACAGAGCGTGCATCAATGGATAAAACAGGGCTGTCATATCCTGCCAAGACAGGGTAAGATAGTTTTGAAAAGTTGCTTGCCTTTGAAAATGGTATGTCAGTTATGTTAGGCCTTAGCCAAAGTTGGTTGCTTCAATGCTGCTAACGTGATTTTGGGTGATTGCCCAGGTAGCCAGTTGTCTCTGTGATTTGTTGCATGTTTTGGAAGTTGTTTTACTAAACTTCCTAATTACCCAGGTAACATTATTTCCCTTCTCAGATCTTCGATGGGGTTGAAGACTATATAAATGTAGTTACTTTCTCTCATGACTTGGCCAAGTTATTTATTATACAAGACCTAAGCTAGTTAGAATAGGATATTTGTACTTATTGTATATAATTTCATAGTAGGTTTAGAACTCTCTTATTTAAACAAAAGGGGGAGGTGTTGCGGGAGGTCCTCCCACTCCTCCAGCCTATCACCGCTGAGGTACCAGCCCATTGGGGCGTGGTTTCTCTCCCTTTAAAAAAGCGGCCACTTCCCTCTCCTCTCTCTCTTCACTTCCTGCTCCGCCTGCGACTAGACTCCTTTCCTGGTTGCATAGAGGGCTGTTGCCTGGGACAGTGATCTGTAAGTTTTTTCCCCTTTAAATAAATACCACCCTAATAACCATAACCCCAAATTGGTGTGGCATTGTTTGTGACTTACGCCTTCACTATGGTTTGAATTTACAGTTTCCAATTGCTATTCTGTAACCCCTCTAGGTTTTATTTGCAGATTGCGTGGTGTTGCTGCTGCTGTTTGAGGCACAGTACCAACTTATAGGCCATGTAGGCTGATGAGGAACTCACTATAGGGCCCAGGCTACTCTCAAACTTCAATTCTCATTCTTCTACCTTCCAAGTTGAATTCAGTTATATTTTTACCACACCCAGCTTCTTACTAATCAACCAAAATTTACCCATTTCCTCCTGTTAGGATTTAAACCTGAAATGATCCTTAAAGATTCACATGTTTGAGCCATGGTTGCCAGCTGCTTAGGGGGTGGCTGAACCTTGAGCTCTTACTATGGGTTAGTCATTTGATGGATTCATAACGTGGTTGAATTATTAGGAGATGGTAGGTAAGAAATAAGGGAGTCAGGTCTCATTAGGAAAGAAGGTGACAGGAGACGGAGCTTGAGAGGTTTAGCTTGTCCCCTGCCCTTCCCTCCGTCTCTTTTACAATCTGTTTTCCAGTCTCTCTTCTTCCTGGTGGTGTAGCATGAGGTCAGCAGCCTCTGCTGCATGCTCTATGGCGTTCTGCCTCTGCACAGGCCAGAAACAAGGTGTCCATGCTAGGAGACCACACCTTCTGAAACTGAGCCAAAGCAAATCTTTCCTTTATTTCAGTCAATTTTCTCGGGCATCGAATAACAAAGAGGTGACTACCACAGCCACTGTGGTTAGAGATTTTCTGTCTAAGCTTAGCCTTAACTCAGGTTTTATAAATGTTTCATGTGAGCTCCATGGAGCACATTGAATATGTGGTTCCAAACTACTAAATCTATTGTTTTTAAAGGCCCACCGGATCAAGCTTGGTTGTTCAGTTAAAATCTTCTATAGCCTCACTAACTTTTTAATATCTGATTTATTACTACTATAAAGAATCCCATAATATACTTACCAGTTTTCCTTTGTATTCAATTTTTATTTACATATTTTTAAATTACTTTTTGTGCATAATGTTCAGATTTGCTATCTCTTTAGCACAAGTTAAAAATTATAACATGAGGTACTCTTTATTATTGCTTTATAATCATTTTAAAACCTTTTGATGTAACTAATCCAGGTTTATTTTGATTATTCCTTTTATACATCTATTTTTCTATCCCTTGGTTTTAAATATTTAGATATATTTGTAATATGTGCGATCTCTTGTAAATAGCATATGGCTGAGATTTGGCTTTTTGTGTCCCTGCCATCTTTGTATTTCACTAGTAGCATTTAATCCCTTTACATTTATTGTTATTAATTATATGAAAACATCTGCTTGGTATCATTCCTAAAACATCAGCTACTTTGCATGGGAGTCTATTTTCAGTCATGTTATATGCTAATCCTATCTCATAACCAGTTTTTTAAAATTAAATACCTAAATATCAATAACAAAATATCATTAATATGTAAAATGTTTACATTTTTTCCTAATCTCAAACACACAAAATCTGTGCAAATACTGTGAATATTATTTTATAGTATGACAAGATAAATAACAAGAATAAACACATTTAGCCTCATCTGACCATCTTCTGTAACCAGGCAAGGCTTCCAAGGCAGCAGTGGGGACACCAACCCAAGCACAAAACCTTCACCCTACAATTTGTCCTGGGGTAAAGTTGGTGCAGAACTTGTGGGAGTGGCAAACCAATGGCTAGTTCAACTTGAGACCCATGTCGTAAGAGGGAGCCCACGCCTGACACTGCCTAAAGGGCCAGGAAACAAAGTCTGGACAGCCCAGAATCCTAGCATAAAACCTAACATGGGGGGAGCAGCCAATGAAATGATGCCTAGTGATAGTCTGCTACACTAGACCAGAGAGCCTAGCATACCATCACCAGAGAGGCTTCCTCCGTCTGGTGGGAAGAGATGCAGAGACCCACAGACCAACACGAGGCGGGGAATCCTGCAGAAGCAGGGGAGGAAGGATTGTAAGAGCCAGAGGGGTCAAGAACACCACAAAAATCCCCACAGAATCAATGGTGTAGGGTTCACTGGGGCTCACAGAAACTTAACCAACAATCAGGGAGTCTGCATGGATCTGACCTAGGTCCTCTACATATATGTTACAGTTGTGGAATTCCTAACAGTGGGAATGGGGGTGACTCTGACCCTTTGCCTGCTTTGGGAACTCTTTTTCTCCTACTGGGTTGCCTTATTCAGCCTTAATATGAGATGATCTGCCTAGTCCTATTGCAACTTGATATGCCAAGTTTGATTGATATCCCTGGGAGGCCTTCACTTTTCTGAAGGAAAATGGAGGAAGAGTGGATCTGGGATAAAGAGAGTTTGGGGGCTGGGAGGAGAGGAGGGAGGGGAAACTGAGGTTGGGATGTAATATATTTGAGAAGAATAAAGAAAAAAGAATAAATGCACTTATTAGAAAAAATTACTAAGTCAGGCATGTAACCCAGGTCTTGAGAGACTGAACCCATGGACTCTAAACTCAAAGCAAGCTTGAGCTACTTAGCAAGACCTTCTCACCGGGGAAAAAAAGAAAAATACAATGAAATTTTTCTAATAAAAATAATACAATCACCAGTTATAAAGTGTCAAAATGTGAAAAGAAAAATTGATACTTGACACAGACTGAGATAGGCACAGGGCTGACCAGAATCTTCGTGGGCACAGAAAACACCAATGGGAAGAGTGGGTTTTTAAACACTGGTTTCAAGCAAAGCAACAACTCAAACTAGGGAGAAGCTCTCCATCCTGCCCTTGCTGAGGATGCTGATGAGCAAGAGGACCAGGAAGGTCCAGAGGAGGCCAGCGCCACAAAAAGATGAAAAGTCGTCACAAGCTTTGTGTTTAAACTCATGTACTTGGCCTTCTTTCTTTCTTTCTTTCTTTCCTTCTTTTTTACATTTCTTTCATACTTTTATTTGAATTTAAGAGGGTGTGTGTGTGTACTTTATCACAACAGGAAATGTGTCCAGGAAAGCAATGCAAGGCTGCAGGGGCATTGTCAGAGTTCGGGCTGTCCCCTGGCTGAAGAGTTTCTCTCCTGCTGCATTTCTCTGCACACCCCTGTCATTTTCACAATTTACCCATTGCATTTGGAATACAACCTGATATCTTTCCAGCGTATTTTGTCTAAATAAGTGTTCTATGCATTTAGAACATAGTTAGGTGAACATTGGCTGGTAAATATAATATTCAATGGGGTATAGGCTACATTTGTTAATTAAACACAGGTGATCCAGTACAAAGAGAAAACTCTATAATATGAGCTACTTTTACATCTTTTTTTAAATATGCATTTACAAGCTTATTAGTCATTTTCACGTTCATGTTTTCTGGGCTGGCTAGTGGCAATGAGTCATCAGGGGGAACCCAGCAAGGTGCCTCACTCCTGCAAGCCCCACAGAGGCCAAGGCAGGAGGACCACCAAGAGTTTAAGGCCAGCCCAATCGACATACAGAATTTCAGGTCAGCCTGGGTTACAGAACAAGACCTTGTCTTTGAAAAAAGAAAAGTCAGGGGAGTGGGTGTTTTGTTTATTTTGTTTGTTGCTGGTAGTTTTGTTTTTCTCCATTCAATTGCCCGGACTTATGGAGGATGCAGCTACAGAGGCGTCAGCTTTATCTGTCTCAGCCCCTCACCCCTATGGCTAGGCCTCTGCCAAAGCTGAACATGATGTTAGTATTGCCTCCTGAGGGCTCCCGACCCTATGGGACTTGCTGGTAATTTTCTATCTCACCTCTGACAAGTTCTGCATTCCACACCGATTCAACAATGAATCTGGAATTTCTTAAAGGGACATAGTGCTTAATGTATGTCCACTAAGAAGGCAGCTTGGGACGTCTAGTGGTCAAAGGAATGTCGATTTTGATATGTATGCTAAGCGAATCCAGAAAATAAACCAATGATTCCAGTTACCTAATGCTGCTATGGTAAATCCGATGGACAAGAACAATCCGGGGAGGAAGGGGTTGATTACAGTTACACTGATGGAAGCCATGACAGGAACTCAAGCAGGAACCTGGAGGCAGGAACCAAAGCAGACGAGATGGAGGAACCCTGCTTCCTGTAGTTTTCCTCAGTCTGCCTCCTTATAACCCCTAGGACCACCTACCCAGGGTGACACCACTCACAATGGGCTGGGTCCTCTCACATCGATCATTAATCAATAAAATGCCCCACAGATGTGATCAAGCCAAGCTGATGGAGTAAATTCTTCATTGAGGGTCCTTTTTTTCCAAGTAACTCTACTTTACGCAAAGTTGATAAAAACTAACCCGCCCCCCGCAGACCAAAAAGTTCCAGAATACTGTAATGTGATGAAATGAACTAAATTCTAGTTGGTAAAATTAAGCAATAGTAAACTCACGGAGAATTGTGTGCCAAGCTGCCACAGAGGGCCTGTGAGTCATAGAAGGTATTCACAGATTCAGCAGGGTGAGAGTTTGAGCAGGCCAATCTCTTCTGTGGATAAAGGTAGAGAAATACTGGTTTTGTTTAAAATAACATTCTAACAGGTGCGAAAAGAAGAGAGGAAGTCTTGTATCTTAGCGGTAGAAACTATAACACAATAGTATCTTATTCCTATTCCCCCCCTTAAAAATACATATTAAATATGTTTTTATAAGAAGGAAAATGTCTTCTTGAGGCAAACAAATGAGGTGGAGAGCCGTTTCTGGGGCCCGGAGGCAGGTCCCTCGAGGGTCCAGCTAGAGATCCTGAAGAAGAGACGGAAAGATCACAGGCTTGTGGTAGTAAAGGATGTGGGTAAGTTCAAGTGCAACAATCGGGCCAGAAAATGGGCTATGGGTCTAAACACTGAGCAAAGTGTGTCCCTTTAACTCACAAAACGAGGCAACCAGAGGTAAAATGAAAGCAATTCCTTTGAAGTCTGACAAAGAACGGACACACTCCCTGAATATGCCTGAGATTAGAAATACATTTAAATTTTAATTAGGATGATGAATGGGCTCAATATTCCACACAGCAGAAGGAACAAGGGGGAAAGCAGGCTCGTCCTGGGGTGCCTCGCTGAGGTCCTCAGAGGAGTCTCCATCAACAAGCCTGCTCAGTTAGCAAGCACTGTTGAGAATCTACGGTGTGACCGGGTGTTGTTCATTTCTCTCATTTCTGTGACAAAACACCTCCCGGAAACAACTTAATAAAAGAAAGGCTTCTTCAGTCCACGGTTCAAGGGTACAGTCTGCACGGTAGGGAAATCACGGTGACAGACATATGGGGTAGGTGCTTATGGTGCATCCCCCAGGCAGAAAGCAGACAGTTGTGAACGCTGGTACTCAGCTCGACTTCTTTTATTCAGGCTGGAATCCCAGTCCATGGAACAGTGCCACCCACATTTAAGGTGGGTCTTTCCACTTCAATCCAATCTAGAAACACCATCATAAGCAAGAGCATAAGCTTATCTCCTTAGGTGATGCTTAATCTGGCCAGGTTCACAATGGATACTCGCCATCAAAGCCAGACAGCGTGGTGGACCCTGGCGTCTATCTTAACAGCCTATTGGTAACAGTCCTTTAGGTAGGACGTTCTTAGGAAGAAAGACTGGCACACGTACTACAGTGAAGGATTATGGACATATGTATTGTTCTGGCGGGAGCTTCACGCCAGCCCCTGGCACCCATATACCAAAGTGTCTGGAATGTTCAGGTGGACGCTCCACCCAACCCTGCAGCATCTCAGAAAGACTGCCAAATGATGACTCCTCCCCCAGCGATGCTCAAGACCACTCCCACAAGGTATTTAATCTGTCCCCCACCCCAGAAAACAGACACGTGGTTTTCCAGCTTCCTTTCCCGCCTCTTCTCTGGGGGGCGGAAAAATCATCTGGGAGCATTTGTATCCATTAAACCTGGGCTTTTTCTAATTGGGTTTGATTTGGTATGATTTGGATTGTTGCGTTGGTGGAGGGGCTTATCGGGGTGCAAAAGCTTTCCATGTATGTTGGGGCTAAATCTCTTTACAGCGCCCCCACCTACCACAACACAGCATCCTCCTCTCTCTTCACCAAACTGCTTACTTAAGGACTCCTTCCCAGGCTTGTTATCTGACCCATAGTCTCCAGTCCAGACCCACAGGTTCAGTTTTCCTTGGTAAAGATTTACTGAAAGCAAAATAATCATCGCAAGTGCCCATTTCTTCAGCAAAAAGCCTTAACTTGGTTTACATCAGGGGAGTTAGACATCCAGTTCATATGTAAGCCCTGGCTTCCTGGCTGTTACGATTTTCGGCACGAGTGACCCTGGCGGGAAGGACCATGGCAGGTAAGCGATAGAAAGAAAGGCCATGCAGAGAGAGATTGGGGAGTATGAAGTTTTATTTAGAAAGAGGGTATTGGGAAGGTTTGGGAGGGCAGAGGGAAGGAATGGAGAGATACTTAGACAGACAGAGAAAGAGAGAGGGAGAGAGCTAAAGACATAGAAGGAGATAGGAGGAGAGAGAAGAGGAGGAAAAGACAGAGCCTGCCTCTTCAGAACAGCTGGCAGAGAGAGAGAGAGAGAGAGAGAGAGAGAGAGAGAGAGAGAGAGAGAGAAGGGAAGGGAAGGGAAGGGAAGGGAAGGGAAGGGAAGGGAAGGGAAGGGAAGGGAAGGGAAGGGAAGAGAGTTAAGAGCAGTTTGCCTCCGTGGGAAAGGAGAGATTAGGAGTGGGTGGAGCTTGTCTCTGAAAAGGACAAGGTACTGACAGCGAAGGCCCGCAAAACGATAACACCGGCATACTGCATAACTACTACTAATTGAGATACAAGGCCTAGAATGTGGCCAAGGAAAGGAACTGAGATGCCCGAGTTTAAAGCACAGAGCACAGACTGACCACTGACCCCAGCATTTACAGAGCTAGCATGACATGATATGGATGGTTGGTAAGACAGCAAAGTGCCATTTCAAAGCAGCCTGAAGACATGGAAGACAGCAGAGGAAATTAGATTGCAGTGAGACGGATCGTATAGCCATTCACAGCCTGTACTCCAGACGGATCGTACAGCCATTCACAGCCTGTACTCCAGGGCCTCTTCATAGAACCTGTCCCATCCAGGGGCAATAAAAGAATGCCTTAAAGATGACATTCTGTAGAGACGATAAGCCAATCATATCCTCAAGAAAGGACTGTGACCCTAGAAAGATAAACTACAGGCAAGAAGGGTTTATGGGAGACTAGGAGCTGCAGCCTTCTTGAGTCAAGGCACCAAACAAAAAAAAGCAGAGTAGACATACAAAAGAAAAGTGGGGAATATGAAAGGGAAGGGAAGAAGACAGGGGAGGAGACTACGTTATAGCCTTAGAGATACGGGCAAAGCATAGGTTCTTCTCTTTAGCTCTGAATCCATACCCATACATAAAATGACTGGGGGGAAAAAAGAAAAGAAAAGAAAAGAAAAGAAAAGAAAAGAAAAGAAAAAACCTCCTCTCAGGGAAGCATGGTACCACAGTGGGTCTTGGGGCTTGTCACTGAAGCCTGGCAACTCAAGTTCCATCTCTGGAGTCTACATAAAGATGGAGGAGAGAACAACTCCACAGACTTGCCCTCTGACCTCCACATGCCACACACGGACACTTCTCCATGTTGCTTATACCCGGTACACACCACACAAATTGTGTATATAATTTACTAAGGCCCCCTCTCTCTTTAGGCTACATTAGATGTGTCTGCTCCCTTTGGACTCTGAAGAGGCTTGACTGACGCCCTCAGGAGGCGGCTGAGCATTGCTGCGAGGACCATTCAAATGCTTCAGTTAATAAACAAGTGCAGTTAGTGGCAATCACCAGAATGCTACAAAACAGGTTGTGCAAAGCACACTGCTGACTACCAAAACACCCAGCTTGAGAGGGCAGAGGGGACGGCTTGTGACTTGGTTTCTCAGAAATCCAAGATATATCTCACAAGGGCAATTTAAGTACCTGCCACTAATGAAAATAATAACTCGAGCGCCTTGATCAACCAGTGGTCCCCCAAATATTAGGAAGTCAGCTGCTGCTAACAGGAGCACTAGCAGTATGAATGAATCTAGGAGTCACTTATAACTCATGGCAACATGATAAGGTCCCAGGACAGGCCTTGGATTCCCCAGATCATGGTGTGGTCTGATGGCCTAAACACACCAGCGCTTATCTTCCAGGAGGCAAGGCCGGAGCAGGGTTTTGTGTCTGAACCCTAAATGCATTTAAACCATTCTCTCTGGTACTTACACCTCATCTATGAAATGCCAAGGGTCCATCCTTCCAATAAAGACAGATTAGTGTTCCACTCAGGAGATAAACCTATCATCTGCTTCTGTGTCTACAACATTCATCCATTAGAGGTTCTGCACCTCCCGAAAGATGAAGAATTACAGCCGCCGAAGAGATGTGCTGTATATACCGCAGTGGTAGTCATCACGGTGGAGGGAGGGTTGATAGGTGTGGGCAACAATGATAAAACGAACAGCCCTCTTGTCTGTCAGGCAGTAAATTGGTAAGAACAGCCCTCATTACCGCAAGTTGAGTGGGTATGTGCAGCATCCAATTTCCGGCCATGTATTCCTTCTCTCTGTGACAAAATAAACATGATGCAATAAAAGCTTACTTATAAATCAATTTGGCTGATGAGCAAGTCAAAGGAAGATCACACATGGTTTACGGATAGGCTCGTTTGGGGCCCGGCTTTCGTTGTTACTGTTGTGATTCTTACGAAGAGTATGTCCTTTAAAATAAAAGTGGCCATATTATTTTTCGCCACACCAGAAGTCTGTATTCCTCGGGGAACACGGCGAATCAGAATCTAACAAGCTGTGCATAATAACGTGTAGCATATGCTGCAGCTGAGTTCGTTCCCGCTGTTTGCAGGACACACATCTACCTCGAATTGCAGAAGTGCTTGTTATCCTGACAACACCAGGAAGGGGGGAAGATGACATGAAGCATTCCGTATATAGCACAAGGCGTTGCCTCCCGGGACAATGTCAAGATTCCCAGCAATAAGTCAATGAGAATAAATGCAGGAATCACTAAGGTTTAAAATGACCACATCCCAATTACAGATTATGTTTTAGCAGCTCCGAAGGTCCTATAGATTAGTTTTATAAATTATGTTGATCTCATTAGAATGCATATCCTTTATAAAATGCAGGCTAGAAAGAACGTGGCCTTTTGCTCATTCAATGTATTCTCTAGTTGGGTCTGTCCTAACAGTTCCTCCTGACATAGCAAATCCTCTTTCTATTTCAAAAATTCCAATTTCTTCTCTTTAAATTTTCTGCATGATTTATTACCTTATTCTTCATTTAGCAAATATTTATTGACTGCCAACTATATTCATAGCATTATGTGGGGCACTGGAGAGAGAGGTAAAGATGTAGAATACATACTTCAAGCCCTTTAGAAAATAATCTTCCTCAGGACAATAAGACATGCACACACAAAAAGTAAAATGTCAATAAAGAAATTAAAATCATGCAAGGATATAAAAGAGATGTCACAGGGCAGCACATAACTGACACCAGGAAAATATAAACAACGAAAATAGTGGGTGCAGTAATTTTTCAGGGTTCAGTGCTCAGCAAAAGCTTCGGAGACAAGAACCAGGTGAGGTTTTGAAGGTTTTAAAGGAGATAGTCTAGGCATAGATGAGGCCACATGTTAATATACAGAGGTGGGCAGGCACGTCGTGTTGGGAGGAAATGCCTGCTCTGCAGGCGGAGGGCTGGCTGAAATGGAGTGTGAAGGGCACGGCGGGAGTAACTTGGAGTCGTGTGCCAAACATCTGTGCTTCAGCTTCCATTTAACAATGGTGAGTGTCTGGGGAAAGTGTTCCTATTAAAACCTTCTCTGAGGTCTAACATATTCCGGTGCACACTTTGTTGCGCCTTTCTTAATTGAATTTTTTTTTTTTTTTTGGACAGCCATTCTACACATGCCATAATGTTTTTGTACTGGGTATACAATATGGAGTGGCTAAATCGATAGCATTGATACCTATATTACCTCACCTCCTTAAGGTTGCTGGGCGAGAATACTCAGAATCGGCTGTAGTCCTCAGAACTAGTCAGTGCTCCTGTCTACGTCTGTATCCTGTGACAACCCCCAGTCACACTCATTGCTACCTGCTAGTAACCACCATTCCACTCCGCTTCTGGGCACTCCACATTTTCTTGTTTCGCATATAAGTAGAAGGCATAGATTTTGAATGCAGCTCCAGACGAATGGGCACAATTATGTAACCATCATTGCAGTCCAAACACAAGACATCGCCGCCCTCCCAGAGATGGTTCTCATCACCTGGTAAACCACCACGCATTCTTTGTGTTGCACTCATATGGCAATGCTTGGCATTTGGAATAGCTCCATATTTACTATATGGTGGTTTCATAGATGCTCTATCATACTTTGGGGCTCATTTGACCAATGGCTCAACAGATGTAAATCTTGCTAAATAAAAATCTCATCTATGTACAGAGAGTCTCAGAAACACTTAGTTGTTTTTATTAGAACAATATGGTTTTTATTAGAAATGACAGGTTAGGGTCACTGTCACATTATGAAAGCCTTCAACACAAAGGGACAAATCAGAAACAAGAGTAAAGGCCAGGGAGGAGGCCCAATGGGATAAAAGAGCTTGCCACACAATCTGGGTATCTGCATTCAATCCCCAGAATCCACATAAATATGGGAATAAAAAAAATTCACTAAATTTATCCTCTGACAACCACAAACATGCCATGGTTCATGTGCACACACACACACAAATATTAATATTAATATTATTTTGTTTTATATGTATTTATTTTTATTTAATTTTTTCTTATAATATATATTGATAATAGTCTTCCCATTCCTAGATTTCCCACATCTTTCTACCCACCCAGCTTCATGTTCTTCCTCCCTCCCACAGGGAACAGAATGCGATTTCGGCTTACCCCAGTCAGAATGGCCAAGATAAGGGTGCAGTGGGTGCTGGTGAGGGTGCAGTGGATGCTGGTGAGGATGCAGTGGGTGCTGGTGAGGGTGCAGTGGGTGCTGGTGAGGGTGCAGTGGGTGCTGGTGAGGGTGCAAGGAAAGGGAAAGAGTTGTTAATTGCTGGTGGGCACATGAATTGGTCCAGGCACTCTAGAAATCAGTGCGGAGACTCTTCAGAAAGCTAAAAGTAGATCTACCACAAGACCCAGCTATACCACTCTTGGACATAGATCCAAACGACTCTACACTTTACTACAGAGATACTTGTTCATCCATGTTCATGGCTGCTCTATTCCTAATAGCCAGATATTGAAAACAGCCTAGATGTCCATCAACTGGTGAACGGATAATGAAAATGTGGCACATTTGTACAATTAAATAGTATGGAGCTGTTTTCATGGAATGGATGGAGCCAGAAATGATCTTCCTGAGTGAGGGAACCCAGACTCAAAATGATAAATATTGCATTCTTTCTCTTATCTGTGGATGTCACCTTTTAAGCCTTGTGTATATATTTAGAATAATCTAAGAGGTTAGGTACCTAGTAAAGGACCAGGGGGAAAGAGAAACTCTTCTAAGGCAGGGACAATAGGGTACAGTATTATAAAGAGATGAAGGAGAAGCTAGAACAGGAGGAGTAAATGAGGAGGATGATAGAAGGGCAGGATAAAGTGAGGATATGAGGGGACAGCTAACACTAAAGGCCTTTTGAAAAGCCATATGAAAACCCATTACTATAGAAACTTCCTAACACATATAAACACATGAAAGGAACTTAAATGGAATTACCATATAACGGGGGAAACAATGTCTCAACTAGACATCTTACGTTACCAAGTAAAATCCACAGTGTGAGGAATAGTTTGTGTCATTGTTTATGCTATTGGTTGCTCTCCACGACCTGATGGTGAGGCTGGAGACCAGAGAGCTGGCGGCCAGCTGGAAGCTTCGCCTCTACTGACTAGTGCTCACGGTGAGAAAAGGTACCGTGCACACAACTGGAGGAGAAAAGTCATCACCAATGTCACACATGTGAAACCTGTGACCTGCAGTAGGAACCTGCCTAAGGGTATACGGTATAATAGTGGAACAAAGTTATGGCAGTAACCAACCACTTCTTTCTCTATTTTGATTTAAGGACCACTCCATAGATGAAATTCAGACTTGACACTGATAAAGCAGCCATTAACACGAGACTAGATAGTTCTAGACCCTCGGGGACAAACAGACCACCATTATGCTGCTAATGGAGAATAGCAATAAAATGACTCCTAGCAGCATATGGCTATATCCACAGAGCAGAGCATCACTAACCTCCTCGGAGAAGTTCCCTCATGCAGTAGAGAGAAATTAGCACACACGTCCAGCACTGGGCAATGGGCGCAGTGAGGGACTTTGAAGCTTCTTCCAGACACAGCAGGGCTGATGCATGTGTTTCTTTTTAATCTTTTTTTTTAATTTAGTTCTTTTTTTTAAGATTTATTTATTTATTATGTTTACAACATTCTGCCTCCATGCCCGCATGCCAGAGAAGGATGCCAGATCTCAGTACAGATGGTTGTGAGCCACCATGTGGTTGCTGGGAATTGAACTCAGGACCTCTGGAAGAGCAGTCAGTGCTCTTAACCTCTAAGCCATCTCTCCAGCCCAAAGAATGAAAAGAAACCTTGAGGAAGCAAATTGCAGGAAATGGGTAGAAATTTTCTCTTTCTAAACTAAAATACAACTAGCAAGCTAAAAGAATAGGTATTGATAATAAAATAAGAATAAGATGTTTTCAAAAATGAATAATTAAGAATTAAAAAGTAGGAGCTGAGAGATGACTCAGCAATTCACAGCACTTGCTGCTCACCCGTGAGGACTGAAGCTCAGATCCCACCGCCACAGGGAAGTCAGACATGACCCTGGCCTGCATAAACTGTCACCCCGACCCTGAGGGACAGGAGACAGGGGGGACTGGGTAATGACCCTGCATACACCTGTCAACCCAACACTGAGGGACAGGAGACAGGAGGGGACTGCAATGACCCTGCATACACTTGTCACCTCAATATGTAGGGACAGGAGACAGGGAGGGACTGGGTAATGACCTTGCATATACCTGTCACCCCAACACTGAGGGACAGGAGACAGGAGGGGGCTGGGTGATGCTGACTGTCAGCATATCTGAAAAACACAATCTCCAGATCCACTGAGAAACCATAGTGGGAAGAAAAGTAGGCTGAGAGTGAGAGAGAGGAATACTCAATGACCTCCTCTGGTCTATGTGAACACACATAGATGCACCCCTCTCCACAACACATTCACATACAATACACACACATGCACATCACACACACATACAACATTGCAGACACACCACACACACACACACACATACATCACACACTCACACATACACATCACATACTACACATACATACACATCACACACACATACAACATTGCAGACACACTACACACACACACGCATACATCACACACTCACACATACACATCACATACTACACATACATATACACCACACACACACATCACACATACCTCACACACATGCACGCACACACACACATCACACACACAGGGGAGAAGGAGGACCAGAAGAATGAGAAAATGATCTTAAAATTAAAGAATTTTAAAAAAAAATCAGGGGCTGGAGCGATGGCTCAATGGTTAAAATCACTGGCTGCTTTTCTAAAGGACCTGGGTTCAATTCCCAGTGCCTACATGGCTGCTGAAAACCAGCTGTAACTCCAGTCCTAGGGTATCTAACTCCTTCTTCTGGACTCCAAAAATGCCAAACATATACAAGGTACACAGAGAGACATGTATACAAAATATAAATTCAAGAGAGAGGACATAAATAAAAAACTTACCAAAGAAATACTCTACAAATATGGCAGCCCAATGAGCATCAAACATATTACTGAAAATCCCACAGCATTAAAGATTTTTTTTAATCTGTAATTTTAAAAGGTTCCGAGAGAAAAAAAATAAAGCCCTTCCCATAGGAACATAGATCACAATGGCATTAGATTTAGCCCTATAAACCCAGAAAATAATAACCGATATTTTCAAAATTCACAAAGAAAGGGATTTTATAGATGAACTGTAGACCCAGGGAAACTGTCTGTGAGACTAAAAGACATTTCTGGAGAGGCAGTGTCTTGGAAATTGTCTTCTGTGTGCCCTGTCTTAAGGAGCAACTGAAGAGTGTTCTCCACAGAAGTAAGAGGGAATCTGTAGAGCTGGCGACAAAAGACTCCGAAAATGGGGGAATTCAACAGGAAAGTGCCAGGTTCGGTTTCCAAGGTGATGCTGAAGGGCATCTTTGTGATAGCTGGGCAGGAAGGCAAGGAGTCCCAAGTCCCAGCGGTTCTGGGGGAGGGTTTCCAGGAAAACCTGACAGATCTCAAGTTCTGAAGAGACCCCTGAGAGGACAAAGTAAGAGCAGCAAGTTCAGGTTGAATCCGCACTGATACAAATTAGACGTGGGATAAAGCAAGCCAATGAAAGTGGCTCTGAGGAAATAGCTCTAAAATGAGCAGGAACAAGAGTTATACAGAGGGGAGATCTGTCTGTGCACCGTGTGTACAAGTGCACACACTCACATGTGTTACAACATGTGAGGACAGAGGAGGACAGGGTGGAGAGCAGTCTGTGCACCATGTGTGCAAGTGCACACACTCACATGTGCCATAACATGTGAGAATCGAGGACAGGATGGAGATCTGTCTGTGCACCGGGTGTGCACATGCATACACTCACATGTACCCCAGCACGTGAAGACAGAGGAGGAAGAATTACACTGCATCCACGGGACCATTACTGATAGATCTCTCATTGTGTTCTGGAAATTCAGCTAATTACAGAATTTGGTTGTTTTCCTTTGTTTATCCTTTTTCTGGGTATGTAGAAGATGAGAAATCTCTGTTAATCCTGCCAGGTGGCCTAGCGTGTTTTATCTCCCAGTGAACACATTTCCCAGGTTGCAGTCAACCCTAGGGCTTTGAGTTGCGGCCTGAGGAGTCTGGTGGCATTGAAAGACTGTTTCCTGGGGTCCACATTATAACTAGCCCCTCAGGAGTCTATTGTAGCATCCCAGTGCTGCCCTGTGCAGAGCAGACTGAGCAGAATCTGGCTCACACGCTGTGTTTCCATGTCTCTGTATGGTGCTTCCACTCACTGTGACAGGCTTCAGCGGGAGATGGCAGGCTTCCTGCAGACCCGGGGAAGGCGGAGCCTAGGTGAAAGCCATGGTTGAAGAACTCTTCCCCGTCTCTTACTCTCCCCTATTACTACAATAGGTGGTTATTTGTCATGATGATATAAAACACATACCAAAAAAAATCTTTCAAATAGTCTTCATTTCACACAATTACTGGAGCAGCAGGTGTCAGCAGCATTGCCGTGGAATTGCAGCCAGAAAGGACAGCAGAGGTGATGATGGCATCAGGCTGGGGAGGGCACCAGGCTGGGGAGGGCACCACGCCAAGAGGATGTTCGAGGGTATGCCAGCTGGAGCCTGCTCTAGGAGACCTGGGTAGGTTCAGGTCCTGGCTGGGGATGCAGGTAAATAATTTGACATGTTGGTCAAATAAAGCTAATTATTCATCCATTGGGGTTGTTTTGAAAATGTCAGATGTGGAAGACTGTAAATATAAGAAATTATATCAAAGTATAATTTATTCTAATCCCTGTAAAATACATTGTGTCACATAAATATGATCAATGAGAGAGAATCATCACGATACACTATAACATTTTAAAATATGTAATACTACTTCATTTTTAGACCTATTTGTTGTGGGGATTCGGTCCATCAGCCAACTGTATTTGGGTGACTTTGTCCAATGGGCTTGATCTTTTCCGGAAATACATGACTGGATAAAATGAAGGATGGGGGTCATGTGCGCTCTCCTGGATGGTGCAGGGTTCGCTGGCAGCAGCTTGCTGAGTTCCCCAGACCTCCCCAATCTCCCTTCGGAACAAGAAGATCAGCAGCTGAAGGCAGAGCAGCGTTGTAGCCTTGTTCTATACTCAGTGTACTTTCCAGTCTGCTCCTGTTTAATAAGCCTGACTTCATCATATGTAGGTGATTAGGTTGTTGTCGGTACATAAGTAGAATCAACAAGGTAACTATGCTTTTTTAAAAAGGATTTATTATTTTTACATGGATGAGTGCTTGTCTATATGTATGTATGTGCCATATATATATATATATATACACACATACAGATACATACACACATGTGTGCATGCACACACACACACACACACAGTGCCTATAGAGTCCAGAAAAGGGACTTGGAACTGGAGTTAAAGACAGTTGTGAGCTGCCATGTAAGTGCTAGGAACCAAACCCAGGTCCTCTGCAAGAGCAGTCAGTGTTCTTATCTGTGGAGCCATCTCTCCACCTGTAAGGAAAGGAACAGTTTGGTACCAAGATTACACAGTGGTAAAGAGCCAGTGGCCATGCGAGTTATGTGCTTCTGCATGCAGCATCTACACTCGTTCCTGGGTTAGAAGCCCAGACTGCTGAACTGAGTGTCTCTGACTCGGGCTCTGAACTGAGTGTCTCTGACTCGGGCTCTTAAAGGCTCCACCAAGCTCTCAGGCACAGGACGAGCAAGGGGAGGATCTTCCCGTGTGCGCGTGTGTGCGTGCGTGTGTGCGTGCGTGCGTGCGTGCGTGCGTGCGTGTGTGTGTGTGTGTGCTGGCAAAGTTACTTTCTCCGGCGTGGTTGGACTGAGAGCCTCAGGGTCGTGATGACTACTAGCCAGAGACAAACATCTTTCCTGTACAGGTTTCCCCATTGGCCTACTGAAAACAGGACACCTGGCTTTGTCAAAGTGAGGAATCGGAAAGAAAATGAAGGAGAAAGAGAAGGCACCCCAAAGGAAGCCCTGATCTTTATAAACATCCTATTGTCTTGGCCAATTCATTTCATTAGAAGCTAGGAAGTTCAAGCTAGGCAGCGGTGGCCAACGCCTTTAATCCCAGTACTCAGGAGGCTGACTGGAGTAGATCTCTGTGAGTTCAAGGCCAACCTGAGAGAATTCTGGGATAGCCAGGCCCACACAGAGAAAAGTTATCTTGAAAAACAAAAATAACAAAACACAAAAGCTAGGTAGCAAGTCAGGGTCCCATCCAAGGGTGGGGGTTACATGAGGAAATGTGCAGGATATAGATAGGATATAGAAAGGTTAGGGATATAGATAGGTCATCTCAGGGCTTGACAGCCACAGTACTAGGGGACATGACCAACAAACTCCTGGATATCTAGAATTATATGATACTATTTATCATGGTTATTCATGCAATTGACATTCATTGCCATCTATGATAATGCTCTGTGTGTATGTGTGTGTGTGTGGTGTGTGTGTGTGTGTGTGTGTGTGTGTGTGTGTGTGTGTGTGTGCATGCACAGTCTGAGGTAGCAAAGGAAGCCTCTAATGTCTTTATGCCCATCTACACTTCTTTTTCTCGGTAAGAAGAGTACACTAACCTTCCCTGGAGGTGTTTCTCAATTCTGTGCGCCCATGAGAACTTCACATACACCATGACTTCAGTATGCTTTCCTGCTAAAAACACTAATAAGGACCAATGAGATGCTCTCTGGGTGAAGGCGCTTGTCACCGAGGCTGGCAACTTGAGTTGAGTCCCCAGGACCCACATAGTGGAAGGAGGGAATGGACTCTCTCAAGTTGTCTTCTGGACTACACACAGAGAGATGATTTATTTCTGAAAAGAACTACCAATAAGCAACAAGTTAATTCTGATCTCTAAATTCTATAGTAAAATGCAGAAAGGGGGACACTCTACAGAGACGTCTCTGCCTCTCTGTCTCTGTCCCTGCAACTGCCTCTGCCCTTGCCTCTCTGCCCCGCCCTTCCCCTCCCCTCTCCCCCTGCCCCTGCCTCTCTGCTTCTCTGCTCCTATCCCGACACCCATCCCTCTTCCCCTGCCCCTGCCTCCCTGCATCTGCCTCTGCCCCAATGTTTTGCATGTGATACATGTTTAAATGTTGTTAACTTAAAAAAAAAAAAAAGCCAGGCACACTATCTCCGTAGTCCCAAGAAGGAAGTCCTCTTGACTAAGAATATTCTTTGAAGTTTTCCCAAAAGAAAGAAGGAAATTACATTGAAATTCCTTTGAAATTAATGTTTCCTGTAAGCTTTCAACAGCAGTTCCTGATGGAGAGAGGGCAACAAGATAGACTAAGCCCCTGTCTGGCTGGCAGTAGCTAAAACCTAGAGGGAGCTCTTGATTTCCTCTGCTCTTCACACCCACAGCCTTTGGAGTTTCCTCCCTCCTTTGATTGTTCTTGATGCCAACACTCAAAGGGGCAAATGATCTTCATCAAAGGCAGATCACTGTGTGCCCTGAGTTTGTTGTTAGCTACCACAAGAGGTTACTCCACAGGGCACAGGTATCCCCAAGCAGATCCAATGGTGTCCTCCAAAATTCCTTGCTTATTTATAAGCTCAAAATGTGACTCTATTTGGAAATAATGTCTCTGTAGATATAATCAGTTAATGATATTATGATGGCACCCGATTTGGGGACGGTCCTAAATGCAATAGCATCCTTATTTAAAAATAAAAAGAGGGGACACAGACAGAACAAAGGACTTGTGGAAGAAGAGGCAAGGGTTGTGTTTATCTACTCTAAAGCTGTGGTTTATAGTAAGATTACTGTATTTTATATTGACCTTCCTCTCCAGTTTCCAGCAGAGGGCTTCTCAAATCCCTGTCCATTCCTGATCAATAGGGACAGAAGGAGAGTATTCTTCTAGTGTTTTAGTCTTTGGCCCTGGCTCCTGAACCTGAAACAAGAGTTCCCAATCATAGGGAATGTTCTACATCATGGAAGCAGCTTTTGTCCTAGGGGAATAGTCATGATAGATCCTTGGATAGCAACTGTAGATTCTAGAGGCTCTTTGTTGTTGACCACATTCGTAGGCAGATAAGAGGCCACACCCAACGCCACAGGGACAGAGACCCTGCAATCAGACCCTTGAGACCTCATTCTGTGTATTTTCTCATCTGGCTCTATACTATGTGTATCTTCTCGTCTGGGTTCTATATTATGCTTCTACTGAGATGATAAACTAAGAAATAGAAAAGGTTCTCTGAGTTCTGGAAGCCTTTCTAATAAATTATTCAGATCCAAGGAGAGAGTTCATGGAAGCCTCCAATGTACAGACAAGTTGAACAGAAGCTGTGAGCAATGGTTGGTGTGTGTGATTAAGAATGGTTTTGTGGAATGGAAATTGTAACCTACAAGATCTGAGACTATCTTCCAGACAGAGCAGGGCTAGCCCCCTGCTATCACAGAACTGTATGATGTAGAGTGGTCCTCACACCTCTGCTCCCAGAGGCTTCGGTGCTGAATGTGTAGAACAGTTTGGTTTTTCCCAACTTTTGCAACTTCAAAAGCCAAAAAATTCTGGAAACATTAGAAACTGCAAGAGCAAAGAGAGATCAGGTCCCAGGGACACTGGAGGGTATGAGGTCCTGGGGACCGACTAGTCTCAGGCCTGTGGCTTCCATACTGTGAGAGAATCTCCTATGGTTTTGAGCCACTGAGCTGACGGTAACTCAACAGAAAGCCCATCCCCAGATTCCTAGAAGTATGTGTAACCCCAAATCAGATGCACCAATAATTATATCCTTAATGTGGGTGCTTAGTCCCCAAGCCCTCCTGAACCCCAAATGATCATCTTCTGCTCGAGAAATATTGTGCAGAAAAGAAGCACAGGAAAGGGAAGGGTCTGCGTTATTTGAGTCTGTGGCCCAGGCAGTCCGTGGTATTGATTGCTCCGTTGCTGCTCTGTTCACCAGGCTAAAACGCTCCATCTACCCCCAAGACCCTCTGAGAGCCGAGAGAGCCATTCCTTCGCGCTAATGGAGACGCTGACAATTCTACACAGCAGCATCTGTCGATGTGAAGTGGATTCTGGCTCTGCATGGCGTCATCACCAAGGTGGAGGATCTCGCGGGACAACTGTGTGCTTGAGTCAGGGTTAAGGCAAGATGCGCAGACGAGAGGCAGCTGGCTGGGCTTTTTGGCACCAGATGGAAATACTAGGAGGAAGGAGGAGCTTTTCAAGGGCCAGTCTGGAAGCTTTGGTTTCCCGTGTTCAACAGCAATGAAAGGCAGCAGCCGGCAAGGGGGAGCCTGGGTAGGCAGAGTACTCCAAGGTTACAAGCCTTGAATATGGTGGTCCTTAGATTTACAAGGATGGCAGTTTGCAAGGAAGTCAGAATTCCCCAGTCTAACACAAGCCAACGTTAAAAGCTCTTGGCTTGGGATGCTCAAGACCCTTGTCCCAGAGATCTGACAGCTCTCTTATCCTCCCATGGCTGACACTTTCTCTGCTTGGTCCTTTTATAGCCTTTTACCCATCTTCATTCTTAGTAACCTGCCATTTACTTGCTTCTGCAGTCCTCTCCAGCCATTCTGGAACTGCTCAGCTGATGTTTCTTAGCTGTCAAGAAGCCAAATGTCCTCCACTCTCCACACTTAGCCCACTGTGTGCCAGCTGTCCCTAACATTGCCACTCAGATGGCTCTGCTCTCTCTGTGTTACAAGCTTAACACACGCTACTGAAAGGAGGTGTGTTTGTCAGTTTTGCATCAACTTGACCCAAGCTAAAGTCATCTGAGAGGAGGGAACCTCAGTTAAGAAAATGCCTCCATGAAACTGGATTGCAGGTAGGCCTGTAAAGCATTTTCTTAATTAGTGATTGATGAGCGAGGGCCTAACGATCCCTGGGTTGGTAGTCCTGGGTTCTATTGAAAAAAAAAAAAAGCAGACTGAACAAGTCACAAGAAGCAAGCCAGTAAGCAGCACCCCTCCATGGTCTCTGCATCAGCCTCCAGGATCCTGCTCTGTTTGAGCTCCTGTCGGACTTCCTTCAGTGATGGACTACACTGTGGAATTGGAAGTCAAGTGCACCCTTTTTCTCCCCAAGTTGTTTTGGTCATGGAGTTTTTATCACAGCAACAGTAACACTGACTAGGACGGTAAGCAAAGACTACTGGGAAGAAGTTTTTATTGGGTCTAATGTTATGACCCCAGAAGAGTCTCCCAGACTACACACCAAGCCAGCCTGAGAAGCCTGTGTATATAGCCAAAAAGAAAGGTGTGGGATGGAGATGGGGGACATAGTCACAGTGTTTACACCAATCACAGCCTCACCTCTTTCGCCCCTAGTCCCCCCATCAGAGCATCCCCCTGCTAGGCCACAAGGGGAAACGCTTCCCTTCACACCTAGCTCGAAATAATACAGCTATATTATATACAGAATAATCGAGAGATTATCATGGCTGTTGCTCCATCAAGAGCCAGCATCATCATCTATAATCATCGCATGTTTTTTTTCTCAAGGCATCCATGGAATGCTCGCTCATACCAGCCAGCATTGACATAAAGATAGCCTGGCTGGTTGTTGAATTGGCATCTTTTTGAATCAGGCAGCCAAGGCCATAAGGGAGGATGGAAGAGCTGATAATTAGGGAGTTAGAACAAATGCTTGCAATAAGATCTTGGAAAACTTATCAGCACTCATAGTGATTTTAACTCTGCCTAATACCCCAAGGAGAACCGGCCCCTTCCTCTGTCTCAAGTTGGAGCAAATGCTGTTTAGCACCAGGATCTTGGTGCTGGGCTAGCTCCAAATGTGAGCTTCTATTTTGTTTCCTGCTAAGTGATCTTAGGAGAGTCTGTACATTTCAAATTTCCAACTGGTTAGTTCTAGTAACTATGTAATGCTGTAATTCTGAAAGTTGAGGCAATAATGTTTATAAAAGAGCATGACAACATGCATTAAATTATTAACTACCCATAACTTAATAATTTATTACCTTTTCAAAATGTCTACTGCAGGTGCTCTGTTACGGTGATGAAATTCTAGCAAATGTAATTTTTTTTGTTGTTTTTTATTAGTTCTTGAGAATGTCACATAATATGTATTTATGGTACTTACCATCAGTTGAAAGACATTTAGGTTGTTTCCGTTTCCTAACTATTTTGAGTAGAGCAGCAATAAACATGGTCGTTTTCACAATGTTAATTCCACCAATCCGTGGGCATGGGATGTCTTTCCATTTCTAGTATAATGAAGGAGACCAGTAGGGTCATGTTACAGTTTACTAACTAGTCAAATCAATGTACTACACTGCCTGCACCCTTTATTCAGGTCACATATTCTTCAACCCAACTCTGCCCGTTGGGCCAAACCGCCCCTCACAATTGCCCAGCAGAGCAGTGACAGAATTCCCGCAACACTAGTATCTTTCTCTATCTCTTTCTTCAGAGGTTTAAAGTCTCATTGTAGAAGTCCTTCGCTTCCTTGGTTAGGCTTATTCCTACTAGCAAGCTGTTTTCTTTGAGGCTATTGGGAAGGGAAGTGTGTCCAGAGCTCCTCTGTATTTTTGCTGGTGATGTCTAGAAAAATTATTGATTTGTGCAAGTTGATTCTGTACCCCCACCACATTGCTGACTTTGTTTATGCTTCTAGAAGTTTTCTGGTAAAATTTTGGCACTCTCTAATGCCATGTCATCTGTAGCTAGAGATAGTTTGACTTCTTCTTTCCCTATCCGTATGCCTTTAATCTTCTTCTGTGGACTTACTGCTCCAGCTAGTACTTGAGAAAGGTATTGAAAAGACATGGGCATCCCTGTGTCATTCCTGACTTCAGTGGGATTGCTTCAAGCTTTTCTCCATTTAGGATGATGTTGGCTGTGGGTGCCTCATCTAAAGCTTTCATTGTGTTGAGGTATGTTCCCTCGAGCCTTACCTTCTCTGAGACTTTGTTATGTTGGAATTGTTCAAAGACTTATTCTGCCAATACTTAAATGATCATGTGACATTTTTGTCTTAAAGTCCATTTATGTGGTTTATTACATTGACTTGTGTATATTGAACCATCTTTCAGTTCAGGGATAAAGTCAGCCTGGTCATGGTATATAATCTTTTGGATGTATTTGATGTATTTGGTTTGCAAGGATTTTTTGAGCATTTTTGAGTCTATGTTTATTCGGTAGTTTTCCTTTTTTGTTGTTGTGTCTTTACTTGATTTTTGTGTAGTGTGATACTGACTTTGTAGAAGGAGTTTGTGAGCCTTCTCCTTCTTTCATGCTTAGCGGTTAAGAAGGACTGACTATAGATTCTCTTTGAGTGTGTGATTAAATTCTACTGCGAATCCATCTGGCCCTAAATATTTTTTTTACTAGAAGGATTTTTATTACTATCTCAAGCTGCTCATTTGTTGTGAGTCTTTTCAGGTTGTTGATTTCTTCTTGGTTTAGTTGTGATGGTTTAAATAAACCTAGAAACATCTCTTTCTTTTGGGTTTTCCAAATGGAGTACGGGTTTGTAAACCCCTCCCTTAACAATATTCTGAACTTTGTTGGTGTCTGTTGTAATGTTTCCCTGTTCATTTCTGATTCTGTCAAATTAAGTATTTTTTTGGTTAGTTGGCCAAAGGGTCAATCAATCTTGTTTGTTCTTCTCAAAGAACCCAATCTTATATTCATTAAATTTTCTTGTATTCTTCTCTCTGTGTTTCACTGATTTCTGCTGATTTATATTATCTCTTGCCATTAGTTAGGTTTGGATTCAATGTTTTTCCTGTTTTTCCACCTTTCTGAATTGCATCATTAGACCATTTGTGTTCTTTCTGATTTTTAAATGTAGGCACGCAGAGCTACAAATTTCTCTTGTGAGATGGTTTTCAAGGTGTCACAGAGGTTGTATCATGTTGTGTTTTCTTTTTCATTTGCTCCCAGGATTTTTTTTTCTTTCTTGATTTATCCTTTGACCTATTCATCATCATTCAGAAACGAGGTCCTTGCTCTGCATGACTTCACATATTTACTAGAGGTTTTTCTACCACGCATAATAAAAACCCAGAGACAGATTTGGGGGTTCTTTTCTGAAGACAGAAAAGCAAAGCAGCCAAGCCACTAGAGAGCTCTTACTTCTAGGAAATCTCCAGACTGAAAGAGAGCAAATTCCCATCTCACCCCGCCTTATATTCCTCTCTTGTGCTGGAATTAAAGGTGTGCACCACAACCTCTATGGCCAACTAGTGTGGCTGCCGGGATTAAGGTGTGTGCCACCAGTCCCTGGCCTGTATGGCTGACTAGAGTGGCTGCCCTGCACTGACCTTTAGGCAAGCTTTATTTATTAAAACACAAACAATAGACCACTATAGGTTTTATGCTGAAAATTCTAAGTCTTCTTTCATTGCTGTCAAATAGCAAAAAGTGATTCCAATCTTTCTGAATGTGCAAAGATTTGATTTGTGTCTCAGAATCTGGTCTGTTTTAGAAAAGCATCCTTGTGCATTCTTTGATGTTTGGGTAAAATATTCTGTAGCTACCTTTCATCCACTTGGTGCATGCTGTCAGTTAGTTCTGATGGTCCTCTGTTTATGTTTTGTTCACATCACCTGTCGGTTGGAGAAAATGGGACACTGAAATCACCTATTATAAATGGGTCAATATTTGTGTCTTTGAATCCAGTAGTCCTTTTTAATGAAACTGGTCACCACAGAGTTTGTTTCCAATATGTTTAGGATAGTAATGTCTTCTTGGTTAACTGTTCCCTTGATTAGAATGAAGAATCCCTCTTTTTTTCTTCTGATTAGTTTAGATCGAAATCTAGTCAGACATGAGTGATGTCTAGTCAGCATAGTGATACTGTTTGCTTCCTGATCCATTTGACTGGAGCACTCTTGTCCACCCTCTTACTTTAGGGTGGCACCTAACTTCAAAACGAAGATAGGTTTCTTAAAGACAACACATAGCTGCATTCTGGTTTTTTTTTTTTTTTGTTTTTGTTTTTTTTTTTTGATTTTTCGAGACAGGGTTTCTCCGTAGCTTTTGGTTCCTGTCCTGGAACTAGCTCTTGTAGACCAGGCTGGCCTCGAACTCACAGAGATCCGCCTGCCTCTGCCTCCAGAGTGCTGGGATTAAAGGCGTGCACCACCACCGCCCGGCTGCATTCTGTTTTTGATTCATTCTGTCACTCTGTGTTTTTTTGCTATTGATATTTAAAAATCACTACTGAGATGAGTGTGTTAATTGTAGCCATTGTTGCTAATTTAGGGAGTTTTTTGCCTGTGTTCTCAGTGATATTTTGTGTTTTAATAATTATAGCTTTGTATTCTTTTCCATGGGGTGTCTGCTAATCTTCACCCCTGCTTTCAGCCTGAAATAATAATTCCTATATTTTATTTAGGTTTAGTTTGTCGGATATAATTTTTTTAGGCAGTTTAAGTCATGGAATGTTTTCTTTTCTTCCTTCAACTATGGCAGATAGTTTTTCTGGGTGTATTAGCCTAGAGGTTGGCTGTCATGGTCTTTTAATGTGGATGCACTGCTTCAGACTGGTTTACAAAGTTTCCATTGAGAAATCAGCTGTTATTCTGATGGGTTTCATTTTCCTGTGACTTGCATCTGATTTTCTCTTAAAGCTTTCAATCCATGTTCTAAATTGTGTATACTTAATATTTTAATTTGATATACTGTGGGGATTTTCTCTTCTGGTATTGTATATTTGATGTCCTACATAATTTTTTTTATCTGAATAGTTGTGTCTTTTCTTCATGAGGAAACCTTTTCTTCCATGATTTTGTTGAAGATTTGGTATATCCCATCGACTTTGGATTCTTCTTTCTCCTCATCTATGCCTATAATCTAAAGGTTTGGTTATATTTATGGTATCCCATATATTCTATATGCGCCCTTCCTCTCATATTTTAATGTCATATTCCTTCCATATTTGGTCTAGCTAATCAATCTTATCTCCAAGTCCTACAATTCTATCTTCTGCTTGATGTGTTCTATTTGTAAGCCTTTCCTTTGACTTTCCTAGAAGAATTACTGGGTTTTTCAGTTCCATCTTCATTTCAGCTTGAATCCTCTTCAATGTTTCTATATTCTGATTGAATTCTGATCTCAAGTCCTGGGCTTTCCTGTCTCATGTTTGTGTTGTATGGGCATCATTAGGCTTTTATTCTCCTTAAACTCTTTCTTCTTAATTCTATTGAGATATCTCTTTGTGTCTTCTTTAAAGTCCTTGAATTCTTTGAAGAAGTTCATTGTTGTCCTTTAAATTCTGTGTCCAGGAGTTCATCCACGTCATTCTCTTTTGCAAGCATTTCTACAGGACCGGAAGGTTTTGGAGAGAATATAGTGGCTTGATCTTTCACATGGTTGGCATTTTTTTTTTTTTTTTTTTTGGTTTTTTGAGACAGGGTTTCTCCGTAGCTTTTGGTTCCTGTCCTGGAACTAGCTCTTGTAGACCAGGCTGGCCTCGAACTCACAGAGATCCGCCTGCCTCTGCCTCCCGAGTGCTGGGATTAAAGGCGTGCGCCACCACGGCCCGGCACATGGTTGGCATTTTTATGAGAAGGTCTAGGTATGTGGCCTCGTTTTCTTGTTGTTCTAATTCTGATATGGACAGCGCCGGTTGGGGCACAGGAGAGGATGTGTGTGGGCTCTCAGCTACTTCTCCAGTCATCTATTGCCACGCCTTCCTTCTGCCACCACACATAGACTCAACCAACTAAATTCTTTCTTTCATAAGTCACCTTATTAATGTGTTTGTTTGTTTGTTTGTTTGTTTTTCATACTAATAGAAACCTGTCTAAGATATATTGATCGTATGGTGAAATGGTATTACTAAGCTAGTTAGGTGTTGTTAATGTTAGTTGTATTTGTTTCTTTTTCCTTTTAATATGCTCCCTAGAATATTTTAAATCACGTATGTATTTGCAATGTGAAAGTATAAGTGAGGCTGTCTAGGGTGACAAATGGTGCCATGGGGGTAGGAGAAGAAGTAAGGAGATGTGGAGATATACTCGATATACACGTGTCTGAGAATTCCTTTGTGTAACCGCACCATATACGATCAATATACACAATAAAATTAACAAATGTCTATTTAAAAGGAAACTTTAAGTCCTAAAGGTCTTGCTTTTTCCTTTATGTGTCCTCTGGTCCAGCTGAACTGGGCAGTCAGAGGCAGAAGCCTTTCCCGTGTGTGTGTTTATACATTTACACTGTCACTGTCTGCCCTTTGAACTGGGAATGCACAGGGAAACATAACAGCCCTTCCTCCTCGACAGAGCTTGGAGTCTCTGGCGTCGGAGTGAAGTCTGTAGAGAGACCAGGGCTGAGGAGACTGTAATCTCCCATCTCGCTCCAGGCCCCACAGCTTCAGCCCTCACTCCATGCCACTCCCGGTGTCTGGCTACTCTTCTTGCCCAGCCATTCCTTTTTCTATACCCCAGCCTTCTTCCTCGACTTTCCCAGCTCTAAAAGGAGCCCAGAACTCTGGGCTACACAAGCAGAAGTACTCAGAACCTTCCCTAACCCTCCCCCAAAGAGCTGGTTCTTTGGGGAGAAACCTGGGTTTCTGAATTCCTTTTTGAAGGGCAGCAGAGTCTTTGCCTTACACTCTGAGGTTTTTTGTTTTGTTTTTTTGTTTTGTTTTTTTTTTTAAAAAAAAAAACTCCAAAAATTTTTAGTTCTCAATAAAATTCTGCTTTCCTTTCCCTCTTCCCATTTTCTCTCCCTACTTGGAAGATTCCCAGGCTGTCATAGCATAGCACATGCCTGGACCCAGCCCATTAGCTTAGTCCTTCTCCTTAACTCTCGCTGTGGAGAAAAATCTATCTTAACAAGCCACGGGTGCTCACATATGTTTCCCCGCGTTTAATAAACCTGCCTTTCTTTTTTTTATCATAGCAAACGAATATAATTCTTTTGATGCCTTCATTTTTCTTTGGTTTTTGTCCTTTTTGTTGTCCTAACTCGGTTCTGAGGCAGTTAATTATTTCATGTACTCTCAGGTTCTGGTTTTCTGAAACTTGCTAATGTTTGTCTTTTTGGAGGCCTCACCCGGATGATCTTGGTGTTCCATTAAGCAAACGAAGCGTCGCTTTAAAGCAAGAGGCAAAGAGCCCTTGATCCCCCCTTCATCTTTATTTATCTTCACAAAGTACTCCTGATCAGAGGAACAGGGCTGCCTTATTGATCCCAGCCCAGCTTGCAGCCTGCGCCCTTCCTGTGCACTCTTGGGGTTCTGCTATCCTGCAGCTTTAAGCCTTGGGTTCCATTCTACTTGTCTTAAAATTTGCCATAAAAAAAAAAAATCTCATAAAGGTGATTTGAAAGGGTTGCAAGTAAAACAGCCTAAAATGGAGTGCACCCCCCCCCCCCCGAGGACAAGCTTTCGTGGTACCAGAAGATGCTGTGTAAGCTGCCAAAGCTTAGGAAACAATCAATAGTCCTACCTAGCTCTGACACCTATGAACCACAACAGCGACCAGCATGGCATAATAACTATACCTAACAGCTCAGTAGTGGCACACACACCTTGGTGTAACCAACATCTCTCTAATTGGACTTCATGGTCTCTCAATAAGAGGAAATCATGCCAAGTACTGGAAACCTAATGAACTATCCATACCTAGTGAAGTCACGGACCTCAAAGGGGATCCCACAACCTACAACCACCACTTTACTAAACCAGAATAATCTTTAACCTCATCCTAAGTATTTGTCCTTATACCCATAGATAAGTGTAGTTCTCACCCCTTCATCATGGAAACTTCTTATAGTAACAGAAACCGACACCTGATCAAGATGCAGAGCTGTGGAGTCATGTCAACTGATCTATCTACAACACCTGGGCCTAAGGTTTGGGGATCATTGTGCAGAAAGATTAGAAGAGCCCAAGGAACAGAGAGTTTGCTGTGAGTGTAAGTCCCCTAGACATGTCAGAAGATACAATCAAAAAACACGGCTGAGCATGACCAGAATAAGGATGAAACCAAGACATGCCAACGGGGAAGAGAGAAAACTCACAAGGCCTAGATAAAGATCTATAGAAACTAAGGAATGCTGAGAGCAGGAGAAATAGTCTTCCCCGGGGAAGAGGATACCAATTGGTTATCAAATACTAAATGGTCAGCCCTGAAATCATATGCATACAAGTAACATCATACAGACTAAGCTGTATTTATATATACTTAAGACTACACACACACACACACACACACACACACACACACACGCACGCACACACACACACACACACACACACACACACGCACCTGTGACAACAATGAATAGGCCATGAATTTGAAAGAGAGCACGGGGGTCAGTACATGGGCTGGGGTTGGAGGGAGGAAAAGAAATGGGGAAATGATGTAATTCTATTATAATCTTGAAAAATTGGAGCACTGGTCTTTTTCATCTTTTAGCTTCTGTTATTCTCAACAGTGAAAAATGCACCTGCTACTTAAAATCATAATTCATTTGGCAGCAGTTTCTGGTCAGAATCAAATTTCCTTTTCCTTCAAAATAACAGCTACCTCCACTGTTCTTTTCTTCTCTGTGTTGGTAGTGAGATACCATGGCATCTCCTAGCCCTGAGGATGTTTGCATCATCTGGCTCCAAAGCTTCTAGAGAACTCAGACAGAGAAACATAAAAGGCTGTGAATTTGGAGCCCAGAAAAGACTTTGCATGTGTGGTTTCTATTTTTAGCATGTCTATATGTGGGGCTAATGTGGGGTTCACAGTATACAGTGTGTTACTGTGAATGAAGGCATAACTGATACCTAAAATAATTTTGTCGTTTGATAAGAGTGCTTCAGCCAAAAGCTAAAATACAAAAATATTAAAATCATACTGAAAAGTAAGTTGTTTTTTAAAAAATGGGAAGGAAATGAAAGCCACGGCTTTAAATAAATCTTTGGGCTTGTTTTTCTTTTTAATTTTTATATTACTTGTATGAGTGCTTTCCCTGTACATATATATGAGTACCATGTGGGTGCCTGGGGCCTGTGGGGGTCAGAACGAGGTTCTGGAGAATGAGAACTGGAATTCCAGTTGATTGTTCGCCACCATATGGCTGCCAGGAACTGAACCCAGGTCCTGCGTGAGAGCACCCAGCTGTCTTCATCGCTGAGCCATCTCTCCTGACGTTAGGTAGATCTCTCAGTAGCCTGCCTTTATTTGACTCTCTAAAAGTGAATGCCTCTCTATTACAGAAAATAAGACCATGTGGGGGAGCGCATAGAGAGGAAAGAAATTGTTTAGTTTTAACTGTATATTTTTATTTAGGAAAAATCTGTTTGCGAGTGTGGGACCCTCCTCTTTCTCATTGTCTTCCAAAGCCCTGAGATCTAGAAGCAGATCTCATATCCTAAGCTGCAGTCAGGGCTCTGTCCTACAGGTCTGTAGACCTCCACTGTGAATATGGAGACTCACAGAAGGTGAGGGCAGGACCAACCTGTTTTAAACGTTATAATAATTACCATGGCCCTCTCCCATACTACGAGCAAGTGAAGGACCCAGAAATGCTAAAGGCGCCATAAATCCAAACATGCCTGTCAGATACACTTTGAAAAAGAAACGTGTGAAATTTGACCACTACCTGAAGAAGCACACTTGAATCCAACCTCTCACACCCTCTGGTCATCCTGCCCTTCTGTGTGGCATAGCTAACTGGTACCAGAAACTCCCAAGAAAAATGTCTACTTGCCAGGAAGTCCTTTACAAATGGACCCCTGGTAAGGTTATATCAAGAACGCTGGTAGAGGCATAGGCTCACAGCGGTGGCAACACTAAGCTCCAGGTCACAAAGGATTGAGAAAGAGAGATTTTAGCTACACGACAAATAATTTTATCAAAATTGCAGCAAACATCAAGAAGATCATATTATTCACTTCGAGCTGGGTTTTTTGGTCACATGTATAAAACCGCTGTGTCCCGAATTTTATCCTCACCCCCATCTCTGTGCTCTCTGAAGACGGCTTTATTGTCTCTCATTGTGCTGCTGGCCTAACACCGTGCCTCCCTGAGCTCTGCTCCCATTCTGATCTTAGTGTTTGAAGAACATAAAGGAAACTGTGTTTTGGCCTGGCAGACGCTGAGCATGAGTTTGCAATCCCATACATTTGTTTCCGGTTATGATCCCACCCCTTACGAAGTACATTACATAGGAAGTCACCTGGTCTCCTTCACTCCCTCATGGACGCCACTCTATGTAAAGGATAGCTCTCACAGTATGGTGAGCACTACCAAAGTCCCAGGAGTAGGGACCTAATTAGAAACAGGATTAGTATGGTCCTCTCGTTTTTAACTGGAGCCTTTAGAAGTATGAAAATTCCAGAAGTTCCTTTCATGTGCAGAGCCCTGTGTAGATGCTAAGAGGAGCCCAGACCCGCTGGAAGCAGAAGCCGCTGCGTGATCAGAGCGGAACCCTGAGCAGCACAGAATCAAAACCCCGTAGCAGAAAAAGCACTCCTGGAGGTGATGCTAAAACTAATCCCAAATCTCTGAATTCCCCAGTAGGTCTGAGAGCATGGCTGTTTCCCTGAGCTCTGAAAGCCGTTTTAATCCCCTTCTGAAAACTATTTAAATTTGCCTCAGTCCATTGCCCAGGCTCCTCTCCCAGGCACATGAGCACTCAAGGACATCTCCTAGCTCTGAAGAATTCAGGCTCTGGAACGCACCTGCGCAGCCTTTGCCACTAGGCATGTCTCATTACAATTGGAATCCAGGTCACTAAATTGACATATTACTGTTACCAACAGGAATTTCCTACCGAAGTAACCTGGTGATTACATCTGACAGAGGCCTAGAAGATTTCTTGTGAGTTTTCCTCATTTTTAGTTTGACTTCCGGTTTCCACTGATTATAAACCCAGCAGTGTGTATCAGAATACTGAAGGAAGAAACCCAAGTACCAGGCACAATTCAATTGCGACCTTCATTAATGGCCTTTCTCCTAAGTCTTTGGCTTCGAGAAAATTTTTGTTGTTGTTGTTCAGCATCTGTGCCGTCAAACGGGTATGTCCTACCAAGTGCAAGTTTTGCTCCAATAAATAAATAATATATGGACTTTATTATTTACCTGAAGCAGTATTTGAGAATTTGTCTAGATTCACATACTGAAGACAGCTAACTTCAGGGAAGTTTTCTGCTCCTCCCCTATTGGTTGAACGAATCTGTAGGAAAAGCAGAATGGAACCTCCTTACTGGGTGTTGGAACCTCCTTACTGGGCGCTGGAATCTCCCCACTGGGCCCTGGAACCTCCCTACTGGGCCCTGGAACCTCCTTACTGGGTGCTGGAACCTCCCCACTAAGCACTGGAACCTCCCCACTGGGCCCTGGAACCTCCCTACTGGGCCCTGGAACCTCCTTACTGGGCGCTGGAACCTCCCCACTGAGCGCTGGAACCTCCCTACTGAGCGCTGGATACTCCCTACTGGGCGCTGGAATCTCCCCACTGAGCGCTGGGATCTCCCCACTGGCTCTATGGGTTGCCGAGGACAGGTCTGTTTGGTGAGACCTCTGGCAGGACTTCATGATGAGGGCACTCTCTGATGTCCCTTCATAAAGCACATTCAGATTGTGATTACAACTTCCAAGGCCCTCGGTTTCCATGGTCACAAAAGAACTAATACTGTGGAGACGCAAGTGAGCAGCATCACGGACCAACAGCTGTTAACTGTAGCGGCTTGCCTCTGCTGAGAAGGGACGGACATCCATAGTCCATAGGACTGAAGGGACACCAAGACCCCTGCTCCAGCACACTGGAGACCAAAAGCAGACTCACGTAACTGAAGCCTTCCTACTCAGTGGAGGTATAAGCAGTGAGATTCCAGTTTACCTGGGCAAGGAGAGCCATTCCCACTCTCAGCCCCAGCGGGGAGGGACAGAGGAGAAGTACAGCCCTGACTTGAGGATCCAATCAGCAGCTGTTTGCCTCCTAGAGGAAGTAGGTTCTGCACCAATAGGAGATGAAAGGGAAAGTGGGCGGGGATAAGAAACCCCAGCTGTGGGTAAACTGGGTTCAACTGATTGATCACAGATTCAGGTCTCCATGGGAGGAAAAAAGATTCACCAGGATTCTTTGTGATTTCTCTCCAGATGACTAGGATTGATGTTAATGGGGATATGAGTGGTTTCCCATGCATGCTTGTTTAGGGTTTTTACACATCTTGGAAACTTAAACATTTTCTTTCATGTCCAGAAACATTGTTGAGAGGAGTACATACTCTGTATGTGGAAGCTTCCCTCACCCTCTCCCCCACAACCCGCACACCCCCAGCCATGGCAGACACCACTTTGAGCAACAATCCTTTAGGAATGAGAAAAGCCAAGACAGGTAGCCTATGGCCAGGCGTAAGAACTGGCTCAAAGGCAGCGGGAAAGAGGGGTGTTCTGCAGCTGTACCCCGACCAGGAAAGCAGGAAGCACAGGCGGCCCAAAGGACTTGAAGCTCAGACATCTGTGGAAACAATACAGCGGCAGCTGGAGCAAGAGGACATGAGCTTTGGCCTACTTGCCTTTCAAGGGTGCCAATCAGCGGAGCTCTGATGATTTAGGCTAGCACAGTTCCCTGCTGCAGGCTGCATGGCATTTCTACCCTGGGATGGCTGGAGCTGGAAACCCAGCTAAACAACTTTCACCGCCCAGCACTGCTGGAGCTGGCTGTCATGAATGACGTATGTTTTGGTCCCAGGCTTGAACACACAGAGGAACTCAAAATATTCCAGGTAGCTGCTGTGAGCCCAAGCCCAGGGAACAGGACTTCTGGGATAACGTGAGGAGTCACGGATGGAGAATAATAGCCTAAGCAAGGCTCTCCCACTAACTGGCTGCAGAACCTTCGGTTGTTCTCTGGTCTGAGCTAGGCTCAGAGCCTCCATTCCCAGCCCACTGTGGCCATGTTCTTGTAGTATTATTCTCTAGATAACCCCACCCTACCCTAAGCCATATTCAGCATAACCATATTTGGTCAGTTCCTATGCAAAGCACCTTCAGATTGTCCTTGACCCCATCCAGTTAGTCCAAAGCGGCCCACGGAATGTTCTGTGTACAGTGGTCATTAGTCACATCCACCTCGGTGCCTCTTCCTGAGTCCCCTGCAGAGCAGCTGGCGCTGGGCTGCACAAGAAGAGCAAAGTAGGCATGTCGACCCCAGGACCTTGGTGCAGACCCTGAAACAGCTTCATTCTGTTGCTGACACAAGGCCATTAGCAGCACCCAATCGGAGTAGAGTTCTCTGTCTATGGCAAAGTCACAACGCTCACTAAATGTCCTGATAGCTCTCCTACACTCCTCAGCCATTTCCAGTAAGCCCAGTTCTGTCACCAGTGTTCAAGTGGGCTGTGGGAAGATGCTGTTGTGCCTCTGGGCCCTGAGTGGACTTCATTATTTCCTTCCATGCCTCAGTTTCCAGGACTGCTGCAGTCCTCCAGAGCCAAGTGACGGTGACAAGCAGAACCACTGCCTGCCCCTGAGTTCATCGTGGATAAGCAGGGACAATGGCACGCAGAACTCCACTAAGCACCACCACCTCAGTTCACAGTGGATAAGTAATATATGCAGGAAACAACCCCTTTGAGTTCGGGGTTATCTAGCGATACAGCTTGTCCTGAGACATCTGGTCACAGTCTCTGCTGTCAACCTCACGCACCTGGGAAGAAATAACCTTATTTGAGGGGTTGACTCCATCAGGTTGACTTGGGGCCAGGGCTCTGGGGTGCTCTCTGGGCTACTAATACACAGGGCCCGGCCTGCTGTGGGGTATTGCCGTCACTGAGGGAGGTGGGCCTGGACTGTATCAGGGATCTAGCTGAACGAGAGCAGGGAGCAAGCCAGTGAGCCATGGCCCTCCATGGTCTCTGCCTCTGCTCCTACGTGAGCTCCTCCTCCCTCGGCTTCCCTCCGTGATGGACTGGAAGCAGGACATGTCAACCAAATAAGCCCTTTCCTCCCCAACTGGCTTTTGGTTGGTCGGTGTTCTGTCACGGCCACAGAAAAGCAAATGAGAACACACTCTAAAACACTGCCTCTTCTTCTCAATCCAAAGCGAAAGAATGTCCTTATTCCCACCAGGCTCAGCCACCCACCCGTAAAGACGAGATGACAGTCACAACAGAGTGAAGGGAACATTTGACCAAAATGCAGTCTGCCTCCGTCTTCACATCGCCTCCTCCGTGCCGTGTCTGTCTCCAGGCTCCCTCTGCCTCTTTTGGATGCATACCATTATATTTAGGGGCCACCCGATAAGCTCCTCCTGGGAAGCAAGCTAACTTAATCGCATCTTTTGGTCATAAAGAAATCTTCACAGGCCCAGCAGACTAGGATGTGGGCACGTGGCTCGCTGGAGGGGAAGGGCACCGTTCTGTCCCAGCACCGCACTAAAAATGAAATTTCCATTCCGTGATATTTGTTAAATAGATCAAGACATAGTAGTGGATGATTCCTCAAAGGCTTGAGCTCACCTGGAGACGCTGGTGATCCTGCCCCGGGCTCACTTCCATTCCCGCTTGCTGACTGTGACCCTGATGGTGGACTTCCCTTCCCACGACAGGCCTGGGGGGTTCCTCAGCTACACCTCTGTGTCCCATCCGTCACCTCTGCCATTCCTCAGCACACACTGTGCGTGCACCCCAGCTGCCCTGCTCTCAGGCCACAGCCAACTCTCTGGCACAGAATTAAATGTTCCTTGAACAAATATGTGAGTTCATCCTAAGTTCACAACAAGAAATAGGAGAAGCACTGGATTGCTGCAGTATATACCCCTGTAAATTGGCCTGGGTTGCAATCCCTACACTGGGTTGGTGGTAATGCACGTCAGTGCTCCTTCGTGTCTAGGAAAAGGTGCACTTGGCCCTGAGCCTGTGGCCCGGTACTGGTGCAAACATGAACATGGGCAGCACAATTTCTCCCCATTATCCTTTGGCCAGCCACAGACTGAGCCAATCCCCGTGGGGTCCAAGGCCTTGCTCAGGCAGAGGGGAGGATTAATCAACACCAGCGAGGTTTCTTTCTTTCCACAGCCAGCAGGAGCTCCAGCGCAGAGGGAAGCTTACCAGATGGAAGGAAGGCTGGGATCCAGGCCCCACCCCACACAGAATCAACACACTTCGTCATTAGTCACATTAAGAGTCCGCATAACTGAGCAGAGAGGCCAGCTATGGAGATCAGCGTGGCGGCGACGGAGGGACGGCACAATCACTCAAAGGAGAATCCAACAGAATCCATCTTCCTTTTGTAGATAACTGGGAGCTTAGTTTGGCTAAATCTTGGGCATCATCCAAGGTCTGCATTCTTAGTCAAGTCCCTGGCTGCTGTTAACATTAGGATAGAGGGACTTAAGGAACAACCAGATTGGCAGCCCTTTGCTCACCATCACCAGGGCATTCATTGGAAGAGGAGAACACTTGGTAAACGCACAGAATCAGGAGCCCACTCCTCCCTACAGTGGAGAACACAATTGCTCAAAATGGAGTGTTGGCACCACGAGTCCTGCCAGCACCCTCCTTATCCAGGCAGGCATGATACAAATACACATTTACTAGTAACGTCTGGGCTCCCTGAGGAGTCCTGGACTTGCAGATCAAAGCTGAGGCCGGCACTCCTCCTGTCAGGGGAACCAAAACCACTGGGAGAGAAACAAGAGCAAAATGACCTTTCGCAGAGAGACAGCTGGAAAGAGCAGTGGCTCTTCTTGTGAAGTGTGAAGGCCAGGCTTGCAGACAAAGGGACACTCCAGTGCCTACACACCGTGGCCTTGCCACCTGACCCTGCCACCTGCTGACAGGGTTAAGCCATGAAAGCACCCCGTGTCTGTAAACACAAGAGTGCACACACACACACACACACACACACACACAGAGAGAGAGAGAGAGAGAGAGAGAGAGAGAGAGAGAGAGAGCGCCATTTTACAATTCCTCTTTGTGGCGTTCACACACAATCATTTAAAGCTGCTGCAGCTTTCTCTGGCTAGCTGCTTTTCCCTTCGCTCCTCACAGCAGCAAGCCTAGAGATGACAAGAGGAAGAAAGCAGCCTCCATTATGTCCTCACGCCAGTCAAGTGTATTAGCCTGACATTTGAAAAGCAAAGACACTTGTCCCTTTGCAGACAAACAGAGAACTACTGGGGAATGCAGGACAGAATCTAAACTGCAACGCTCTGATCTGGAGGAGGAGGAGGAGGAAAAAAAACAGACTTTTGTGTGTCTGCAGTGATCCTATACACATTGTAGCTAAAGGAAATCAATGTGGATAGTTTCTATTTTAAAAGGGAGGAGAGTGAGTTCCTTTCTGTTTCTGACTTTGCCAGGGAAATGCAGGAAGATGTCTGGGGGGGGGGGGGGAGCACTCACACTTGAACATCTAATAACAGGGAAGCGTGCATGCGCATGCATGCGGAGTGAGGGGAGAGCTGTGACAGTGGGGGTTTGCCTTCCATCTGCACCCCCTGCTGAGTGGAGGCACCATCTGCATTCTCCTGGCTGTGCTGAGAAAGAGTCAACAGCTCTTCCTCCTCTCCCAGTTAGAAGAGTATCAGGAACCTGTCTGCCACTGGGGACTAGGCTCCTTTTGGTGTGCGCCAGGAGTCTTCGTGGAAAAGCTGCTTCATGGTGCTTGAGTAACCCGTACCACAGAACTAGCAGGAACGTGCACACACGGTCAATCAACCAAGCAAACGAAACACATTCGGGCAAATAAACAAGAGAGCAAAGGAGAACTCAAGAGGAGGAAGTAGGCGTGTTAACCTGCTGTACATTATATTGATGAAGTACCTGAAGCAAGCTGACCTTATAAACAAAAATGCGGTGGCGGGCTGTGGGGGATTCTCTCTCAATTCGGGTTATTTACCACTGGCAAGAACTTCACAGTGGGTGGTGTCCTAGACACAGGGATACCTGGGGAATAAGAATTCACAGCTAAGTAGGAAGTATGAGAGGCTAGATGGAGCCCGGATCAAATCTGTGAGCCTTAACCAGGGTCCAGGAAGAACTGATCTAGTCCCTTCTGCAGCGTTCTCAACAAGCTAATGACCTCCTACCAGGCACCACTTCCACAGGTCCTACCTCCTGAGGAACCAACCTCCTGCACACTGACTTTGCCGAGTTACATCTAAACCATAGCTGTGAAAATCGCAAAGTAACGGGGTGGGGGTGGGGGTGGAGCTAATTAAAGGCCCCTGACACTGAGAAGCATGAGCCCAGTCAAGGAAAATATGGTACAGAAAATCTCAGAAACATAAACTCTCAAGGAAGGAAGAGTGCATATTTCGGCATCTAAAGGAGAAAGCACTGTGGCCACACATATAGCAGGAAAAACTGCTACACATACAAATCTAGAGTTATCATCTGAAAACCAGAGGAAATAAGGAAGTGAAATAAGCAGTCAGGCAGGTGACAGGGAAACAGGATAAGCCATGTGAGATGGCACCATGCACCTAGTAGGGTATCCACAGCCTGGCAATCCCGAGTGGCAGCGAGGATGTGAAGAAACCAGGGGTGACAGTGTCTGGTGATACAAGACGGAGCAGCTACGCTGGAAAACACTTCTCTGGTTGTCTATGAAGATAAATAGACTCTTACTACATGACCCAGACATCCGAAACCTAGATGCTTCACTGTACAAATGCATTTTCATTTGTACAAATGTTCGCTGTGACCCTATACCAATTCCAAAACTTACAAACAACTTAAGCATCCTTCAGTGGGCAAAGGAACAAGCACGATGCTCTTCTCCCACAAAGTGGGGCGGCTCAACCATGAGAAGAATAATCTACAGAGGCACATAGTAGAGACGCATCTCCACGTGTGCTGAGACCGTCTCTAAAGTCCAGATGCTATTGGATGTCATATATATGACATGCTGCACAAGGCAAGGCTACAGAAAGATGCTATGTCTTGGTGCACCAGGTTGTAATGGTTAGAGACGTTTAGGTGTCCAAATGGCAACATGAAAAATTTCGGATAATAGAACAGTCTGTATTCAAAATGTGGCTTTTACATGAAGATACATGTATTTAAACTTACACAAGTGTGTCTTCAGAGGATCAGTTTTACAGTGTGTTTATTTTTTCAAAGGCTTTGAAACAAAAGAGGAAATGGAGACAGAGATCGATTTTATAAGCAGGAAACGTGTCCTCCAGCTAATGAGCTTGCTCTTTGGTGACCTTTGAATTAATTAATGCAAGTCCTGACTTTTTAATTACGTGGGGCTACCTTAATTCTTAGCAAGGTTCTATTTACACGGCAGCACAGTCGCCTTTGCCTGGATACCAGGTGTCATGCAGTTTGCCCTGGGTTTGCAGCTTTCTCATCAGAAGTATGCCATTCCCGTAGCTGGAGGGATTAGCGGCAGCACGAAAAAGATGTGTAACATGAAGCTAAAGTGTTTTGATTCATTCTGATTTCACTGCAGATACTATTGAGATGTTAATTTGTGTTTTCATCTCTTGATATTTTTTTCTCCTGCCCTCAAGCTTAACAGGTATATAGCCTTTTCTTAGCCTTTGCTTCAGAGGATCCTGGTAGAGGGGATGGAAGTCAGCTATTCTTCTTGACTTTCCATGATGAAAATCCGGACTAACGGATGTTTAGGATTGAGGATGATGGGGTGTCGTTAGAAATCCTCTCAGGGTAACCCCATAACCCAGAAGCAGAGAGGGATGAAACTTTCCAGGTTCTAACAACTGATCTCTCATAGCTAGCTGCTTTGCAGGGCCCCAAAGGGAAGGCAAACTGTACCTGAAGAGACAAAACCTGTGCCCTTACGCTCGCAGCTGTGGCTAAGCTTCCACACATCCTTTGTTTGAAGAAACAATGCAGTGATGGCCAGGGCTCCTCAACCCATCTGCTCAGCAAGAATCTTCTGAAACCATCACCCAACCTACCGCAGACAAGACCACTAATGATGAATGGAGTTAAATTTTCTGCCAGCTCAAGAGGGTAAGGGCTTTTGCAACTAGAGTCTCACTTAGAGACAATAAAAATACAGTGAAATACAGCTTATCAGGGCCCTATCCCTATCCCTTCAGAACTCACCAGTTTCCAACTGCCGAAACCACCTGGAGGATGCCTAGGAAAAGTCAGGCTACTGGATTGGCCCCACCTACAGAGGGCTGGCCAAGACCTTCCTGCCATGGTCTTCCTTTGATTGTATCCTACTTCAACAGTGACTTCCTAGTATTTATGTCATTTCCTGTGACAAAATACCTGATATACAACTTAAAGGAAAAAATCCTTCTTTGGGCTCATTGTTTCAGAGGCCCCAGTCCCTGGTGGGCGGGACCCATTACCATAAGCCTGAACTAGCCTGAGCTACCCTGAGCTAGCCTGAGCAACATGGGAGATGCTGAAGTAGGGCAGCTCTTTCATGGTGGACAGGAAAACAGAAAGGCCAAGGGGTGAGGGACAAGACAGAGTTCTTCAGTGTAACCCCCCCCCCTCGCCGCCACATACACACACATAGGAACCTACCAGCTCCACATCTACCCTCTGCCAGCTTTCGTTAATACCATCCTTTTATGACTCCATGAACAAATTAATTCACTGATGAGATTAGAGCCCTCAAGATCTAGTCACTGCTCAAAAGTACAGTCAAGTTCTCAAAATCAAAGGCATGGCTACAGACACGTAGACTGAGCTGAGCAAGACGTTCTCACCTCATCTTCCTGAATCTGTCAATCTGATAATTAATACTTCCCATGGAGAAGTAAGCGGCCAACAAAAATCATAATAAACTATCCTTTCCCGATGGACAGTGGACTCATTCTGCAATTATGCTCTCTCCAATAACAATCAGCAAAATTATTTAAAAATATAGACATGTAGTAAATACTAATTTGTAGCCAAGACCTTGGAAATGCTCACTTTGGGCATCTCAGAAACAGACCGTGGGCTTTAGGTCTAAGCAGTTTCTCTAGCAGTGCTATGGTTTGACGGGAGAGTTCTGGTGAAGGCTGTGTTTGGGGCACTTGACTAACTTAGAGATTCACAGCCTTTTTTTGGGGGGGTGGGGGTTGGCGTGAGTAGAGAAATGGTTCTCTTGATGGATCTCTGGTCAAAAAGAAAGATCGGCTTCTAGACCTTTCTTATCTAGCAAGTTTTCACCCCAACATCTGACTCCTGAGTCTGTATTGGTAACTAGAACAATAGAGACTTAGCTAAAAAGTACATTTGGCAGTCACAGCTGAGCCAGTACAGGTGGGACCAGAAATCCCACCAAGCTGCGTTCTTGGCGGCATCTGACTGGGGCCTGGGTAAGGGCGCACAGACGGTAGTTAAAATATCGGTAGACTCAGGTGCAGCCATTAAGCCAATATATGAACAACGGATCACACCCACATATCGCAGGGACACCTGCATATTGATGTGCATTAAAGCACGTTTCACATTTCACAAAGGGATGGATAAAGGGAATTTGCTCCACCGTGGATTTTTCCAGCCACTCAGAAGAATGAAGCAACACAATTTGCAAGAAAATGGATGCATCTGTAGAGAATCGCATTCAGCAAGCCAGGCTCAGAAAGCCACACGTGTGCTCTCTTTTATTTCTTGGTTTCTAGAATTTAAGATTTAACTTTTATTTTATTCATGTGGATATGCGATGCATGTATGTGGGTGCCTGTGGAGCCCAGAAGAGGGTGTCAGATCCCTGGCCAGAGGCTGTAAATCTTTCCGTGCACTGGAACCAAAGTCAGGTCTTCTGGAAGAACAGCAAATGCTTTCAACTATTGAGCTGTCTCTTCAGCCCCATGTAGATTCTGTATAGATATATAAAATCATGCATGTCTATATTGCATAAAGTAGGTGTCAATGGGAACACAGGGGACTAACAAGAGGGGGAGGAGAAGAGAGAGCAAGATATAGGAGGGATATACTTAACATACAATATGTACTTCTGTGGGAGAATTTGTTCTTTCTACAATGATGCCACGTACAATGAATAGACACAATAGAAATTTCAATACCTTGACATTTTTATTAAAATATATTTGATAAGTCTAAAATCACATAATCAATATCAAGAAATGTAATGAAATTAAACAATTGCCTCTTATGAAAAACAAAATGTAACGTACATGCAAATCAAAATTTCCTTCAGAATTTCCCCATGTTAAGTCTATACTTTAAACTTAAAAGTCAATGTGTCCACTACCTCGCACAAAAGCATAAATTCCTGTTGGGATTCTAACCAAAATTGCAATGAGAACAGAAAAATGTAAATTCTCTGTGTAACAGTTAACTGACAACATGTTTCCATGACTCGGCTCGCTGGTGGAAGAGATGGAGGCACAGGACACGGCTCGCTAGTGGAAGAGATGGAGGCACAGGAGGTGCTGGGACTCAAATTGTGATACTGGAGGATCCTGACATCATTCAGCAAAGTGCTTGGTTGGATTCTGATTGGTGGGAGGCCAGTGCTGAAGAGGTGGCACCGAGCATCAGCCGAGGAGACGGGAGGGAAGAAGACATGTGCAGAAGAATAAACGCTATGCCTGGCTTGAGAATCTCTCCTGAAAAACAGAGCTTCTTTGGGGGGGATGACTTTATCTCCAAAAACTCATCAAAGGGAGAATTGGGAGGAGGGTTACATAACTGAGATAGTGTGTATTGACAGACAGCTGGGGGGAAGTCTTCAGGCCTTGCCCAGGTACTGGTCCAGGGCTCTGCTACTCTCTTGTGCGTGCTACTTGGCATTCTCAACATAAAGGTAAAAGAAGAATGATATCATGCTTTTCAAAAGATATAAAAATACAAAAGTGTTAAATAAATCTCCAAGCAACAGGTAAAACATTACAGAGTCTAAGGAATGATTTCCCAGCTCATGCGGAGGAGGCTGCTTCAATGGGGTCCTTCGCAATAAGCCCACATGGAAGGTGACCAGCCGTCTTCCCTTAAGTAACTTGGAGTTTACTGTGTGGGTGAGGCAGGAGCTGCCGGGCTCTGATCTGCTCGAAGCAGCTGCAGCCGTGATCTTCGTCTTAGTAGCGGCAGGGAGGTACTGAAAAGAAGCCTTCCTTATTCTTGACCCTCTGCGGGTCCGTGGTTCTCTCTTCTAACGTGACTGTACCTCCCAGGCGAAGGTCTAAACTGTGAAGCCTCTGAGATAAAAGCTTGTGGCGCTCAAATATAAGTGTGCTCCGATTTTGCCCAAACCCTTTCATAGGCGAATTTCAAAGCAGTGGGAAAACCATATGTCACAGTTCATACATTTCTGGGCTCTCTCATGTGAGTCCCAGAGAGGAGCGGAGAGTTCTGAGGGCTTTTGAGGCAGAAGGTGGCTGAGTGCCGTGGGAGTGGAGCGTACGTTGGAGCGCTGTACTGACGGGGCCAGACTGTCTAGTTCAGGACTATGCCTGCCTGGGAGTTTATTAACCACATATGTGACAGACTTAGCAGTGCTTTCTTGAACTGTATCCTCAGCCCTACAGTATCTATCAGGCAGGTTCAAAGGTAGGATGAAAGAAATCTCTGATGCCAAGGGGCTATTATCTGCTCAGGAGGAAAAACGAAAGCCAATGTAGGCTAAAGCAGGAGTCCTTGCAGATAGTCTGATTCCATCAATGTTGTGTTCCCCGGGCCTGACTATTTTTAAAAAAGCATTTAAGCCACACATTTGCACAGTATACGAATGGCCATGTATATTACAGCATCCTATCCTTCCCCAGGACAGGGGAAACATATACTAGCGGAAGGATTTGCCCTAGATCCCAAAATTCCTTGAGAATGAATTTCTAAATGACAATTGACCTCACAGATTTCTTTCTCATTCTGTTCTGTGCTGTTCTGTGGTCTACAGAGCTAGTTCCAGGACAGGCTCCAAAGCCACAGAGAAACCCTGTCTCGAAAAACAAAACAAAAAAAAACAAAAAAAAAGATTTTAATAAATATTCCAAGCAGTTCTTGTCTTTATCCAATGAGGAGCAGCTCAGTCATCCCATAAATGGTTTCAGTCCATGGCAACCTTTATAACCTAAGGGCCCAGGGTTAGAAAGATAAAGAAGTTGTGTAGTCCTTGTCCTGTTATGCCAGCAAGTTCCAGAAGATATCTTCCCTTGCCTCGACTTCCCATCTGTGTCCTAAGACCTTTTCCATGTCAGAAACTAATATGTGTTTTCTTTTCTTTCCCTTCTGACCTGCAGAACACAGGCAAAAACTCATCTGATTCTGTCACGGTGACGGAAAGGTGGCCAGCACTCTGAGCAGTTTACTCCCAGGCCCTTGGGCAATCACAAATGAAAAGAATCTGTCATGCTCAAATTCTCCTGGGACTGTTGCTTTGGGATGCTCCCTTAGGAAACATTGACTAGACAACAATACACTTCTGTGCTAATCGTAACCCATCACTCTTGGGGAAAAAGCGAGAGCAAGGACAGTTTGGGGATGCTGTAATTAGCAGCAGGGTTCTCATGGTATCAAGGAAATAAGATGGGGTCTAACCCCTGCAACCTGCCCCTGTCTTGTGCCTTCCTACTCTTAGATTTTAATTCCATTTTTAAAATTCCTTCTCTGGGGCAAAATACAGACTACCTCCCACAGATAACCATTCTAGCAGACCAGATGTGTCCTGATGCTGTCTCTGGCATCATTGGCAGTCTATCTGTTCTCTGACCTTGTCTGAGAATCTTTACTTTTTAGCAGAGGTTGGGAATCCACTGCCCACATACCCAAGCTAGACCACTACCTATTTTTGTAAATAAAGTATTAATTGATCACGGTTCTACCCATGCACTTACATTACCACCTAAGACTGCTGCCCTAATACAACAAGAGCATCGAGTAATTGTTACAGAGCCTATGCTGCCATCAAAGCCTAATATATATGTCATCCAACCTCTCACAGAAAGTCTGAACACTTTCAGTACAGAATGAAAGGAATTCTGTGCTTTCCTATTTTGAAGATTTATTTTTAGTTTATGTATATGGGTGTTTTGCCTGCATGAATGTCTGTATATCACATGCATGCAGTGCCTGCAGAAGCAAGAAGGCATTGGAGCCCCTGGAGCTGAAGTTACAGGCAGTAGATGGAAGTAAGGATTGTAGGCATCAGAGGGGTGATAATACCATAAGAACACAGCTCATAAAATCAACTAAGCAGAGCTCATACGGGCTCACAGAGACAGAAACAACAATGATGGTGCCTGCATGGGTGAGATAGGTCCTCTGCATGTATATTACAGCTGTGTAGCTCAATGTTCTTGTGGGACTCCTAACAGTGGGACTAGGGGCTATCTCTGACTCTTTTGCCTGCTTTTGGGATTTTTTTTTCCTCCTACTGTGTTGCCTTGTCCAGTCTTGGTATGAGGTTGTGTGCCTATTCTTATTGTAACTTGTTATGCCATGTTTGGTTGATTTCCCTGCTCTTTTCTAAAGGACACAGAGGAGGATGGTATCTGGGAGAGAGGAGGGGTTGGGAGAGGGACTTGGAGAAGAGGAGGGTGCTATGAAATAATCCTTTTGTACACTGTGAAGATGTGTTGCTCTCATTGATTTAATTAAGAACTAACTGGCCAATAACTAGGCAGGAAGGGGTTGGGTGGGACAGCCAGACTGAGAGAGCACTGGGAAGAAGGAAGGCAGAGTCACCAGGAGACTCAGAGAGAAGGAAGATGAACATATTATATTAAAGAAAGGTATTGAGCCACATGTATAATATAGAGAAGAATTATGGATTAATTTAAGTTGTAAGAGCTAGTTAGTAACAAGCCAAAGCTATTGGTTGAGTATTTATAATTAATAATAAGTCTCTGTGTCATTTATTGGGGACTCGGTAGTATCAACAACAACAACAAAAAAAAAACCCGCCTATAGGAGGGAGGGGAAACTGTGGTTGGAATGTAAGATATTCAAGAGGAATAAATAAATAGTTTAAAGAAACTTAAATATTTTCAAATAATCTATCAACGAGGTTTAAGAGAAGATATTACACAAGCATGGAATGTCTTTAAACTCAAAATATTCTACTGAAAATGTAGAGTAGCTATTCGTATTTGCTATGACAGTGGGGGGGAAAGGGGTTCCTCCCCTCCAAGAGTCAAGAATCTGACAGCTACACACTCTTCCCCAGGAGTCTGAGGACTAGGCTATTCGATGTGCCTGTTCTGTATTGGTTCCTACAATTTGTATGGGGCAATTCAGACCTCCCCCTTTCCTCCCGAATTCTTTCACTGAGATCTTTACACTCTTAATCTGATATCAGAAAATCTAATCTCTGAACAGTTAGCCCTTCACAGAAAATGCCTGCTTTCTTGGTCTTCTTCTCACAAGCAAGCTTCTTTCCCTTCCATGCATCGTGTTTCTCGGGACCAGGAAAAAGGAAGCCTTGTGGTTTGCTATTGCTGCTTCTGGCTCAGAGACCAGTAAGACCTCCTCTTTCTTCAAACTTCTTACTCCCTGCCCCTCAAACTCCCATTTGGTTGCTATATCTTTCTGTCAACTGTCAGAATAAAAGCAGTTATTGAAGAGCTCTCATTCCTAGTCTAAACACATGGACTGATGAATCTCAGCCAAGGGACGCTTTGACCCCCAGCAGATGGCTGGCTGTGTCTATAGACACTGGGTTATCACATCTTAGGCTGAGGGCAGGGATGCTAGAAGTAGAACAAATATGCTCCAGAATGCCAGTAGTGTCAAGATCTAAATCAACTTATACAAATACATCTTTCTTCTGCTGTTTGAGCAAATAGCTCAGCCCCCATGAGTTATCTGGGGCCAGAGAGATAGATAAGGCACCCCACACACAAGCCTGGAAACCTGACTTCAGTACCCAGAACCCATGTGAAAAGGCAAAGAAAAATAATTCCAGAAAGTTACCCTCTGTACTCCACACTCATGCCATGGCACACACACACACATACGCACACCTATTCTCTCTCTCTCTCTCTCTCTCTCTCTCTCTCTCTCTCTCTCTCACACACACACACACACACACACACACACACACACACACACACAGCATGTGCATACATATGACTATAAATCAAATTTGGGCCAGTGAAATAGGTGAGTAAAACCCTTTGCAGCCAAGTCTGATGACCAGGGTTTGAGTCTCTCAGATCTAACCCACAGATACAAGGACCCACTCCTGCAAGTCATTCTCTGACCTTCAGACATATATTGTGGCCCGCATGCATACACATGCATGCAAAAATAAATAGATGTAATAAAATAGTTTAATTTTTAAAACAAACTATTTGTCACTTTTGTAATCAAAGGTTTCTCTTTCCTGCCCTGTCCCATAGCCACTTCTAAATAATCTCTAGAAGGCTTATTATTAATTACACACTGTTTGGCCTATAGTTCTAGCTTATCACTAACTGGCTCTTACATTTCAACTAACCCATTTCTATTAATCTATGTATTGCCATGTGGCATGGCGTTGCCAGTCTGCTGGCATCATGTTCCTTGGGCGGCTCCTAGGGGTTATATTCCTAGGGAAAACTGGCTCCCATTCTCTCGGCAGCTAGCTATTGCAATAGTTCCTTTGATATGAATGTTATGCCCAACTCTACTGTCCCTGATGGGAATTGATCTGGTTTAGAAGTGGGCAGATCTTGAACATGCACTCACCACCACTGTGAGTTCACCTGCACAGCTGCCCTGCTCTGTCCAGAAGACACTGTTTCCTTGTAGTCATCCTCTGCCTCAGCCTCTTATTCTCTTTCTGCCCTCTCTTCTGCTATGGCCACTGGGACTTTGGGAGGTGTACAGTACATATTCAGGGTGAACATTCTGAAGTCACTTACTATCTGTGCCTTGGTTACTTGAGGGTCTCTATGTCGATCACCATCTATTGCAAACAAAAGCTTCTCTGAGGAGAGTTAAGAGATGCTTTGATCTATGGGTATAGTGATAAACCATTAGGGGTTGGTTTAATACTATGTCCATTTAGCAGAATAATAGTAGTAGATTCTCTCCTGGGATCTATGATTTTTCTAGGCACAAGTTCTTGTCCTAATAATCATGCCAGATCTGGGTTTCACCTTGTGGAGCAGGCCTTAAATCCAATCAGAAGGTAGTTGGTTATTTCCATAAATGTTCATGCCACTATTGCACTAGTGGGCGAGTCTTGTCAGGTCATCATTATTTCAGTTCACAGGGTTCAAAGCTGGATAAGAATAATGATTACTTTCCTCCTTCAGTGAGTGAATATCATCTTCTAGCACTATGAAAGCTAGCCAACAGGGATGAAACTTCCAGATCAGTACCAGAAATCAGTTTGATTTCTCCATGATCTGGACTCAAGTGTGTGGTGTCTTCAACCATAGGGTCTTAGGAGTCAAGTACTGGAGGGTAACCAAGAGCATTGGTGATAGTCTATAATATTTGTAGGTTTTTGGTATCTCCCTGGCCAACAATTCCAAAAGAAGTAACCCATTCCTGGAAGTGGGATTTTTATTTGTTGACCTCTGTTGTGTAGTTGGGGCATTGCTACCTCATTATAGGATGATCCATTTAACTCTTTTACGTGTGTGTACACACTCAGGAAGCTTCTACAGTGCTGGGTCTCCATGTGACCTTTTTTGGAATAGTTCTTAGTATTGTTTATCTCTCTTCTACCCTTCCTTCTGCTGTTCCATCACAATTTATCCCTTCTTTGTTTCATAATTCCTTTTGAACACTTTATACAATGCATTCCAGATGCTCTTTGTGATGAGGGTACAAGGCAGATGAAAAATCCCTGCCTCTGTACAATTCACATCTAGGGCAGGAAAACGAAACCAATGAGCATCACACTGGTGGTGGGTTAAAGGAGGAGGAATTAGGTGAGCAGAGTAGAAGACACAGAGGGGAACAAGGGACACTGGACGCGAGGTGGACTATGCCAAGAGTGAAGTAAGATCTAGAAGGAAGTTAGAAGGATAGGACCTACACAAAATCTGAAGGAAGAGCAACTAAGGCAAAGACAGCAACAACCAGGAGGGGTCTAACACACCAAACAAAACTGAAATTAAAATCAAGTATGAGCATGGATTACCTTGGTGGATGGAGCTGACTCTGGACAGGAGCGGAGACAGTCCTTCGTATGTCTTCTTTTTAAAGACCCTCACCTGGTTTGAATTGGGAGTGATGTTTCTCTTACAGTGTGCTTTGGTATGTTTAACAGTGAGCTCAAAGGCACAAATGAATAGTTTTCGGGTCACTATTGTTCTTCTGCCGTTCACATCCACACACTCTGGCCTTCAGGTGCTTCAACACCAAGAGGCAGTCCTGATGTGCCTCTTTCAAGACACAACTCAATTTCCTGCTGTCCGCCTTTGCCTTGAGCATCCCACACAGGCCCTTGTCCTCATGCCTTGCCTGGGAGCCATAAGAGCTCCTCGGTTAGTAAGTAAGCAGCCACAGTGCCACGGCGAGCCATGTTGGACTTGAGGCAAAAGGAAAAGCCAGTAATAATAGTAACATCTTTCATTTGGATGTTGTTATTGTATCCACCTGGACTTTACATGGCTTTTGGCTTTTAACACTCCTTTACTGCCTTAATGTGTCCTCTGTCATTCCCTTACATTCTACACCCACGGCATATGCCTCAGTGGTGCTGAAGCCACGCCTGCTGGGCCAAGAAGAAAAGAGACACTAAGATGAGTGACCCCAGAGTCCCATAAACTATCTCATGCACTGGCAAAGGCCCCTGGGTGACACTGAGCACTGCCCTCTACCCAAATGGCTGCTTTAGCCAATACAGCGATCCTAACCACAGGCGATGGTGTGCACTTCACTTAATTAAAATTACAAGCACAGGAGAGGAGGAAGCCCGTGATATACCCGGAAGCCTCTGCAAGCTCCTCTCACCCTACCCTACGCTATCAACCTGCCAAATCCCCCCATACCTATCAGGAAAGAACAGTGTATAATGTGACACTTGAGTCTTAGTAGATATAGTCATTTGTTCCTTTATCCTTCAATCAATAAACACAGATAAGTGCCTACTGTGTGCTCTTCTCCACCAGCAAACATGGATAAGAGCCTACTGTGTGCTCTCCACCAACAAACATGTCTAAGTGCCTACTGTGTGCTCTTCTCCAACAAACATGTCTAAGTGACTACTGTGTGCTCTTCTCCAACAAACATGTCTAAGTGCCTACTGTGTGCTCTTCTCCAACAAACATGTCTAAGTGCCTACTGTGTGCTCTTCTCCAACAAACATGTCTAAGTGCCTACTGTGTGCTCTTCTCCACCAACAAACATGGATGAGTGCCTACTGTGTGCTCTTCTAGGTATCAAGGATGCAATAGTGAACAAAACATACCAACAGCTCCTTGATTTCATGAAGCTTATAGTAATGAAAATAGAGAGATACACAGAGAAAATGAACACAACGTGTCTCATGGTGTGGGGTACAGGGGCTAAGAACATAAATAAAGCAGGAAAGGGCAGAAGGAAAGTTAAGCGTGCGTGGGACAGTATATGAGAAGGGTCCCGGAAGAGGGCACACGTGAGATATGATGTAAGAGAGAAGGAGTAAAGTACATACTCGGGGGGAAACTCCAGGAAAGACTCTGGAGAGAGAGAGAGAGAAATTCACTGTGTTTGGGAATGGCAAAGCTGCCTGCAGCTGAAAATGCGGAGGACTGTGAGAGAGTGGGTGTCCCCTGGAGTGAGGCGCTCTGCCCGCCTGTGTCTAAGTGTGGATCACGCTGCCCATGGGATATCCTTGTCTTCCTTCTTCCACTGTTCCAACCGTAGAAGGTTCTGCCCATTTTCTTCCCACTGCCTAATGACCACACAGGGGCCTTTCCACCCCTTGAAGCCCACGTCATGTCGGCCTCCATCCTGAAGCCCTGAGTAAGTTCTCATGGATTTTCTTCATTCCTGAACAAAGTCGCACTCTGCAGAGGCAAGCCACCAATTTGGAAGGTGTCTCTCTAAATCCAACCATTAGTTAGGGCTCTATAATTTAAGTTTCAATCCTTATTATCTCCCAGTGAGTCAGAAATACTTAAACCCCCGATTTTACAACATGTCAGTAGACACCACAGTGACTTTGCTGTTGAGTGACTGGAAGTTCGAAGTGCCGGGAAGCATGCTAAAAGATTAGGGAACTAGCTACTTCCTGACCAGTGCAGAGGCACTGAGTCTACAGCTGGCCCTGCCAGTCATTGCTAGCAGCTGAATATGGGCCCTGTTTACAGCTACATTCCTAACTTTATAGAAACCACTCTGGTTTTTACCTGAGGCTTAGCCTCACAGTTACAGCCATGGGCTGCCCCATCAAGGACCCTGAAGAGCAGATAACTCTTCCTCAGATGTCAGTGAGTCAGCTCCAGTGCTCAGCACAGCCCTCCTGGAAGGGGCAGGAGTCTCCTTCCAGTCTTCTGGCTGTGAGGGAGGATGCGTGAGAGAGACCATGGGATTCAGCCTCCTATAATTGTCTGGTGCCGACTTGCCCGAGTGTTCCACAAACAGCCGTTCCTTTCGTATCAGGCATTCAAAGCAGGTTCACAGTCCCTGAGCCGATAGCATGCAGACCTACTGAGAGCTCACACACCCAGTAGAATCACTGACACTAACACAAGATCATCTGTGACCCTGATAAGTGAACTTGAAGGAGACCGCCTCCACATTCTCCTGCCTCGTGCTTCTCATTCTCCCGAAAACTACAGTCACTTCCCGGAGAACGCCTTCGCCCAGGCGGTTGTCACTATATTCTTGGTCTCTGCTAAAGAGTCTCCACTTTGCTAACATCTAGCACAGGACTGAGTACAGACTGTGGTAAGAGTCAAACCCCCGCCCCAACCAAAAGAAGCAAAGTTGGGTTTGTGTGCGAGCACCTCGCTCTGCCTCTTTGAAGCTCTAATTCTACCCCGTTGCCACCACAGAATTCATTCAGCTTCTCTTGCCTGGGAGGCACTGGCCATGTGTGGAGGTTTTCATCTGTCTGTCATGCCACCCTGTCAGCTGAAAATGTTGGCAGAGACGCCTGACTCACAGTGGCGAGACAGGCAGGCATATCTGCCTGCTGTGCAAATGGAGCCCTCTCTCTACTAAAATGTAAATATGGCGTGCCCCTTTCCAGAAACCACCTATTCTGTGCCTTGTGAAACTGACAGAGCCAGGAGGGAGCCGAGTGCTGAGGGGCACTCAGAGAGCATGATGGGAGGAAGGGAGGCAGTGTTTGTAAAGGAGGCAGCCAGTGCAATGGGCTGTCGACTTAGGGATGTAGGCGCACACAGAGGCTCGCTGAGACAGCAGCTGCCCCTGAAGGATCTGGAACTTAGCTTAAGTTTTCTGTCGTGGATTGGGTTTGGTTCATCTATTGTGCAAGTTATGAAGCTACCATTCACTTAAAAGAAAAATATCAACATTTATTTGTTTGTTTGTTTAATGAGTGTGTGGAGGTCAGAGGACACCCATGGGAATCAGTTCTCTCCTTCCATCTTGTGGGGATCCAGCTCAGGGCATCAGTCTTGGTGGTAAACACCCTTAAGAACTGACCTAGCCCTCTGACTCCATGGTTACTGCTTTTCAGATATAAAGAGAAATGAACCATAGATTCACACATGAATGAGAAATGAAAGAAAATTTCTAGAAAACAAAATGCAAATGAAAATTCTTCAACGGATGAACAGACAGAAAAGAGACAACCTAGAATATCCCGGGAGAGAGTTCTAAGAAGTGGCTCCCTTTGTGTATGAAACCAAGCAGACAACAGGGATGGTTACTGGCCTATCCATGCTTCTGGGCTATACCATATGCATGTGTTTCCAGGCATGATCTCAGTTAACATCCTCATGGTGGCAGCCGCTGGGAGAAAGCATGGAAAAGTATGTGAAGGGGGAGAGGGTACATGGGTATGTGGGTTGATGGGCACCTGCACCATCCCAGATCCAGCTGACTCCAAACCAGCAGCCCATATTACCTCCTTGGGCCTCAGGTACCACATGAGGCAGGCAGCAGGCCAGACATGATGTCCATAAACATGACGTAAAGCTTGAAGCGTTCAGAGACCCTGGATCGTAGAGGAGCAAACTCAGAGAGAGGCAGAGATGGGCAACAGAAATATGGGACACAGGAGATGGCCGTCGGTTACTAAACAGCTCAGAAACAGGCCAAAGTCCTGAAATAAGAGCCAACAATGACAAGATGTCCTGATAAGAGGGACTGGGCCAACACAGAGCAAGGGCAGCATTTGTCACTGTTCTGACTGAACCAAAAAGCCAAGAAGTAGTGGAGCGTGACGGAGCCATGGGCTTGGTGAGCCAGGTGTGTACTATATTTATTTGTTTATTTATATCCTTCTTGGTTCTAAGGAGAGTGTGCGGCCCCTAACAAGGACACAGTGATGGAGGAAGGTCATTGGCTAATAAAGGAACTGCCCTGGCCCATTTTATTGGTTAGAAGATAGGTGGGAGGAGTAAAAACAGAACAGAACGCTGGGAGGAACAGGAAGTGAGGTCAGAGTCTCGACAGCTCTGCTCTTGGGAGCAGACGCCTGAGAGAGACGTCATGCCCTGCTCCCGGGATGAAGCTCCGACCCAGGATGGACATAGGCTAGAATCTTCCCAGTAAGTGCACCTTGGGGTGCTACACACAGATGATTAGAAATGGGCTAAATTAATATGTGAGAATTAGCCTAGAAGAGAATGGGCCAGGCAGTGTTCGGAGGAATACAGTGTCCGTGTAATTATTTCGGGGCATAAGCTAGCCGAGCAGGCGGCCGGGGTGCTGGGGACGCAGCCCCGCCGCCCTTATTACTTCATATGGCGCCCAACGTGGGGCTCGAACCCACGACCCTGAGATTAAGAGTCTCATGCTCTACCGACTGAGCTAGCCGGGCAGGCGGCCGGGGTGTTGGGGGCGCAGCCCCGCCGCCGCCCTTATTACTTCAACACAGAAAGAACAAAGAAATAAAAGCTATGTGCAAAGAGGAAAGTCAAGGAACAGGGAGAAAGAACTCTAACATAGCAGCAGGAACACACCTGCCTCTAAGCTTTCTAGAAGCCAGTTTTAAATTAACCACACTCTGGAGAGGGTATGCTTGCAAGCTTGTATGCATGTGCACACGCACACACACACACACACACACACACACACACACACACACAGAAGAGAGAAACAAACCAAACCAATTGCTCAGGAGAAAGACAGTTTTTCTGGTACTGAAGCCAGACAAAGGATGCATCCTTTTGTTCCTCCTCCTCGAGACAGTCTGTTCATCCTTGGAGACAGCCTTGTGAAGCACTCATCACAAACTGCCTCTCTCCCAAGCCCAATTCTGGTCCTAGGCTCTTTCCTGATTGCAAGAAGAAGGCCAGACCCCAGGCGTTCCAGACACAGGCTCCTGGGAAAGTCAAGACTTGTAGACTCCCCAGGCACAGTACAGATTAGATCAAATCCATTTTTTTTCCAATTTATTTTTGTATGTAGTTACTGCCAGCTACTGGAAGAGGAGGCAAAAGAGGAAAAAATGGCAAGAGCCAGAAGAAGGAGCCCAAGCTCATGCTTATGAGAGCATGCTCCATTCCCCTGTGCAGGGGGACACGACTGGAGGTCCTCAGCCTCTTTCGAGTCTCTTCTCCCACTCTGCACAGTGGAGGAGCCCTGACTGCCAGGGGACAGCACAGGGAAGCTCTCTGAATTAGGAGAGTGAGCCTATCTCCTAGAGACATTCACAGAGACACCGTTGCTCCAGACTCCGGCTTCTTTCCATCACACATTACCCTGAGCCCTCTTGAGAAAGTGCCTCTGGCTGCCCACAGCAGCCTTCCCTGGGGAAAGCAATCCCAAGGGCTGGACTGTAGCCAGTAGAAAGCCCAGGGCAGGTCCTCAGCTGCACAGTCTGGTCATACACGTGACCTTGCTCTTGTCATTTGAACTTCCATATGCCTGGTTCCCATGCCTGTATCTTAGCTAACATGGTGCTTGGGAGAAGATAGCAGTGACTGTGACTCCTTCAAGTCCAATGGAAAGACACGTGGGCCCTCTCAATCGGAAGGAAGCTAAAAGCTGACATGAGCCATTTGCTCTGATTTGAATGCTCGTGTCTATGTGAAATACATATGGAACGTCATCTTCATTGTGACAGTGACAGGCTTCTTGACCTCTCCAGTGAGAAGTAATGTCAGTGAGAGATCACTTGCTTAGCATGTGTGAAGCCCTGGGTTTGATATCCAACACACACACACACACACGGCAGGGGGTCGGGGAGGAGACAGGGAATAAAGGAGATCAGACAGAGAGATTCCTGGTTCACGTACCATGTAAAGGTGCAGCAAGAGATAATATAATATAATATAATATAATATAATATAATATAATATAACCTCAGAAAAGCCAGCACCTTCACATTGGACTTCCCAGCCTCTCAAATGGTAAGAATAAACTCTCATTCCTAAATTAGCCAGTAATTCATTATAGCAGCAGAAACAGACTTAGACATCACTCAAGGGCAGAGCAAGCTGCATGTTCTCTTTGTAACACCACTGCTTTTCAAAAGCCCTTGTAACTAGTGGTGTTCAATTATTGTCCATTTAAAATCAAGGATTTTTTTTTAACAAAAAAAAAAGCTCAATTTTTCATCACCAAAATCTTTTCTTTCTTTCTTTCTTTTTTTATTTTTTGTAAGTTTCCTTCCTGGGTTCTCTCTAGGAGAAGTGTTAGAGAAAATGCATTGAGTGATGGGCAGCTAGTCCTGAGGTTATGGTCAGAGCTTGAGCTGCAAGGCCCCAACTGTCCTGGATGCCTCTCCCTGAGGTCTGACTCAGCACTCAGCACTTCTGAGAGCATGTGGGCCCTGCACTTACTATCTGCAGGGACTGGATGCTGTAGCTGCTGAGGATGAAGGGAGTCCTCTCTCCCACTGCTTTCCTTGAGGGAACTCGGAGCTCCTCATATGACCTGAGTTTCAATCTATTTCTGGCTCTATGTAGAACACCAAACTTGCTAATGGGAGCATTATCATCATGTTATTTTTAATGTTCTTCCCTGACTAATCAATTATTTCCAGCTCAGCTAAGCCTTCCACCTCAGGCTGTCCTGTCTCTGACAGCTCCTCCTAACTCAGAGCCTCAGGGCCCACAGAAGCAGCAGAGGGGGCGGTGGGAATCTCCGCAGCCCGTGTCTAGCAGGCCCAAGAGCTGAGGTGAATCTTGAAGGACATTTTAGGACACTGTGGACAGCGCTCTTCAAATTCGTTTCTTAGCTATCACCTCTTTCAGAAGGTTTTCAACATGAAGCTAATGTAATGAGCTGATAGAGTTTTTATTTGGGAAAATTGGCAGATGTTGAAGTCCAGACACTTGTGTGCACGCTTCCATGAAAATAAAGAAGATCACGTGTGCTCTGCTCAGGGGTTGTGTTAAGTAGCCTTCGTGTAAGAGAAGCCTGAAGACAGAAATACTTACCTCGGTAACCTTATTCTTGACAACAGGAGAGTGCCTGAGGATGAAGGCGTGCTAACTCGGTGCTGTGCTTTTTAAAAATGAGTTTTCATCTAATTCACACTGAACACGGTTTTTGAAATACCACTGCCTCCCTATGTCAGGTTTTGTCGATCCTCTGCTCCATTTACTGTCTTTCTTTGGATAAAGTCAACAAGTGTGTTTTGGTGTTTCATTTTATTCCTTCTGTTGGTGTTCTTTTTTGTTATATATTTAAAGTTATTTTCTCAAAGACTTCTGTACGGATCACAATGTGAATATTCACTTTATGATAATTAACTTCTGATCGATGCTGACATAACTTCAGAAGAATACAGCTTCTCAATTCCAGTGTAACTCCATGCCTTAATATTAATGTTATTATAGCACATGCGTCCTGCATTATAGATCATGTTTACTTACGTAGCTTACATGATCATAGAAAAGGTAGATTTTCATATAACGTACATAGTATACCGTGATGCGCATTATATATTTTATATACTGTACACCCAATAATATGGTGTCCTTAAATAACTTCAAGCATACTTGCTATTTGAAAAATTAAGGAGCAAAATAAAAACATTTAAACTTACTGTGCCTTGTTTTAAATAACGTATTTCGTCGTTTGTTCTCTTTCATTTCTTCCTATAGCTGCGTACCAGTGCCGGGCATCGCAGTTGAAGTAGGGTCTCACTTCAGCCATGGCTCTAAAGCAACGCATGCTCTGATTTTCTGTTTTCCTGGGAAGGCCTTTATTTCATCTTTGTTTTTGAAGGACAGTTTTGTTTGATGTAGAATCTGTGGCCGACAGCCTTTTTCTTTCAACACCTTGAGTATATCCCTCCACTGCCTGCCTTTGGGCCGCCCCCCCCCCCTTTTTTTTAACAGAGCTCTCTTATGTTTTCCATTCCTTTCCATTCTTTATTGTTTTGCTCTTGATTTTAACATAGCTGTATTCAGATGGGTCCATTTATTTCCATATTACAAATTCCTCTCTGATAGAGGGAATTTCATTTGATCCCTGTATCAGACAAGCATGGCGCTCTTTGCTTCCAGATTTTGCAATGCTTTGTGGCTGCTGCTTCTCACTTACCTTTCGAGCCCTCACGCTCTTGAATGGTGGCTGACCGAGCATGGGCTCATTGTCCTACAAAGATATGACATTGTGTCAAATTCAGTTTCACTGAAGCTAGGGACAGATCAGAGCTGGTACACTGAAGACCTACAGCACCTGGGCAGGCAAAATCCCAGAGGGAGGTCCAGCAAGCAGCAACAGGGTGAGTGACTGAAGAAGGTCGGGATGTCCACCCAGGTGACTGGGATCAACCTCGGATTCAGTGTTGCTCTGGGAAGCACAGCTCACTCCTGCTTAGGTAATCTTGAGTGATGTATCACCTTCTCTGAGCCATACTTCCTGTTTCTTGGATAGGGCTAAAGATTCCTATTGTTGCAACGTTAATTTGTTGGCTACAATCATTCTGCTTACGTTTTTCACACACTGCATGGGGCATGGCAGTTATAACTACCGGTATTGTTGGAAATGCAGGTGCTGATAATTTAAACAGATCATTGATGGTAAAAGCTAGTCAACATAGGTACAGGCACTTGGTGAACAAGGAGATGATTCTGTTTTCAGAACTAAGAAACAGGATACCATCCGGTCTACTGCAGGGGGCAAAAATCAGGCCTGACCCATGTCACCTGAAGAGATTGCTCATATTTTTATCTGAAGTATCTGGTGTCACTAATATGAAATGAACGTTGTTCAGTAGTCGGTGAGGTTACTCTTTCTACAATAGATCCGTACTGTTCTAGTACACATGATTCAATGACAACTAAAATCAGAAAATTAAAATATTGAATGAATTTAGTGTGCTTGCATGGGTGGATCTGAGCAAGGCATATGACGGGACCCGGGCTATTTCCTGGTCCTCCCACAGGACAGCAATTCTCAGAGAGAATGGCCAGCAGGAGTATGGCGTGAAGCTCAGAACCATGCTTGATGAAAGAAGGTCAGCCTTGCTATGGAAAGCAGGCTTGTGTGGGATGCAGTCAGGGCTTCATCTTTAGAGGAAAAACCTGCAACTGAGAGGGTTTAAGAAAGCACAAAAGCAAAAGCAAAAGAAGAGCCAGACTCTCCATGTCCTCCTCCAGGGTCTGGCCTGGTGAATCTTCCTGGCCTCCCTATCCACACATTTTCCACAACCAGCAGGATGTAGATTCCATTCCTAGTCTAGTCTGACCATCCCCACCTCACTGCAGCCAACTTCTGAGTCAACCAGGATCCACTCTATCTGCAACCATCTGCAAGTCCCTCTGCTACACTTCCAACCCCACCGCCCACCTGGACTTCTCATGGCTTCCTCCAGGGTCTAGCCTGGTAAGTCTCCCTGACATCTACATGTATAACTTCTCCCCAACGTCTCAGGTCTAACCTGGAGTCCACATACAGTGCCATGGCCTAGCCTGGCTTCCCCTAGCAATACCACAAACCATCTTTAGACTGGAAATGGTACCTATCCACCCACCTATCTCCCAACCCACAGGGCTCTCCCTTACCTTATCCAATATTTCCACCCAGCCAGTTCTACCCAATACCCCAGGCTTAGACAGGAAGCACATACCAGCCCAGCCCCCTCTGCCTGGTTGACATCATTCCAACCAAGTCATTTCCAACTTCTAGACCCAAATCACCCACGCATCCTCTCTCCTGCCAAAGCCTTCCCTGTCTATATCAGACTCAGAACTAACAAAAGAAGTCCACATGCTGAGATCTCACGGCAAAAATGCCAACAATATGAAAGAGCAAACCAGTATATTCTTTCCAAAACTCACCAGTTCTGTAGAAATGTTTGGCAATGAGAATTACCTACATGCAGCCCAAAAAATAGAATTTAAAAGAACAATCATATGCTTAATATAAGAGTTCAATGAGCTTAAAGAAGACACAGACAGCTCAGTGAAGTTAAGAAGAATAAACACCTGAGCGATTCCAAGAACACACAAATGTAAGGCTGATGAAAATGATGAAGACAATCCTGGACTTGAAAACAAAATTCAATAAGAAGATAGAAACATTAAAGAGGACTCAAGCTAAAAAGAAAATGTAATTGAAAAACCCAGTAACTCAACTGAAAAACTTGAAGGAAGAAAGCCTTGCAAGTAGGACAAATCAGGCTGACACTAGAACAGAGTGTATAGACCAAATAAGAAAAATAGTGTAGAGACCAAATAAGAAAAACACATTTAAAAAGATTTAAACACAGAAAAATATATACTAGTAAAATGTGGAACATACTTTAGATAACTCTAGCTTGTGTCAAGTTGACATAAAACTAGCCAGCACAATATCCCATGCTCATAGGTGAGTAAAATTAATACTGTGAAAAATGACCATTTTTCCAAGATCCACCACAGATTTAATGCAGTGTTAACCAAAATCCCCATCTTGTTTTTCACAGAAATAGAAAGGGGAAAAAACTATCCTAACATTCATATGGAACCCCAAAGTTCCCAGATAGCCCAATCAATCCTAAACCAAAAGAACAAAGCCAGAGGGGTTCCAAGTCAAGATCTTAAGCTGTGTTACAGAAGACACAGTAAGAACGATATCGCGCTGGCACAAACACAGACATGTAGACCAAGGGAACAAAATCCAAGAACCAGACGTGAGTGCACATAACTCCAGCCTCTAATCTGACAAAGATGCCAACATATAAGCTAGAAAAGAATGTATCTTCAACCAACGCTGCTGGAAAAACTGGGTGTCCACAGGCAGAAGAATGGAATCAGACGTGTATCTCTTACCTTGCACAGAACTGACTCCAAATGGGTCAACAACCTTAAGGTAAAACCTGGAAGTGAAAGAGCCGGAAGAAAACACAGGCAGCACCTACACGATATGGATGCAGGAAAGGACTTTCTAAATAGGACTCCATTTGCTCAGGAATTAAGTCCAGCAATTAATTAAAAATCCAGAGACAGAAGGTTCAACCTGAAGGTCAGAAAAGCAAAACCACTAGCTACTGGCTCTTATCTCTACCTCAGTCTTAAATAGCGATCCTGCCAGAAACTACACCCTTAAAACCTCACCAACATGACTGCCTTAACACAAGCTGAACAAGGACATCAATAATAAACATGCCAATGTAGACAGGAGAAAAGTCCATGAGACCTAAGCCCCATACAAAGAAGTACAGGCATGTAAGGAATGCCCAAAGTGGGAGAAAGATATATGTAAAATTAACACTATACAGACTGAGCAGGTTAGGAATATATATGCATATACACATACACACACATATACACATACATATGCACATACATATACACATACATATACACATACATATACACATACATATACATATACAAGCATGGAATAATAGTTTTTGAAAAAAGAGCCCAAGAATTTGAAAGATAGTAAAGATGGGTATAAGAGAGGGTTTTGAGAAAAGGAGAAAGGGAGGGAAGGGAGGGAAGAAAATTATTTTAAGCAAAAGCAATAGATTTAGCACTGCATTTTGGGCAATAGCCCTGAGGTGGAGTGTGTGCCTTCAGCTGCGTATAGCAACTTTTCAGAGACATTTTCCCCCAAAACAACTGCTGGGTTTTGAAGGAGATTCCAGTTCTTCCTCATAAAAGTTCTCTTCTGTCTTCCTGTGGTCAGTTACATCGGGGCAGTCTCCTGGGGCAGATGACTGACTTCGACAATTTGCCACAAGTCACACACTCATCACTAACTTTCTGGAGATGTAAAAACCTCAGGATTTCACGAAACATCTGCTTTTTGGTCTCGCTGTCAGTGAAAGAGCATCTTACAAGATCACCAAGAAATCCCAAGTAATGAAATAAATCGAATATCCCATATAATAGAATATCATTCAGTCTTAAAAAGAAAGGGATGTCTGGCACACACTACAACATGGATGGAACGTGGGGACACTGTAGCCAGTAAAGTAGGTCGGTGGCAAAGGACAGCCTAGAACAGCCGACCTGTGTGTGCAGTGCTGGAGGAAGCTTGAGGGGTCAGTGCTGATTAGATTCAGTGCTGGATTTGAGGACAGTGACTACGGATGCAGAGCGACATTGGCATGCATCACTACCACAGAACTGTGTGCTAAAAACAGTTATGTGTGAAGTTTATGTCGTATAGCTCACATAAAAAAACACCAACGATGAATAAGGGATCTGGTTTTGGTACCTACTTGTTATCCTCCAGGAGATGGCAAAGCAGTCTATAAACTATTCTGTGAGTTCTGTTGAAGGACTATCCCGTCTTCATATCTTACACACATTTCACTGCTTTTGCAAAAACCTGCTACTTCCAAATTGCCCCCGCTGATCTCAACAGCCCATGGCTTCAGCCAGATGGCCTGCATAAGCAGTCAGTTGGTCACCTTGTCACTAGCTAGGAGGTGGGAGCAATGACATCACCTACAAAGGAAAGTGGAAGCTTTTATAATGTCTAGGTGAAGGCTCTCTTGAGAGCATGCCCTCCTGACTCCTGCATGTGGGGAGCTGCATTCCCTTGGGGCGAAGGAGAAAAGAGGCCAGATTTGAAATCCTGAATCAGGAATTCTGTTCACTACACGTGTGCCCTACTCCCCGTGGCCCAGACTAGTGCAGAGACAGGAAGTACTCCGTGGATATGCATCAGCCATCCCGTATTGTTTTAGTACAATCATTAATAATAATGCTGTCATTAAAATTGAAAACATCCAGGAGAGAGAAATCGAGAAGGTAAACCCTGAGGCGAGAGCATAAAAGAAGACTCCCTGGGAATGTGAGCAGGTATACGAGAGGGGCTTTGTATCACCATAAAACAGGGGTAGCAATTAAACAGGCTTTACATTAGGCGTCAGGGTGAGCAGCAGCTGAGCGGATGCTAGGAAGGCACTTTATATAATCTCAGGTTGTGGAAACAGACTTGTATATTGATCTGTACATGATTCCTGAACCACAGATTATTTCCAAATGAGTTTTACTGTCACTTCCTGAAATCCCATGAAGTGTCTTGCTGGGATCTTAATAGGCAGAGCAGTAAACTGACACACTAATCTAGGGCGACATCAGCACTATTTTTAGTCTTCCAGATAAATAGTATGGCTTGACTCCCTTAATGGTTCTCATTAAAGTGTTATAGATTCTTTTAATAAATCCTTTTGTCCTGAGTTATACCAGCCAAAGATTTAATGTTCTGTTGCTATTTCAGTCGAATTGCTCTTTGGCCTCGTATCCCTTGTGTGCCTGGAGACTTTGTCTACATTACCAAGGTCAGCTTATACCTTCTCCTCACACATCTGCCCCATTTCATCTCGTTGCCTCCCCGGTTTCCATCCCAAATTATCTACCCCGAACTCCACCCACTAAAGCGTCATGCATATCTACATAGCACCTCAAACTCAACATAACCAGAGGAAAATTCCCCTTCCTCCTGAACCCCTTCGTCTGCTATACACCAGAAACTCGGAAGGCAGGCATGACCCTGCCTTTTCTCTCACACTTACAGCTCATCAGATGCCAAGTCACACACACACACACACACACACACACACACACACTTCTCCAGCACCATGCCTTATCTAGCTTCAGTGTTTGGATGAGAAATAGGTTTTGATTTTGGTTTTCAATTATTTTGGCGGTTCTCTCTCCCTCCATCTTGCCTAACTCCTCCTCCTAATTCTTTTCCTATCCTTAGACATATGCCAGCTATTGTCATACTATAACTAAAAGGATCTTTCAGGAACCTATGCACTTCTGCTTAGAATCCTTCCAAAACTACCCATAACTTCCTGAATAAAAACAAGCTCTGTGGTCCTCCATGATGATGTATAAAGCCATGGCTCGGTCTCCCTGCACCCACGCCCTCATGTCTCAACACTGAGCCAGAGCCTCGCCTTCACCCATGACTGCAGTTGTGCTGCCTCATCTGCTGCTATCTAAAGCAGCTGCCTTGGACTCTGTGATACCCATTTTTTTTTCCCACTCAGGATCACTCTCAGTCTTTCTCCTGAAACAGGATCTCAGTTTCAGGAAGCTTTCTCTTGCCTTCTCAGATTTTAATTGACAGATGCAAATTCATGTGTCTCAGAGGTGGGCATTCTTGAAAAAGGCTTTGGCTGAGGACAGTACAAAACATTTCTTGTTCGTGGAGTCTTAATATCCCATAAGGAAAGTACCCAAAACAGAGCAGTCCCTGTGGTTTGGTAATACGTGAAACCAGCTGCCTGAAATGAGAAGAAAAACTGTTTGTTCAGCATGTAAGCTAAGTGCAGAAGGATCACAGTCACAGTGGACTCAAACCCAGGGTGCTCACAGAGGCAACTGTCACTCTGTGCCAAGTGGTCGGTTTGCAGCTTCTGCCAGGACTGCTGACCAGGGACGTGGTCAGGGGAGCAGAGTCATAAGGTAGGGATTTCAGGGGCTGTACACAGCCTCACTTACATGGGGGAACCATAGTTTAAAAATAAAGAGCCTATTGTCTGGGTGCTAAATCCCAGAGAAATATAATGATCAGGAATGACATCACAACCCAGGGGCTGGTCCACTAGGTTCTGGGCCAGTCTATAGCAGAGGGAGGATCAGCAAATATTTATCAATAGATGTTTACTTGCTTAATTTTGTGGTGAATCTCCATCATTTAGTGTGTTAAAATTGCCATGTACAACAACCTAGATGTTCCTCAACGGAAGAATGGGTAAAGAAAACATGGTGCGTTTACACAATGGAGTATTGATTGCTTAGTCACTTAGAAAATTAAAATCATGAAATTTGCAAGTTAATGGGTGGAACCAGATCCAGACCCAGAAAGGTAAACAGAGTATAATATGTGGATATTAGCCGTTAAGTCAATGATAGCCAGGCTACAATCCCTAGACCCACAGACGTTAGATATAGAGTAAGGAGTGTGGGGGGATGCAGATAAATCTCCCTAGGAAAGGAAAATGGAATAGATAATTATGGATGGATGAAGGGCTGGAACGGGAGAGAGTAAAGAGAGGAACAAAAGAGGGAATACAGAGAGAGACAGCTAAAGTTAAGGGCCATTTGAAGGGTCATAAGAAAATATGATACAGTAGAAGCCTCCTAAAATATATAAATATATGAAGGTGATCTAAATGAAATTGCCAAATAATAAGGAAGACAGAACCCCAACAGGCCATCTCTTGTCACCAAATAAAGTTTCCTGTACCAGGATTGGGTTACGTCTAATTGAGCTGTTGGCCAAATGGGTCCCATAGAAATCCCAAACTACCCAGGTTATTGCCAAAACTATAGGTTGTTCTCTGAAAATCGACAGTAAGACACCATTGCTGACAACAACACCTACACAACTCACTAAACACAGAGATGTCAAGCCAGTGCACACATAGTCTTCACCCCTACTTGGTAGTGTTCTTTGGTACAGGAAAGCACTCTACAGACTACCAAAGAAGACACATAAACACCAACCAAGCCACAAACCATTTGGTCCACAATGGTGTCCTCCCTGCAAGATATTCTAGGGCATTGATGGCACAAAGCTTGTGGGAATAACCAACCAATATCTGGTTTGACTTAAGGCACAGCCCTAAGTCCATGAGATGGAACCTATGTCCAGCACTACTTGGGTGACCAAGAACTTGAGACTAGATAGCCAGGGACATAGGGCGAAACTATATAGTACTGCCCTAAAAAACAAACAACAAAAATCAGCAATAAAACAACTCCTAATGGCATTCTGCTATACTCATAGATCAGCGCCTTGCACAGCCATCATCAGAGAAGCTTCCTCCTGCAGCAGATGGGAACAAATACAGAGATCCACAACCAGACAATGTGCAGAGAGTGAGAGACCTTGAAACACTCAGCCCTAAACAGGATGTCTCCATCAAATACCCCCCAACCCCCAGAGCTCAGGAAACACTGTAGAAGGTAGAAGAGGAGACAAAAAGATTGTAAGAGCCAGAGGAGATAGAGGACACCATGAAAAAAGTCCCTCTGAATCAACAAGAACAAAACACACATGAACTCACCAAGACCGAAGCAGCATGCACAGGGCCGGAAAGGAGAAGTAGACACATGCCCACATCCCTAACTCGGAGTCAATCTACAACTGATAACTACTTGCAAATGAAATGAGTTTCCTTCAAACAAGTATCACTAGGAAAACAAACTACTCTGAAGGGTAGGCTGCATGCCCAGCAGTGGATGGCCAACAGAAAGGGAACTCAATGGCATATTTGGAGGGTCTTTGTCTCATAACATCTTGACAGGGCTTTATGAAAATTTCCTTCTTTATGAAAATTTTATCTTATTATTTTTATTTTATTTATATATTTTTATTCTCTCCTTTCGCCCTATAGGCTCTTTGTGTGTATGTCATAGCTTCCAGTTTAGTGTTTTTATGGGATTCCTAAGTGTGCAAATAAGTGTCTTCTCTCAGGCTCCTTTCCTTCTGCTTCTTTCATCCAATTCTGATGTGTTAGGTTTTTTTCATCATATTATATTGTATGATATTATATTACCTTAGAAGACAGTTCTTTTTCTAAAGAGAGACAGAAAGAACATGAATCCGGATGGGAGGGGAGGGAAAGAAGAAATAGGAAAAGTAGGGAGGATGGGAAACCATTATGGGAATATATTATGTAAAAAAAAGTCTATTTCTAATTTAAAAATAAAATAAACTACCTCACTTTTGAATGAAGATAATGCCACCAGTATTCAGTAGGACATGGTCCCTGTAAGACTCACTACAGCTCTAAAGCTGCTTGATGTTCCTCCCCAAGGCACAACAGTATCAGAAAATAGATTAGACATCATTTAAGTGAGCACCACTGAATTTATCTGTAGTCTAGGAAATAGGGCTTCAGACTTTATCACTATTGTTTATTGTAGACCATGTCATTCTGAATGAACTATAAAGAAAGGGTTTAAAAAACCGCCATGTATGCATAAATTTTAGCTTCGCTAATTATTTATCTTCTTTCTAGAAGATTATCATTTGATAAAAATGAGGACGCCCCTGGAGCAGTGTGTGTTCCCAGGGGACCATTTCTTTTCCTTTGTCCCTCCCTGGCTACTACCAGGCTAAATCATTGTTACAGCCTGGTCCTATCACGCTGTCTTCACACCAGAATTTGTTCCCACTGTAAACTTCATTCTTTTTAGCTGGTTATTTTCAAGATGATATTTTCATGTAGCCACATGCCCAATTCAGATTTGTTGCTCTCTGGCTGTTTAGAGCAAAAATCATGCTAGAGAAATCATCATTTCTCTTTAATGGATCTCATCGAGCTTACTTAATAATTTACATACTGTTCTATAAACAACAATTTTACAGTTTTTTGTTTGTTTTTGTTTTGGGGCTTTTTTTTTCTCTTTATCATATAAAGAGCATGAAAATCAGGTAAATGCCGTTTTGTTCCGAACACCAAGTTGTAACGGCACAGGTTGAGAGCATCTGTCATCCCAAAAATATAAACTCCAAAATGCATCAAAATCAGAAGCTTTTTGAGTAGCTAGCATATCGCAACTAGAAAAGGCCACCTGTGAGCCCATGTGATGTTTTGTTCGATCAAAACACAGGTGCACTAGAAACCCTGTATGAGTCGCTCCCCAGGCTGTGCCGCAACCCTTCTGCTGCGTAAAGGAACCTTTAAGGCAGGTCTCACCTCATTGTGTGTATGCAATGTTCTGAGGCCCCAAGTCTGAGACTCTTCTGCTCCCAAACACTGGAGATAATGAATGTCCAAGCGTAGTCTGTTTTTCTAACCTAGTCTTGCTCCTATTAGGCTTGCTAGTAAGGAAACATCCGCAGAGATGGTAGCAGTTAGGGCTTTTCCTGTTGACTTTGCTTAATTGCCTCTGTGATGGTGTTATCTTTGGAATTCTATCTTCACACCTGCCAGCTTTCAGAACATATAAACTAATCCACTGATTTATGGACTCAATCAAGTAGCAGATCCTTATAAGCAGAGATAATATTTTTATATTCATTATAGCACCATAAATATTCATTCAACAAATATTTGCTCAGATTCAAGGATGCAATGACATATTGGGTCACTATTTTTTTTTTTCTGGAGATAAGACCTCACTGCGAAGCTCTGGCTGGCCTAAACTCATAGAGATTCGCCTGCCTCTGCCTCGGATTAAAGGTGTCGTTGCCACAGCTAGCCTCAATCGGCTTTGGCCGTGTGTGGAGACAGGGCAGATCTCCAGTCTGCACTCCCCAAAAGGACCTCTGTTGAGTTTGCTCATATATTTGTGACATCTGACAAGAGCCTGGGGAATGGAGAACCAAGGATGAGCTCACCAACACATCTAGCAGCTGGTCCATGTTGGTTTAGATCACTAAACTCCTCTTCACGTGTCCGCGCATACTCCCGGGTTACCTCAACTTATCCGCCTCACAGTGTCAGGGGTCCAGACACAGCCAGACCCATTACGCCCACATTCATACCGTGTTTGCAAATGCCCGAATAATCAGAACCGTTTGGACAGTCTAGAAGCAGACGTTGCCACTGGTGAAGAGATCTGAGAGATCTGCTGTCACCCGGCTGGAGAGAAAAGGCGGCACAAAGATCACGCGGTAGGTCTGGAGTGTTGGTGGCTCCTCCAGGACACAAATTATTCACGTTCTTTCCATATGAAAGGACTCTCCTTCTAAACTAAAAATGAAAACCCTACTGTGAAAAACAGTTTTTGCTTTGTTTTACTTTTTGTTTTTCTGTTAAAGACAAACAGCTTGCCGAGGGCCAATATAAACCCTCCCATCCAATCTGCACCTTTCTGACCGGTAACAGAGGACTGGACTGAGGGGTGGTGGGCGCAGGGGAGGTGGGTGGAGGGAATGGGAGGAGAGGAGGGAGGGGAAACTGCAGTCAGCAAGTTAAATGAATACATAAATTCGAATTAAAAAAAATAAAACAAACCCTCCCAACTTTTGAAGCTGATGTGTGTGTGCCTGTGTGCCCAACCTTGGACATTCTGAGATGACTCTGTTACATCCTTCTCTTCCACATGGATTATGAATTAGCCAATCGTGAGATTTTGAAGTTGAGTTCCTAACAATGGGATGTGCTAGATAAAAAAAGATGAGTGAATGAACTTCCTGCCCCTGTGTGTGCTTGAGAGCCCAGCTTGTATTATAGAATACCCTTTTAAGAGGAAGGAAGGAAGGAAGGAAGGAAGGAAGGAAAGAAGGAAGGAAAGAGCGGCTCTAGGCGCCACCATACAGTTCGTGAACCGGGCAAGGGGCTGAAGATTGAAACACAAAGACTCATAGACAAAGACACAGGTCATCCTTGATGCCAGAATGCCCGCCCCCCTTTCTGTGTACCAGAGCTGCTTATATAGAGATCTTTAACTGAGAGCCACACCCCAGCCAAACACACCAGAAACCACTCTCCTGCCATCAGGAACTCCTGAGGGTCTCGTGCTCAGAGCAGCTGCAGGCTGACTCAGAGCAGAGGAAAACACGTTGTTTACAAGAAATTCAGGATCTGGGGGTCCACTGCTCCCAACAGAAAGTGGGGAGAGCTTACTCTGTTAAGCCATTGGCCGCAAAGCAGTTTCTTTATTCATTAACCAATAAAAGCAACACATAAACAGAAGGACTTTCTACATCACCCCCCTATTGGGAGGACCCATCCCTAGCCAGTTGTAGTGGCTGCTAGGGTGTAGGATAAATGGTAATGCTCTTGGATCAGTAACAGTCCAGAGATGGAAGTTTCTCGGGAGTACCATGAAGGACCAAGGACAGCATCATGGTGACCAGGCAACCCTGTGCACAGACCGAGTTAAGAAATGCCATGGAGGATGGCAAAGCACTCCTTGGTCGTTTGTTTTGGTTGTTGGTTGTGTGTTTGTTGTTGGTTGCTCTTTATTCTTTGAGGGGCCCACCACCCAGCTTCCAGCTCTGTGTGTATAGAGGCATATACTTAGTTATGAATTCCCGGCCTTAGCCTGGCTTGTTTCTTGCCAGCTTTTCTTAAATTATCCCATCTATCCCCTATGGGCTTTTACCTTTCTCTATTTCTGTATCCCTTATCTTTACTTTTTACTCCATGGGTTGCTGTATATAGCTGGGTAGCTGACCCCTTGAGTCCTCCTCCTTCTCTCGTTCCTTCCTGTTTTATTCTCTGCCTGGCAAGCCTCCCTCCCTATCCTTTCTCCTGCCTTGCTATTGGCCATCTAACTTTATTAGACCAATCAGGTGTTTTAGACAGGCAAAGTAACACAGCTTCACAGAGTTAACAAATGCAACATAAAAGAATGCAACGCATCTTTGTATCATTAAACAAATGTTTCACGACATAAACAAATGTAACAAGTCTTAAAATAATATTCTACAACATATGTTTGTTTTTAGAGATCTCCACAGTGCCTTGCATGACAGTTATGGCTTTCTAGAGGGTACTTAGCCTCTTCCCAGCCATCTGCCTCTGTCATTAGTTAGCTAGCAATGGGATCTAGCACCATGAGGTCAAACCTGGAAAGTATTTGTGAATTTGCAGAGGCCTGCGGCCAAGACTCGGAAAAGCACAGATCCAAACTTGGGCCAAAAGAATAGATTGCTAGGTACCAGACAAGCCACTGCCAGTTGGCAGCTGCAGTAACTGGTGACAAAGAGGGATCTTCCTGGTTAGACAGGACTCTAGAGACAGAGAAACTGCTGGCTCTCAATGTCTGCTCTTTCTGTCCAACGTCCTCAAGCCTGATTTTTCTCTAACTGAAAGAGAATAATCTTAGCCTTCTTGAGGCTCCTCTGCTACACTATTGTCTGCTTGTGTTTCTGCCTCACAGAAGCTGGGCACCCTTACTTTTGCTTTCATGTTCCAATCACCCTGACACAGACAGATCAAGAAAAAAGCACAGGCTGATGCCCCCTTTCCCAGGTTCTTTATATGTTCTTATTTTCTATGTTCTATATTTTCTAGACTATGGATGCTGGATCAAAACCAACAACAACAACAAAAACAGGCTGGCAGTGGATCCAGAGAGAGGCTAGAGAGGCGTGGGGGAGGGGGAGCTCATAGTCTCACATGGTTTCAGCAGGGCTTCCTTAGCTGAATTCTGCTGGGTGTTGAAACATCAATTCCATGGTGTTTTACTGTGTACGGCTACATCTATCTACTGTTTACACTAATTCAAAAACAAAAGCCACAGCAGATCATTCTCGGGGCTGTAAAAGGCATAAAAAAGAGTGTTTTACTGTCTCATCTTTTTGATACAATTTACCTAGGAACTTGCAAAGCCTCACGGTTTAAAAACACACACGCAGGTAATATTAACTTGTGCTGTGTATGTAGTTTGGATTCAGCGCTCCCTTCTTAACAACCGCCGTCGTCCTAAGACCAGCTGTGTCTGCTCAGAAATGATCACAGCTGAGTTGATTGGTTATTGATGGTCCTTCACAGAAGGAGTGGGCGAGGAGGGTCATTGAACCCTCACCTGAGTATATGGCCACTCATTCTAGACAGTCATCTGCAGGACTGCTGCTCTAATTACATGTGGCCTCATGGTCTTGGGGAGGAACTAGAGATTTCAGGCTGGGGAAGACTAGAGGGAGGGGCTCCACCCACGAAGCTACAAGGAAGCCATCATCCATACACTAGGTGAAGACTTTGCAGGACAGCTGCCCAGAAATAAGACTTCAGGCCTTGGCTCATGGCAGCATCTAGCTACAGGCAAGCAAGGCAGGTCCGCTGCTGTTTAGCCTAACATTAAATGATTCAAAATCTCAATTGTTTTTCCTTTTCTAGAAGCCATCTTGGAAGAATTTAATACTGATTCCAGCCCTTCCACAGCTATCAAAGCACCTGAATGCAGATCCTTGGTTCATGACTTTGGACACCAGCCTTGGAGGGCAAAGAAAAAGTGGGAAGGAACCAACAGATGGCTGTTAACCAAGAGACTCAGGTGGACTTGGATTTGGACTTTAAAAAAAAAAATCCTCTGTTCTGTCTTCACCTGGTTCCACCTTAGAACCTGTAATGCTGATAACCTTGTTTTACTTCCCCTCAAATTTCCTCTCAGGCACCAGTTAAGGACTTCCTTTTCTCCCTAGCTGGTTGTTATACAAGTGTACTTGTGTACTTGGGGGGTCTTTTAAATAACCCTGCTGGGTGGCAGGAAACCCTGATTTCCACACCCAGCAACTCATCCACTAGCAGAAGCCAGAGTGGTCATCACCCAAGTCCATGATGTCATTAATGGTTACCTCATTGCAGGTAGGGGGTCGTGAAGACAGGAGGTAAAAATTGGCTAGGCAGTTTAAGGGAAGAAGGAAGAAGGAGAAGGGAGAACAGTAACCAGTTTCCCTATTGACTGAAAGCTAGGAATATTTCCTAGCCATCTTGGGAAGCTCATCCTTGCCAGGCACAAGGGTTCCTAAAAAATTCTTGGGTTATCTCTAAAGGGGGGGGGACGTTATTAGAATAGCAATAAAAATGAGTTAAGAGAAAGTTCCTGTTCATTAAGAGAATAGAATATCCGGCCCGAGTAGAGAACTCTTATTCCAGCTGGACCAAGTAAATCACCCAGCCAATGACCTACCAGCAGGGTGGTAGACTCACCTTAAAACCCTACGAAAGAGATAGGCAGCTAGCTACCACCTCCTGTGTCAGGGGCTTTATCCAGAGGCTGCATGAGACCATCCTCCCAAAACAATCCCTAATCCCCTACTGTTACTAAAGACTTAGAAAGTCATCATATGCTGGCAAGATTTTAAGAAAAGGAAATGAAAGTGTATTACAAAGAGTGGGAATTGTGAGACGTGGAGCCTTTTTTTCTTTTTTCTTTCTTTCTTTCTTTTTTTTTTTTTTTTTTTTTTTTTTTGCTATCATTGTGGCCAGTATTCTGCAAACCTCCCCCATGTTGTAAAACTCTTGTGTACTTCCCAGCCCTTGAGCATTCCTGGGACTTGATGGTCACACTCTTTCCCCGTTGTATTAATTACAAGCTTTCACCAATGGGTTACACTAGAATAGAGATTAGGTGGACTTAGTGTGAGCTTGCTAGCCTAGTTCGGGGTATGGAACATTGTTTTTACAAAACAAATTTCCTTACCGGCTTACTTATGCTTTTGTTCGTGTATTTGTTTGCGCAAAGCAGAATAGATTTTCCCTACCCCACCTAGTGTAAAGAGCTGGCTTGACGACCAGAGTTGAGTGCTGTAACTCAAGTCCACCTGTAGGTCCTCTTGACTTCAAGGGTGGTGAACTTAAAAGACAGGCTGTTTGCATAAAAACCCTAAGGGTGCAATAGTAGCATTCATGTCATGGTGGTAACCAACAGCTATTTTATTGGACCGAGGACCTACTCGACAGGAGGGAAGTCATGCCTGACACTAGAAAGCTAGCTAAGCACCTGGGGCTCATGATGCTGTGGATCTTAGTGGAGAACTTTCTACTGACATTTTTACTGAACATGTATAATTCCTAACTGAAATCTATATATTTACCTTATACTCGCAGATACGTGTAACTCTCAACACTCATCAAAGAAACTTCTCTTTGCAATAGATGGACACTGTTATGGAAAACCACAACCAGTAAAATGCAGGGAACAAGATATTGTGGGGTGCCCAGCCCCAACTGATACATCTACAATACGGTTGCTGCACCTAAGGCCCAGGTAACACAGCAAAAGATGGGGTGGAAAGAGAGCCAGAAAACCAGGAGATCTGCCATGAGAATGTGTCTTCTTGAAATGACAGGGAAGATTCACTTATGATACAACTGCCTAAATAAGACCTGAAGATGTACAACACCAATAGGCTTGCTAACATGGAAGGGTAAAGGAGTAAGTTAAAGTCTTACAAGGTTCCATTTATAGGGGAAAAAAAGCAATAACTACAGGCAAATAAGAAATGCTGAAAGTGGGAATTTTCTCCAGAATGAGCCTCCTAATTGGTAATTATCCAATACCAAGTGGTCAGCTTTGAAACCATAGACACACAAGTAATATTATATAGAGTGAATAGGTAGATAGATAGATAGATAGATAGATAGATAGATAGATAGATGGATATGCATAGATACATAGATATTGACATAACAATATATCTCTGCATAAATATAAATGTAACAGTAGCAATTAAAGGAACAGTTTCAAGAAAGAAAGTTTCCTAGGTATTTGGTTTTATTTTCCCAGGGGATTATTTGTTTTGACTTTTTTTCCTTCAGTGTTTGATGGTCAAAATCAGGACCTTGTAAGTGCTAGGCAAGGATTTCACGACTGATCTAAAGTCCCATCCCAGAGGGCCGAGTGTTTTTAACCCATGAGTTATGACAGGTTAGCTTGATAACTTGCAAGGAGGATAAAGAGCAGAATGTTCATAGTTCTTTAAACACAGAAGTCTGAGAAACCAGGGACCTCTTAACAACTGAACAATTTCATATTTTGAGAACACACCTGTGGTCCTTTGGTGGGATGATCTCCTTAAAATATTTATGTGCATTTTATTAATCAGATTATAATCCTATCCCTTCCACCAAAGTTACTCCTGCATCTCTTCTTTTAATTTTTCTACTTGAGCAGTGTGTTAGGCTTGTTAGCTTAATGACTAACAACGCTTAGAAGTCCCTTATCTGCCTGAAATCGCTAAGAGGCACCACTCTGACTCTTTCAGACATTTAAATCAGGGATTGTGTCAATCTATCCTTCATTTGACCTTTGACACTCGGGCTACATCCACATTCAGAATCTTTTTTTCTGGCTGAAGTTGAGGTGACAGTTTCATTTTCCAACCCAGCAACTCCCAGGCACTCTAATTCCCTCGAAATTCTACTTGCAAAATGAAGTTCCTGCCTTGGCTCATCTGTCTTGCCCTGGCTTATAATATACATTCCAGAGTGATAGGACTCTTCCAGTACTCTTGCCTGATCTGCGTAGCCAAATCTAAGTCTGTGTGTGTGTGTGTGTGTGTGTGTGTGTGTGTGTGTGTGCGCGCGTGTGTGTGTGCATGTGTACGTGCGTGAGTGTGTGCATGTGTGTGTGTGTGTGTGTGTGTGTGTGTTTAGATTCACGTGTGCATGCATGTCAATGCCAGGGTCCAACTTTGTCTTCCTCAATAGCTCTCCACCCTTTAATTTTTCTTTAATTTTGAGAACTTCATACATATGCACAATGAAATATGATTCTATCTCCTCACATTACCGTTCTTCAACTCCAATGCACCCATATCCCAGCTTTATGACCACTAAGTCCAGTTAGGGCTGTCCATAGGTATGAGGCATCCCCTGGAGCATGGGAAACCTACCAGTAGCCACATCCTCAATAAAGGATTCTTTCTCCCCTCACAGTTCTGCACTGCCAATGGCTCCTTAGTGTAGGGTAGGGCTTAAGAAATCATCTACCCCATCCATGCCAGGGTTTTGACGATTTGATCTTATATAGGTCTAATATTTTTGGTGGTGAGCCTAAACCTTTAATGGCTGAGCCATCTCTCCAGCCCCTTGTATCTATAGGTCTTAATGCAGGTAATGATAACTGTCATGAAATTATATATTTCTAAAATAGTCTCTTACTGAGCCTGGAGTTCACTGATTGGCTAGAATCCCTGGCCAGAAAGCCCCAGCAACTCTTCCGTGTTTGCCTGCCAGCGCTGGGATTGAGGGCGTACTCACTGTAGAGTCAGACTCAGGCTCCCGTACTTGCTCAACAAACACTTGACTAACTGATCCATCTCTTCAGCCCCTCGGCCTGAAGATGGTTAGGTGCACAGTCTAGTTAGCCTGCTATTGCTGTGGTGGAAGCAGCTTGGATAGAGAGGAAGCGTTTGTTTTAGCTTACAGTCCATCATGAGGAGAAGTCAGAGCGGGTGGGGGGGGGCGGCCTCACGGCAGGAACTGGAGTAGAGGCTATGGGGGAAGGCTGCTCAGTGATCCGCTCTCCATCCCTTGCTCAGTTTGCTGTTTTTATTCAAGCCAAGACCACCTGCCCAGGGGTGGCACTGCCCACAGGGTTCTTGCCCTCCTGGAGACATTTTCTCAACTGAGCTCCTCTTCTCAGACGACTCTAGCTTACATCAAGTTGACAAGCCTTAGCCAGCATCTGCACCTTTTATCGTTTAAGGCCCCACGAGCATCAGTTTTGCCAGTAGTTTTACAGCCATGGAGCATGTGCCCATATTCCCATCATCCAAATCCCGTTCTTCCATTCTTCCTAGCAGGCACCTATACATGCCCTTGCCACACTTCCCCACCCATCCCCTTCATAGACCCCACACTAATCACACACATTTTGACCTTTTCTCCTGCAGCACCCAACTTCTACGCATTAGAGATTTGGGGGGTTTTTTTGTTTTTTTTTTTTTTCCCCCGCTGGGTCAGTTTTCTTTCAATACATAAGAAGTGCTTCCAGGGTTGGTGCAATCTAACAATGGCCTCCGAAATAAAACCTCCATCTTGGATGGGAGCTCCTTGTGTCACTGGATGCTCTAAAGGAGAGGAGGGACATTTTGTCCTGCAAGGAAGCTCCTTAAGCCTGGGAAATAAACAACTTGAAGGAAGTTCCTGAAACAGAGCAGAGTCACTAGACCCTGACTTCTCAATGCGTACATAAGCAGTACAGACTGCTGAGAGACCTTGCAGAGACCAGCCAGGCTGCTCAGACCACCTAAGACGCCTGAAAGAGACCCCCTCTAACCTAACAAGCTACCTGAACATTGTACAGTGCACTTCAGATTTCCAACGTTTGGCAACACCACTGTCTTTAAGTGGTTTCTGCCCCCTGTAAGTTCTCACATACCCCTCTAAGAAAAAACACAATAAGATTAGTTGGCTCACCAAGTTGAACTTTGGTGGTGTCTTTACATAGATCTCTTGGTGGTTCCCTGTCTGGAGTTAGAAGATGGATGTTTGCCTCTCCCCAGGAGTAATGTCACACCACAGTTAGTAAATATATTGCTTCAGATTTAAGGGCTTATCAGTTTGGTCAGGATGCCTGCAGCTGTGGTCTCCAGAAGTTTGGCTGGGGTGGAATGGTTTAGAACAGCCACATATAAAAGTCTGCTGGTTGCCCTAGCCATGGGTTTCCCGGGGCCCCTCACCATTGATAATGTGAAATCAGGGCTTGAAACTCCAAAATTAAACTCAAAAACAGCATCTCTGCCGCCTTCTAATGGTTAGAGCAGGTCACAAGGATAGCTCAGAAATAAACACTGCCTTTGGACAAATGAAGTATCACTACAGGGTGCTGGGTTGTGCTACCCAAACTATTCCTTCTCTGTCCTCTTACTTGGCAGTCAAGTCCCTCACTGACAAAAGCAACCTTTAACCCCAAGTTCATCCTCTTCCCAGGGGCCACTCAGACCCATTGCTTCCGAGAAGGACAACTCTGTTTTCTTCTAGGTTCAGCAGTTTTGCAAAGTGGACCAAGGCCAGAGACCTCAGCAGAAAGAGTAGGCTTTGTCTGAAAGCGGCATCAAGACCTGGAGGTGTTTGACCAGGGTGTGCAGGAGCCTGCACAGTTGGATTTTTGTAGCCAGGGTTAAGGAAGTGGAAGGGCCAGATTTAATTTGGGATAGAATGGAGAAGTCTGGACATGTTGTTATTTTTTTCAAAACTGTGGAGCAGGACAAAGGTGATTCCATTTTGGGGACCTCTGGGAATTCTTGTAGGCAGCAGACTTCCTGGAACTTTGAGCCTATTTTATGGCCTTGTCTCTGGGGGAGTTTTCTGTAATTACAACCATAATTATTGTATCTGAGTAAGAAGGCTTTATATCATTAAAGCAGAAGTGGATGGTTTTGAGGGCTAGGGAGGTTCTTTCTTGAAAACACAGACCCAAAAGCATTCCTCAATCTACTCAAGTCTTCCTCAGAGGCCGTGTGTGTGTGTGTGTGTGTGTGTGTGTGTGTGTGTGTGAATATACTATACATATATGTGTATATATATTGTGAAACATATATCATATATAATATATGATTGATTATCTGGTGATCTCATAGCCTCATTCACGTTTGAGCCCTGTTTATGCTGCACCCCCTCAGTTACCCCAGATCTTCATCCCTCTCTCATGCTTCATCAGGCTCGTTCATATTGCAAAGCAGCACAGATTAAAACACAGCCACAATTTTCTCTCCCTGTGGCTCTTGCAATAGGACATTCCAAATCTCACTGAACCCAGAGGCATGAGTAAGCTCAATAGAGGTCAGATAAGATAACCCAGGCTGACCCGCAGAATCATAAGAGATCACTTACATTTGCTGGTGCAAAACTGAGCTGTAAAGGTGGCTCCATCCGCCACAAAAGCTATCTATGCTAACGTGCTATGCAATGGGAAGCAGAACAGATGTGTGCTCAAGCGAGAATCATTATATTAGCAAAACAAAGACGTGCACAGCGCAAAATCGCAGGGAGAGAAAGCAGGCATCCACGCAGATCACACGGGCTAGCTGACAAGTTCTATCTTTCCCTGAAGTCCCCTGGTAATATTTTACTGCTGTCTCTTTTCTCACATAGCAGACATGGATTTTTTTTTTTAATTGATAAAGTGAAGGAGTTGAGTGTGAGGAAGCTTCGCTCTGCCGCTTGTTTGGCATTTTGCATATTAAAAAAATAAAATCATTTTATTGGGAAAGGCAATGACAATGGCAAGACTGATGTATCAATTCTGTTTTACATTAATCTTGCCCTTCGGGGATACTCTTATGCACTCATCCTTTGTTGGTATTTTTTGTAATGATTGTACCGAATGCAACTCTGTCAACAGCCCACCTGGGCTTCTCTAGCCCTCAGAACCATCTACTGCTTCAAAGAAATACATCTGCTTACCACTCACTAGTAATGAGGAGAGCTTTCTTCTCTCTGCTTGCAGATTTTCCACAACAAGCCCTTCTTTTTCTGAAACCGCGGGTCAACAAAGTCACTCTCGGCATTCTTAGAAGTCTTTTCTGCTTCCTTCCTAGCAACTCAGAAGCAGACATAAACATGTTCATTCTGTTACAAGAGTGTGCCAAGTGGAGCAGTGTGCCTCCCCTGAGATTCGAGAGGGTTCTTTTTCCAGTTTGATTTTTTTCTGGTCTGCTTGATCAGCCGCACTACACTGAGCGGCTGTGGTCTGCAAAGCCTCGTGTTGCACAAGCCGGAGTCGCGCTATCAGAATAATGGCACACCCCATCTACTGGACCCTAATGCCCCTCCTCTGGTTATGCATAAGCTCTTCCTCGGGCATGGACCTCCTAATCAGCTTTCTCTGCTAAACTTAGTTTTGATCAGGCTGTCCAGGGCTGCAGCCTAGAACATCATCAATCAGTTTTCCATAAGGTAGCACATCTCTGCCACTTCAGGGGGCTTTCTTTTTCCTTTGTTATCATCCAATGTTATTTAAATTGTACATATTGTCCGTGTCAGTTATGTTGGATCAAGATGGCCACGGGGTGACTGCTCAGCAGACTGAGCACTGAGATTTGGAAAGGCTGAGGAAATTTAAGAGGTCCTGAAAAAATAAACTGTCCCATCTACACAGAGACAGAAGTGTGACTGAAAACTGTGTTGTTTTCAATAATGGCTGTGTTTCTGCTTGGAGTTCTGTTACTCTGGTTGATACTATAGTATCAATACTATAGCTCCCTCTCTGGTCCTAGTCTTGGGATTTGCCATTTCTGACTCTTCTCCCTATGTCTGTCTCTGTTTCTGTCTTTCTGTCTCTCTCTCTCTTCTCCCTCTCTCACTCCCTCCAGTTGTCCCTCACTCCTTTTCTCCTTCTTCAGTGCTTACAATTGATCTCAGAACCTGTATCACTGAGTTATGTCCATCCCTGGCTTTTTATTTGTCATTTAGAGATATGATCTTGCTAAGTTGCCCTTACTAAATAACCTTCCATCCCACTTCCCCAGCTTCTTGAGTCTAGGCCTCAGGCCAGTTCAGACAATCACTTTCTGTGTTTCAAATCCTTTCTCTGCAAAATAGGGATTGTGAGATAATCCAATTAGCAGGGCTATGGAGGGGCAGATAATCCATGTAAGGTACTTAACATCATGCCTGTTCTAGAATGAACGCTTAGTAGATGGTGGTCATTATTACTACGTGTACTTTGGTGCTGGCCTTAGTAAAGGAAAGACGCTTAATTTTTCACAAGTGTTTCTCTAAAGGTTATGAATTTGGTCTTATCAGACTTATCATGCCTTTGATCAGAAGAGACACCATGTATAAATAAGCGTTGATAATACAAATATAAGCAAAAATGATATAAAGAAACTACAAGCAATGTTGTTCCATCTATACTATGAACATTAGCCAAGGTTTGCTCATTGGACACGTGGATCTTTGACTGAAGTCAAATAATACTTTTTTTTAAAAAAAAAAAGAAGCTTACTACTTAAAACACTGTTTCAAAACCATTAGAAATATAGCTTCCTAAAAATTACATAATGAAATGAAAGAAAATCCCAGCATTACTGAGTTGCCTAGAGCTCTTTGGATACCAATCTAAATTCACAGAGAAAAATAAAGTGATAGGAATATGTGCTTTTAGAAGCTTAGACTCAAACATGCCAATACAATTTACAATTCTTCAAATAAAAATATTCTGTATACAGAAATAACACCCTTATAAAACCCTAATGGAATGGAATGCTAATATAAATTCCCAAACAGCCAAATGGAAAATGGCAAAAGCAAATCTGTGATTGAGTTTCTCATCCAAAGCGAAAGTTACTGTTTCTAGAATATTTGGATGCTATGAGGACGTTTTACACACGCCACTTCATCATTTAAATATGCAAACTATGTCTCACAAATGCTGGGGAGGCAAAGAAACAAGAGTGAGGTTTGCCAAGAGGTGGACAGCCCTCCCCACAGAATCGCTAAGCTTGCTGTCTGCTAGGGGTTCATCCACACTCTGAAATCTCTTGTGGGCTTCCATCTGGGCACATGGCCTCTGGGAATCATCCCTCAACTAAGTCTGAAAAAGAAGCCTGATACTTAGAGACACTAAGAAAAATAAAGTGGCAGAATTTTTGCTCTAAGCTCTGAGTACTGTCTTCTAAATGGTTCTTGTGTGAAGGGAGTTTGCTTGTTTGCTCTTGATTTTGGCCAAAAGACCAAAAGACCAAAGGCCAAAAGAACAAGTTCTAATGTGGACGGGCAAAAAAGCCACGGAATCCCAGAGTGCCATCCTCATAGAACAGGACCTTTGTTTTCACCCATAACCTAGGGACCTTCATTTTCATCCCATCTTCTCCTGGCTACAGCCTTGACCCAGGGAAGGCATAGGCAAGCCTCAGAGAAACCCCACCGATTTAGGGTTTTGTTGGCCACTAGGAAGAGCTATGGCACCTGCCAAGCAGTGACTGGCAGTGTGGTTCAAACAGGAGATAAACAAACCCTTTCACTCTGCCTATTTGTCCTCAGGCCAGATGGAGGGGACGTCCAAGGGCCTGGCATTCTTTGCACTTGGAGTGGGTGTCCACATAAGGACGCTGCGAAGATGCTGGTTGTCAGTTATCCAAAGAACACAAGGTAGGATGTAAGTGAGGAACTTTATTCAAACTTTTTCAAATGTTTGCTAAAATGCCGTGTTCTCCAAGATGTTAGCCAACAAAGACATCTCCACCCGATCCTCTGCACTTGACTTTTTACTTGGTTGAATTTTTCTCTGTGGTGTTTCTATGTCCATCCACTGAGCTTCCTCTGCAGCAAGCCTATTCTAGACACTGAGATGGTAACTAAAGAGACCAAGTGCCCCTCTCGGGCTTCATCCCAGTTAGGGCTGCAGAGAAAGACTGACAGAGAGCAAATGTGGTGTCAGAGATGACAGAGCTAAGAAAGGACGGATGTGAGCCCAGGCCTCATCTCTCCCTCCTGAAGGCAGGATCTCTGCCCCTCCCAAAGCTCTAGCCCTGGCTTCTGTCAGCTATGCCAGAGACTAGGAGGGTCGGACTAAGCCCTAGTGAAGATTAAGCAAGCCCAGTTTAGAGCTACATCGCCCACCTGGCTTCAGCAGTGACAGCTGAAGTTATGTGGGTGCTCACCTGTCTGAGGCCAGCATCCTTTGTAAATTCCTCCGCACCTTTGTGGCAACAAGACAAAGAGAAAACTGATGTAACAAAGTGACCCACTAGGACGGAGACGCGTTCTCTAGCATGGAAGAGGCAAGCCACCTATACTGCCCCCAAGAGGAAAGGAGGAGAGAGGGGGACAAATGCTCAGCTTTGGAGGTGGCACACATGACATTGGCTCCTTCCAAAGCTGCGCTGCTACCACCACTGAGAGGACGCTCTAATTTGATAGCCAGGTTCCTGGACTTCTGAGTTCTTCGGACAGTTCATTGGCTCCAGCATGCACTGCCCTCGTTCATAAGCTAGAGCAGTAATATCCTATTAGTATTCTGGGCCGAAGCTGAACAGCAACGTGGGCATGGCCACCTGTAGGCATGGTACCTACCAGGCTACTTAGTAGCTAACCCCCCATTGCTGGTCCCCAGCCTGCTGCCTGAGGCTGGGAGGTCAAACACAGGACTGTGATCGGGAGCCAGGTTCCTGATCACCCAGCACACAAGATGCGCTGACGAAGGGAGCTATGGTGGGGTGGATGGATGATTGAAGGAATGGCTGAGTGGAATCGGCCCTCCTCACAAGCTAAGGTTCTCTCCTGTGGGCTCTCTCCAGTGCCCATCTCCCCACCCCCATCTCAAAGTAGGCTGACCCAGCAGAAACATTCAGAGGCAGGACTGGCAAGAGGCAGCAGATCCAAGGAAGAGAAAGCAAAGCAAGGAACGGACACTTCAAAACAAAAGCAAGGATGCCTTTGTTCTTTGTCTCTTTGTTGTGAAGAGTGCACTTTGTTGTGAAGGTTTTTAAAGGCTCTTCTCTGAGACTCCTGCTGGTACTGCCTGTGTATCTGAATTCCATGGGCAGGGATTTAAGTCATGGAGGCAGCCAGCCAGCCAGGCCCTGCCTCTCAGTGGAGAAGGTGTCCGATGGGCTTAGTGCTGGAGCTGCAGCTCAGACTAAGCTGCCATCTTAACTGCAGCAAGCAAGATGAGCTGGCAATGGAATGAACGTTTTAGGAACGCTGTTCCCCCCTTTTAAGGACAGACCAACATGCTCCTTCTCAGTTGTACAGTGTTTCCCTAGCAGATACAAGGCCCTAGACTCGGTTCTGACACCACTCACATTCACACACACACACACAGCGTGTGTGTGTGTGTCTGTGCCTGTGTGTGTGTCTGTGTGTGTGTCTGTGTATGTGTGTGTCTGTGTATGTCTGTATGTGTCTGTGCCTGTGTGTGTCTCTGTCTGTGTATGTGTGTGTGTGCGTGTGCTCACGAGTGTGAGTCTGTGCCTGTGTGTGTGTCTGTGTGTGTGCCTGTGTCTGTGCCTGTGTGTGTGTGTCTGTGTGACTGTGTGTGTTTGTGTGTGTGTCTGTGTGTGTGTCTGTGTGTGTCTGTGTCTGTGTGTGTGACTGTGTGTGTCTGTGTCTGTGTGTGTGTCTGTGTGACTGTGTGTGTTTGTGTGTGTGTGTCTGTGTATGTGTCTGTGTGTGTGACTGTGTGTGTCTATATATGTGTCTGTGTGTGTCTGTGCCTGTGTGTGTCTGTGTGTGTCTATGTGACTGTGTGTTTGTGTGTCTGTGTGTGTCTGTGCCTGTGTGTGTCTGTGTGTGTGCCTGTGTGTGTGCCTGTGTGACTGTGTGTGTTTGTGTGTGTCTGTGTATGTGTCTGTGTGTGTCTGTGCCTGTGTGTGTGTGTGTGTGTTTGTGTCTGTGATACAGTGGCTGAGGATATAACCCAACAGTAGAACGCTTGCTGGGCCTTACCTATGACCCTGGGTTACATCCACAGCACTGCAAACAACAAACTAAAATCCATGATGCTCTTAGAGCATACTGGGCTTCACTAGCAAGCTTAGTGTCTCCATTTCCCCTACTATAAAAGGAGGTCTCTGAAATACCACGTAAGGTTGTTTGGGAGACTCCAGTGAATCTGGAGAGATGAAGTTCCCCAGGCCCTGCCAAAGGAAACAGTTTCCTTTGGGTCTTCTCTTGTCCTGCACTCCCGTCTGTGAGGCTCTGCCCTCTGATAGTGGTCCTCCTCTCTGAGATGCCACCCGACAAACATTGGAGAGAGAAGAAAACCATGGACCTGTGCTCTTGGCAGTTTCCTCTAAGGATTTTATACAGATAGGCAAGGTACCCGAGGCAGAAAGGAGATTCCAAGGAAAATGCTCTCACTCTTCCCCAGCAAGCCCCAAGTGCTGCTTAAGGGGTGGGGGCAGCAGCTTGTATTTAAAGAGGCCCTTGTCTCTTGCTCATAACCCAAAAGAAGGAAGGCTGGAGGGAAGAAAAGCATGAAGACAGACAGGGAGAAAAGAAGAATGAAGGGAAGAAGAGGTTTGTTTGTTTGTTTCTTTTTCTGCTCTTAAAGCTAGCTATGACTTGCTGGCTTCTCCTAAGGGAAACCTTCGCTGTGCTCTCCTGTGTTCAGACCAATGCTGCGTGGCAGCACAGTCCTTGAAGGAGGACACCTCAGAGTACTCAGGAGGTGAGCATCCCTGGGCTGCAGGGCTTCTAAAGAATCACAAACAAGAGGTAAAAAGCATGCCGGGAAAAGTGGAGGAGGAAGGGAGCTGCTGGATCTCCACATCCTGGGTTTGTTAAGTGCAGGGGGAAGACTCTGCTCCCCACTTGCTTGCAAAGGCCATGTTTATCACCTTAGAACGCAAATACTTTGTTCCGCATCAGAAAAGAACTGTTCCTGAGCGCTGCTCAGAGCCGCTGGCCATTGTGCTGAAGAAGCTCTCTCCAGTCCTCACGCTCCCAAGCGCCGCTGCCGCCACCGCCGCCGCCGCAAACAGCACTGAGCTGCCTAGCCAGCTTCTGTTTCTCCCAGACATTTGAAGTAGGGGCAGGAACAATGTGGCTTTGGCAGCACATTTCAGATGGAGAAGCCGAGAGAGGTGCCTGTTCAAGGCCAGACGCTGGTTCTCAGTCCTTGCAGAGTGTTTGTATCCCTACCAGCAGGCTGCCCCCAACCAATTAACCCTGAACCTCTTGTGGGTGGTGCCAGGACACCAGGATCCCAAGGACATACATGCTATCTCCCAAGGAATTGTTCAGAGTATAGATATCCAATCCCCTGCAACAGAGTCTGAGAAATCAGCCTACTAAGAAATCTCCCAAGCAGTAGGCCACAGGCTGTGGGATAAAGAAATTTCATACCCTATCTATTTCTCCAGCAGCCATGCTTGGGGTCCTTGGGCATTAGCCAGACAAGAACTCGGGATTGGAAACACCTATCTAGCCCAGATTAACTAGAAGAGGGGAACTAGAAAGGCTCTGGATTCTAGCATTCCCTCTGCCTTCTGACCTGAGGTGGTGGGAAGCCCTCTGCTTCCTTCACAGTGATAAACAGAAACCTCTGAAATCCTTAGCAAAATAACTCCCCCCCCCCCTTACGTTCCTTTGTCAGGCATTCTTATCCCAACAATAAGAAAAATAAATAACCAAGGCACACAGTCAGAGATCTGATTTGCTGGCCTTCAATCACAGATCTGTCAGAAGCAATTTGTCTGTAATTACTGGTCATTTCTCCAACTCATTTTCATAAAATTGACAAGAACTCGCCAGTTCAAATCCTTGTGCACTCTGGTAACATATACCCACCAAGGCCAACACTTATGCTATGCTTTAATTCTCCTTTACTTCCCTGCTGCAAAGGACTGAGAGCCTTCAAGGTCAGATTGCTGTTTTTCATCACTCAACTAAAGGCCTGACAAAAAGCAACTTAAGGAAGGATGGTTTGTTCGGGCTCACAGTCCATCATGGTGGGAAAAAAGGCGGGTGGGATTAGCTTGGTCTGTGGAGCCCAACAGGAAACACAATGAAGAAAATACCCCTGCTTACTTTTTTTTCCCCTTCTTATTCAGTCAAAGACCTCAGCCTCACAAGAGGCTTCTACCCACATAGATGAGGGGTTTGCCTTCCTCAGTTAATCTTCCCTGGAAATGCTCATAAAAAGCACAGCCATGGGTGTGTCTCCCAGGTGATTCCAAATCCAACCAAGTTAACAATGAAGATGAATAAGCCATCACAGAGAGTTACCATGAAAGCTTCTGTTGAACTATATACCCCACCCCACACATCCACACATTTCAAACAAGGAAACACTGAGATTGAGAGGGAGCAAGGGCACTAACTTGATGGGATATTATGACTAGCTATAAACCAGAACCGTCTTGAGTAATGTGGATTATGATCATTCTAGATAGCAGTAGACACTTTAAAATGTTGGTTGGTTAATAAAATTATTCAAATAGCAAACATTCACAGATCAACCCACTTCTGCTTATATGTAGGTCTGAGTGTCTCCCAGTCAAGATGGGTTTCTCTGTGGGAACCTTGGATAATAGGAATTGTGAGTTGAGAACATGCTTGTCCTACATCTGGTCTCGGTGACTGCCACCACTACAGACTAATCATATGGCACCCACCATGAGAAAACATCCCTTAAACATGTCTTGGGCTGAACTGACACACCTTGTTGAGACATTCCCATAGATGAATGCTTATTGACTAGTGCCCTGGCCCTGTGATATCTTAGTTCAGAAGATAGAAACAGGAGGATCAGGAGTTCAAGGCTAGTCTTGGCTACCTGGTGAGCTTGAGATTTTTATTCCAAACCACATGACTATTGGGTTTGTTCCTCTTCTCAAAGATGATGTTTGACCACTGTGGTGGTCTGAATGAGAATGGTCCCAATAGGCTCATAGATTTAAATGCTTGATCCCTAGTTGGTGGAACAGTTTGGGAAGGAGTCTGAGATGTGGCCTTGGTGAAGGAAGTGTCTCACTCTAGGTGGGCTTTGAGGTTTCCAAAGCCCACATCATTCCCAGCTAGGGTTCTCGCTCTGCTTGTAGATCAGGTGTAAGCTCTAGCTACTGCTCCAGCACCGTGCCTGCCTGTTGCCAAGATGTCTACCATAATTGTCATGGATTCTAAACCTCTGGAACTGTGACCCCCAAATTACATGCTTTCACTTACAAGTTGCCTTGGCCACAGTGTCTCTTCACAGCTGTAGAGAAATAACTATGACACAGTGTTCCTCCTTTTGCATTCATCTCTGAACTTCTGATTTAACAGCTTCTCGTCCATCCAGCATGGATGAAGACTTTGCCTGTCTGAAGTCCCACAGTGTACTACTCTCTCTTTGTTTCCTGCAATTGCCATTGTTTGAGTGATGTGCGCATCTATGAGCTATGCCTTTGTCCTCTAAAATTTTGTGGTGCCCTGAGAACACTAGCCAAGAACAGAGGCATTGTAGTAATTCAGATGCTAGGCTTCAAAGACTGGAATCTGGAGAGAAGTAAGACTTCAGTGAGTAGCATGTGCATCTAGGTGACCTGAAAGCTAAGGCTAACAACATGAACTGAAGCTAGATATCAAAGAGTGGTAGAAGCATGAAGAGTCTAGAGTGTCAGAAGCATGATGAGTCTTGACCTTCTACACAGTTCTTGAAATCTGTAGAAGTGTTGGTGGTGAACTATGCTAAAGTGAGATCTATAGATCTATGCTGAGATGAGATCTGTGCTGAGATGAGATCTGTGAGATCTGTGCTGAGATGAGACCTATGAGATCTGTATTGAGATGAGACCTATGAGATCTGTATTGAGATGAGATCTAGGAGATCTGTATTGAGATGAGACCTATGAGATCTGTATTGAGATGAGACCTATGAGATTTGTATTGAGATGAGATCTATGAGATCTGTATTGAGATGAGATCTATGAGATCTGTATTGAGATGAGATCTATGAGATCTGTATTGAGATGAGATCTGTATTGAGATGAGATCTATGAGATCTGGGCTGAGATGAGACCTATGAGAGCTGGGCTGAGATGCGATCTATGCACAGGAACTATGGTTCTTATGATGGTATGGAAGACAGGCAAGAGAAGACCATGTTCATGTGGCATGAACTTTACTTGAGTTTTTTGCTCCTCCAAGCAAGAGGTGATAAATGAGTCTCAGAGTGTTTCAGCTAGACTCACAGTCAGCTTGTTGGGAAGCAGTAGAGAAAAAAACCCCAGAAGGACTCTGTATTTGCCAGCCCATTAGCGTGAGTGTCAGTGGAATCACCCACCCTACAAGAAGCCTGTTTAGGGGAAGATGTGGAGGCAGGTGTCCAGAGGGACACTGATGATCCTGGCGACTCCTCTCTATGTGTTTCTGCAGCTTAGGAGAGACAGCATATCTGAAGTACAAAAACAGTGGGCACAGGTAGAGGGTAAAAGGCTGCAATAGTAGATGGGACTCCCACACACAGGGAGAACACACATGTCAAAAGAAGTGGGACCTTGAGGAGCACCCACAGGTCACCCTGCAGACGTACAGCAGCCTGTCCCCCCAAGCTCCTCTGAGAAATAATACTTTCAGCCTGGCATCACTTAAAATTATTTTTCTATTTGCCAATAATATCCAGGCACAAAACCTCCGGCTCATCGGCTTGGGTTTAATGTGATAAAAATCCATATTCACCTTGAATGGGCTATTCAGACAACAGATATTTATTTGATCAGACTCCATTTCCCTCTGTCTCTCATCTCTGCCCTGCCGACGACAACAACAAAAAGGCTCCAACCAAAGATTTGGGAGACCATTGTTCATGGTCCTTCAGACCCTGGAAGACAGCAACCACAAGAAAGGACATTAAACATTAATGAATGTGCTGTACACGGTGCCTTGCAGTCAAGGATATTTAAGAAGATAAAAGAGGCATGGGGAGGGAAAGTCTAGTTGCTAATGTTTGCTCTATAATTATGAGGTGGAAAAGAAGTGGGAGAAGACAGTTACCACTGAGACAAAATGAAAGGCATGCATTAGACAAGGCCAGCAGAAAGGACAGCGCGGAGACAAATGGAGCATTCTTAGGCGTGTGTCTCAAGGAGAGGGGAGGAGGCGCAAGGCATGCGGAGAGCAGCAGGAGAAGGGCAGAAGGTGGCCATCCAGGCGCCTTCGCCTACAGCCTGGCCAGCCCTGACTTGAATAATGAGGCTGTTTGGACAAGCCTGAGGCCAATGGCAGAGACTTACGTAAGAGCTACCACAAAAGTCTCCGGCTACTCTAGTCTCGGAAAAGAACACCTGAGATCCCTTTACACTGCGATTGTCTGCAGCCAGGGAGTAGTTTCATGTGGTCACTGTACCTCCTGCGGCACCCATAGGGGAAGGATGTGGTGCTGACATGTGAACGGAAACACCAGTCATCATGCCAAGCACAAGGATATTTGCTGAGCTCTGAAAGGAAAAATCCAGTACCTGATTTCTGTGAGCTGCAGGGCCGATCAGATTTCCCCCACAACACAGGGCTCAGTAAACTAGAGATGCATCTGCTACAGGATCCCAGACTCAGAACATCGACACCTTTTCCAAATCCCACTGAAGCCAAGGATTCTATGTGTGGCTCACATGGCGCTTCATAAGAAAGCCTGTGACATCATTCTAAGGGAGACTTGGATGTTGTGGTTTACAGTTACATAGATAGCAGATATTCCCAGGCAAAGAATTGGCCTGGTCAGGTAGAGCTTGGGCATGCCAGGAGAAGATTAAGGCTGTCATAGTGCAGGCACCAATTGCTCACTGTTTTATTTGGGACCATGAGCCAAAAAAGCTTGGAAGAGACACCTATTGTAGTTCCCTTCCTGTGAGGTATAGCTGATATGAGCTACCTTTCCCCCCCATAATCCAACTCAAGTGCAGATCCTGGTGAGCCTCCCAACCTAGTCACTCATGGGAGCCGTATTTACTGTGGCTTCTCAGACTTCACCCCAGAGTCAGTGGTCATGACTGGGGGGATAGCCCTGGCACCCGCAGGTCACATGAGCCCTGCGTCAGCCTTGCCTGGCCCCTGGTTGAGTCATCTCGCTTTCAAGCACATTTCTTCCAAAGCCAAGTGTCTGCAGATGGTGGGAGCCTAGTCACACTGAACGTTTAGTAAGTCGATGATTGTCTCTAAATAAGGAGCCATGCAATCTGGTTTCTATTTTAGGAAAGTGACCACGTAGGAAGAATGGCAGAAGGATGGAAGATGGAGAGCCCGAGGCCACGAAGACCAGTTGGCCCCTTGGCCAATGACAGCTCTCAAGGCCATGGAGGAAGAGAGACTGTGACTGACAGATAGGAGAGGCTGAAAACATGGCTCAGACTAAACTCCAGATCTGGTGACTGGAGTGAGGGCAAAAGCAAGAAGGACTCAACGTCACTATGGGGAGTCAAAGTTGGAGTGACAGATGCGGCCAGCGGAGCCGAAGAGGGGGAAAAGGGACAGCATCTGCCCAAACGCCTGTCTCTTTTTCAGGTCCTGGGTCCTGAAAGGACAAGGCAGGTCACACAGAGGATAATTTGTGTTTCTGGCTAGACTCTGAGCTGCGGAAGGGTGGTGTTCCTCTTTTCCAGTTTCAGCATCTGTACCAGTCTGCACACAATTGGCATACAGTGTGTTCTGGGTAAGAAGGTGAGGGGCATAATGAAACTGGAGACAGCCTCGCTGGGAAACCTGTTTTTGAGTCACATAGATGTCAGAATTCACCCGGGCTGCAAGTAACTTCCTTGTCCAGGAAGGAAAGATGGCAGAGAGTGTCTTTCAATATGTGGGAACAGAGAGATGTGGGTGGAGCCCTGTGCAGAGAGCCTGTGTCAGCCATAGTCAAGAACTCAACTGGAGTAATGGGGAGACAGGGAGGGGCTGGAAGAGAACCTGGTGAGCAGAGTTTCGGGGAAACGGGAATATGTCTCTCAGCTCCACGGACAGCAGAGTAACCACCCTTTGTGTGTGTGTGTGTGTGTGTGTGTGTGTGTGTGTGTGTGTGTGTGTGTGTGTTGGGAGGGTGACCTCATTATCAGCTGCTCAGAGGGAAATACTGCCAAGACTTTTTCTTTTCTTCTTTCTCTTCTTCAGAACTGCTACTCTCTTCACTTTCTGAAATGCCTGCAACGCCACTTTCTCCTCCTAAGTTCCCTGAAATGGCATCACAAGTATGTTTAATTGCCAGTCCATCAGAGCCAGGAATCACCAGGCAGACGCTGTGCGCACATCAGAAGACTGCCCGCATGCGCACCAGGGGCGTACCTCCACCAGTGCGCGTCTGGCGTGCACGGGGCAGCATGTGACATACCTCCCCACAGATGCTCTCTAAGTAGTTTGACCCCTCCTGTACCGAGAAATTGATCGTGTCAGATATAGTTATATTTTTCACATAAAATCTCTCGGTGCGGTTTATTTTATTGGGCGTCCTCGCCTTCTCCCACTGCCCTCCATCTGAGGCGCCTGCAGCGCTGAACCGCACCTGCCAACTCCAAGTATGATTTCTAGATTTCTCTGCCTGCCAAGCTGGGAGAGCTTTGTTTTCCCATTTCTCTTCAACTGGAAATGTTAACTTCCTTTATCAGGAGGACAGTGCAGCTTTTTCCTTTGCAATATCTACGGAATCGAGGATACATTTATATACATTTACACTCACTGCCCAGTCATACACAGGGTCTCCCTTCTGTTCCTCTTTTCCTTCACATCAGAAATCAGAAAGTTTCTGTAGCAGGCAGAGTCTGTGGGAGCTGTTGTTCACAGCTGGGGAGGGAAAGGGAAAACTGGGGAAAGAAAAAAAAAAAAAAGATGGAGAAACCAAAAGGACAAAGGCTCTTCAGGCAGAAGGAGCTGCTGCCCCCGGCTTGCGGAAGAACTCTCAGCTTCTGCAGTCTGCTGTGGGCTTTTGTTTTCATGGCTGTGAACTCAGTCACCCCTTGTTTATTCAGTGCTCTAACACAGCCTGCTCCATATCTGAGCGCACACCCTGCCAAGCTGTCTGTCACAGCAATGAAGCCATGTTGCACAAGACCCAACTGAAGCTAAAGGGAAGGATTCGAGCTAAGAGATACAGAATTAAGACATAAATATGCAGAGCTGTGACCTCTTGCCTGGGCTTTTTGCATAACAGAAACTGTGCAAGAACATGGGAACCTGGCTGGGTCTGCTGCAGGAAGGGCGGAGAATGGATGAGTAAAGAGAAAGGGGGGATCCTCTAGACCCCCGCTGCCTAGGAGAAGGTCTAGGAAGGAGATGGGGTGGGGGTGCTGGTGTGTCTGGGGAAGGAGAGAATTTCTTGACATTTCCTGTGTCTAGGTCTGTGATCTGTCTTCCCCATCTTTTCTGCTCACTACAGTGAATTAGCTCGGAGAAGTGGGCTGTACTTTGTGTGACTTCAAGCTGAAGAAGGGCCAGGCCAGCTCATTCTAATGTGGATTGCAGACGCATGTAACATCACACAGACACCAACTGCAAGGATGAGTTGGCAAGACAAGGGGGAGAGAGTGTTAGAAGATAAAAACACAATTGTCAGGATAGTATAAAGAAACGGGGCTCAGCTTTCCTCTAGACGGTCGGTCCTTCAATACTGACTCCATCCCTCATTCTGGGTGTGTCAGGGTTTACAAATGAAATGTCTCCCCCAGGTGCCTGTTGATCTCCAGCAGGACTTACTCCTGGGGTAGGTTGTAGAAACACTAGGAAGTGGGTTCTCACAGGACAGTTCTCCCAGGACACAGGCTCCCATCAGGACGTTCGTATGTTCTACCCAAGCACCTGGGGCCAAGCGGCCATGGACGGAACCCTCTGAAGCCATGAGACAGCATCAATCTGTCTTCCCTGAAGTTGTCTCTGTCAGGTATTTATTTGGTCACACTGCCAGGAAAGCTACTAACACATGCACCAGTGATAAGCCGTGACAGTCCAGGGCCCAGTGAGCACAAGCAAAGACGACTCCCTCACAGGAGCCTTCAGGTTGAGGTTACACCCACAAAGACCAGGCATTCCCTTCGCCCTTCCCTCAGCTGTGTTATCTGGAAGCATCCACCATCGGGAGGACTAGCAGGAACCCATCACAAAACAATCCTTCTGGAGCTTACTGAAATTATTAAGATATTGCCATGAGATGCCACTTGACAGCAAAAAAAAGAAAGAAAAAGAAAGGATGCTTCCCACAAATCATTTCCAGACTCTCAGAATATTTGAGAAAATAAAAATGATTTGACAGCTGTTCTGGAAGTAGGTGGGAGACGCTTCCAGCCTTGAGACCACAGCTCAGCTTCCCAGCTTCTCAGCTCTGGAAGCCGTATGTATCATGGGACTCTTTATGGACCAGTGACCTGAGGAGATCATGTCCAGGCAGGGAACTGAAAAGGCCCCTCATTGGTAGAGGGCTTAGCCCAGAACCCTAGACTCCAAACCTCAGCCTTTCTCAAGCAGGAGTGGGGATCCGGTCACACTCTGACAGATCATTTTGTCAAAAGAACCTCAGCACTCATTCCCAGGCCCGTCCAGTCCTGCCGGAGATCCGAGGAAGAGAGACAGGAGAGAGACACAGACAGGAGAGAGATTAGAAACATAACCAGTCTACACACGTTCTAATTTTCTCCGTCAAATAAAACTTTTCGAGTTTCCCAATTCTCAACCACAATCACTTGTAACTTTTATAATCAGAAAATATCTCTTTCATTTGTGAAAAGAATTAAAGTCTTCTCTTTGCCCCTGATTGCCCAAGGACGATTGTCTTTCCTAAGCCTTGGCTTTCTCGCCCGTGCAATGAGAGGCTGTGTGTGTGGCCTGCTTACTAAGATCCTACTCCGCGCTAACACTCTGGAAATCTGAGAAATTGGATCACAAGTTATTACTGATTTAGCCACAAGAGACTACAATCTTTAAAAGCCTGTGAGGAATCCCAATTACTTGTATCTAACTTGACAGGAAAAAAAAAAAAAGGCTAGTTTCCTTGGCATGGGGTAAATAAGTAAAGATACAAATTCCCCTTTCTCTTCTGGAGAACTCAGCAACCCACAGATCCATTAGTCAGTGTCTAGGCGCCATCTTCATCATCTTCACGAGACTTTGACGGTCTTGATGCCTTTGTTAATGACAGGCGCTGGGACACGTAAACCAGCAGCTGACAGCAGTTGGGGAGATTAGGTGTTCCTATCTCACTCCCTCGAGTATGCTGATGTAGGGGTGAAGGATACCCCATCTTCATCTCTGCTATTCTCCACAGACTTAATTTTGTTTGAGGAAGCAGGGAGGATTTTTAAGGCCTCCTGCTGTAAATGGTCCCCACCACTTCCTCTCATTTTCTTTCGGCTCTCTTCAGCCATGGAACCAGCTGTCCGTCTTTACAAAGGCATGCCTTATCACCAAAGATAAGGACACTGAAGCCTCCCCAGTAAGTGACAGCTCCATAATTTGATCTCAAGACTTCTGATGGCAAGACAAATGTCACACGAACAGCAGAGCCAACAGGTTGTTGACTGCTGCAATGGTTCCACAGGAAGCAATGTGACAGAAGAACTCCTTGGGGACAGGGGTTGAATGTCGCCTGTTGGAGGTGGATGGGTACAGGGGATGAGAGAAGCAAACTGCTCAACACCAGCCAGTGAGTCAGAGGCTAAACTAGAACTCCAAACCGGAAGTCATTCTTCTCCTTCGCTACTAGAGAGCCTTCAATTCCTTCTGGAAGGTGGGTCTATGCTTACGGACGGGAGGAGGCAAAGCCCTTCTGAACCGCTGGGGAAGACAAGAAAAGGCAGCAGAAGTCATCCCTGAGAGCCAGCCTGAAAGAAAATTGCAACTGCGGACTATTCTTCCCGAATACCCCAAGTGCTACAATGCCTATAATTTTTATTTTTGCATTTAAATTGAGTTTTTAAGGTTTTGCAGCAATAAAAGTATTCCATTGAGACCGTCTTCCTACCCAATAAGCTTTTACTAAGCTATATTCTTTTATGTTTCTACTACACGCTTTGGTTAACAGAGTTATAGATTCATCTGGTTCCACATTCAAGCAACTGCCCTGATTAGCTTCTGGATTTCATGCTATTGCTCTGATCCATCGCTCTGCATTGCGAGGTGGAGCTGAGATCACTTGCATGCTGGTTCTCCGGGCCACGTGTAGGTGCTGACCTGTGCGCCTCAGACTTGCGCTAATCAGCCTGACTTGATCAGTGTTATCCTTATTCCTTGTAACCTGATTAAAGTCATGGATCTCTGAGATATAACTGTGTTTTCAAGATTGTCATCTAAATTATGTAAATAACTAGCACCGTAATTAGCTCTCTCTTTGATGAGCTTCCGTTTAGGTTCAAGATGGGCTGATCTATATTTATCGGCATGCTTCTCTCGCAGACAAGCATGCAAGAGGTGAGCATCCCAGAGGACAGTCCCATCAGCATCCTCACCCAGGATGGCTGGCCACCAGCTCCCCTCTCCAATCTCACTCTTTGCCCATCCTCAATTCAGAAAGAGTCTTCAAGAATATGAACAGCTGAATCCTTCCTTCCCCTAGCTACTTCTGGGAATCCCAAAACAGAGAACCATCTTCTTTATCTACATCCTTTCTCTGCAAGGGAAAATTTCCAGAATCTTCTAAAGAGCTCTGCCTATTTCTCTCCTCCATTTGGAGATAAGAAAGCAACAAAGCAATTTTCCCATAACAATAACTGGCTTCCTTCCATGAGATCAGAGTTTCAGCTAATTGGTTGTGCTTTTGTGGCCCTGGTGGCCCCGCGGCCAGCACTGCTCTTGGCTTCCTTGCTATGGGAGGGACACATATTAGCGAGGATTTGCACCCCGACTCTACCACTTATACTTATGACAGTTCATCTTTCTGGGCATAAGCTCCTTAACCAGACAGTGAGTGGAGATAGTTGCCTTGCAGAATTGTCCTGGCAATGATAGAGGATTCTGTCAAACCAGCTCTATTCCTTCTAGAAGCATATACTAGATTCTGCCCTACGACCCTACTCATGCATGTATTTCTCTGGGTCTCAGTTTCTCTCTCTCTAAAATGGGCAGAGTGGTTACACCCATCTCATTACACTGTTTTGGAATTTGAATGTGAACACTCACTGCTGATTTCTGCATTTGTTAGCAGTAGGTATATTCTTAGATATGATCTTCTGGCCGGGGCAGACATGAAAGACCGTCTTGGAAGATATTTTCTTCCCTTTCCAACTTCCTTCTCACAGAACCCCAGGTTTGGCTCCCAGACCTTCCGATTCCTTGAAGGCAGCTCCCAGAGCAGAACTAGCATCCTGCTCTAACCTCCTGAAACCACTCAACAGGCAGCTAGGTGCTAGCAAGGCAGCTAGGCGCTAACACGCTCCGATCCAGTGTTGCTGCCAGGCTGTATGGGTTCATCTTGACTTTCTACCTGTGTGTGATGCAGCATGCATCCAGGACCGCCAGTTGCTGACTCCCGAGGACGCTGACTGGCCGTACACTTACCTCGTCGACCTTCTTATTCGGTGCCTTCCTTTGCTGCCACAGCTGCTGCAGCTGCTACTCTCCGAATTTCTACAAAGCCCTCATTTGAGACCCATAATGAATCACATGAAGACCCATCCATCCTCCAGCCTCTGGCATGAGCACACAGTGCTGACTTGCATCATGTGGCCAGCAAGCCTCGGCCTCTGCAGAGCCCTTCTGCTCCACAGCTGCTGTGGGCTCCACAGCCAAGAAGGACAATTAGACCGCTGGATCTGAGCGGAAGCCAGTGCTGTGTCCTAGAACTGGAGAACCATAGACTGGTATTGAAGCAGGCTTTAAAACGCTTCCGTGGGAACAGAGCTCTTGGGTCAGGCGAAGGGACCCTGTTATCGCTAGCTATCAGAGTCCCAATCAAACAGACCGCATTTGAGAATGGAGGATAATCTATTGGTAGATAAAAGCTTACAGAGGTAGGAAGGACAGAGGGGTGGGGTATAACTGCGCATGGGCAAGAGATTTTTTTTGTAGATAATGAAAACACTCTAAAATTAAGTAGTAATGTTGGCACAAGTCTGGATTTCCTACACACCAGTAAGAGGTCTGCTGTAATGGGGAGGAGGTAAGTGAGCTGTAGCTTAATATTATTAAGATTTAAGAATGGACTTCTAATGTGAACCCATCCAAAAGGCCTCTCTCTTCTGCTGGTCCCCCGTGGGAGCTGCCAGGAAGCAGATGTGCTGTTGGGACAGTGCCACAAACCATCAGGAGACACACAAATATTAATTGGTGATAATATTTTTTCATCCAGCTCAGCGCTTTCTTCACCGGGTGCAATTGTGCCCCAGAGGACATTTGGCAATGTTTGAAGACATCTTTGTCACCATGCTTGGGAACAGTGGCTGGCATTTGGTGGGGAGAAGCTAAGGAACTCCCAGGTACTCTGTACCACACAGACCAAGCGCCCCCTAGAGCGCCTCGCTGGAAGCCCTTCCAGCGCTACAGTGGCAGCCCGTGAGGCTCTGCTTACCCTCTTGTCAGGTAAGTTTCTTCTTGAAGGCTCAAAGCTGAATACCTAAGACCATTCCAAAGTTATTTTCCCGAGGTAGTTTTTCCTTGTAGGTAATTTGGTAGTGATAGCCTAGTTTCAATTTGTTCCAGATTCACAAGAAAAACAGCCTTTTTTTTTTACAACTTCTCAATGCATTTCTTTTATAAGAAAAGCTAGGTAAATGCTTCATGAGAATATTGTATTTTCTGTAAATTAAAAAGTTTGTATGTTCAACGTGATTGTTTCCTAAGTTTCTTGTGTATTCCCTTGGGCAAAAAAATATAAGCGCTTATAGTCATCTGAATAAAAACAATATTGTCTTTTCTCTTTAAAAGGAAATTGCAAAGAAGAGTGTCTTCCTGAGAACACAGAAGTGCGCATTTTGCCGTTGGAGGGAGTCAGAGATGGGAGGTGTGAAGTGGGGGCAAGCACTAAAGCTCTGAGTTGAGCTGAGTTTGAGTCTCAGCTCTGAATTGGGTACCCAGTGGTCCTGGCAGCTCACAGTTCTCCCCGAGCCTCAGTTTCCCCTTACAGAAACAAGGTGGCGACACTCATTCAGAAGCCTGCATGAGCACCGAGCCACTGTTCTCCTACTACTACCGTTCTCCTCTTCCTTCTGGTAGCTTTGGCCAGTGGTCCAACCTGGCCCAGTCTTCTCCTGGCCCTGACACTCCACTCCTCTTCCAGTTAATATTCATTGGTACGTCCCTCGCAGATGCCAATGGTAGTGTACACACATAACAGTATGGACAGAGAAGGATACAGCCCAGTGGGAGAACACTTGCCTGGGATATACAAGACACAGGAAGAACTGGCAGAAATAAGCAAGCTTCCAGAGGCTTCTTTGTCCATCGTCAGGCCTGCAGCACCTAGCATCTCCTCAGACTCAGACTGGCATTGTAGGGCGATGGGTAGCCATCTCTTCTCTGTACTCAAGCAGGTTCCAAGTGTACCCTGAGCAGGTTGTGAGATAATGCCGTTGGTACCTGCCCTATAGCTTCTCATTTTATTTTAAAAGCTTTACTACAATATTAACTATACATAAAAAATAGGTTTCATGATGACATCTTCATATATGTATATAGTATGTTTCAACCATATTCACCCTATGGTTGCTGTCTTAGTTAGGTTTATATTGTTGTGCTAAACACCATGACCAACGGCACCCCAAGGAGGAGAGGGCTTTTTCAGCTTATTGTAAAAAGGTTATTTCAGCTAACGGGTCTCAAGTCCTTCATGGAGGGAAGTCAGGACAGAAACCTAGAGGCAGAAACTGAAGCAAAAGCCATATAGGAATATCACTCGCAGATTTGCTCCTCCTGGCGTGCTTGGCCTAGTTTCTTATCCAGCCCAGCACCACCCACCCAGGGTAGGCTGGACCCTTCTGCATAAATCATCAATCAAGAAAATGTCCTATGGGTTTTCCCATAGGCCAGTCTAATGGGGGCACTTCCTCAGCTGAGGTTCTCTCTTCGCGGATGACTCTAGCTTGTACCAAATCAGAAAAAAAAAAAACAACCTCACCAACACTGTTACCCTTCCTTGTCCCCTCCAAGATCCACCAATTCTGTTCTTCCAAATTACTGTGTGTGTGTGTGTGTGCCTGTGTGTGTGTGTGCGTGTGTGTGTGTATGTGTGTGCGTGTGTGTGTGTGTCACTGAGTTTTATTAATATATGGGTAAAGATTTGTTTATAGGAGTGTGGGCTCCTTACCAGTGATTACACCCACTGAAGAAAACATTTCTCCTTTCCCTATCAACCACTCACTGAAAATGTATTCTCAAGAATCAGTAGGGCTCCATGAACCCTCCCACTGCCATAACAGAACTATGACAGGCTTGAACATGTGTAGAGCTTGTTTGGAGAATCACAGCCCACACAATTCAAGAGTGCAACAGCTATGTCACACTGAAAAGTCAGACTTCCACACAGCCCCATCCCGTTTGCCCTGACTCTTCTTTCCCCACAATGGTCCCTAAGCCTTGGGGGTGGGGTGTAGATGTCCTGTTTATGGCTGGGCATTCAACAACAGATTGTTCTCCATACTTGGACCAGTTTTGAGTTTGTGCAGTCACCCCAAGCCCTGGCCAAGAGGCTCCTCTGACTGCAGCTGGCAGCAGCATTGATCTACAGTCATGAACACAGAAAGGGATTTGACTGAGAGGTCATTTCCATTTAGCAAAACAACAGCGGGAGGTGCTCCCCTCGGTCCTGTGACCTCCCCATCCACCTTTGACTGGGTATACAGTACCAGATGTGAATTATCTCCTGAGGAGGACGCATCAGATCTTATCATAAAGTGGTTGGTTACCCCATCACAGACTTGCCGTTATTGCACCACCGGGCATATCTCACCCGGCTGTTTACCCACAACTGAGTAAAGATTGTCAATACCATTTCTCACCCAACAGTCTCCATAGTGCCTTCCAGTCTTCCAGGACCAAGAAGGCTGCTTATCAGGCAGGGAGGAAGCTTCCAGTCATCCAGTTTCAGCTGGGCTTCTCTATGTCCTATGACCAAAGTATACGCCTTTTCAGTGATAGGGTCTTACCATCTAATTCTGGTTATAAATAATATAAATAATACAGGTAGAAGTGGAAACTGCCTGTATTATTTGGGGGATTTCTGGGACCTCCCTAGCCACCAGCTTCTAGGAAGCTAGCCCACACCTGACACTTGGGTTCTCTTCAGTTAACTCACCCATGTGTTCTGAGAATGACTTTTAAAATGTAGGGGGAGGTTGAGGGGTTTGGAGGAACTAGCGAGATAACACCACAGATTAAAGCCTTTGTCATCAAATTTGATGATTTAGATTTAGTCCCCAGCCTCCATAGGGTAGCAGGAAAAAACCGACTTCCACAATGAAAAGCTTCTGCATCCCATAAGCCTCTCAGCTGGTGCAACAATCCAAGCAGACCAAGTCAAGCTGAATTAGAGAAATCCCAGATTTAAAGGATAAAAATGCTCCCAGATGGTTTTCCAACCCCCCACCCCCGTCCCAGAGAGGAGATGGGAAAGGAAGACTGGAAAACCATGCATCTGTTTTCTGAGGAACAGTACCCTGTGGGAATGGTCTTGAGCATCTCTGGGGGAGGGAGGGGTCAGCATTTGGCGAGGTTTCTGAGCTGCAGCAGTGTCTGGAGAGAGATGGGGCAGGAACTTGGGATGGAGCTTCCACGGGGACACTCAAGTTGTCCTCTGACTTCCACGTGTATACCATGACACATGCAACCACACACACATGCACAGTAAATAAATAAAAATTACAAGAAAATGCTAATAAAAATCTTAGGGTTTGATCACCTTACCAGTTATCAGACTTGCTTATATTTTTTTTTCATGATCCATTCCTCTTGATTGCCCCTCTTCCTCCATCTCTTTACCCCCTTCCCACTTAAATATCTCCACCTCCATTAGCTTCCCTTCCATTTTCGTTCCACTACCCCTCCTCCCCGAAAAGCATATTTCCCCCTTTAGTACCAGGAATAGAGTACATATTATTGAGTCATTGGCCAAGGAGTGCTATAGACCCTCCTAAAAATAAAAATCACAAGCTACTGACAAGTCCAATACTCTCTACAACCTAATACTGACGACACCACTTACTGAACTCATCAAACGTAGAGAAAGCAAGCTGCTGCCCCACTAGAACCTTCGCTCCTACAGACCAGCATTCATGGAGCTATAAGGTACTTTACATACTACAAGAGGAGAAAATGTATCATCAAAATCACCCAGCTACCAAGTCTGTGACCTGTACTTTGTGACCTGCCTGCAAGATACACTGATGCAATAGCGGCATAAATACTATAGAAGTAACCAATCATTGTTTTTTCCTTTTCTTCAAAATGGATTTAAGGCCTACCACATGAGATAGAACCCGTTCCTGACACTACTAAAGTGGCCCAAAACCTGAGGTTAGGTAGGTCATGACCTATGGGAAAGCCTACTACTGTTATTCTGCTAAATAATGATAGCAATAAAATTGCTTTTGATGATACACTGCTCTATCCATAGATCAGTGCATTGTACAACCCTCGTGCTAGACCGGCATTCAGGGCAGTAGGCTCTGTCTTCAGTCTTCCTGAGTGAGTGGAATATGGTCTACAATATCAGTCATTATACATGTGTGGTCTCACCATTAAAATAGAACAATAGTCAACTATAAAACAACTGCTCCATAAGTGCTGATCATTTCAGGGGGTGTGTGCTATTATGTGTGCTAATAAATTAGTTACAAGATATGATTGGGAAAAAAGAAGGGAATAAAAACACAGTTAGACTAGTGGCTGAGATAATAGAGGAACGAGTAAAAGGAAGGGAGTAGAAAGAGAAATTGTAGGAGCAAAAACTGGGGAGCAGGGAGATGAAGGGTTTGAGTTAAAGAAAAAGGTAGAGACATGTTATCAAACAGCATAGAATAGTCCTGTCTCTCCAGAGGCTAAGGCACAAGTACCATGAAAACCAAGGCAGACTGTGAGAGAAACACACACACACACACACACACACACACACACGTGGGCGGGGCAGGGGGAAGTGAGCTAGTCTGTTAAAAATGATACTGGGTATTAAACAAAGACAAATTTAATGTGGAGGAAGAGAGCTGGGTGGAGATAAGGGATGACAGGCTGACATCTGACCCTCTCAAGTTCCCCCAGTTGTTTCTCTTATTTAGTTAGAGCTATACCAAGATATTTTATGTTATTAGTGAAGCCTAGGATTTTTAACTCTGTGAGTTTAACCAGAGTCAACAACTTGAACAAATGGGCTTTCTGGAGGTAAAGTCCCCAAATCCCCCACTCTAAGGAGGCAGCCTTTCCAGCTCTGAAGCAAGCCCCTCCCTGCCAGTGTCAGCAAGCATGCCTCCACATACAGAAAGACCACATGCTGCTGCTCCCAAGAGTCCGAGAGTGGCAGAAGAGAGGGCAGGATAGAAGGGGGCCCTCAGGCTCCCTCCAACAGCCAGCACCTACCTCTACACAGGTTGCTTCTCTCTGGCTATACCAATAACAGCACCTGGCAGGAAGTTGTCAACATTCTTAAACAGCTCTCGAATGAAAAAGTAGGATACAGTCCTAAACAGAGAACTCTCGACAGAGGAATCTCAAGTGGTCAAAAGACACTTAAGGGAATGCTCAACATCCTTAGCCATTAGAGAAATGCAAATCAAAACAGCTCTGTTTGCAGAGTTACACCTGTCAGAATGGCCAAGATCAAAAACACTGATGACAACTTATGCTGGAGAGGATGTGGAGTCAGGGGAACACTCCTCCATTGCTGGTGGGAGGGCAAAATTGTACATCTGCTTTGGAAATCAGTAGGGTGATTTCTCAGAAAATTAGGTATCAGTCCAGTCAATGGGTTGCACATGTTTGCCAAAGAGGGCGGATGTCAAGGTGGAATCGGAACAGGTTTTCTAGGGTGGAGAAACAAGGGACCCCAAGCTTGTTTCTAAATAGTAGAGATGTATTCTGGCTCAGTTCCAGGGGCCAGAACTCAAACGCCATGGTGTTATGACCCCACTGCCTTCCCTAGAAACAGTTTCCAGGCTGTCTGTGCATGGCTCCTCTCTCTACCTTCATCTTTGGATGGTCCCCATCCCCTGGTCCACAGTCCTCTTTTGCCCCTTGGTTTAAGACCTACTCAACCTGAGATAATGTTATCTCTAGCTAATCACATCTGCAAAGGGTCTTCTTCCAAAGTAGTCATAGTCACAGGATTTGCCTGTGTCTTTTTGAGGCACGTAATTTCACTCACTGTAGAAGCAACCAATCAAAATTACTTGCTTTCTTTTTTTTTTTTCCTTCTGCTTTTGAGGGGAGACAACAAAGAATTATCAGAGGTCGAGCCCTTTCTCTGTGAATTTTCTCCTGCCCCAGGGGCGCAGATTGAGCCTCTAGAAGTCCAGTGTTGAACTTCCGGTTTATTGTTGCCTTTTCTTCCCCCAGGTGTTCCTTAATCAGGGACAGGCTACACTAAGAATCACATGGAACACTGGGAGCTCCATACTTTCTCTTCTGCAAGTATCTTGGGCAGGCATTGCTCCTCGGCAGGGTCCCCAGGTTTTGCCCCAGGGTCTTGAGAAAAGGGACGTAGGATTTTCCCTTACAGGGAACACTTTTGCTGGCTTCTCTGTGTGATTCTGAGAGAGATGTTTCCTAGGCAGAATTCACTGCACGTCTCTATTTTGTATTCTGACAGTGAATGGAGTATAATCCACCCTCCCTGAAGTGCTAATCAACTTACTTGCCAAGTCCTTTCCTAAACAAACTAACCGTGTGCTTCTTTCTCCGTAAGAAATGCCGAATCCACTGCATTCTGCGTTGCTGATGAGCCCGGAGACCTTCATTTCATTACCAGGCCGGCCCCGGCCCACGGGGAGAGCTGCCCAGAATGTCTAAAGCCTTCTCTATTGTTGAAGTTCACTGCACTTCATTCCTGTGTGCTGCTTCCATTGTGATCTTGAACATGGGCTGTATACCAAAGTGCTACCAGGCGGGAGAAAACACAAGAATAAGATGATTGCGATGTCAAAAGAACACAGTCCGTTTAAAATGCCCACTTTTCTTCCCAGATTTAATCTCTCACTCCTTGGTCTGCATAAGCTCGGTTGTCACCAATGGCTGATCATAAAGATCATTGGTTAATTTTTCCAGGAATATATGGGAAGATTTCTCAGCTGTTCTGCATAACATAAGTGGCTCAGCTGCTCACATTCAGATGGGAAGCTAGGCTAGTTTATCTAGGAGCAATTGTTGCACAGGGTACCCAGACTCCGAGAGAGCTGGGGAGGCCTCTCCGGTGGGTTGAGTCCTTCAGCCTAGCCCCGGCCTCAGCAAGGCCCCTGACAACCCCGTGGATTTGACAGGGCTCATTTGCAGCTTCAAAGACAGGGATTATTTAAATTCACAGCCTCCACAGCAGTCGGCTGTAAGAAATGATGATGATGGCATTGACATTTGCCCCTTTCCTCAGCTGTGAGTCAGAACACAAGCACCGGAGTGCCAAAACTTTAAGGAGATGGCGTTCGTGTTCTGGTCTGAATTAATATGAGCGATATCTATGCTTGTCCTCTGCCCCATGACCACTCTGCAGGGATGGTATAATTCATCATTCAAATGCAGCCTCCTCTGAGAGCAAAGGAAGATGGGCTTTTAACAGCTTCAGGGAAAATATTCATTTGCAGGGCCGTCCCAAGTAAATTTGGAAATATCCAACCACCCAACACTTCTCCCTTTTCTGTCTCCTCAAGGTCCAGATATCATCACCCCTTTCACCGCCTCATTCCTGGATGTCCAGTCCTTCAGACCTTCAGTGACTCAGTGGGACGTGACAGCATGGACTGGGGCTAGGGCAGAGGCAGTTGGAAGCCGGTGGCTGCTACTTCTCCAGTGCCTCCCCCCCCCCTTATTCTCAGATGCAGAGTCTCCCATGATCCCCACATGAAACCACCTAGGGACAGCTGAGTGTGGACCTCAGCAATATATGACCTCTGGGTGGATTTGGGAAGCTTCTTCCCAACCGCATCTGACTCCTCATTGCCAAGCCCTGCCTCTTGACGTGATATCCACACCAGCTCCCTCAGCCCACCCACGTGTTCAAGGAACCCAGAAACACATGAACTTCTTCTAGGCAAACAGTATCAAATAACCCATCAGGATGAACCACATTTAGCCTTGGAGACAGGAACAGATTTAAGGTCATAGAAGTGGAAGAACCCTAGAGAGACATGGCTGCCCCACACACTAACCCCAAAACAATGAAGTTCAGTCATTCAAAAATTATTCAGGAGAATGAGTGTTGTTGTTAGAATTTGTCTCAAATTAGAACTTCCAAAAAAATTGTTTCAATAATTCTAGTTTCATATTTGCTGATCTGAGCAGCAGAAACTCCTTGTGTTTAACATGCTGTGCAGCTCGGGGCCTGCCTCCCACCTGCCAACAGAGAGCACCCCCTTCTCTGCGCTCTTTTCTAACACGTCTGTCATCTGTCTTGAGGGTCCACAGTAGACATCCGAGGGCTGGTCCAGGAAGAATGGATTTTCTGCCTGTTATTTCCAGAGCCCAGTAACATGACTCTGTTGAGACCCCTAGCTGTTGTCCATGTTTGTCTAACCAATTCCTGCCTTTACAATTTGTCTCTAAATATCGGATTCGTATCTAGAGTTTGAGGATGCCATATCCTGATATAAAGGGTCCCTAGGACTGCGGTTTCAAATCCCTTTCTTGGTTAGCTTACAACATTTGGGTTCATATTTACATCTGTATTAATTAAGCCAATTAAGAGAAAATCCATGGCAAAGAGAGTTGAAATAGATTTCTATGAGAGCCTTGTCTAGGGGAAACGCATAATCTCCTGCAATTACTAGACACTAAGTTTGTTTAGTGACTTGAATTCATTTAAAGCCCAACCTGTCCTTCCAGAAAAAAATGTTCACACATTTGCAGTGTTTCCAGGGAGGACTCTTCCATCACTTACCTTGAAGTGAGAACAGGATGTATGGTATCATTAGGAAGGTTTTGCTTCCAGTGCGTGCTTGTGATATACGGTGAAGCCGAGGCTCTAGTAAGGCATGAATTATATCCTTAATGAGACCAGTTCTGGGGCCTTAAAAAATTATCAGACTTCTTCAGGCTTGGCATTCTCATTCATAAAACATGGGCCACAGACGAGAATGAGAGTTGACCTCCCGGGTCATAAATGTCATGAATTCCATTCCCATGCTCAGGCAAGCAACACCATTTCCTTAAATGTGTAGAACACATTGTTTGTGTGAAATGCTCAAAATACACAGAAAATTACAAAGGGCACTAAAATATTTCTTTGGAACCTTATGAAGGAAAAAATGAAGAAAAAGAGGAGTAGAAGGAGGAGTTGGAAGGAAGGGAGTAAGGGAGGGAAGGAGGGAGGGAGGGATGGTGGGAAGGAGGGAAGGGAAGGGAAACACTCAACAGGAATGCTTAAATGGCCATTTTAAAATTCCCCTAAGTCCTTACATGCCACCACCTCAAACTTGGCAGTGTCTGAGACAATGGGCGCCATATTCATCTTTACTTCTGTACTTTGGCGATAGGGCCAGGTGTGTGAAGACCATGACACCATTTTTGTGTATTTGTTCTAGGTTTTATACAAATGATGTCATGTTGAATTCTGAAGTCCCTCTCACCTCTCGCTTCAGCTTCCAGCGGCTTTGGAATCAACACTATTATTGGATGCGCCTATGAGATTTCTGTTGGGAGCTTATCTCACCTATCAAGTCCCTTATCCCACTTATCACTTTTGCTTTCCTCCTGGGAGCTCACCTGGATTTGTTTGATTTTCTTGAACTCTGCTACCCCTGTCATAATCTCAACGTGTATATCATTGAAGAAGGACAAGTCTTACACGGATTTTAAATATTAAGGAGGGAAACAATTATGGAAAAGGAGTCCGTTTTGAGTGAGGCTCCTCTGAAGAACTGGCAACAATCTCCTGATTATTTGTCAGGAAGAGAAGCAGCTTTCATAGCCAGTGGCTGTTGGGAAGGCTCCAGGGATGGCTTGCTGAACACTTGCATGGACTGGTAAATTTCTCACACTTATTTATCAACACTGTCTCTCTTACAAGGTAAGCACGGGGACTCTATCTAATTGAGTGTGGTAGAGAATAGCAATGTATAATAGAACTTCTGTGAACATGGTGATGACAGTCTGTTCTAGATGCAAGGCGCTGGGGGGGGGGGGGGGGGGGGAGAAGGACTGAGACAAATAAAAGCAGATTGTAACCTTTATTTGGACCAGAATTCCACACCCTGTAATTATCAGACCAAAAGAAAATTGGAGTCAGCATTATCAAATCCCCTTCAGCTAAAAGTGGGTGAGGGTGCTAATGACCACTTCCTACTGAACATCTCACGTCAATACAACGCCACACTCCAACATCTGGCAGAAATCTCCCTTTCAGGGTTTTATAATGATGCCTGATATAGGAACACTGAAAGTCCCGGCCATTGGATAAAATTATAGAAGCCAAGATGTGAGCTCTACTGGAGAGAATAACGCTAACCGCTCAGAGAAGACCTTCTGCCTAGACAACAGAAAACACCCCCAGCACCAACAAACTACAATGCTTCCGAAATAAAGACCAAGTTAATTTTCCACTGGAGGAACACCTGCCAGATTGCAACTATTCACCTGGGAAAGGATGGTCTTCTTTGAGGTTCTGAGAAACTGGAAATGTGGGTTTTGTCATTGCTACTTTATTTTGTTTTGTGATACAAATCAAGAAATTAATAAAAATTTGTTAACTAAATTATTTTCATTAGTTTTAACAAAATACCTCAGTTAATTCATTTAACACTTTATATATTAATATCAAAATGTAAGTCTAGGTGCAGTTACTCCTTAACCACTGACAGATTTACATCCCGGGAACCCATTACAGATTGAAAATATCCCACATTGGAAATGCATGGCAAGATGGCTTGGAAACTCAACACACTTACAGCATCACTTGCTTCCCCTCCCCATCCTGGTGTTGAGAGGGCAATAAGGCCCAGCACCATGAAAATAAGATGTTACTTATATCAGACTGGGCAGGGTGGTCAGCATTCAAAATTCAAAGCATAGTTTCTATTATATGCCTCATAAAGTCAAAGACACCTCTATCTAACCATCCTATGGGGGTGGATGAATGGGGGAAAGGGAAGGAGGAAGAGAAAGAACAGGCAGATCAGAGTCAGTTTCATTAGTGAAGAAGTGTCAAGAGGCTCGGCATTCTAATGCTAAAAATGTCAAATATTGCTTTTTAAAATTTTTATTTATTTTACATCCCAACCACAGTCTTCCCCCAGTCCTCCCCTCCTAGTCCCTACTCCCCACACAGATCCCCTTGCTTCTACCCTCTAATCCCCTCCTCTTTGCTCTCCCATGAGTATCAATAAAACATGGTGCAGTGGTTTGGAAGAAATGGTCCCCAAAGGCAGATGCATTATTAGAAGGTGTGGCCTTGTTGGATGAAGTGTGTCACTGTTGGGGCAGGCTTTGAGGTTTCTTTTGCTTAAGCTTCCTTCAATGTGACAGTCACTTGACTTCCAGTTGCCTGCCTATGAAGATGTGGGACTCTCAGCTCCAGCACCATGTCTGCCTGTACACTGCCATACTACCCACCATGATGATAATGGACTGAACCTCTGAAACTGTAAGCCATAAACTCAAGTAAATATTTTCCTTATAAGAGTTGTTGTGTTCATAATGTCTCTTCACGGTAATAAAAAAAGCCTAAGACAGAAGATGGTACCAGGAAGAGGGGTATTGCTATGATAGACCTGACCATGCTTTTGTTTAAAGTAATATGGACTTGGGTACTTTGGGTTAGGAAAGCAGTAGAATACTTTAAGCACTGCTTAGTGGGGCATACTAGTAGGAGCATGGAGGACAATGGAACTGAGAATGATTCAAAGTGTTGGGAACTGGCTCAAGAGGTTTCAGAGAAAGGCCCTTGTTCAGAGTCTGCCTAAGACTGAAATAAACAGTTTCAGATTAATTCTGTTGGCAGAAGAAATCCAAAAAACAGCCTAGGATAGACTCTGTTGTGTGGTTTTTAGTGGTAACACTAATGAAGATTTATGAAAAGAAGCAAGCTGAACAGGGTAAATTACAAAATGTACATTTTGAGGAGAAAAAGAGCACCAGGAAGTAGAATGGAGCTAAATCCTAAATTCGAGGAGATAAATGAATTGAGAAATAGAATATAGAAAATGGTGACCTCAGGGCAAGATTCCACCTAGCTAAATTTCCAATTTGTGAAAGGGAGCTAAAGAAAAGCTTAGAGCTAGGTGTGGTGGGGCACACCTTTAATCCCAGCACTAGGAAGGTAGAGGCTGGCAGATCTCTGAGTTTAAGACCAGCCTCGTCTATAGAACAAGTTTCAGGATGGCTAATCTTAAACAATAAAAGACGGGAAGCTAGTGAAGATGTAATTGAATGAGGACGCCATGTTCCAACCCTAGTAAGCAGCAGAACTTGGCAGCTTCCACCACGTGATTCTGGATTTAGAGTTAAGGACAGTAAAAAGACATTACGGAATAAAGCTACTGAGGCCAAGCGGGTGTTAGGGGTGTCCCTGAATGAAGGAAGGCCTAGTAGAGAGGCCATTGTGTGAAACTGTGAAGTTGAAGCCTGGATTGCCTTTGAGAAGCCAAGATGTTAGAGATGCCAGAGTATGGGACACCCATCAAGGAGGGTTACTAAAAGGGAGTGGAACCAGCCCAAGAGACAGAAGTGTGTTACAGTCAACAAAGCTGGAAAGAGTTGGGGACATGAAAAGCATTTCAACATCAGGCATGAAGATGCAGAGTTTGGAGTTTGTCCAGCTGGGTTTTGGTCTTACTTTTGTCCAGTATTTCCTCACTCTGCTCCCTTACCTGTGTTTTGGAATGGTATATCCTGTGCCATTATATGTTAGAAGTATATGATCTGCTTTTTGACTTTTACTGGGGGATAGGTCAAGACATTACCTTGCATTTTAGAAGAGGCTTTGGACCTTGAAATAAGTTTGAAGCTGTTGTAGACTATGGGGACTTTTGAAATTGGCTTATTGCATTGTTTGCATTATAATATGGCTGTAAGCATTTGAGGTCCAAGGAGTAGAATGTGGTAATTTAGAAGAAAATGGCCCCCAAAGAGAATGACACTATTGGGAGATGAGGCCTTATTTTAGGAATTGTGTCACTGTAAAGGTGGACTTTGAGGTCTCTTTTACGCAAGCTTCCCTCAGTGTGACAGTCACTCAACTTCCTTTTGCCATCCTATGAAGACAGAAGGACTCCCAGTTTCAGCACCACCTCTGCCTGCACACCGCCATGTTCCCCACCATGATGACAATGGGCTGAACCCCTGAACCTGTAAGCCATAAACTCAATTAAATAGTTTCCTTATAAGAGTTTCTGTGATCATGGTGTCTTTTCACAGCAATAAAAACCCAAATGAAGACAAATGGCCTACCAATTGTCATGAAAGAATTGCCATCCAGCAACTGATGGAAGCAGATGCAAACCCAGAACCAAAGATTAGGTGGAGTTTGGGAATCCTGTGGAGGTGAAGGAGAAAGGATTTGGAACAACACAGGAAGGCTCACACAATCAACTAACCTGGGGTCATAGGGGCTCACAGAGACTGAACTGACAACCAGCGAGCCTGCACAGGATTGACTTAGGCTCTCTGCATATATGTTGCAGTTGTATAGTTTGGTCCTCTTGTGGGACTCCTAACAGCAAGAGCAGGGGCTATCTCTGACTCTTTTACTGGCTTTTGGGACCCTACTCCTCATACTGGGTAGCCTTGCCCAGTCTTAACACATAGGAAAGTGCTTAGCCTTACTGCAACTTGATATGGAAATGTGTTTTTAAAAATGTGAATTAGTGGCCAGGAGACCATGTCAGACAAAGCATCGGGTTACACTGTTAAACAATGTGCCATCCTGCATCTGAGCCTCCAAAGTCAGAATGCCAAGAGAAAGGCTTCTGCAAACACCTTTCCAGACTACTATCAACAGAGCTACAAAATGCCCCTGGAGATCAGAAATGATGGAGAGACTTTCTTAAGCGTGAAGAACCAATCTTTACACATGAGGGAGTGTCTCTGGTCCTCTATAGAACAGGTAAAATAAACCCAGCCTTGGTTTTACTCCCACGTAATTCCCTCAACACCCCCCAGCATCATAACTGCACTAGCAAGACTTTGACTCTGTTTCCTTGATAGGAAGAGTACCATTTAAAATGTTCAAATATATTGATCTAATCTCCTCCTTCTGGGATTATGATAATGGTTAATATTTATTTTCCATTCCCTCATATAAGGTATTATAGCTAAAGACTTTATATGTATTTTCTGGAACCCATATCATAATCACTGTTATTTATTATAAGTAGCATGGAGGAGTGTGAATAGATAACCCATTATTAATTAACTTAGTAAAAAAAATAATAATAATAAAGCAAAAAAGTCCATGGCCAGTTTATGCAGAGCTCGATGTTAAGAGCTATAGTTTTTTCTCCCTGGCTATACCCTCTGCTTGGTTTGTACCAGACAATCCAACTATGCCAAACCTTATTTCTCATCAGCTTCTAGGTCTAATGTAGAACTCTTCTCCATCATTTTTGACAAATGACCCCGGTTCTGAGCAGGTTGTCCTTGGGCCATGGACGGTGCCATTTTCTCAGGCCCAGCGTCCATGGTAGATCCTTGAGTAACAGAGTGAGCATCACAGAGCCCCCCAGCTGGGAATAAAGAGGGGCACGCTATGCTGAGAAGGGAATCCCAGGAGGCAAGACGGATGCTGGGAAAATAACAGCTGCAATTTTTCTCTTTCTTTTAGAAAAATAATACAGAAAGGCTGTGCGAGGAAAATGGCAAGGTCCATACGTCTGGAGGGAAGTAGGGATAGCGTTACTACCAAGCCAGAGCTGACCACGCTAGCAGAATACAGACACACTCTGTAGGGCATTGACTGATTGAATACCAAAACCCATAGATGTTCGAGCTTCCGATATGGAGTGTCATCATGTTTGCATGAAACCCAATGTGTCTTTCTAATGTGCTTCAAATCATCTCTAGGTACTACTAATGTACTATACAAAGCTAAGTGTACGATGTTCATATTGTTTAGGGAATGACGACAAGGAAAAGGTCCAACCCTACCGTTTTCCAAAAATAGACACATACATACATAATTTTTTTGACCCAGGCCGTCCTCAGACTTGCTACATAGCTAAGGTTGACTTTGAATTCCAACTCCTCCCACCTCTGTCTCCCAAATGCTAGGATTATAAGCATTTGCCATGAAAAGCCTCACAAATGCTTCTGTGTCATTGCTGGCTGAGCCTGTTCTTACGGAACCCCTTGAGAGAAGAGGCAACTGTGCTGGGGGCCGCTAAAGCAGGATGTCTAAAATAGGGGAGTCCGTCCAGCAGACCTGCAGTGCGCCCCCATTCAGTCAGCAGTAGTCATCACACAGACTTGGGGAACTTAGATGGAAAATAATTGTGAAGACATAAGCTTTCTGGAAAATTTGAAAGATGGACAGAAGAGATGGGATTCAATTTTGTCTTCCTGCTTCACCCCCGATGTCTCCACGTTGTTAACGCTGTTTAGCTTCAGAACAGGGAAAACCGAGGGGCTTTTATGAACTTCGTGGGACAGCCGGGTATGAGGCTGCACATCTGTAATGCCAACACTTAGGACGTGGAGGTGGGAGGACCAGAAAGCCATTCTCAGCTACATAGTGAGTTAGAGGAACCTGGAACACAAGAGACGTTACCTCAAAAGGCAGCAAGTTAATTAGCTAATTGGTTAATTAAACATTTCCCTAAATAAAAACGTATTAATGTGTGGTAATGGAACCCATTAATGTGGGTTCTCCTGAAATAATAACTCCTAAGATCCAAAGGGCAGGACCTTGGCAAGAATTATGTCGTTATTATTGATGGTGAGTTCAAGCCCCATCAAGGATCTTGGAGCCAAAAGAAATTGAACTGGCATGTGCTGTCTGCCTTCCCCCTGTGTGGCTTCACCGACTCAAACAAGATTTTGTACCTGAGATAGTTTGTCTGAAATGTCAGCCTGACAGGATCTAGGATCACCTGGAAGATGGGCATGCTTTGGGGAATTATCTTGGTTAAAGTGCTTGGTGCCAAAAGGTCCACATCAGGGTGTAAGAGACTAGTCCCTCAGCCGGTGGCCCTCACCCGTGTAAAGTACAGAAAGCAGGCTGAGCCCTAGGAAGCATTTGCTGTTCTGTTTCCTGACCATGGACAGAGGCACGTGAGCCGTTGCTTCAGGCTCCTGTCCCACCATGACCGACTGTGCCCTGAACTGTGTGCCAGAGTAAACGGTTTCTCCCTTGAGTTGCTTTTGTGGGGGTATTTTGCCATAGCCAATAATAGCTCCTATTATTTGAAAAAGAACGTCACTGGATTTCACAGCTGTAGGTAGAGGAGGCTCCATGACAGAGAGGGCAAAGGCAGGAGAGGAGGGGGCTGTCTGCCATCTGCATGCCAACTGTGAGATCCATGACAGCTGGAATGGGATTATCACCATCAGCCGTCAGGAGGGGCAGGATGAGGTCAAGGGAGGCAACGTGGGCTAAAAATAAAATAATACTTGCTACAGATTAGATAGTTCTTGATGCAAACCTATCAAAATCTGGGGGAAGAATTTGAGGTGTGCTTGTCAGTGGAACTCCCAAACTATTTCTTTACATCTGTTCCCTTAGGTTAGTTCCAGTTCATTCTTAATAAAGTGTCCCAAGGCAAACGCCTATGGCTTCTACTTTTACATCACTGTGAGAAATGATGGATAAAATTGGCTTAGGGAGAAGCTTGTTTGGCTCACGCTGTCCAACATGGGACAAGGGAAAGAGAGCAGCTAGGGACTCTGCTCTCAGCAGCAGGAGCATGATGAGGTGGCTCCTCACATCTACCCATATCTGGATACAGACAGGACCAGAGCATGGCCAGGCTATAACCCTCTGGAGCTGCTGCTAGAGGCCAAAGAATTTTTGTCCCAAAGGTTCCAACACTTTCTTCAACAACAGCTCTAGAGAGCAAGGGCTCAAACATGTGAGCATGTTGGGGACATCTCCAAGTCAAACTGTAACATCAGTTATGGCTTCGGGGCCATTGAAAGTTTCCCAAGGGAAGAGAGGATTGGGAGCAGGAATGGTTCACTGCCACCGTCCTGGGGCCTCTAATGTGTAGGAGCCCCATGGGTCCCTTAAGCAGAACCACAGTGGTTGGAAGTAAAAAGTAATCCACGCACAGAGAAGTCCTTGCTAGCTCACTTAACTGCTACTAAACTAGCACTATAAATAGGTTTAAGAGATTTAAAATACCATTTTCACTTGTTGGGACCAGGCAAAAGCACCTTGTCCTAAGTACCACTGTTTGGACTTCAGACTCCATTTTACCTGTAGGGTGAAACAAAGTTCTGGTTCCCAAACCCTAGGGGAGCTGAGACCCTTTCCAGTGGCTGACCAACCTCATCCCTAAACCATAGAAACAGTCTTTATGTATCCTTAGGTCTCTAGAAACATTGTGGCTGCTCCCAACAGCAGAAAGAACAAATGAATCTAATTGCTTGTACTGAAAAGCTTGCATTGTGTGTAGATTGACGATGATGGAACATCCAAGGAAGCCCCTAATCATTAAATCCAGACTGGTGGAAACTGTAACTTGGCTGCAAACGTTTATGATTTTTGTGCTTAAACACTTGCCTCAACTGACATTGGCGGCCACAGTTCAGCTCCTGGGTCTGTTGTGGCCCTGATTAATCAGCCCCCCTTCCCCTTCTTTGATGTTGTGGCCCTGATTAATCAGCCTCCCTCCCCCTTCTTTGATGTTACTGTGCATTAAATTTTGCTTTTCAGTAACCTCTTGTGTCTGCTTAGGTTGATTTGGAGCCTTGGACCACAGCTAATTTCAAAAGGGGGAAAGAGGCCAGGCAGGACACCGATGCCTAGTCAAGAACTGTAACTGGAGTTATGTTCCAAAGGTCTGGCCTGCAGACCAAACCTGGAGATGAATTTGCAAAATATGTCCTGGGACTAAAAATTGAGTTAAAATTTATGTTCTAAATTTCCCCAGGTTTCTGAAATGATAACATGTTTATGTTAGCCAAGATGTAAATAACTGCTTTCTAAAACTTCTACTTAAACTGAGCGGTGGTGATGCACACCTTTAATCCCCACACTTGGGAAGTAGAGGTAGGTGGATCTCTGTGAGTTCAAGGCCAGCCTGGCCTACAAAGTTCCAGGACTGTCGGAGCTGTTACACAGAGAAACCCTGTCTCAAAAAACAGATAGATAGATAGATAAATAGATAGATAGATGATAGATAGATAGATAGATAGATAGACAGACAGATGATAGCTAAATAAATAGGTAGATAGATAAATGATAGGTAAATAGGTAGATAGATAGATAGATAGATAGATAGATAGACAGATGATAGCTAAATAGATAGACAGATAGATTATAAAACTCCTACTTGAAACAAGTACACAGCCTGGCACTGAAGAGAGCCTGAACATCTGGCCTAAGTGTATCAGAGGGACAGACTGTTTTAGACAGCCTAGCTGAAGCAGCAATCACTCACTGCGTGCTTCCAACATGATCTGGGTGGGAGCATGCCTGATCGGCCTGCAGCGCTGGCATTCTGCCCAGCACCTCCCAAACTAGACAGCTTAGAAAATCAGGTGACGACAATGATGATGATGATAAGTTTTGTGTTTTAGGGTGTGTGTGTTTATTTATTTCCTTCCTCTTGGATTTGTTCCTTACTTGAGGCTTGAGTCCAGCTTCTCCGGGATCTAAGGACCCATGCTTAGGGGATTGCGAAGATAATGCCCCTCTCTGTGTTCCCCTTTAACAAATAGGAAAAGCCACGGAAAAAGATTGAGGAAGAAGCTGGGGCGGGGTGGGGTGAGCAGAGGTCGTAGCACTAAGCCCTGGAAGAAAAAGACTTCATAAAGACATTTCTTATTGCTATGCTCTGAATGTGTTGGAAACTTCCTCCTAAGTGTCAGAGATGGCACATTTGAAATGGGCTCAGGGCATGGGGGCTCTGATGTAATCAGAGGAGTAGGTTAGTGTGCAGGATTAGACCCTGATAAAAGCACGAAATTCCTTCACTTCTCTACCACACATACATGTTCTTTTCCTTCTGCCGTCCACTGTGGGCTGATGCAACAAGAAGGCCCTGACCAGGTGTGTCTGTCCCTTGAATATCTGGCTTTCCAGTCTCTAGAACGTGCTACACTGGTTTTGTCAACTAGACACAAACCTGAACACACCTGGAAAGAGGAACTTGCCGTTGGGAAAATGCTCTGTCAGACTGGTCCATAGCCAAGTCTTTAGGGCATTTTCTTTACTAATTATTGATGTAGGAACACCCACAACTTCTTCCCCCACTGTGGTTGGTGCCATCCCTGGGTAGGTGGGCCTGGGGTGTATAAGAAAGCAGGCTGAGCAAACAGTGAGGAACAAGCCAGGAAGCAGAGCTCAGCTCCTGACCTCCAGGCTCCCACCTTGAGTTCCTACCCTGGCTTCCTTTGGTGATGGATTGTGATGTGGAAACGTATGCAGAATGCTTTTGGTCGTGGTTTTTGTTGTGTTTGATTTTACACCAGTAGAAACCTGGCTAAGACAAGAACTACTTTACAAACGTTACTTTATGAGTTACCCAGGCTCGCGAATTGCTTCACAGAACAGACTGAGACACTTATGGAGAGAAAACGAAGAAAGGAGAAGCAACCAAGACCCACGGAAGAGACTGTTACTTGGAGCATTAGTTCAAGAAGCAGAGCCAGGATAGACCCAGAAACATGGCTCCCAGGCTTTGTGTGGAGTGAAACAACTCCCCATATCCATTAAACCTCCCTATGAGGAAAAACTGAGCCAGCAGCCCATGCCCAACTGCGATCTACCCATGCCAAGAGAAACAAGCAGTGATATCGGAAGTGCAGTTTAGAATTAACATCAGAGGAACCAGATCAAGAGCTCCACCGGGGAAACCTACTACTGTTGTTTTGCTAAATACTCGTGTTGATATCCATAGATTAATGCCACTGACAGACGAGGTCAGAGAACTTCTATTGGCAGAGGGCAGCAGTTCAAGACTGGTCACACTGCTGAGAATAAGCGACCCCTGTCCAAGGTGCAGGGAACATTATAGAAGAGAGGGCGGAAAGAATGGAAGAGCCAGAAGTGCTGTGGCCTGCCAGTCTTCTGGACAGGGAGTGGTCACTGCACTTGCGAACCCTTAGAAGCTGTATTTGCTTCCACAAGACTTACAGGAGATCAAGGGAGATCAAGGCACTCAACTTTCCATCATGGAGAGAAGAGGGGCTTGTGAGGTTCCACCCCTCCTGATGGGCTATTGGTAATTCACTGCTGTGGGGAGAGTCATTTGGGGGTTGTCGGCATGCTCTAGTGGATGGCCCCATAGCCATGCACATGCAAGCAGCACTACCTGGACTCAACGGAAGAGAGAGAGAGAGAGAGAGAGAGAGAGAGAGAGAGAGAGAGAGAGAATACAAGAATGAGAGGTGTATGGAAGGTGTTCTGTGGAAGTGGATGGGAGGAGCTGGGATGAAATAAGCTCAAGATACATCTATGGAACTGCCGATTTGAAATGATTTGAAAAAGGAAATAATTTGAAAAAAATGAGGAAGAGATCATGGGCTTTTCAACCTTATGAGAAGAAACACACCTGCCCAGCGTTCCCCCTTCACAGCGCCCTGTCTACTCACTTACTTGTTTCTGCTAATAGCAAAGAAAACACTACACAAACTCGGGAGCAGCTCTCCGGGGTTGACAGGAAACCATCCTCAGACCCAAGTGTTCAGACATCAGCTGAAGAAAGGAGACTCCCTACAAAGCTATGCCCCACAGGCCCACGGGCCCACAAGTCTGTTCACAAGGTCCACAGCCTTTAGGAATGTACATAAATATTCCCTAGATAGGAAATATGGCTGCTTCAGTCAAGCCTTCTGGAACAGCAACGTAGGTGCTACTCAGAGGTCCACACAGAACCAGAAACTAGTGGGAACAATGTACTCTCTCCTCTGCTCATTTCAGATTTGACTGTTCACTAACACCTAAAGAGCTTCAGCTACTTAAAAAGTGAAGTTTAGCATACAAATATTTTCCCTTACATGGCAGCAAAGGCAATGAAATTCAACTGGAAGACATTTATGATTCCTGATGAAAGGTACTCATTAAATATAATTGTGATCATTATCTGGGTTCTATTTTTACTTTTGTCTTTTTTTTTTAATGTATAGATGGTATGCCTGGTCCAGGGAACTGCAAAATGTACATTTTCCCTCTTCGGCACATATCTCTGTCCTAGCCCACAAGGTGGGTACTTCAAAGTCCCAAGTCTGATGGGAGAGCCTAGCTCTCTTGCTTCTGTAGGTAGGGCGAGCATACAATTTCATTCCACATGAGTGCGCCAATAGTTGACTGGCTGTGGGTACAATTAGTCACTTTCTCATAATAAGGAGCAAAGGGCTAATTGTTCTGCAAGTGGACAATTGCTGCTGTAATTATTAGTCCCTGTAATTTTTCATCCACACATAATTGCACCGGAGGTAGGGGAGGCTCGGCAGGCTCCACGTGCTCCACCCCAAGGCTTCTTTCTCCGGCTCCGGCTCGGGGGTTTTTTTCCACTTGTCTCCACCACAGTTGTTTGTGCTTTTCCATGATTGTCCTTTTCTATTCTATGAAGTATAAATGCAAGAGCAATTTTGAAAAAGTTCCCCAGAATAATTTAAACCCTGAATCAGCCCTCTAGTTATGTGGTATTTTGTTAAACGTAATTTGAGTATTTACAAAGGCAAGCTGCTGGCTGGCATTTGGGAATCATGGCAAAATAGAATGAAAACTTAGGAACATCCCCTCTTGCTCTGCTCTCCCCATAACCTATGCTCTTCTTGGGGCTGGGTAGTGGGGAGTGCGGCCAGCCTCTCTGGGCAGTTCTACTGCAGAATACTGAGTGTTCTCAAATGAATCCATGCCAGGCTTCTGGGACCATGCTGGTGGTAGGAAGCTAGTTTGCAGTTTCTCTGGGCAAGGTCTGTCCCTAGCCAGCAGCTACCTACAGGTAGACTAATTGGTTTTAGTTTGACATGTGAAACTTCCGATAAAATGGTGTTTGTGATGTTTCTCATCAAGCATTCAGCAAAACGGACTGTTTCCCTCACGACTCATATCTCCAAACCCTGAACCCAGAGCAGACACTCGGGGCGGGGCGGGGGGGGGGGGGGGGGGGGGTGAGGCATCCGAGGGAGCACAGGGCAGCTGTCTCTACCTAATTTGCAAAGCTGCCTAAGAAGGCCTTGTACCAAAGGGCACCCCACTGCTCTCTTCTTCCAGCCTGGCAGGACAAACAAGCTCACCGACACCCGCGGTGCTGCAGGCTTCGCTTCAGAAGAAAATGGGGGAATGTTCAAGAAAAAACCTTTCAGCTTCGTGAGCTCTCATCACACAAGAAGTCACAAAGCGTGGTAAGGCTTGGAAAGGCGAAATTGATTTGGAGGATTTGGGAAGTATCCTGCCATTAGGCAACACTTTGATTTTTTTTTTACCCTCCCTTGTTCTTTCATTGGTTTCAAAGAAAAGTGAAAGTCCCGGGAAGATAAAATCTGTACCTGATGAAATTGAGAAGTGGGCTCTGGCCAGATTACCTGTGTGCAGGCAGTGAATGGTGCGCATGCGCTCTCTCTCTCTCTCTCTCTCTCTCTCTCTCTCTCTCTCTCACACACACACACACACACACACACACACACACACACACACCTGTGGCCTGGCAGCCCCCAAAATAACCTCAGTTGCCCCCGCCCCTTTGACCCCAATAGCTATGCTATGACCCTGACCCGAGCTTCCACGGAAAAACAAGAATAGCACCAAAACCCTCCTTTTCCTGTTCAAATGAGTAGGAGCCTAAATGTGCTTGCTTTTGTGAAGACACATTTGCAAGTCGGCCGCACCGAGAGAGCATGTGCCATAGCGCTAATAAGAGGGTGCTGATCTAAAGAGCCTTCCTCATTTGGCCCTAATGTTCACCCTCAAAGTAAATGTGCTCCTTTCTAATAATAGAGGATGAGACTGAAAACGGAGTCTATTGATCCGTCCGGGTCCGGAGGCCAAGCCTGATGTTCCCATCAGCGCGGCACTCAGGAAGGCTCCGGCAATCTTCACCTGCCTAGTGCCAAGGCCACTAATTTTGTACTGGCGCGGGGGGGGGGGGTGTGGGGGGACAACTGAGGGCCGAGTTGACAGCTAATAGCGCCGAAAAGAGCTAATCCCTAACCCGTATTGGGCTGGGTGCTGGACACCGGTCTGGAGCTTGGTGAATGCTAGCTCACCAAGTTGCGTGCACTTCGCCACGACCCAGTGGTGCGGGTGCTGATAGGGTACGGTTACAGAAACTGACGGCAGAGTGAGAATGTTGCCCAAGGCCACACAGCTAGGAAAGAATGCTCTCCCGAGATGCTCTGCCTGTGTGTAATGCTACCCCTGTATCATGGCTGTTGCAGCATTAAAGATCTCATGGACTGATCCACGTCTTCAGTTAGTGTCAAAACCACAGAGCAGAAGAGAAGGGCTGTCCTCCTAGTCCCCAAAACACAGCTCCCCGGAAGGCCCCTGCTATCATTCAGTGAGCAAACGCGTGATCTCGCTTGAATTCTGCCTTCTAAATCAGGTGTGAGTTTTTAAAAAATGTGAAGCCCAGGCTGGCCTCGAACTCGTGCTCCTCCTGCCTCTGCCTCCTTCAGCAAATCCTACCAGCATGCGCCACCACAACTGGCAATCAGGTGTGATTTTTAACAACGCAGTTGTGGCCCTTTATCCAGCACAGTTCCTCCCAGGTTCACTTGGTGGACCCTAAGTACAAACGTATGGCACAGAAAGGCGTGATCAAATGTCTATCTAAAAAAGCAGCCCGCAGCAGCACACGTCAGATGGCTAGCCCTCAAGGCCCCAGTGTGTCAGCTCACCTCAGGGCTGGCTGTTAGTCTTCCAGGAGCTCGCCAATGCCATCAGACGAGATGAACGGCATTGCCTCACCTACCTTGGCACTTCTCTGATTAGGCTATCTCCATATACCACAGAACAATGGGTTTTTTTTCTACTAGGTCCATGAATATTTTTATTATTTTAAAATGAGTTCTCAGAGCCCATTTGGGCTTTCCAGTAATTAGTTGGCCACCAGTTTGTTGCTGTATTTATTTGTCTGTTAAATGAGAACAACAGCAACAGAACGTTTAGGCATTCATTTTAATACAGATCTCTGTAGCTAACGATCAGAAAAAATCAAAACTGACAAGAATCCTAATATGGAGATCCTTCTGAAGGCCAGGAGACTGTGCAGGGGTTACACTGTGCAGGGGTTACAGTCTGTGGTCCGAGAGTTTCCCTAACCAGGTATCTGTGTCGTGGTCTTCCTCCTGAAGTCAGCATAGCCCACTGCTCCAGCTGACACCTGCTGGCCGCCTGTTTCCTTCTCAGGATCTGACCACGAAGCCAGAATGCCCTAAGCAGGCCTTCTCCCAACCAGCGTAAAACAACGGAAGTAAATTCACAGAGCCTCTTCATTTGTAAGAGCGGGTTAGACTGTAGTTTCTAGGCCACAGGATGCCTTCGTCCACGTGACGCACGAGAGCAGGCTGTAACCCATCTTTCTGTATTCCCAGCCCCTAGCCTTCCAAGTCTTCTCACATCTAATAGTGTTTCTCTTCATAGTCATTAACTCAAGGCAAAGCCAGCAATCTGCCTGGAGCTTAACCTTCACCCGCTTCCAAGCAAAAACAAAAGGAAAAGAATCCAACATTTGGCGAGTAGCCCAGTCACCATTCCTGCCAGGAGTGTTCTCAACAGGTGCCGGTGCCGCCTGGGACCTGGAGACATCAATTCCAAACAGCCAAGGCTGCTTTTCTTTAGCCTTCAGCTTCCTGGGTCCCAAGATGATTGTATTTAACCAGTGACCTACAGATCCGAGAGGCGTATTTCTTCTCCTCTTCAAGCAAAGGGAAGCCCGAAGACTGGGCTTATTTTTTGGAGGCAATTTCTAGCAGTGCTTTAATTAAGTGTTAACCTTTCTGTGAATAATTATAAATCGAATTAGATCATAAACGTCAACCAACGACATTTAAGACCCGAGCTGAACTTATGCAATGTTTCCAATAATAAGTGTGTCTATTTAAGATGTCATTTAAAAGTTCAAAACCTTGATTTGTGGGTGCCACCAAAGAGAGCAGCCAGAGCCCACACACTGGGGTCTTTGGGAGGAATTTCCAGAGAGGTGAAATGTTTTGATCAGAACTGAAACCTACTTGTGGCCTGAAGGGGCAGGGGTTTCCATTCCCCTCCTCCCAGGTGCTAGGTGAAATCTCAGCAACCCGCTCGTTTACAGTTGGACTCAGTCAGTTTTACAGTCCCAAGCCACGTCTTTGTCCCTCTTAACAAGATAATCCTCTGACTGACATCCCTCACCCAGGAGTGATGATCTTGCTGCCTCTAATCTCCCAGATTCCTTTCCATCTACTTAAAGGAAAGAAATGGCTTTCATGCCATCGGCCTGACAGACGCCATAAACGGCATTTGTCACCCCTGAAGTCAGGGCATCGATAACTTCTACGGGACGGCACTGGTAATAATCTCCTGGTATAAAATTGTCTTTTAAAACACGAGACAAATGTGAACCTCTACCTTGTCAGCAGCCTTGATCAAGGTTGATCTGTTGACTTTGGCAGCCCCTTGACAGGGGGGGCCGGGACACTGCCTGCCGCGGACACATGTGCCGACGTTTAGAGCCGATTGCTCTTCAAATGCCTCCCTCTGTATTCCGGGCGATAAAGGTGGCCCCAAGATCTGCTTGCCACGCCTCAACCCTGAGCAGTCCTGACAGTCTTACTCTGCGAATCTGCTGCCACGGACGAATGAATGACTCCCCTCAAGCCGGGGCGATCAATCGTATTGTTTTCGCTAATTCTCAAGAAGTGGGAAGAAGCAGTGACTAAGAGGACGTCCCACAGTTACGATCCACACTGAAGTTTCATTTCTGAAGATTTGCTTTCATTTTCATTGTGTCGATGGACACAAGAAGGACAAAGCCTGTGGAGGCCAAAAGAGGGCATCAGATCCTTTGGAGCTGGAGACACAGGGATTTGTGGGCTTCCTGACCTGGCCCTGGGAACTGGGCCTGCTCGAGAAATAAGTACTCGTAACCACTGATCTCCCCAGCCCCATCATTGGAATTGTTTGAATTTTATTTATTTATTTTGAAGGTCTTCACTTTATTATTCTTATGTACAAAGACTGGCATTGATCTGTTTTAGAGTCTTGAAAAATCCATTCAAGGTCGCTTAGTCCAACTTAATGAAGCCTCTGTCCTTCGTGTACTGACGGAAACACTGCGGACACGTGTTCAGTCTGTATTTCTGGATCAGATCATGGCTGTTCGAGCAGACGCAGCAGGAGCGAGAACCCTGACCGAGCTTCCACTGGTGACTCCAGAGAAGCTGCTGGTGACCCACGTTGCCTTACCGACGGCCAACGAGCAAAAAGAGTTTTTCTTCAGATCGTGTAAATCTCTTTTGATTTTTAAAAGCAGAGCCTCGCTCCACCGCCCAGCTGGTTCCTGAACCCGCTGCTCTCCTGCCACAGTCTCCTGGGTGCAGAGCTACACTGTGCACCACCACACTTAGCTGGGAAGTCTTATCAATTGGAGAAACAACTTTTTTAAACATTTATTTGTTTGAGTTTTGTGTGTGCACATGTGCACATATGTGGGACACGCAAGCCACGGTGCAAACGTGGAGGTCAGAGGACAAGCTTTGGGTATAAATTCTCTCCTTCCACTGTGTGGCGGTCAAGGATAGAGCTCTCATTTCCAGGCTTGAAGGCCGTGTTTCTGGCCCCCAAATGGATTTATAGGCCCTGTGAGCTGGACCATTTCCTCTAGTCCAATCCAGATTCCAGGCAGGACTGTTCCCGGCTTTCTAGATGTTTCCCCCAGTGGCTAATTCCACTAATAATTATCCAAGAAGAGATCTCTTTCCTCTGGACCAAAACTCTCTTGCAGAAGTTAGCATCTTTTGTGAAGCAGCTTCGCCTGTTTGTGCCCTTCATCAGGCATAGCTGAAGACATAGATTCCCATCTCCCTCAGCATGTCCCTGTGAGCCCACATACAGGTATGCAGGGCACCGTTCCCTGTGTTGGGGTCACACACTGGACATCCCAAACTGGTCCACCCTTTAAGAGCTTGTTCATTGAGATTTAAGGTTTCGTGAGTTCGCAAAGATTCAGAACTAGAACAGACTGAGCAAAGCTTGCAATAGTTAATAAATAAGTCTATGCAATAGTTTTCAAAATCTGCATACCCTCAACACACACATACAAATGCACGCACACATACACATGCACACACACGTACATGCACTCACATGCACATACACACACATGCACACATATACACATGCACACAAACAAGCATGCACACACATGCATGCACACATACACATGCACACAAACAAGCATGCACACAAACAAGCATGCAACACATGCACACACATGCACACCCACACATATGTATGCACACATATACACATACACACATACGTACACATGCACACACATACACATGCACACAAACAAGCATGCACACACATGCACATGCACACAAACAAGCATGCACACACATGCACATGCACACAAACAAGCATGCACACCCACACATATGTATGCACATATATACACATACACACACGCACACATGCACACACATACACATGCACACAAACAAACATGCACACACATGCACATACACATGCACATGCATGTGCACAATCATGTACAACATTTCCCCCAGTGTCCTGTTCCTTCCCACCTATCTAGCTCCAGCCATATCCCGAGCCCTCAGTTCAGCTCCCACCTCCGGCTGCCCCTTCTGCCCAGGATTCCCCTCCCCTAAAGTTCCCTGAACTTACTCCTGCACCTGCTTCAGATCTTTAGTTAAAAGCCACCCTTTTCCTGGGGCCCAGCCTGACCGCTATATGCCACACTGCTACCTCACCCTATACTACATCCACACCCCTGAGCCCCTTACCCTGCTCTGTGATCCCCCCCCCCATATGTTAGTCATTTTCCCTACAATTTCGTGTCAACTGGGACCATAAAGTGCTAGATATTTGGCTGAACGTTAGTCTGAGGACTAATGTGTCATGTGTCTCCGAGGACTGAGAAAGTAAAGCCAGCTGACCTCCTCAGTGTTGGAGAGACTCAACACTAGAGAGCCAAAGATGCCGGAAGGCAGAGGAAGGAAGACCATGCTCTCCCTCCTAGCTGTCTCCTCTGCGCTAGGGCTGGGGACAAACAGGATGCTTCATGGACGGTTGGACTTGAGAAGAAAGACAGCTGCGGCTCTGTCAGGTCTGCAGCTTCTTTGAAGTCACAAGACTTCTCAGCCCTCACATCCGTGGCCCCCAGTTCTCTATGATCACTACATACATGAAAGAGAAATGATATTTAGGAAGATGATCGATGACGTAGTCTGGGGAAAACTGAAAAACAGCATCAGAAAGGAAAGTGACTGAGCTTGACTATTTCTATCACGCTTAGAAAAGTAAAATTGAGAGCTTTATAAAGCAAAATAGAAAGTCTGGAACCTGTTCCTGAGGAGGCTGATACAGTCTGAGATGGTCCCTCTCCCAGAGGGAACACCCACAGCAGTCTTGAGAGCCAGGGAGCTTACGCAATTCGCTGCACTTACAACTGCAGGCATTCTCACTGGAAGGAAGGCTGCAGCCAGAGCAGCAACCACAGAAGCAGAAGGAGGTGCTAGGAGAAAAGCCTGCTGTCCTCAGCCTGGGTACTCAGCACTCTACAGAGCAGAAACCAGACGGTGTTTTAAAAAGACCCCACCATGTGACCGCCTCTCAAGAAACTCAAAGCAAGTGCCGTTTACAAACGAAGCACAGCTAGGCTGAGGGAAAGGCTCTTCCATCAGAGCCACTGGTACTTTGTACCTACAGGGGACTTGCACATAGTATTTTATAACGGGAGCTATTGAGGGCCAGCCTCAATTCACTGTCAGGGTTCAGAAAGAAATCGACAGCCAGTGTAAGGCTAAAGGGTCTGAGGGCAAACAAACAAACAAATAAATAATCTCTCACTCCGAACTTCATGCTAGTCTCTTTATTGTTCTCTTCTATTCTGTCTCCTGTCCTACTTTTAACTTCTCCTAGCTTCTTCTTTCTAGCTTCAAAACTCTCCTTGAAGCCTTGAAGCAATAAAGAAATTACAAGAATTACCTCTCATTGGTCACAAGCACAGTCATAGAGCAAGCAATAAGGAGCTGAGCCATTAGCCAAGGCAACACAAGGGTCCAAGGTTACAGGATGAAGACCGTGACCAGAGGGCAAAGGGTACAGTGCCCAGTAACATAAGCTTTGAGACATGGGTCTTTTGTTAACACATTGACAAGCAAAGAATTGGCATATTTTTCTTAGTAACCTTAGTTGGTCACCTGCGGCTCTGACCCTGTGCGTAGCTATAAGGTTTTAAACTTACGATCTATTTACACAAAGCCTTTAGTCTAACTTGAACTTGCTCTGAGGTAAAAGTGAGCTAACTGTGTGCAGTTTGTGTTAGACCGCGGAGAAATTGTTATTTTTGATATTAGTCTGAGTAAAAAGGAACAAAGCAGGTTTTTAAGCAACCACAGTCTTCATGGGACAAACAGATCCAGTTATGAAACACGTCCCAGAATATAATCTAAGTATTAAATTATACAGACAAATGAAAGTCACCTTATTGACCACCCACAGATCTACGTGCCCATAAGACTGAGATGTAATCATGAGATTACATACACACATCACATGAGATGACACACTACAGTGCAGTTAATGGGGAGACACCAAGCTGCTTTAGCCAAAGTGAGCAACAGTTTGTAGAGTTGACGGTCCTGCAGGCCTTGTCTGGACAGGATTAACCTCCATCAGAGAGGAGTTGGGCTGACATCTGGACACTAGTTGTCACCTGCTGTAACTTTCATTGCCCCTGACAATTTTGTATCTACAGGGGACTTGCATAAGGTACATTATACTTACAGGGGACTTGTACCCTGACAACAGTGCAGCTGGCAGAGGAAAGGGTCACAGAGAGTAGGGCCAACATTTGCAACCTGTACCCTGAAGGAACACAGGAAACTGTGAGTAGTATCTGAGACTCCACCCACTAACTAGCATCTGTAACCAGACCATTGAAAGCTAGACCCAGGAGAGCAAGCAACACCACCGATGAACCCCTGAGGGAGACTGCTCTGACCCTGGGAAGCAATGCTATCAGACCACTTCCAATACCCTATTTGTCACCCAGCTTCCTCTCTCCTCCGCATCTATTCCTTCATTACATAATAGTCACTGTCAGTCTAGCAGACCAGCTCAGTCTTCATTTTTTTTCTCTTTCTTCAATAAGTGGGATAACAAAGTGAGCAGACGGTTCTTAAAAGATAAAATACAAATGATTAATAAAGACATGAAAAAATGTTCAACCACACTAGCCTCAGAGAAACACAAGCTAAAGCTCCTCAGAGATTCCATCTCGCCTCAGTCAGAAAGGCAGTATCAAGAAAACCAATAATAGCAAATGCTGGTAAGGCCGTGGATGTGGACAGAAGGAGTCTGATGGACCCCTGGTGGGGACGCAGACTGGCCCAGCCAGGATGGAAGGGCCTCAAAGCTCTGAAAAATAGACCTACACCGTACGACCCAGCTATACGACATCAAGGTACTTATCCAAAGGAGTTCAAGTAAACATACCCATAAAGACCAATGTCCACTGCAGCACTATATTCAGTAAGTTACAGAACTGACCTAAGTAAGTGTATGCCAACAGAGGTGTGTGTGTGTGTGTGTGAAATTTTCCAGCCACAAAGAGAATGAAATTATGCAAAACAAGAAAATGGATGCATTTTTAAGAATCATATTAAGCCAATTGGGTCAATTACAAAAAGATAAATAATATATGTTTTTCTTCATTAGTTGCTCTCAGATTTTAAATAGATACATGAGAGCATACATTTACATATATATGTAGAATTTAAACTGTTAAAGAGGACAGAGGGGTCAAGGGAAAGAAGGAGAGGAGAAAGGGAGGCATAAAGAATGTACTCAGCATATAATACGCACATGTATGAAAGCTTGAGGAAAAATTTTAATTGGATTGAATTTCAAAAAAAAAAAGGTGAAAGTTAAACTACTCAATGATTAGTCAGTATCAGCTGGGCCGGTCTGTTCTACTTTACATGTAAAGGGCCAATGAAATTTATACAAACAAGAAAAATCCCCAGGGAAAAGAAATACAAATGAGCTCCCGGGCCAGTTCAAGGTGAGCACACATCCAGCAGGAAACGCCCCAGTAACACACTTGCCACGCAACTACAAAGGCGTTCTCTGTAGCCAGCCTCACAGGCTGCCACAGTGGAGCAAGGAACAAAAGAGCACCAGGCAGCCTCTCCAGACAGCCCTGACTTCCAGAAGCTTCCCAGCCGGTTTACAGTATGTTGTCTCTCAGATCTTCACACTTCTTTGTTTTCTCTGGTATTATCTTCCAGCAGCACTTATCAGCTCCACCCAGTGTCTTTCAGGCCGAGTCTTCTAAACACAAATCTAGACATGAAGTCTCCACCTTCATACCAGAATACTCTAGGGTTATCACAATGAACAAAACAGACAAAACTGCCTCCCGGGAGGCATACAGTCTAGATGGTCTGTAGAGGAGCAAGAATAACGGGGAAAACACGTGCAGAACAGAATGCTTTTGAACCTCTTCTGTGGATATTGATTGTCTCTGGATACATCTCAAGCCATTGCACCCAGGAGCCAAGAGACCTTTTGTATCAGTTGGCCACACATACTTCACATTCCAGGCAAAACAAATGCTGTGGTCCTGTGTGCATTGCTGCAGCCCTGTGGTGTGCATTTCTACAGTCCCGTGCGCATTGCTGCAGTCCTGTGGTGTGCATTGCTGCAGTCCTGGGTGCATTGCTGTACTCCAGTGTGCACTGCTGCAGTCCAGTGTGCATTGCTGCAGTCCAGTGTGCATTGCTGCTGTCCAGTGCGCATTGCTGCTGTCCCGTGCGCATTGCTGCAGTCCAGTGCGCATTGCTGCTGTCCAGTGTGCATTGCTGCTGTCCAGTGTGCATTGCTGCTGTCCCGTGTGCATTGCTGCAGTCCCGTGCGCATTGCTGCAGTCCCGTGTGCATTGCTGCAGTCCGGTATACATTGCTGCAGTCCCGTGTGCATTGCTGCAGTCCAGTGTGCATTGCTGCAGTCCAGTGTGCATTGCTGCTGTCCCGTGTGCATTGCTGCAGTCCAGTGTGCATTGCTGCAGTCCCGTGTGCATTGCTGTACTCCAGTGTACATTGCTGCAGTCCAGTGTGCACTGCTGCAGTCCCGTGTGCATTGCTGCAGTCCCGTGTGCATTGCTGCAGTCCCATGCACATTGCTGCAGCCCTGTGGTGTACATTGCTGTACTCCAGTGTGCATTGCTGCAGTCCCGTGTGCATTGCTGCAGTCCGTGTGCACTGCTACAGATGTTTTAGCCTATCTTCTGTTGCTGTCATAGAGCATTTGAGACTCAATAGCTTCCAATGAACAGAATTTCATCTGAGTCCCTGCCACTGGAACTCATGAGTAATCAGCTCTACCGCCCCTGATTCCAAACACTCAACTCCCATCCCCAGACATACAAGTCTGGCATACAAGTCCTGGCATACAAGTCTTGTATGCCAGACATACAAGTCTGGCATACAAGTCCTCCACAGACCCAACCCAGTGACCAAGTCACTGGATCAACTGTAGATGGCCTCCCTAAAGGACTCAAAGAGCCACTCTGATCTGGACTCATTCCCCACAGAAGAGGTCACTTTTGACCACACGAGGCTTCAGTTTGAGAAAACACAAGTAAATGAGAACGGGAGATAAAGAGGGATAAAGGCCCTCTGAGAACTGGGGAAAGCACACCCCAGAGAAGAGGCAAGGCAGCCAGTCAACTTCCTATAGTTCAAGCTGTGACTCCCTCACCCTATGCAAATCTGTAGTTGCTGGGGTGCTCAATAGAGGCCCACACTGAAGCTAGGAGGGGAGGGAGAAGGTTCCTGTATACCTAGGAATGCTTGCCTGGCACCAGGGGGTGTCAGCCCATGGGTAGAGACTCTTCTATTCACACAACAACGCAGCCTGCGCGGGTAGACAGTTCTGAGACTACACAGGGACACCTGCAGGATTGAGATGATTGATGAAAACAAATTCACCCCTACCTACTTGGGACACCACGGTATGATGAGGTACGTCTAGGTCTAGGCTTGGTACCGACTCTGTCTCAGAGAAACCAGAGCCATAGCTGAAGAGCTGGGGAGGACGTTACACAAACACTGGACTTCTTAATCCGCAGAGTAAACATCTCCTAACATCAACTCAAAGACTGGGCATCAGGTCTTTGCTTTCACGCAGACTAAAGTGACAGGCAAGGACCCTGAAGGCAGAATAATGTGACATCCCCACTCCCAATGTGGTACCTTGTGCCTGCCCATTCCCATCCTTAGGCATAAGAATCCCTCATTCCCATTACCCAGCCATCTCCCAGGGTGCAGGGGATAATATCCTCCTAGTGACTGCTCCACAGGGACAACATATAAGAACCATCCAAAGTGCAAGGGGATTGACCTTGCTCTGCAGCATGCTTTTGGCTTAATAGGAACAGCTGGTCAGTGAAGTGTTTGCCAGCAATTTAACAAGGCTCAAGCAGCAAGAGGCGTCTGCCGATAAATCAAAAGGGAGCGTCTAGCTAAATGAGGTTTAATTTAAATTCCAATCTCGAACTCGGAGAAGAGCTTATTGTGCCTCCTGGTTGTATTAGCACCAGCAAGACCTCGTAACCTGGCATCCATGATGACTCCCCCCCAACCCAGCCTCCTCTCATCAGACAGTGCCCACCCCAAAGAGTGAGCTATCAAAACCAGCCACCCTGGTGAGAGGAGCTGGAGAAGTCAACAGACAAGATGTCATTTCTTCTCAAAAGAAATAAGAAAACAGAAGGCTCCATGTGGATGCTGTGAGCCTGTTCATGTCCCCAGCACACCCAAGGGTGCTGCAGAGGACCGGATGCTAGTGCTTGAGCCTAGGTGACCCTTTGAAAATGTCACCAGTCAGCCTGCTGTGGTGACACCCTAAGAACACAAGATCTGCTTCCTTCACAGGAAACTGGACAGACTTCACCACCCACACACAAGCCAAAGGCTAAAATACAGCCTTCCTCCCAGGCTGCCCTGCCAACAGCTGGTATTTTCACATGCAAACCCCGATCCTGAATGGGTCCGCCACACTTTGCTTTTAAATCACGGCTCCTGGACTCTCACCAGGGATGAGCCCGAGCTGACTCATCCCCAGGGCTGATAGCAAGGGGAGGCACAAGAAGTTGTGTTGCTATAGTTTCAGGTGAGTCCTTCCGAAAGCTGTCTGTGTCTCCCTTCTCCCAGGTCTCATCTCACTGCGACCATCAGTAGCCTGGGTGTGGGCGAGACCCCAAGAGTTAGCCTGTAGCCCAGCTCTCAGGATCCACTGGGCAGGGGGACTGACTCAGAAAGTTGCCCATGAGGATGGTTGGGAGAGATCCAATACCAGCTGACATCAAAAGTAGATCTTAGAGTTCACATTCCCTTCAGCACCAGCCAAGCCCCAGAATCCTGGCTATACCAGCTGGGGGAGAAGTCAGAGTGGCTGACGCAGGCCTGCATCCTGACGGCAAAGGACATCAGGGGCCTCCATGAGAAGTTCCCAAAAAACAGGAGGAAGACAGACTCTTTCCTCCAGAACCAAAGGACAGACAAACAGAAGCAAGCAATTGCAGCACAATGAGAGGACTCTGTGAGAGCCCCCAGGGGAGAGGATTCAGAGAAATGGGGAACACAAGGAATAATTGGGCCAGCATTCTGATAGTGGGGTTTGGCCCTGATACTTGTGGGAGCTTAAACAGACACAGACACCAACACACAACAAGTAAATTAGGTTACTCTCCTCATTCATTGTGTTTACACTAAGTGAACACGTACTCATGGGTTACAATGTTAGAAACAGAATCAATAATGAAAACCCAACATGAGGAAATTTTGGAAATAAAAAAAATAGGAATTTTAACAAGAACTACAAAGGCAAGCTTTGCCAACAGAACACAAAAGATGAAAGAGAGAACTTGGGTGTTGAAGGTATAATAGAAGAAATGGATACATCGGTCCAAGAAAATGTTAAATCTAAAAAACTCTTGATACAAAACATCCAAGAAATCTGGTACACCATGAAATTATAAAACATAAGAAGAATAGTATAAAGGAAGGTATAGAAGAAAAAACTCAGTTCAAAGGCCCAAATAATGTTTTCAACAAAATCATGGAAGAAAAATTACCTAACCTAAAGAAGGAAATGTCTATCAAAGTACAAGAAGCATAGAGAACATCAAATAGGTTAGACCTGAAAAGAAAGTCTCATCAGCACATACTAATCAAACAGAAGAATGAATATAAGAAACTGTAAGGAAAAAAAGGCAGTAACATATAAAGGCAGACCTATACCTGGCTTCTCAATGGACACTCTAAAAGCCAGAAAGCCTGGACCAATGAGCTGCAAGACTCTAAAAGAACATAGATATCAGTCCAGACTACTATACCCAGCAAAACTTTCAATTGCCATATATGGAGAAAATAAGATAGTCCATGAGAAAGTCAACTTTAAACAATATATCTACAAATCAGCCCTAAAGAAAATGCTAGAAGAAAAACTCTAGACACATGAAAACGCAGGAAATAAATCATCTCACACCAGTAAAATAAAAAAAGGGAAACACACACAGAGAGAAAGAGAGAGAGATACACAAAGACAGCCAGTACCACAACTGACAACAATGGAATCAATAATCATTGTTCATTTATGTCTCTCCATATCAATGGTCTCACTCCCCCAATATAAAGACACACACCAGCAAAATAGATGAGAAAATAGGATCCATCCTTCTGCTGTATCCAAGAAAAACACCTCAATATCAAGGGTGGATATCACCTCAGGGTAAAGGATTGAGAAAATATATTCTAAACAAATGAACCTAACAACTGAGCTAGTGTAGCCATTTTAATATCTAAAAAGTAGACTTTAAACCAAAACTAATACAAAGAGATAAGAAAGAATTCTATGTATTCACCAGAAGAAAATTCTATCAAGATGACATTCCAGTTCTTAACATCTCTACCCCAAACACAAGAGCAGAGTTTGTGAAAGAAGCACTACTACAGTTTAAATCACATATTGACTCTCACACTGTAACAGTGGGAGACTTCAATACCACATTCTCACCAATGGACAGGCATCCACATAAAGAATAAACAGAGGGGCTGGAGCGATGGCTCAGTAGTTAAGAGCATTGCCTGCTCTTTCAAAGGTCCTGAGTTCAATTCCCGGCAACCATCTGTAATGAGGTCTGGTGCCCTCTTCTGGCCTGCAGACATACACACAAACAGAATATTGTATATATAATAAATAAATAAATATTTTTTAAAAAAAGAATAAACAGAGAAATACCTGGGTAAACAGACATTATAAACCAAATGGACCTAACATATCTACAGAGCATTTACCCAAGCACAAAAGAATATACCCTCTATTCTGTGCCTCATGGTAGGTTCTTAAAAACTGACCACATATTCAGACACAAAGCGAGTCTCAGTAGATACAAGAAAATTGAAATAACGTCATGCATCCTATCAGCCCATCACAGATTAAAACTGGATATTAACAATGACAAAAACAGCAAAAAGCTTACAAACTCCTGGAAACTGAACAACTCTTACCAAATGAAAAACTGGCTAAGATGGAAATAAATTAAAGATTTTCTAGGATTTAGTGATAATGAATGCACAGCATATCCAAACTTGTGGAACACAACGAAAACTGTGCTAAGAGGAAAGTTCATAGTACTAAGTGCTTACATCAAAAAAAAAAAAAATGGAGAGATCTCATAATATCAACTTAAACTTATCACATCTGAAAGCTCTAGAACAAAAAGAAGTAATCACACACAAGGCTGTTCTCTGCAAACTGACAGCAGGGCCCCATTAACAAGAACAACACCCACACAACTCATTGAACATGGAGAAGTCAAACTGGTCCCTTCATGGAGCCCTTGCCTCATGTTCTAGCCTCTTTGGTGTGGGGAGGTACTCTGCAGGCTACTGACAAAGGAACACAGACACCAATCTAGCCACAAAACCCTTGACGTACATCTGTTCTGCCTTCATAATTTTCTAGAATGATGGTGGCACAGAGCTTGTGGGCATAGCACAGCCTCTGATCTGATGTAAGGCCACTGTATGAGAAGGGACCCATCCCTGACGCTGCTTGGGTAGCCAACAATCTGAGACTGGATATCTCAGGGTAAAACCAATCACTACTGGTTTTAAAAAAATCAGTAAAATGACTCCTAGTGATACTCTGCTATACTCATAGATGAGTATCTTATCCAGTTGTCATCAGAGAAGCTTCCTTCAGCAGCAAACGAGACCCATAGCCTGACATTATGCAGAGAGAGTCTAAATGGGAGGGCTCCCTCAAATCCTTCCCCTTAAAGCTCAGGGAACCCTGAAGTGGAAGCAGAAAGAGTGTGCAAGCCAGATGGGATGGAGGACACCAGGAGAACAAGGCTCTCTGAGTCAAACAGTCAAGGTTTGTATGAATTCAGAGACTAAAGCAGCAAGCACAGGTCCGACATGGGTCTACAACAGGTCCTCTGTGTATTTGTTATAGCTTTTGGCTCAGTATTTTTATGACTCCTAATGGTGAGAACAAGTCATCTCTGACTCTTGTGCTGGCTCTTGGGACTCTTTTTCCTCCTGTTGGGCTGTCCTGTCCAACTTCAATATGACAGTTTTTGTTTCATCTTACTTTATTCTGTCATGTTTGATTTTATCTCTTAAAAGCCTGTTCTATTCCAATGAAACACAGAAAGGGAGTAGGACTAGAGGGCAGGGAAGGTAAGGAGGAATAGAGCAAGGAGAAACTGTAATCAAGGCATATTGCATGAGAAAATAATCTATTTTTAATGAAAGAAAAAAAGTAAAAAAACAAAACATAAAAAGGCACACATTAAAAAAAAAATAGACAAGCCAAAGTAGGCAAGAAAAAGCCCAGGAGGCTTGAATTCTAAACAAAGAACTACAAGCAGATAGAAAATGCTGAGTGGAAGAAATAAACTTCCTCAGGGAAGAGAACACAGCAGTTGGTTGTCAATACCAAATGATCATTCCTGAAAACACATACAAGTAACATCATAACAGACTGAGCAAATATATTTAGGACTATATATATGTATATACATATATGCATTTAATAACAATTAATAAAAAAAGAGGCTATTGACTTAAAGAGAGAAAAGAAAGGTATATGGGAGGGCTTGAAGGGAGGAAAGTAAAAAGGATGTAATTATAATGTCTTAATTAAAAGAAGCAAATAAAAATCATATGACATTCTAAAAATTATATCATTGCTCCAACTATAGCCCTCATTCACATTCACAGCTTCAGAACACAGATGTATTCTATAAACATCCTAACTGGATAAACAAATGTTTCCCTGCACCACAATAAGACCCCTTATGGTCTTCCCTTCATCTCTAGCCCTTGGTGTCCACTGTTTATTACTTTAATTTTGTCATTGTTAAAAATACCTTATACACTAAATCACAGTATGCTACCTTTTCAGGTTTCTTCTTTTACTTAGCCCAATACTCTCAAGATCATCCAAATGATGAATGTACCAATAGTTGTTCTACCTGTTCTACCTGAATGTGGTGTCAGACACCTGTAACCACAACACTCAGTAGGCAAACATTAAGAGAATCATGAGCTCTAGAACGACCTGGGCCACATGAATGTGGGCTGGGAAGAGAGCTCAATGTGTAAAGGCTCCACAAGTCTGATGACTGACACACAAGGTCAATTCACAGAACACACATTTTTACAAAGCCTGTGCAGTAACCTGCATCTGTAATCCTGGCTATTCCTATGGAGAGATGAAAACAAGACAATCCCTGGGAAGCTTTGTGGCCAGGTAGCATGAAGTAGTCAGTATAGAAGCAGAAATAAGAAAGACCCTGACTCAACAAGGCAGAACGTGAAAACTGACTGCTAAAGGTTGTCCTTGAGCCTCCCAACACATGCACCATGGTCTGTGTGCCTGCGCTCATATTCTGGTGTGCACAAACACGCTAAAGATTTTAAAGAGTGAATCCATGCATACACAAGCTATCTCTTCCTCTCTCTCTCTCTCTCTCTCTCTCTCTCTCTCTCTCTCCAAGGAATGGATGTACCAGAGTTTATTTAACAATTTATTACCGAAGGATCTATGGATTGTTTTCAGTTTTTATTGTGAATAAATACTTAGTATTATGAATAACATTTCTGTAGGGCTATGAATATTTATGCTCAGGTTTTTATCTGGGAAGAAAGTTGGGGACTGTGATTACTAATTCATATGGTAAGTATATGAACAACTTTCCAAGTAACTGTCCCTCTATGCAGACCAGACTAACTTCAAACTCACAGAGATCCTTGCTGTGGGACAATGGTCTTGTATCCTGTAAAGATTTGTTACATTTATTTTAATAAAAACGCTGATTGGCTGGCCAGTAGCTAGGCAGAGCGACCAGGCAGGAAGTAGAGGCCAGTGACAAAAACAGGATCATTCTGGGAAGAGGAAAGAGTCAGTCTGCTGTGGTCACAGAGGAAACCAGACACAGAGGAAGCAAGATGTGAATGCCTCACTGACAAAAGGTACCAAACCATGTGGCTAACATAGACAAGAATAATGGGCTAATTTAAGATGTAAGGATTAGTTAATTAGTTAATAAGAAGCCTGAACTAATGGATCAATCAGTTTATAATCAATGTAGACCTCTGAGTGATTTCTTTGGGACTGAATGGCTGGGGACCAGGCGGGACAGAAAACTCTGTCAACAGATCCTCCTGCCTCTGCCTCCCAAGGGCTGGAATTAAAGGCAAATGTGCCACCACACAGCTATAAGCTCCTAGATTTATTTTTAAATCAGTCTTCACTTTTCATTTAGATCTACTACCCACTTTGAGTTCATTTTTATACAAAGCGTGAGCTATAGTTTTGTTTTGGCTTTGGCCGTAGCATCAGTTGAAAAGATGTTCCTCTTCTTTTTGAATCTTGCAACTTTACTTTTAAAACCCAGTTCTTTTCTGTTTCCCCAGGTCTGAACTCTGTTTTGCTCCTCTGACCCATGTGTCCTTCCCTGTCACTGTGGACACACAGGAAGCCTTAAAATCATGTGGTACCATTGCTCCAACTTCACTTTCCCTTTTTATAGCTGTTTCAACTCCAGATCTTCTCTTACATAGAAAATTTGGCCGGGGGGCTGGAGATATGGCTCAGTGGTTAAGAGCAGTGACTGCTCTTCCAGAGGACCCGGGTTCAATTCCCAGCACCCACATGGCAGCTCACAACTGTCTGACGATCCAGTTGCAGGGGATCTGACACCTTCACACCAATGCACATAAAATAAAGTTAAAATAAAGCATAAAAATAAAAAAAAAAAAAAAAAAAGAAAATTTGGCCGGGCGATGGTGGCGCACGCCTTAATCCCAGCACTCGGGAGGCAGAGGCAGATCTCTGTGAGTTTGAGACCAGCCTGGTCTACAGAGCTAGTTCCAGGACAGGCTCCAAAGCCCCAGAGAAACCCCGTCTCGAAAAACCAAAAAAAAAAAAAAAAAAAAAAGAAAAAGAAAAGAAAAAAAGAAAATTTGGAATCACTGTATCTATGCCCAGCTGAGTTTTCCACAGGAGCTGCCCTGAACCTGCATGTCAACCTTGGAGGCCGCCAGCTCCTTGCCGGATAGCCAGACACTTCTCTTTAGCTCTTTGAATTAACATTTTGTGGTTTTCAGCAACTAATGCCATCTCCTAATGGTTTCTGTTGAAGCAATTATAAACAGAATTTCCATTTTCAGGTTGATGAGCTTTTTGTTGGGTTGACTTTGTAGTTTCTGCCTTAGTGTGGTTCACATTTTAGTTTTAAGAGCTCTTGCCTGGATTATATCCTGTGTGAATGAGGAAAATATTTTTATTGGTGGTGGTATACCATTATTTTCATATAGATTCAATTTGGCAGTATTTGATTGAGGATTTGGCATGTACGGCATCTCCCCCCTGCACCCCACTTATCTATCCTTATCCTGGTTGGTTATCAGAGTAGTGCCCGCCCCATGACATTAATAATGAAGTGCTCCCTTTCTACTTTCTGTAAGAGAAGATATGCTAGTGTGATTTCTTCCTTAAGTGGTCCGAGGAGATGGTCAGAAGCCTGAAGGTATTGGCGCAGGAAGCCTTAGCTGTCAATCCCATGTCCTCAGCTGCTCTGCAGCCGCTCCAACTTCTTCCCCTCCTTCATCTCTGCCGAGCGTGTGCAATTTGTGGCTTTGGGAAAAAACGGGTCCATTTCCTCAGAGCCTCCAGTTCTATTTGCACAGCATTGTTTGTCCTTGCCCTTGTTATTTCAGAATGGGAACAATCTGTGTATCACCCCCTTTTCTCATCCTGAATATTGGTAATTTGTGTTCTCTATCATCTTGGTGAGACTTGCTAGAGATTATTCAATCTTACAGATCTTTTCCAAGAACAAGCTTGTGACTTTCTGGATGCTCCTTGTTCTTGCCTTCCGTCTCACCAGTTTCTGCCCTGTTCTTATCTTCTTCTTGTTCATTTTCTCTTCATGCTAGTGTCTGGAGGTGGCTGCTTAGATTGATGGCTGCAGGCCTTTCCATCTTTCCATCATGAGCTTTCACTGCTGCCGAGTCCCTCTGAGCTCTGCGTTGGCAAATCCATCTGATCAGATGACCAGTTTTATGTTCATCATCACCCCATTCCATGTATTTTAAGCATCTCTTGAGACATGCAAAGGAAGATATTGGCTGCAGTATTAACTAGAGTGTGCTGGCCGATGGTGTGGTTGGATGATGGCTCTGCAGAGTTGACTAGAGCATGCTGACCAAAGGTGTGGTTAGATTCTCTCATACTCCTCCCCCTACACCGAGGGGAGTCTTATCTGTAATTCTCACAGTTATTGATAGAACAATGATGTTATTGTTGCTGGGAGATTTATGTTAGTCTCTTTGGGAGGAGATGAGGTTTGGTCGCTTGGACTGGATTTAGTGACTTTAGAGGAATGGGATAAAATGTGCACGCAGAGGCCAAATGTCAAGGTCAGGCGTCCTCCCTCGGGAGCCTTTCCCTTGTTTTGTTTTGTTTTTGAGACAGGGTCTTTCATTGAACCTGGAACTCACCCACTCAGCTAAAGTGGCTGGCCAGTTAACCCCAAGCCTCCGTCTGTCTCTACCTCCAGGTGCTGCAATTTTTTTTTAACCTAGGTCACATGGCAAGGATTTTACTAACCGAGCCACCTGCCCAGGACTAGTTTTCTGTTTGTTGAGATAGGATCTTGCTGTGCAGCTCGGCCCTCCAGTCTTCCAAAACCCTCAGCTCATGAAAGGAGCCCATGGTTCGGATATTTGAAGCTGTGTGGTGTGCACAGTGGGAGAAGTACGTATTGTGTTGTGCTCGCCATTACGTAGCGCCCTTCCTTTTTCTCTGGCAACTTCTCTGCACAGCAGTCCATGCTGCTCGATGGAACACATCCCGTTTTCCCTTTGATTCATTTGCAGCTTCCCCCCATGCTTTTACATTTTTTAAAAAAATCTTATATTATTACTTTCAAGTGATTATCCACAGGGAATATGAGGTAAACCTTGCCTTTTTTTTTAATCCATTCTGCTAATCTCTGTTATTTTTTATCCGTTGTGTTTAGACTTCACACTTAATGAGTTTATTAGCATTTGAAGATTTAAATCTGCTTTGGGAAGGGACCCTGGGCTGTCTTTAGAATAGGTCCATCCTCCCCAGGATGGATATCATGGAAATGTCTCCACATTTGCTTCAGAATATGCTGCAAAGCTCAGTGATCTGTCCCTGGCCCTGGAAACTGTGAAGAGCGGCGCACACTCATGACACCTAGGCATTTACTCATGGCCAGTTTACTCCGTTATCACTTACTTTCCGGTTTAAAAATGTCCCATAGTAATTCTTCAAGCAGGTGTATGGACAACAATCTTAGTTTCCGTCCATTTGAGAATGTTCTGGTTTTTACTTTATCTTTGTTTCTGAGGGAAATTCGTGAGATATAGATAGAATTGGGGGCTCATGATTTTGTTCTTTCAACACTTGCAAAGCCCTTCTTCTTAGCCCCTTCAACTTTGGATAAGAAATGTTCTGCCCTTTCCACCATTCCTCGCCCTGTATGCTTCCCCGTGGTTGCCTGTGAGACATTCTGTCTTCAGCTTTCGGGAATTTGATTATGCATGAGTATGGATAGTTTATCCTGATTATGTCTCTCTTGGCGTTTTGCTATAAAATAATCTTTTTGTGCACTGTGAAGATGTGTCTCTCTCTGGCAAGGCACCTTCTGGTTGGTTTAATCAAGTGCTGAATGGCCGATAGCTAGGCAAGAGAGGGTAGGTGGGACTTCTGGGGAGAGAGAGGAACTCAGAAGAAAAACCAAAGAGGTGAAGATTTGCCAGCTACACACAGAGGAAGTCGATGTACAGTATGGAGGAGAGGTAACAACCACGTGGGAGTACCCAGATTAATATAAACAGGTTAATTTAAGTTATAAGGGCTAGTTGGAAACAGGCCCAAGCTAAAGCCAAGCTTTCATAATTTCATAATTTTTCTATGTCATTCATTATTCAGGAGCTGGTGGTCCAAAGAAAGACCCTTTACAGTGTTTGAGCCTATATATTAATGTATTTCATCAGGTTTGGGGAGTCATGTGACATTATTTCTAACAGTGTTTGCTCAGCTTCTTACTTAGTCCTCTTCAAGGACACTGATGGATTTTCTGTCTGTCACAATTCCACAGATCCTTGAGACTATCTTTTCTTCCCTTGCTCAGGTTGAATCGTTTCTATTGACCTATGTCTTAGTTCACTAATTCTTTCCTTTGACAACTCACTCTGAAGTTGAATCTATTGCATGGGGTTTAGAATTCATTTTATTTTGATTTCTGTGTTGCTATTTAGTTTTCCTTTATATTATCTGAATGTCTTACTGAGAATTTGCTTCAAGGGTGCTCATAATTGATTGTTGGGTCACTTTCATGATAGTTATAAACCCTTTTAAAAAATGTTCTGTTGTCCTTGTTCCTGTTCTTTCTATAAAATATTTGTCTTGAAACGTTGGAGCATCGTGTCATGATCTGGCATCTACTTAAATATTCCACTATTATGAAAAGTCAGTCTTCCAGGTTCAGAACACAGATCTTCGGCTTCTTTTGTGAGGGTCTGTCTGATTCTCATTTCAAGGTCTCTCTCCTACTCTTCTCCTCTGCCCTCCTTGGATGTTGGGTATCTCTGCAAACGCCATGGTTAGCGAGCAGAGTGTCAATCCAGGGGAGACGAGAAGGAAATTCAATTCAATACAATTCCATCACCAGTGTTGGTTCACACTTCAAGAGTCTGACACCAGGGAGATTAGGCATTTGGAAAAAAAAAGTTTGCTGGTGATAACTAACTCAGTCCCCAAATGCACAGCATAGCTTTAAGACATGATTACATTGGAACAGTTGTAAAGTACAAGGGATATCTTCCATCAAGATAGTCAATAGGTTAACAAGGAAGCAAGATCAAGCAAGGTAAACAACACTCATGATGAGTGTGACCCAGCCATACAGGGTAGCACAGAATTCAGCAAACTATCAACCACACCTGTTACCAGTCTCCTGGGTGAAAAACAGCCTATACATCTCTTCTTTGAAGAGACAGCCCTTTGTTTTCAACATTCCTGGCAGCACTTAGGGCTCAGTCTGAAACTGGTGGGGTCTGATTTTGGTTCTCAAACCTATGGCTCTGTTAATTGTGAAGATTTTCATTCATGAAGCGCTTGAGGACTGCCCACGGTTCCATTAGCAGATGTTCTCAATCTCCTTATTCAAAGCCTACAAAATGGTCCCAGTGACAACAGAGGATGGGCATCTCTTCCTTGTGGGAGGATCTTTGTATTTTATTTCTGTTGTTTTGACAAAGGCTCACAGTTTTAGCTGATTGTCCATCACTGAGGACATCAAGGCAAAAAACCAAAGCAGCGGGCCACATAATGTTCACACTCACAAGCAGGGAGAAAGGAACACAGTGGCTTCGTCTCCAGGCTGACCCTCTCTTTACTCCCGTATGGTGAAGAAAGGGATGTTGACCATAAATAGTGTCACACAGTGGGCCTGAGTCTTCCTATACTGGTAACAAACAAGGCAATCCCCCCACAGACATGCCCACAAGCCACACTGATCTACATAAATTTTCATCAAACTTCTTTTCCCAGGCGATTCTAGGTTATGTCCAGTTGTTACTTAAAGCCTGCCATCACAGTTGAGAAATGAGTTGTCCAGACACTTCAGCCATCTCCCCGACCACAATGCCCAGTGAGAAAGGTGTGGCCCGGGGCTGTCCTGGTGTAATGCAGGAACTGGGGAGAGTTCTGTCCTGCACTACCTCCCTTTCCCAGGGCCTCAGCTAGAAGAGTCATTTTCGGGAAGTCATTTTCGACTGAGCCCAGTGACATTTTCATATTTTGGGAGCCTCTCTAGTACACAAGCCAGGATACACAGGAGGCAATCTCATACACACACACACACACACACACACACACATAAACACACACACACACACCTGTGGCTGCCCACTGTCTTTCCTCTATCGTACATAATTTTCTGGTAGGTAGTTTTTATGTATTTTGTCCAGAATTTTCCACTGTCACTAGCAGAAGTAGTGGGCTGCCCTTATCCCATCTGTCTGGAATCATAAGTCCTGTTTTTAATGTTTCTACCAGTGAAGAGTCAAGGTAAACTCAGCCTTACAAACAAGAGCTACGCTTGACCCACAGGACTGGGGTTTGGCAGCTTCCCCGTCAGACAGCATACCCCATCTAAGAGCTAGCTATGCTTCAGGTGCCCAGACAGCAGCTTTTCCTCTATACTACACATAGGAAGTTGGCCAGTTTTGTTTTTATTATTTTTATATCACGTCAGAGAAAAGTTAATTCTTCTTGTCGGGCAGCTAATGCATTCGACGCCAGCACTGGTGAGATTTGAAGGATGGCTAGACAAAGCAGTGAGCAAGCCCGGTGTCTCCTCACACTCGGAGGCCACAAGAGAGGCATTGGCAGCGTCCCACTTGCGAACCGAATGTCAGCAAGAAGCTGAGCAATGAGACATTTTTCTTTGAAGGATGAGCTTAGGCTCCAGCTCACATGTGCACGGGCCACACCTCCTCTAGGGAGAGGCTGTGTGATTGTCACAAGCCACGCACACACTTCCCAGCTCTTTGCTTGAGCAAGGACAGCTTGGCTTTACTTGGATTACAGATGGGATCCAGCAACCCACTAAAGGCGGTAGCAACAGCAAACAAGCAAAAGCAGAGAGGAAGCAACCCCAGAGGCCCTGGGGATCTGTAAGGAAGGCGGGGAGGGGTGCGAACTGCCGTCTGTCACCGGGGTCTAATCATCACCTCAACGTTAACCTGCTGGGGAAGCCTGGCAAAGATGCCCAGCCTTTGTGAGCATCAGGAATACCACCTGCTAGGCAGCACTGGGGATGCCCCTCTTCTGAAAAGCACGAGTCCTTTTCCTGAGCAGCCGTGGCAAAGCCTGCCGAGGGAAACGCAAGGCTGAGCCGAGCATCCTTGGCGAGCCACCCTAACAGAACATGGTTTCTCTTCTTTCTTGGTGTTAAGTGAATTTGCATTTCTGCCGCTTCTGTGTCTTGACATCCAACATTTCCAGTGTGGTTTTGGTGTGGGCAACGATCATCCCACAACTGGCATGGTGAGATTCTTCCTTAGGCGAGGTATTTCCTTTGAGACTGAATTGCCATTTGTACTGTTTTGGAGACAACACATTGCCTGACTGCTCAGGAAACAGAACAGAGGAAGCAGGCAAACGGCTTCAGAAATGTGAAAACCACTCTCAGGTCTTACAGAGAGAAAACACTGGAACCACACAGCACAGGCAGGGAGTGTACACTCCCCCCTGCCCCCCCCCCTCCCATGCACACTTCGCTCAGGCATTGGCTTCCAGGCTTGCCAGGCCCAAGGGGACAGACACCTGCTGGTCCTTCACCCTTGCCTCCCAAAAAGCCCCAGAGAGGCTTCCTGCTCTGGGGTCAGTCACTTTCAAGAAGAATGTAAAATCTGTGAGAGAAAAAAAAAAAAGCCTACGTTCTCTCTGAATAACTCCAGGGGGTGTTCCATGTGCCTCACATTCTGGCATATTGGCTTTCTCATTTACATTCCCCATGGACTTGGGATGTGTTTCTGAGGAGAACAGCCAGAATAACCACTGGGTTTTAAATGTAGGCACACACATCTGTGACATGAAATGAATTCGTTCTGTGGTGTTCTGTAACCATGCCCTTAGAGGTAAAGAGTTGAACTCTGGGTACTGAGGGGTTTTGTTTGTTTGTTTTAACTCAAACCCCAACTCCAAGAGGCACCCCTGTGGTTCTGCTAACTTTCCCTGTGTCTCCCCAGGAAGTCGGGTTTTTTCCAAGACTGCGAACCTCAGATGAGTGTTCTGTGGGATTGGCCAACGCTATAAGCCAGCCCTTCAAAGTGAGTTGGGCCTTGCCAGCCACTCCCTCTTCCTTGATGCCACTCCGTACTGATGGGCTTTCCTTCAGTCACACCAATACCTCAGGCTGATTAAATCACTGGTGTGGAAGCTACCCACCCCAGCCATGTGCCAACACGGGGTCCCTGAGAGTCATCGTGTGAGTGAATAGATGGATGGGGTAAATGCCTGAGAGCTAAGGCAGCTGGGTGGGTGAATGAATGGGCAGATGGATGAGAGCAAGGCAGGATGGGTAGAGAGGTGGGTGGATAAATGGTTAGGTGAATGTGTGGGGTGCACAGGAGATGAGTGGCAAGGGGCGGGGTATGCTGCTCCGTGGCGCTTTGAAGCACCTTGCCGCCATCAGGGTCCAGTAGGAAAGCCCAGTACCTCCTTGGCGCTGGCTGGCCTTGAACGATAGATGTAGAAGAAATGAGCTGGACTTGGAGCTCTCGCGCCCACGCTGACATCTGTGTCTCCCTCCTTGGCTCATACAAGAACATGGCCTCTCCTAGGAGAGGAAGGAACTCATTGGAAAAGGCCCTTGGCCAAACCCCAAGACACGGAGCTATTCCATTCCAAAGCCAAGACCAAACGGCTCCAACTCCCCTATTCTTTAGGTAAAAAGTGAGTCACGGAGAGAAAAAGGGAAACAAATCTGTCGTGCTGGCGCTTCGTCTCTCTCCCAGTGAACCCCAGCAGAAATGGGAACACCAGTGCTGAGAGCGGATGCCAAGCATAGCCCCTCCATTCCCAGCTGTCAGGCGGCGCGGCCAAGAGCCCCAGCCTGGCAGTGGGCAGGAGCGGGCTGGGCGCCAACATATGTTTCCTGGCTCTGAGCCTGAGGTCACTGGTTCTGTGCCCCATAGGAGGGATGCAGCCAGGGAACTAGACTGCAGGAGTCAGGGTGCACCTGGCGTAGAGTGGGTTCTGCAGGGCGGAGACTACCTTTCTCCAGCTTCTTCAGTGACAATTCCATCACTGCCACAGAAAGGACACCTTGGGAGAGGTACGGCATTCTCTAATTTTAAGTTCAGTCTTATTCCATGGTACTAAACCCTTTCTTCTTGTGGCCCATGCCTGCTGGTTTCTGGGATGTGGGGAGGGCGGATAAGAGAAGCCTTTCATATTATTCTGTTTGTATTTTAGTCTGAACGATGTGATATGGGGTAGAAAAACATTTCTACCATTCTGACAATTCTCCAGGGAGTTCTGTGCATGTGTGCACATGTATGCTTACACACACAGACCCAGGCACGCGCGCATACACACACACACACACACACACACACACACACACACACAGTGCTTGAATCTCAGAGCAGGACAAAATCTTAATGAACCTAATCTGAGTTGTCATGCCCAGGGTACCCCCTTCATTTATTTCTGAACTGTAAGCACTAACTGTGGGGTTAGGAAGACCCCCAAGTCCCCAGACATTGTTCCTTTCAGCATCTATAGGCCAGCTGTTACCACTGTCTATGCCGGGAGTCTTCTTCCCGCAGCCACTTCTATGAGTTATACATGCTGGGGCTGGAAGGCAAGGGAAGAGGCTGCAGAGCTACCTCAAGGGGAGCCAGCCAGTCCTGTCCTCCAGGATACCAGTGTTAAACAAGCCATGGACTCTGAGAGTTTCCCTAGCCAGGGTGGGTTAGGCGGGAGCTTGACTGAATTCCCAAGCCAACCAATAAACTGGGTAAAGGCCTACCTGGATAGTTTCTGTAAAGCCCTCTGACCTCTATCTCACTCTTTCTCAGAGGGCACCCGACTCCCTTTGTGCACAGTACAAGAATTCAGGAGGTTCACACTGTCCCAGATGCCAGCTGAAGAAGGAATATGACCAGCTTGAAGACAGACTGAGACAGACCTCCCCACTGTGGTCGCTCCCCGAGAGCCTCAAGCTCTGCTCTCACTGATTCAGAGAGAGCCCTGCCTTAGGCACTTGCCTGAGGCCCTTTGAATATTCCTCTGCTGGGTGAGGGGGTGCAGGTTCTTCCCACATGTCTGTACATCTGAGAGAAAGCTCTGGAATACTCACTTTTCCTTGAGTTTGAATCGGGTACTCAAAACACCCAGCAGAGGTAGACTGAAGAAGCCCCTTTAAGAAGGTCCACTGGTGAGCTTCTTAGAGTGTCCCCCTCAGGTAAGGTTTCCAAGTGAAAGCAAACAGCAACAGATGAAGGTAAATCATCAGACACCCAGTGGAAGCTGACTAGGGAAGATCAAGCCGTCAGCCCGAGTTCCGGATCAAGCTTTCCCTCAACGAGAGACCTTCCTTCCACCTTCCCCAATGCAGGAAGTTTTCTACTAGGGACAAACAAGAAGAGCCTCTGTTGGGAAAGGTCACCTTTTAGCTGTAGTCTAGGACTCGGTCTATTTATTCCTAGAGTGTTCTGCCGCTCTCTGCCGCCCTACACAGGGTTAGCAGCCAGCCTGTCCCCTGAGGAGAGGTCTTAGAGAGCACTTTGCAGAAGCATACTTGGGTCTGATGGAGGGTGGAGGCAGGGGCAGAGTAGGGGTATGGGTGTGGAGGGGGTCATCAGGTTTCCAGAGTTAGTTCCTCAGTGAGCTCGAACGTTGTACCATCCAGCACCCTCCTGCCCAGCAAACCTTAGCTTCTCCTCCTGTGAAGAGACCCACCCCTGCCTCACTTTACCCTCCAGGCTGCATTCCTCACCTCCATTTGACCTCTCTTCTCACTTGTGGTGGCCAAGTCCCAAACAGGTTGCCAACCTGTTCTCCAGACTGTTCAGAGAGGCCTCTGCCTTGCCATCACCCTGGCACGTAGCCAACGGGAGGCACTGGCAGGTAGTGGGTAGGAGAGGGTAGGAGAGTTGGGCAGTCATGCCCTCCTCCTCAATCCCTCTTGGTCTTGCTGACATTCTGGCACATCTCCACTTCCCATCCCAGCCTCTCTCTCTCTCTCTCTCTCTCTCTCTCTCTCTCTCTCTCTCTCTCATATTACAGCTGCTGTCAGGCTGCTGGTCACCTGGTGTCCTGCTAGTTGCCCAGGTCTACACCAGGGGGCTTCATCCAATAACCCGCTGCCATGAGCCTGCTATCGCTTGTCATGGGGGTCCTTCTGTACGTGCTATGTGCTCTCCACCCAGCCCCTCCCTTCCCATATGTCCCACTCAGCCATCGCTGCATCAGAAGCCCACAGAGCACAGGGGTTCAGCACAGCAGAGTCACCCACTGTTTCTCCCGGTCTGACATTGACCCAGCTTCTCTAGTTCTCACTGAGTGCCTCCTACAGGGCTGTGGATAGACAGTGGCTATGACGAGGGACATTCCTGTGATGGCTAACTGTTCTTGGGCACCTACCTGTGGCCTTCCCGTGTGGCTGTGATACAGTACCTCAGGGCCCCAGGAAAGACCCACGTAGAAGCGCGAGTGTCTTCCAGAAACTAGTAGTGGAAAGTCACGTGATGCGCCTTCTGTTGAGCTACGGTCACTGAAGCAGCTCATCAAGGCAAGTCCACACAGACTCCAGAAGGGGGAAACCAGACCCCAGCTCTTGTGGAAACAGGTGGCATCAACTACAGTAGCTCCATCTCTGGTCACAATCCTGATCCGTATCAACCACACCCTCTTGGGTCCCCCAGGCAGGACAGAACAGCTCTACAGTCCCCTTTCCTCATACTCTACATAGCGGGTTCCAAGGCCTGGAGATGTCAATCCCCAAATGCCTCCAAGGCCTCACCTTCTTTCTGTCCAGTTGCCACAGTTGGCCTTCTCAGTCCTCTGGATTACCTCCTTCCTATTCTTCCGTGTTCTCAGACACCCCTGGGATACACCCAGATCACCCACACTCCCACACCCCACCCCAAGCCTGAAGACTGCATGGCTCCCTGGAGGCAGAGGTTGCTGGAATGCAGGCCTTCCTCTAGCCTCTGCTTGGGGAAGAGGGACACCGGAATGGATCTTCGGTTGTTTGTGGAAGGCATTCTCCCTCCAGGGGCCTAGGATGGTCTCTCAGGCTTTTCATTCCAGGTCTGAACGTTGGGCTTTGCAACAAACTTGTTACTGGGGAAACAAATGGTGGGTTTCTTTTTTAATCACTTTTTTTAAAATTCTAATTTATCATTTAAGCAGGCATGTCTAGATTTCCGAGTGTCATCTCCTGAAGGAACTATTCTTGATGTCTAGGAGGATCCATGCTAAGATAGTGCACGACTCAGAGGAGAGAGACACACAGAGAGACACTATGCTTGTCTTTCTCTTTTTTGGTAAGGGTTGGGAAAGCACAGCAGAGAGACAGAAAATAGAAAAGAATAAAGAAAGATCAGCACCGTGGCAGCCGGAAATAGCCAAGAAGCAGCAAAGAGCTTAGGGATCTGTCTCCAAGGAGAAGGGCTTTCAAAGCTGCACGACCATTTGTTTATTTTTGCATCTAAAACTAGCCATTTTATGCAACAAATAAAATCAAAGACAATCAGGCCAAACTGAGCTGTAGCTCGGGGCTGAAAGTGTGGTCCTTTGGCAGAGAACTCCCTCCTACAACTTCTGAAATTACCAGTTCACTGAAGGAAGCTCCCGGAGCCATCAGCCTAGATAAGCGTGAACTTATTGCTTGTCAAAAATGAAGACGCTGATAAGATCCCTGCTCCTCCAGGGGCATTAGAAAGTCTAGACTAGATGCAGATTAGAGACACACCCCGGGAGTGTAACTTGTGGTATTTTCCTGGTTTACCCTTGGCCCAACTCTGGAACTAAGAAGTGCCCTCAGAACTCTGGGGAGCTGACAGTGGGCTTGCAGGAGGAAATGAGGCCAGCCAGCACCCCTAAGAGCTGACCCCCCCTCCCCGAAAGTGCATCCTCTAAAGTGAAAGCCTTCTGCTCATTCGCCACCCAATCAGTAGGCAGCCTGAAGAGAAAGGGATGGAGGAGAGTTATGGAAGCCTTCAAGAGTGTGTCCGCTGAGTTTCCTCAGCTCCAAATCTCTGTCCTTTGCCAATCTGGTCCATAACGAGAGGCCAGATGGACCTGCAGCAGGGCCAAGGCCAGGTGACCTAAACAAGTTGAGTTTCCGCTCTGAGCCTGGGGATTCATACCCACTAAATGCCAGAGGCCCTGACAGCGGCTAGCTCCCTGGACTGCAGACAGGCTGAGGGCCCACAGCAGAAGTCCAAAAAAACCATCTGCCTGAGTGACTACTACCCTTAGTTTGGAAATCAGCGAAGGCCTGGGCATGAGTTCCTTACACAGCAGAATGTTGTTGCTGCTTTTCCAGAAGAGAGCCCAGAACCATCACACACCGAAGCAGCCGACTTACCTAACCAATGACTTCAACATTAGGAGCTCCAAAGCCCAAGGCAGAACACGACTCCCTCCTAAAAGATGCAGGCAACCTGGGACGAGGCATGAGGACCATCTACAACCACACAAAGGGTTCTAAAACTAACTCTTTTCTCACTAACGCTCAGGAGCGTTTCTCCTCTCTGGGCCTGGACCACTCCACCCTCATACCAACTGGGGAAGCAGATTTGAACTCTTTTTGGCTCCTGTCCTCTTTGCCCAATCAACCTCGCAATCAAGAACATACATTTATTTATTTATTTATTTATTTATTTATTTATTTATTTGTCTTGAAAGAAAGCCTAGACTTTTGTCTTGTGCCCCTAAGGCAAGGCACTTTGGCTCAGCATCCCTCCTTTCTCTAGGTGTTTGCTCACCACTGTGTTGCCATTTCCTCTCCTCTCTCGGGCTAGACTTCCATGAGAAACCTGCAAAACCAGAGCTGGGTTGGGTGTTTTCACTGCAAGAGCTGTGAGGCCCCACACTACACACTTGCCTGGTCCCATGATGAAGGGTTGGGGCCCGCTGAAACCTGAGAAAGAACATAGGGCTTTCTAATTCAGTTGTTGGTGGTCAGGTGGAGGACTGAAGCCAGGACCCTCTCAGGTACAAGGTGAGCACTTTATCGCTGAGCTACACTCGAGGTCGCTCCAGACCGTGCACCCCCAGCGTTTAGAAATCTCAGCTGACGGGTCAGGAGCTCTCTGAGGATGAGCCCAGGGCCTGCTCCTCCCTGGAGAATGAGGGTCAGAGACATGGACAGCATGGGGGAATGTTCAGAAGGAACCTACAAGCATCCTAGCCCTACCCTCTATGGGCACAGCTAGCTGGGAAAGCTGAGAAGTCCGTCAGAGCCCTGAGTCCCTAATGCTCCTGCTGTCTTTGGAAACCTGCCTGTCTCTCCCATCAGACCTGGGTTTCCTTTGTCTTCCAGCGAAAGAGGGGAGTGGACACTGAGTCAGGGGACTTGATGGAGAACAGGATCTGGAGAAAAAAAGAAAGATGAAAACGGTTTGCTTTTCTATGGATTTCAAAGAGGAGTGTTTCAGGTTTGCATGCAAACTGTCACTGGGGAGGAGGGAACTTCAGCTGGAGAACAGTCTTCATTGCACTGGTCTGTGGGCATGGCTGGGGGAACTGTCTTGATTATAGCTGGGGAGGGGTCTGGCTCAGTGTAGGCGGTGCCATCCTTAAGCAGGTGGGGTCTGGCCTATAAAAGAAAAGTTAGCTGATCTAGCTAGAGGGGCCAGTGCTCTTCCCTGGCTTCTGCTTCAGTCCCTGCTTGAGCTTCTTCCCTGACCTCCCTTACTAGTGGACTGCAGTGGCATTTCATTTGTATTTTAATAAATAAAGCTTGCCTGAAGATCAGAGAGGAAAGCAGCCCCTACAAACCAGGCAGCTGTAACACACACCTTTAATCCCAGTAGCCACATTAGTTTGCTATAGAAACCAGGTGGTGGGAGCTGGAGAGATGGCTCAGAGGTTAAGAGCATTGATTGTTCTTCCAGAGGTCCTGGGTTCAATACCCAGCAACCACATGGTGGCTCACAACCATCTGTAATGAAATCTGGTGCCCTCTTCTGGTGTGTGGGCATACATGCAGACAGAACACTGTAAACAAAATAAGTAAATAAACCTTTAAAAAAAAAAAAAAACGGTGGTGAGTGCCTTTAATCCCAGTGGTGCACACCTTCAATCCCAGCCCTAGAGAGGAGGAAAACAGCTCTCAGACACAGTCTCATTCTGGGATTCTTGGAGGCAGGATCGCCATTTTGGACTAAGGCAAAGGTAAAAGCCAGTGGCTGTTTTGTTTTTCCCTTCAGGTTGAACCCCAGTTTCTCTCTCTGAATTGTTATTAATCGTGCTCCAATGGACTGTGACCTGGAAGTGTAAGCTGAAATAAATCCTTTCCTTCCCTAAGTTGTTTTGGTCCGAGTGTTTTATCCAAGGCAAACTAGGGCAAAAACTCGGTACCAGGAGTGGGGTGTTGCTGTGACCACCTGACCATGCTGGGTTTGGGTAAGAGTGTAGAAGCAAGGAGGACTTTGGGCTAGAAAACTCATTGGGTAGGCTCCTCTGGGGTAGCCTGGGAGATACGAGAGTTATCAGAAATAGAGACAGTGGAGGCCTTCTTACCCATGAAGTTCCTGAAGGAAGCCAAGGATACTGACTTTAAATGCATAAAGAGGCCATAGAGAGAATCCAAGGCTTGCCACCATGTGGCAGGGACAGAGTCCTGAAGAGAGGCCAGGAAAAGCCACTGGTGAAGGTGCGGTCTCAGATGTAGTGAGGACTCTAGGATATTGGAGATTTCAGGACCATTGGATGACCATGATGACCAAGGACATCATCAGGTGTGGAGTGGAGCTGTCTGCACCTACAAGACAGACTGTGTTTGCTGAGGATGGCAGAATTGTAGACAGGGGATGGCTAAGCCCTATGGATCATTAGTGGACCAGATACTAGACACTGAGTTAGCTACTCTGATAGATTTCGGTTTGCTTAAATGTGATTGGTTTATGTCCTGATTCTTCCCTTTTGAGTAAAAAGTATGTAACATTTTATATTTTATCTTTGAGACTTTGAACCTTTAAAAGATATTGAACTATTAAAGCATTGAAAAAAATGTAAAGACTGTGAAACTTTAGAAGTTGGACACTGATACATTTGTATGTCGAGTGGACAGGCAGTGGACTAAGAGGGCCATGAATAGAGGCAGACAGTGCCCATATCACAGGAGCCCTGAAGCGCATGAACTTTCTCAGGCAGGTCGACAGAAAGCCTTGAGAATTTGAGACAGGCCAGTGCCACAGAGAGCTGCATTTGCTCCAACCACACGCAGTCAGGAGTGTTTACTCTGTTTCTGTTTTGGTGACTTAGTAGACTGTTATGTCTTTATGTCTTGGCTTAGGGATTAAAGCCAAACAAACTGCCTTTATCTTCCCTATCTTCACAGACCTGATCATTATTCTATATCAAAGTATCACTTCTACAGTGTAGGGTTAAGCCAGCCCCTTGAGGAGGCGGGTTTGCCTCGGGCGAATGCATACCGATAAATGGGCACGCGGGAGGCGGCTCCGCCCTTTTTTCCTCTCCTACCTCCTGGGCAACGCAGGAACCTAGGTTCTGTAAGTTTATCATTAAAGTGGTAAATATTCTTTAATATCTGCATTGCATTTATTTACGCCGATACACTACAGGGGTTTAAGAAGTCAGCATGACTAGCAGGCGCACAGAGAAGAAAAGCTGTCCCCGCCTCCACGTCATGTTCCAACCCCCACGCCTAGGATCCCAGCTATTATTTACCTTCTTATCTGGGACACATATTAAAAAACTTCCAGACACATGCTGCCTCCTCTCCATCTCTGCAGTGCCACAGGCCCCCAGGACTTCACAGCCAAGCTTCCCACGGACAAGAAAGCCCCTGTCATCTTCACTGCTTTTTGCTTTCTCTCCTAGGGCTCGTGCTGGAGCGGCTGCTGGCTTGGCTTTTTGTGTTATTATCACCTTTTCTTCCCCAGCCTCTCTACTCCAGCCGCCCTACACAGCTCCTTCCTGGCTCATTCTGGAAGCACTCCAACCTCAGAGGAAACTTCCAGGGGCCCTGGTTCCTCGGGCGTCAAGAGAGAGCAGTACAAAATTTTTCTTCTTTGTAGTGTAATAATTTGGAACTTTCTTGACAAGTTCGCTGAAAATTACTCCTATCTGCATGTATGTACTGGATTTCTGAGGACAGAAAATCGAACCCCATCTTTGGTTTCAAATTTGCTGCTGCCTCTATTTTTACCAGACTGATTTATACAATGCCCACAAGAAAATGCAGCTGGTATTCATTCCTTCCAGGTGCACAGTAATTTAACTCAACACTATCAAACCCTTCCCAAGGAAAAAGGCATCCTGGCCTTGTTTTAATGAATAGATAAAGCTAATTTGTAATTAGTATACTCAGTCGTTAATATGCAAATGAAGCCTGCTGTTATCTGTAATTAGCACCAGATACTTGATTGCTAGGGATGCTGCTGAGGTCCTCATCCAGGTCCCCAGGGGCATGAAGACCCTGGACCTCCTCCAGCTGCACTCCAGTGGGCACCCTCCCAGGGAGCTGGTCTCTCTCCCCTCCCACCTGCTTCCCTTCCCCTCCTCCTCCAGCAAGCTTCCCACGAGTGGTCACACAGCACTGGCCCTCTGCAGCCGCCCTGCTCTGAATCCAGAACCTCTTCATAGCCCCTCCGACTCCCTCAGCCGTAGGTACACCCCACTAATTTCCCAGTCTGCGGCTGAGACATCTGGCGTCCCCAAAGCTGCACCACACTTTCCTAGAAGACCGGTGAGAGACACCTCCTTTCTCAACAGGACATGTGTCCTGCAGATCTTCATCTATGCCGGACCTCCATTTCAACATGACTTCCTCTGGGAAGGTGTCTAAAGTCCCGGGTCTTCACACTTGTCATGAGCACAGGGGGCACCATTCAAGTGAACCTCACCTACTCAGCCAATCTGCCCGCTCTCACCTCCACCCTTAAGCGCAGAGTGCACGCTGGTCAGCTTTATCCGCAGACGCACAGTAGAGCGTCAATGAATGCTAGCGAAGAATGATCGCGTTATCTTGCTCTTTTTAAAAGTTCTCTACCAATTTCTGCTATTTAACAAGTTAGCTTGGCAAACGTCTCCTACCTACCACATCTCGCTCTCATTTTCCTCAACTGACTGGGAATTCTGAATCAAGGGACCCTCCCCTCTGGGGGTGGGTTCTTACCTAGTTGTATCCCTGCCCCCTACGTGAGTACCCCTGAAGTTTTGTGCAGAGTTAGAAGCTCAAGGGGATCTGACACCTTCCTCCTTCTAGGCTGTGACACCTCAGACAAGGCCAATGGGCCAGCTCCCTGACGCCAAAGCCTGGTCCGCTTGGTCCTGTGGTGCCTAAGTCCCTCATCTGCAGCCACCGGACCCGGAGCATAAGAAGGCTTGTGGCATCAGCTCTAAAAACAGGAGGAAGTTTTCCTCTTTGGCAGGAACGTTTGGAATAGCATCTTTTCAAGTGTGTTGATCAGAATATGAATAGGACGGGGGAGTGGTAGGAAGGGGTTAGGAAGGAGGGGCTGGGCCCACAGCTTGGACTGTTCTGAAAGGGCTGGCCAGTCAGGAAGCTTGCTTGCTTTCTCTACAAAATGACTAAAATCACTGTGGGGACATTTACAGCCAGGATTTCTTTGACATTTTAAAATCTCTGGAATCATCAAAACTGAAAGTGTGGGTACTGTGGGCTCTGGCAAGGGAACTATTCGTGGAAGGGAGCTCAACTGGATGGCAACTCTGCGGCCCTCTTGCTTTGGGGGGCAGGCTTGTTGTCTTTGTTTTGCATAATGAGAGCATTTGTCAGTTTTCAGGGCAGCTTTGACTTCCTGTAGAAGCTGGGGAGGAGGGGCCCACGGTTCATTTACAAGTTGTTCTACATGCATCTCCGCTCTGGTAATGTGGGGATGGACAGAAAGGAGAATGTTGTGTATGTACCAGAGAGAGAGGAAGTTGCCGATTCAACTGATCTTCATAGCAGGCACTGGAAGACTGTCCCAGACTCACAAGAGGCTTAGGGCTTTGGGAGAATCAGTAGTCAACCCCAAATATAGGCCCCCACAACCCCTGAGGACTCTTACTCCCCCCGTCCCCCATCCCTGAGGGTCCTTCAGTCCTGTTCTCTGCCTCCAGGCTTTGAGAGGTTGGGGCTTGCAAGCCTCAGGACCTAGCAGCATTTGGTCCAGAAGGCAGAAACAAATTGGCTTCATCCCTCCCTCCCCCAACCCGGAACCAGGGGGTCACTTAGAATATAGCACCCCACTTTCTGCTCTCCACCTGATAGCCCTTCTCTCCAGAGTCTTCCCCTACTAGTCATCTGCTGGGCTCTAGCAGATGTCAGGCAACCCACAGCACTTGGGTCCTGATAGAGACGCTGTCCCTGGGCTGCAGATAATAATATGCTTCCCGTATACAGGCAGAGGAAAGGAAGGAAGGGGAAGAGGCCTGGATTTTGTGATTCTCACCGCAGAGAACGGGCTGTACAGCCCAAGCCTGAAGCAATCTCCTCAGCCCGGTGTGGCTCGTTCAGGGAGCCCAGGGCATCCTATGGGCAGTTCTGAGGAGCTCAGTGCAGGAGCACCACGCGGGGCTCCACTTTGTCAACTGAAGCCAAGCACTGGGACCACAGGTCACTGCCATAGGCTGGGACATCCTGAAACAGGAAGTAGATCACCTTTGCGAATGCCATCTTCTCTGTCGCTTTCACAGGTACACATGAGAGGTCTGGTGACTTGCTGGGTGCCAAGAATAAGGAAGGCTGCCCTGCCAATCAAAAGCTTATTCCACAGCAGCAGCCCATGCAGGGAACAGTTCTGTGTTTTGGGGAACAGGTGTGCACAAACACCCCAACTTTATCTACCCAAAGAATTGCTTACCAAGTCTGGAACTTCCAGGATGGAGAATCTTTAGGGTACCAGACGGAGATGATGCACTGTTTCAGAAAGATTCCGCCCAGGACTTCCCCTTAAGACAGAAGAACCCTGAGGCTCACTCACAGCCTCCAGGTAAGAGCCTGGCTGAGGACTTGGCTGAAATCCTCTCCAAGAGGACAGGCTGAAAGCAACTGGCGTTCTCCAGAAATGGCATCAATTGCACCTCCCAGGTCTAAGAAGTCAGAGTCGGCCATCTGGGTTCTTCTCGGGTGGCCTCCTGGTCCTTTACAGAGTGCTGTTTGTCCAAGGTGTGGCCCGTGAGTTACTAATGGCCTTCAGTGCAGGACACCCCCAATTCACACCTGGTTCCCTGGGCTGACTCTGCATGGTGAAAGCCAAGACCCAGCCTTTGGAGGCGCCCACTCCCAATACCCGAAATGTACTGTCTACACCAGGCACCACAACTAGCTGTTGGTGATTTAGAAGAAGGCAATGCTGTCTTGGAAGAAAGTTTTTCTAGGGTTGGCCAAAACAGAGAAAGATGCCTGTAGGGGCCTGGCACATCCAAAGAGACTGGAGAGGGGTGAGCAGGCCACCGTGTGTAGCCAGTGCCCCACTGAGGGGCTACCAAGGCATCGTGCTGCTGTGGCCTTGTAGTATCTGGTGCCTTTGGGCTCTGGATTCTGCTTATCAGTCATGGATAGCAGAAGTTCAGATCTGAAATGACCAGAGAACCCATGGCAAGTGCCACCTTAGGGGCATGTGGAGAAAGAAAACAAGGGCCAAGTCCCAGCTCCCCTGCCATGTGACCCTGGGGGAGTCACCTAAGACCTCTGAACACCAGTCTCCTTCAGAGGCACTGATGATAACTGTCCCAGAGTAGCTTACAACACAGTCACGGGGTGGACGTCATTTGTTCAAAGCCTAGCTCTCACCAGTGACCACAGCCCTTCTTCCAGAAAGTGGCCCTAGAGTCAACCAAAGACCAGCCAGCTTCTCTTGACCCTCGGCAGCAATTCTGTCCCTGTTTTTCTTGTTTAGTTATTAGCCAGCAATGTAGTCACACCGGCCTTGGCCCCAACACACGTCACACGTACAGCTTCTGAGTCTCTAGCATGATTCAGGGTCAGACTGGCTCTGTCTGGGCTGAAGCTCTGAGCGCTGAGTAAACATCCAACCCCCCAAGAAGTGGCAGCCACTCGGGTGGAATGGTGGAATGGGCCAAACGCGAAGGTTTGCTGTGCAGCCGTTTCTACAGCTACGGGAGTCATTTTAAAGAGCCTGCAAAATCACCATTGATTTCGAAGCATTGATTTTCTACACCACAGTAACATATTAAGTCTCTTTTCTGAAAAAGACAAAAGAGCACTAAAAGAATAAACTCTCACTCCAGAGCGCAGCCATATTAATTCAACGGGCTCCACACTGACATCTGGATGACCCGGGAAGGACATTTTGCTTCCGTCCAGTAAGTTGTTGGTACCTAAGAAGTTAAAGACTGACCATGCCCTAGAGAGGAGGGGATCTGATGTCCCTACACACAGCTGTGCCTGTGTGACAGGCAGGGACACCTCCTCCTTCTGCAGGACTTCTCAGGGCTCTGTGAGGCTGGGAGGGGCCCCTAAGTACTCACGCCTCAAATCAGGGACTAGTATACCCCAGCTGGCTTTGTTCTTAAAATCAGAGGTTTTTAAAAAGGGGCTTGGACTTTCATCGTGCTTCTCAGCTCCGAGGACGGTGTATCCTCAGGTGTGTGTGACGATTTAATCTCTAATCCCCATCCACACACTATTCGAACTCCTGTTTTTGTGACTTTTGGCCCTCTTTTCTTCCTCCCAGCTGAAACATATATACTGCCCTCTGTTTTTCATTCTAAGAAACAAAAGATCCCCACCCCCTCCACCACCCTGCTAACCCCCACCCTACTTCACGCTTGCTTTCCAGCTCAAGTGAATTATTTATTTATTTTTATTTATTTATTTATTTTTAGAATGCATCAGTTAAATCTGTTCCTCTTCTTTGAGCTGAAAGACTGAAGAAATCACACGTCGCTTCTGATGTGAGATGCGCAAGGGCGGTTTGCATCCTGCCCAAAGATAGCTCAAACTTCGTCTTGCGATGTTTTGCCTTCTTTGGCAATCAAAATCAAACTTTTTCACATGTGCTTATGGGTTACACAACCTGGGTACGTCGATATTTGTTGTAGTCTTTGCCTCACACTAGATAAGCTTGTGCACCTCAGAGGTGTGTCCCAGCTCCAGCATTCTGGAAAGCCTGGGCTGCTCAAGTTCCCGGAGAAAAGGGGACGAGGTGTACTTGCGACACCTAGAAGACCGTGGGCAGAGAAGGAAGCACACAGGAAGGGGGAGAGCTCAGTTTTGGCGTATTCAGGTTGAGGAGACTATTAGACACCCCAGCAAAGATGACAAGCTGTCAGTGGGATGTCTGAGTTCACCACTCAAGAATGAGATCCATGCTCTAAATGAACCTGGAAACTTTGATGGGGTGGACAAGAGGCCAGTAGTCCCTCCATATGGAAGCCCCACGCGTAAACAGCTCTCAAGGCTTTCTGAAGAGAAGTCACCAACAGATGACAGCCTGGCTGTCTTTAAGAGCAATATACCCATCTGAAGGATTTTTTCCCCACCCTCACCCTTATTTAAGCAAGGAGCAATACCAAACAAGTAGGGAAACCACAGGTATGAAGTTTATGACTTCATCAAAGTCTCAGGCTGCTCATTTGTAAAATGGGACCGTTGTCTTAAAGCTGCAAAGGAAAGCAGTCTGGGGCTTTTCTTTCCTCTTGGAAGATGCCAGGTCATAGAGGTCAGAAAATACGCTCCCCCACCACAAACTTCCTCCGCTGTAGCTACACACCACTGCAAGCTGCATTTCACCTCTTCCCAATTACGTAACTGTCTTAGTCACTGTTCTATCGCTGTGAAGAGACATCATGACCATGGCAACTCTTATCAAAGAAAGAATTTAATTGGAGGCTGACTTACAGTTTTAGTTTTTAGTCCATTGTAGTCATTGCAAAGAACATGGCGGCATGCACGGTGCTGGAGCAGAAGCTGAGATCCATAGGTTGAAAGAAAAGCACTGGACTCGGGTGTGGGCTTTTGAAAACCTCAAGTTGCTGGGTGGTGGTGGCACACACCTTTAATCCCAGCACTCAAGAGGCAGAGTTAGCTGGATTTCTGTGAGTTTAAGGCCAGCGTGAACTACAGAGCAAGTTCCAGGACAGGCTCCAAAGCTACACAGAAGAAGCCCTGTCTTGTAAAACCCAGAAAAAAAGAAACAAAAAGAAAAGAAAATCTCAAACCCCTCCCCAGGGACACACTTCCTCCAATGAGGCCACACCTCCTAATCCTTCTAATCCTGCCAAAGAGTTTTGCACCCTGGTGACTAATCATTCAAACATACCAGCCTATGGTGGCCGTTCTTATTCAAACCTCCACAATAATATACAGAAACTGTAACAAACCCCACTCCAAGACTGATATAGAAATCCTCATCTCTAGTTTTAGTCTATGGTTTATTAAAAAAAAAAATTCTGAGGCTAGAGAAATAGCTCAGTGGTTAAGAGGACCTGGGTGCAATCCCCAGCATTCAAAAGACAGCCCCTTACAATAGATAGCCCCAGCTCAGGGACCTGATGCCCTCTTCTGGCTTCCATAGGCACTACATGATGTATACACAAGCAGGCAAAGCAACCACATACACAAAATTAAAATAATAAAAGAGCCCTAATAACAACCTGTTTGTCAGTGTGTGGAGGAGAGCATTGTTCGATGCTTTGAAATAAATCCTTTCCAGAATGTCTGAACACCTCAACTTGCCTTTTTTTTTCTTTTAACACAGCTTGATGCTAGAGGGGCCACCCTCAGATCCTGATAGCCTCTTCTAATACTTAGCAGTCACTAATGATGAGAAGCAGCACGTTGGAATAAAAACTTAAACGATTTTTGCAATCTTTCAAAAACGTCAACAGATGAAACTATATTTAAAGAATCATTTTTTTCTCATTTTCACAAATTCCTTGTGATGTCTTGTTGGCATTTCTTGGATGATTCAAGTGGACTTCTAATTCAATGGGCCTTTCGTGTCAGTTCTCTCAGGCACGGATTAAGTCCTGACGTGCCTGATGTGCACTGCCATCCAGACCTGGAGACCAAAGCCTCCCAAACCATCACCGGTAATGGCTGAGACTCAGACTCACTCCGTGTCCCTCAGCAGCCCCCTGCACACCCCTTTTAGCTCATCTGTACCTGAGCCATGTGCTCACTAGCTGCTCAGGGTGCCTGCCCAGCCAGAATGGGCTGCAGTTGGCCCTCTGGTTGGTCTGACCATCTCCAGAGAGAAGCCCATACACAAGGCCTTGTGGATTTGACGTTGGTCATCACACTTTCATCTGTAGGGACCACAGGTTGCTCCTACTCAGAAGCCCAGAGGCAGCATTCTAGGACTGGAAGGGGCCAGGCTTGTAGGCTGAGAGCTGTAAATACTTTCTTATCCCTGGTGACAAACTGCTAATGTTCTGAAGGAATGGTTGGGACATTTATGTCCTCAGTCAGCATGCCCAGGTAGGCTCACCACTGTGGGGTTATATGGGTTATCTACTGTGGCTCAAGGTCCACCACACACCTTCCTCCTGGTTTGTTTTTCTTGGACTCACCCTCAGCATGCTTCTGCAGGTCCCCCAGGAGCCAGCTCCAAGCCCTGCCCTCTGGTCTTGCCTCTCAGGCCTTCCTCCCCTCTCCATGCACCTTCTCAAGCTTTGGTTTTTGACTTTACTTCCTTGTTGCCTTACTCTGCTGCTTACTTTCCTCTCCCATCAGCTCACCAAGCTGGGTACCCATCCCTCTTTCTACTTCACACCTGCTACTGATCGCATCCAAGCCCTGCTTTCCTTGCTACCGTCCATGGCATAACCCCCATGGTTCTCCCAAGTATGTCCAGCCAACTCAACAGACTCGGCTTCTTTTCATCCAGTCCCATATGGCTTGGCTTCTCCTCTTGTCCTATTCCTGCTAAGGGGGTCACTGCTTCCCCACCTAGACTTGAACCCTCTGATGGTGGAGTCTGGAGGTTTAACCTTCGGAATGCCCATCACATCTCTCCCCTATTTATATAGTTTCCCTAGTCTAAACTTTGACCCCCATCTATTTAACACAAGGGACTCCCAGCTTGCTAACTTTGGCATTTAGTCTAACCTCTTGGTCAGACATTCAAAGCCCTGCATTGTCTGCATAGCCAGATTTTACTTAGGGATTCTAAAGATATTCACTCCCAAACTTTATGCCTAAATAATCTAGGTGCTGGAAATATAGCCAGTGATGCAATAAATTATTACTGCACACAGAAGTTGCATTCTAGAGAGGAGACACAAAAGACGGGCAGAAAAGCTAACACACACACTGGAGAAGGGACTGTGAGGAGGAGGGCGGGGCACTCCAGGTAGCATGATCGCTGCAGGAGCAGGTGTGGGGATCTCTCATGTTTGTGGGAAGAGCATTCCAGATGCAGAAAGTTCAAAGCCCTAAAACGAAAGCTTGCTTATCTAGAGGGACACAGCACAGAAACTGGAGTGACGACTAGGTTCAACAGGAGCAAGTTATGTTGCTATTAAATTAAGGAGAGCATAGGGCATCTGAATAAGGCAGGACTTCTGGATGGTTTGACTAGGAAAGTGACCTGCTTTTGAAAGCACTACTTCAACGGTACAGAGAGGAGGCAGGAAGGCGGGTAGAAGCTGAGTGTAATCAAGAGGCTATCCTGACAGTCTGAGCAGAGGTTAGAGAAGCTGTGGGGACGGAAGACCTGGGATGACCCTGGAACTGAGCTGGGAGATGGAGGAGCTGTCACATTTTGAAGGTAGTGCTGACATTTGCTGATGTGCTGGGTGAAAGCGGAAAAGAACGAGGAGAGTCAAAGACCATACAGAAGTAACTGAAACCCGTTACTGCTATTAACCAGGCCTGGAAGATGCCTGCGGGCGGAGAAGGAAGCACACAGGAAGGGGGAAGAGCTCGGCTTTGGCATATTCAGGTTGAGGTGACAGGAGACACCCCAGCAAAGATGTTAAACTGTCAATGGGATATCTGAGTTCAACACTCAAGAATGAACACTCTAAATGAACTTGGAGACTCTGGTAGCGTGTGGCCGAGGCCAGCGGACGGCACCTGGGCCGTTTGTATAGGTGGGAAGGACAAGAAAGGTTGGGGAAGGGCAGCTGTATGTGGGAGGGAATGGCTTACGTGCCAAGTGCAGCAAGGGCAGCAAGAGGAAGAGAGATGAATCTTAAAGCAATCATGTTGGTGTTTGTGGACTGGCCAGTGGAATGAATGACCCTGACACTGTGAGCACCACCAAGTCTGTGGAAATAGGACTTCGTTTCTCATTGCACATGCGCATCTGTGTAACACGCTGCCAGCGGGCTGTTCACGTTAAGTGCATCTGACCCCGTGCAGAGAGCTGTGGTGCCAGGGGCGACAGGCTCTACAGAGACGGAGATTACTGTTTATTTTCTAGCCAATCTCCTTCTCACAGCTGTGGCAACCCTCCTCACATGCTTTCTTACCCTCAATACGTATAGCTCTGCTGGCCATCCAAGCAGGCATTGGCTACATCTCTCTTCTGATTCCATCCCCAGCAAATGTCACAGGCATTCTAGCTTCACCTAAACATGATACGGTCCAGAAACTTTATAGGCCTTTGGGGGTTCAAATAGGGTTTCTACAGGCCTCACCTTGATGCTTATCAGAGCACGCTGTATTTACACCCGACATCAAAGCCACACAAGGATGCTCAGATGGAAACTGGGCAGTTTCTTATTCTTTTAGATTCTGGAAGACATTCAATAGTAGCAGCAGGAACAGCCTCCTTCATTTGCTCTCCTGTTTGAAGACAAGGCTGGAGGCATGGACTTACCCAAAGGGAACCGGAATTTATTTTTAAAACCAAAATATCCCAATAGTTACCAAAGGATTGCTCTGTGAAAACATGAGAAAAATGGGTAGGATGGGTAAGGTGAGCCTCCTAGCTTATGATATACGGTAAGTTCAATGAAACGGCACTAAAAAAAAAATAAGACACAGTTAAAAAAAAAAAAGATGACCTCCTTTTCAACTCTTTACAAGTATATCACAAAAGGGGAGAACAGGGCACTACCTGCTCAGCAGTGTCCCCGAGTTCCTGCTCTCAGTGCAAAAGACAAACAACAGACAAGATGCTGCTGATGGGATTATGTGGGAGCTGCACTAGATACAACCTGAATATACAGTCTTGTGAACATGTGCTTAGTGCTTCAGTTACAGCGAGAGAACTAGAAACACAAACACACACACACACACACACACACACACACACACACTCCTAGACTAACCCAAAAGGACATTTGAATTTTATTACTGCCAAGCTCTGTGACCCAGTATCACAGACTACAGCCACATCTGGAGGGGGAAAACCAAGGGAAGTGTCGTGTGCAGGCCTCCTTCCAAGGGAAGAGTCGTGTGCAGGCATTCTTGCAGACATTTACACATTCCTGACTTTACAGAGAATCATAGTCGGACTAGAAAGGTTCCTTGTAATTAGGCCCAACCTTGAAATTTTATGAATGAAAAAATGAGGGAGAAGGTAGAGAGAACACAAAACTAGTAGGTGGCTCAGTCTGAATTTCTTTTTGGATCAAGCCTAGGGCTTGTCTCCATTATAGGCATTTACTGCTTAGTTATCAATTTTCAAGATTTTATTGTTCTGAAGAAACTATACAATGCTCAAAATGTTCCAAATGTTATGTTTAAGGACAGCAAAATCCCACATACAAAAATGCATAGTCTTTACAGGACATTTACTACTAAATAGTCTAAAATAAACCCATGAAGCATGTAAGAGAATACTCATTGGTAGACTGCTGGGATGGGGTAAATGCACAGAAATATAGAAAGCACCTCCACCCTAGATTTCAAACAGCTACTGCCATGTCAATCAAGTCTCTCAGAGGGCAAAAGAGATCTTCCAAATCTTTAACCTTTAGAGTGAAACTAGTCAGATGAAGCACCCGAGGTGTGGCAGGCAGCAACAAGGGTCAGTGCAGCAGAAGGGATGCCAAGTCACTCCAGCGAGACAGGAAAGACACACTGTTATTTCACATCAGTAGTTTTATTACATTACACACTGACACACAATTAGGGAAGGAATGTTCTGGCATTTCTGAGTATTTCATGGAAAGCAAAGTCACCATCCAGGCAGTGGTCACCCACATTTTTTTTTTCCAAACAAAAAGCAAGCTTTTATGTGCGATAACTCATGAAAATAGTCTTCTTACTCTTGTCTAGAAGACGTCCGCTAAAGAAAACGTACCATGAGCTGAGAAGGGATGGACTGCCCTCAGAAAGAAAGGAACATTTCCTTTAGACGTCCAAGTCCTGCCTCCAGGTTTCCCCCAACAACCTAACTGTGTTATTATACTTGAGAAGGCCTTGTGTCTGGGGACTACATGGAATCTGCCGAGAAGACCAATGATTATAATGCTACCATAATTGAAAGAAAAAGATAAACTGAAAAAGTAAGTCCTATACAAAGCTCTTTCCACAAAATTCATTTAAGATGTTAGAGTTACCATCAACATTTTGATTCTATTAAGATCACCGGCAAAAGCTTGTTACTCTGAGAAGGGGCTGAAGGGGCTCTGCTTTTGCAGCAGCTGAGGAGTAGACCATGGATGATGGATGCAAAGCCACCGACCCTGTTGAGGCAGACACTAGACTGTCTGGAATCCACAGGCAGCTTTGGATCCACCATGTGAAAGACAGAAGAAACCTTGCCAATTTCCCCTCAACAATCACTGTAGCAGGCAGGAGTTTAAATCCCTTCAGTGCTCAAATATACAAAAGCAATCCAGAAAAAAAAAAAACATTAATACGGCATTTTGAATAAATTTGCTACACATTACATAACTTGGGAACAACAGAGGCATAAGCCCAAGCACAGCCCTAGTATTCCATGTAGAAAAGTACTGCAGAAGAAAAGGTTTAAAAACATTAAAACTCAGGCTCATATAAATACAGTTTTGGTTCTTCTGTGCTACTCAAATAAAAACTTCATCAGATACTCAGTCTGCTAGGTAGTGCATTTGGGTTGTCACTTCTGGCTGTATCAGTACAAGAATATACACTGTTGCATATACTTTAACAGATATGCTTATACATATATAAAAATTCAGATCATGAAAATTTGTTTTAATTAAATACATATCCTTAAAACCTGTGTCTCTAAAAATAAATACATTAAGCTGTTTGCTAGTTCTGAGTTCCCTCACAAGCCAATCAGAACAGTTTTTTGTTTGTTTGTTTTTACAATGTCAGGGACCATTAGCTGCCTTTTAAACCCACTGTCTATAGTAAACACAGAAGTGAAGCCGCATCACTGAAATATCATCCCCCAGACACAGGTGCAACAGTGGAAGCATCATCTTGTCCTCCATGATCAGTCTCTGCAATGCATTTGCATCTATCCAGAGGGAGGACAGCGTTTCCTAGAGACAACATCTTCTTCAGTTGACATTACCTTCCAACTAAAGAAATAAGCCACTATTGCTTCTGACGCTTTGTTTGAGGGAACTAACACAACACCATTTGTGTTTGCTATTGCTCCCAGAGATCACAGTGAGTGTTGTGTGATGATCCCACTGAGGTAAAGCACAAGGGCCCTGGCGTCTGAAAGAAGCAATGTTCTGAGGACTGCAGCACACGAGGGACCTGGGCTCTATTATCTAAGTGCACATAGTAACTCAAAACCACTGCCAGGATTGAACACCAGACATCTGACACTGTGGCTCAAACAAGAGAAACGGTAAAAATACTCAAAGTACTTTCTAAAGAAAGGATACAATTCATTAGGGGGAGGGGCTGTTATTGTTTTACTTTTACCTCTCACCCACCCACCCAAACACACACACACACACCAAAAACAAAACAAAACAAAAAACCTTTTTAAAATGGGATAGCCAGACCAAAATGTTTAATGTGCATAATACTTGACCTTGTCATTGTTCAGAATATAGAAAATTCAGAAATATAGGAAATCCATGATAAGTGACAGCGAGAATTTTTAATGTCACTGTCTACATTTTTAAGAGGAAAACTTAAAATCCAACTTCTAAAAAACTCAATGTGCTCACAGTTTCAGATTGCTAGTTGTGAATCAAATGTAAAGGTATCTGTTCACATACAAACAAGGCCTCTACTTCACTGACTTCAATCTGATTTAAACCTTTGGATATTTCAATCTTCAAACTCCACAAGGTAAGGCTGAATTTATCAGGTATAAATAAAATATTTAGGTCCATGATGCACTGTGGTTCTGAGAAACCAAATGTAACAAATATATACAGGCTGGCTCCACGGCTTCCCTTAAGACACATGTGCCGGTACCAAGCCACACTTGTCTCTTTCACCCTCTGGCTGTAAAAATGAGGCGGCAGCGTTCTTCTCACTCTTCTTCCCTCTTGAGCATGAGGTCAGTAGGACTAGGTTGGCCGGTGCAGTCTCTTGGGTGGTGGGGGTGGCATGAGTTCCGTGTCAGGGTCCAGGGGATATTTCCGTTTCTGTCCTTGGGCAGCTGCTGCACATCTGTCAATGAACTCAAATAACATCTCCTTGGTGACAGGGTTCGAGATGCTGTTGCACACAGCTGTGGACAAAGGGGAAAACATCTCAGGTAAATCACTAAGGCAACTGACTCAACACAGGCTGAGGGTGGTCTCCATGCAGCTCCGGAAAACCCTGGCATTTTACCATTGGGCTTTAGGTTAGGGGCTTTTCTAGTGCTTACTCTTTGCTGGAGCATTAATGTTAAGCAAAAATGTTAAGGGATTTTAATCCAGTACAGCACACCTCATGGAAGTTCCTATTCAACTAAAACTTCGACACTAAAGTTTTCAAGTCCTTCTCTCAGAAGGATGTTCATTCTGGGAAATACAACAGCAATAGCCACTACTGGGAATAGGGAGGTTTTTTTCTTTTCTTTGAGTAATCAAAATTTAGAAGCAATGTTTTTCATTTTATTTATCTATTTGATTTTTGGGGGCTAAGGGAAGACAATGAAATGAACTCACTTTGTCAGAGCACAGAGGCTACCTTAAAATAAAAAAATGACCAGTCGAGTGATGGTGGCGCACGCCTTTAATCCCAGCACTCGGGAGGCAGAGGCAGGCGGATCTCTGTGAGTTCGAGACCAGCCTGGTCTACAAGAGTTAGTTCCAGGACAGGCTCCAAAGCCACAAAGAAACCCTGTCTCGAAAAACCAAAAAAAAAAATAAATAAATAAAATAAAAAATAAAAAAAAATAAAAAAAATGAATAAAAGGCCCTGAATGTGAAAGTGTATCTTTTAAGGTGAAAAGCCTGCACTGGCGCTCTCTCTCTCCCTCTCTCCTCTGCTTCTTGTGATCATCATCACCATCAGCAATGGACACTAGACAAACTCTATTAACCTTCAATCTTCCATTGTCCCTTTTATCGACCTTTTCCATTATGTCTACTATTAGAACACTTTATAAACTCAGATGAATTTGTAGATTTGTGGTGTTCCTCATGAAAACAATAAACTTTTCTAAATCTCTAAGGCATTCAGATTATATCCAAAGAACATTCTGAAAGACAGCAGGGCAGTTTGTATGTTTTAAAATGGTTCTCATTTACTTTCTCTCCATTGTTTGTAAAGTTATTTTAGGAACTGGGAAATTACATTTTCCCTTGCTAATTTTGTTTCTTACCATCTGGCAAATAATGGTTTTAATAGTTTTGAATAGATCAGAAATTATCGTGGTTTCCACTGTTGTTGTCATTCATTAAGTTCAACTAGTGTGTACCCACCTCCCTGCCCTCTTTTGCCCTCACAGGCACACAGGCAGCTCCCCAGCTCAAGGAGGACAACTTCCAGCTGACTAGAGGTTAGCAAGGTTCTGCCTGACTGTTTACCTCATCAAGCAGGACAGCACCAACCATACATGTGGGTTCTGACGCCATAATACTCTGTAATTTAATGTAATGGCTACTGTTCATACTTACCCATGGCTGTGTTGTAGGCATTTGGGAAACTTTTGTCTATTCTCTGTCTCATAAAGACCCAGCTGTTATTCTCAAATTTGCATTCTATAATTTTGTTGTCGTACTGTTTTAGTTCTTTTGTCACCTGTTTTAAGAAAGAATTGATGAAAATATTTAAATCATTTGAAAGGCTTTTTGCTTCCACTATGTGACAGACACATTAGGAAATGCCAAAAACATCTCAGTAGCTCTTCAAGAAGAGCTCTTTGTCATCTGAAGTGTCTAATCAAGCCTGAAGATACGGTGCACACTCCCAGTACACATGCTCATATATCTGACACTTCAGAATTGTGAAAATGGCTGTCAATATATAGCAATTAAAAGAAGCTAAGCAAAAAAGCTGCCACTTCTGGGCCAAATGCAAATATGTTACCATGGGGACAACGCCTGCAATCCTGTCTGTGTTTCTCTGGCTTTCAGAAACTGAGTATACCGCTTAAGGTTCATCAACTTTCAGAATGATCTTATCATTTAAATTCCTATGCCAAAGCCCAAGAAAATCTCTTTATTATAGGTAAAAGGACTACACATAAAAAATAAACACTAGCATCAACTTCAGGCAATGTGCTTCCTAAATTTTAATTTTCAGGCAGTGATAATTAACCTAAACCTACTCGTTAGGCTATTTTCCCTTTTCATCTTCCCAGAGCGTATGGATTTGACTTTAGCTGGTGTGTTTCTTGGCTTCTTTACTTCACATGATTGAATATGGATTACAACATACTCTATCAAAGCCACCAAGTCTCCATGGTAACTATGGTAAGTTTTAAAAGATATTCCATCAGGCTGGGAGAATGGTTTTCATAAAAGGAACCTAAGCTTATCTTTGCACTTTTCCAATCAAATGCCAGTCATGGTAATATTTGAATTCCGTCTTCATCCTTCAGAACTAACAACTCTCCCTCACAATATGGTAGATTGTAATCACTAAACTTCATTAACATTATTTGAAATGCTCTCATTTTCTGCCCACATATTCACTACCACCTAGGAAGATGAAGGGATGCAAATTTTTAAAAGCTGCTTTCAGTTCACAGATTAGGGTGTGTCGTGATAAAAACTTTCAAACTGCTTTCCTTCCTTCTAGACGAGTTGCTTTCGCTGGATCATTTGCATTTTCAACAGGCTCAGGATGTCCAGCCGTCTGGCTCGGTGTGCCCTCAGATAATCCACACTCTAGTCTCCCTTCCCTGAGTTAGCAGGAGTCCATCTCCTTGTACTTTTGACTCATTACTCATATGCAGGCACTGGGCAACTCATTCAATCTAGGCAACCACTTCCGGGTTATGCCATGTAAGGTTTAACAGAACTGAATTTCGAAGTCTTTCAAAGTCTACATTTTCTAATCTCTAAAAGCAAAGAATTTTCTAATATACTAGGTCATGGGAAGAAAGTGCCTGATACAAAAAAGAAAATCAGTAAAAGTATAACTAAATAGAAAGTTTTAAGAAAGCCAACATCCTGTCTAAGCATTTTAAGGGCATAGTTTAGCGTACTAGACACATTCACTGCTGTATAGCCAACTTTTCCAGCTTGTGCACCTCCTACATACCTAGACCTTCCTGTTTTCTGCTTGTGATTTTCTACCCTTTCTACTTTATACATTTCAAATGAGTAGGGCTGCATAGTAATCATGTTTCTAAAGCAGTTTATTTTGCTTTAGCACAGCATCCTTGGGGTTCATTCACATTGTAGCATGGGATGGAGTTCCTTTTTAGGTTACATAATATACCATTATAGACATGCATTAAATTTCTTCAGCCATTCATCTGCTGACGGACATTTTTCTACCTCTTTGCTACGGCAGCTAGCGCTGTGAGAAAATAAGGGTATGGTTATCACTTGGAGAACCTGCTTTAAATTCTCTTGGGTATGTACCCAGAAGTGAGACTGCTGGATCATATAGTAATTCAAGTTTTTAATTTTCCAAGTAACTTTTATGCTATTATCCAAAATGGCTAAACCATATCACATTACTGACAGTGCATCCTTTGATGCTGGCCATCCTGACAGGCGCCAGATGTTATGACACTATGGTTCTTGGTTGCATGTGCTTACTGGATGTATACCTTTTCTGGAAAACTATCTATTTAACTCCTTTGCCATTTGGGGAGAGAGGTAGGTGTATGAAAGAGGGTCCCACTTTGTAGCCATCCTGGCCTCAAACTTGTGATCTGTCTTAGCCAAGTGCTGGAATCAGAAGCCTTTGTTCAGATACGTTTACTTTTTTTTTTAAAAAAAATTCATTAGCATATGTTAACTATAAAAATTAACATAATTCAGTTGGAGGTTTGCATCTGTGCAGATGACATGTTTGACCATAATTACTTCTCCCATTTCCCTTCCCTTGTTCCCCCAGTGAACTACAGGGTAAGAAGAGATCTTAACCAATTTCCTTTTATTTTGATGCCCCGCCCACTGGATTCCACAAAAAAGAAAACTTGTCATGCTTTTTCTACTTACTTGAATATGAATTCATATATATTTAGTTTGAGCAATTTATTATTTTAACAGGGGATATATATTACAGAACAATTGGAAGAAGAAAAATTTAATAGATATTAATATTTGAACGACAAAATATTTTAGTTATTTTGGACTCTTTTTTTATTTATTTTTGAGTTTGGGTGCCTATATTTCTAATCAAGGATTTGGTGTTGTTGAATTTTCATTAACTCTCATCAGATAATATAATTCTTTTCTTCCATCCTATAGGACACCTTTCTGCTCTGATGACAAGAAGCGGAGTTTTTAAGTTTGATGTCCTTATTCATTTTCCATTCTGTTGATTGTGATTCTAGTGTCATCCAATAAGTTACTGCCAGATTTTTTTCCCAAAGTGTTCCTATTTTTGTTTGTTTTGTTTTTTAATCCTTTGATACTCAATTGTTTAAGGTTTTATGCTTCAGTTTTTAATCGAGTTTGGAATTAATTTTTTACACGGTAGAGGGGCAAGGTCTATCCTCTTTCTTTTGCAGGTTCAGTTTTCTTAGAAGTTTTTATTGAGGAAATCAGCTTTTCTTGCTGTGTAATCATGTTACCTTGTGCAATATCATTTGTCTGTAGGTTGAGGACTTATTTCTGGACTTCCTATTCCACTGACCACTCTAGTTGCTTTTGCTATTGTTTGAGAGAGAGGTTTCCTATATAGCTCAGCATGTCCTCAAATTCATGAATTTCCTGTCTCAATCTCCCAAGTACTATGAGATCACAGGTGTGTGCTAGCACATCTGTCTTTTGGAGGTGGGGCTATTTTGTTAGATCCTGTGATCTACCTGTCTTTGTCAGTGATGAAGTGTGTCATTTAAACCACTGTAGCTTTGCGGTAGGTGGAAGCTAGGACTCCAACCTTGCTATGTAGAATCCCTGAGAGTTCATATGAATTCTAGCACAACTTTTCCCCTTCTGCAAGAGATAGTTAGGGTTTTGATAAGGTTGCACAGCATCTGAAGGTTGCTGTAAGTTCTATGGATACCCTGATAACATTATCTTCTGATCATATAACGACTGAATAGCTTTCTCCCCTTAGTTGTATTATCATCTTTTACTTCTTTTAACAAGAAACATTGCTTATTTTCTTTCAGTAACTTTATAAGTAAACTCACGAAAAGAATCGTGCTGACATGAAAAGGTACTCTGAAAGCAGCTGTCAACAAAATTATATCTTTGGCATTTTAGAAGAATGTTATCTAGCTTGCTAGTCAACGAATGCAATTGGTTCTTTCACTGGCTAGCAACTGGGGGTTAAGTATCATAGAGTATCACTCTTGTGTTCTCAGTTTCAGACTTGTTTTAAATTAAGTGTAGTTTGGTCTGACCACATCAATTGAGTAGCATTATTAATTATCTACTGCAGCTGCTTGGCCAAGTATTAGGAATCCAGGAAAATCTTTCTAGAAAATGCATGTACCTGTTAATACTAACTTTAATTTATGTCCATATTCAACAAGAAATGGTTCTATATACATTATATTCCCACTAGAGTCAGGCTTCAAGGTAACATTTGATTGGGTGGTAAATATATTTAACTGATAAAAATAGTATCTCTCATACATGCACAAACTAAAGTTTCCACTAATGGTCTCATTGAAAAAAATGAATGAGGTACAGGAGTGACTCAATTTTAGTATCCATATTCATCTTCAGCCAGTTACATTATCACTGAATAAAAGAGGACCCCTGTTGATCTTCTACAGCAACTCTGTTATCCTAGTTCCAGTTAATGAGTGCTTAATAGTAAAAAGAATAAAATATTTATAAATTAGAATCACACTATACCCATTACTATATTATAAACTGATTTAATAATCTGAATGAGAACACACAATAAAACCTCAAAAGCCATGCTAAGTGTTGGCAGCTTGCACAAAGAGGGTAGGAATAGTTCTATTTCTGGTGGTAGGACAGGGGCCTGCAGGTCAGCCGGCTGTATCAAGTGGCTTCTGTTTGCTCTGATGTCATTAAAACAAAACAAAATTACCCATATACCAAGAAGGCCATCAGGAGTTTCTACTTTCTTAACATTTAACATGGAATGATTTTAGATTGACAGAAAAGTTGCAAATGTGGTAGGGGGAATTTTCTATTTTCTTCTGCTACTTTCTGCTAACATTTATATTCCATTTATCAGTGTATAGCTACCAACTCTAAAAAAATTAACATTGGTATAACATAAAGACTATCAGGACTTGTGTGTCATTATCTATAACAGGACTCAATCCAGAAAACCACCTGGATTTAATTGCCACATACTAGTTTCTCCCAATCTGTAGCAATTACTCAGACAGTCCTCAGTTTTTTCATTACTTACTGATGCTCTGTGACCCAGGCTGGCCTCTTATCATGGTAACCTCCCACCTGAGTTCCCTCAAGCTCTGGGATTATAGGCCTGCGCCATCACACCCAGTTCCTTGGATACTTAAAGAATGCCAATTAGAAATTTCAAGAATGATGTTCAAAGTAGGACTTTTTCCCCGTTTGCCCTTGGTAAAGAACTTCTGGGTGTGGCAAGGAGCGCCCTTCTGGTCCTACCCACACTACACTAGCTAACGGTGTTACTGGTGACAGCAACTCTACTTAGTCAGGGTGGTTATTCGCCAGGTTCCTTTCTCTTCTCTATTGACTGGTGTGAGTCATGTGCTTAGTCTCACTTATGAACGTCTGCTTCCTGGAAAGGGGTTATTAAAGATATGTGGGGTTCGCTTATTTCACTTATTGTTAAAATCCATGTGTATGGATGTTTTGCCAGCATGTTTGTTTCTGTGTACCACTTGAGTGCTTGGTGCCAGCAGAGATTAGAAAAGGAGTCACATCTCATGGAACTGGAGCTACAGGTGGTTATGAATGATCCTGTGGATACGAGGAATCAAACCCAGGTTTTCTGGGAGAGCAGCCAGTACTCTTACTGAGCCATCTCTCCAGTCCAATGTGGAATTTATTCATAACATAATTAATAAATTTTTTAGGTATATCTTCTGAGGCTATGCATATACTCCATTTCTTCAAATTTCGGTCATTGTCTTTAGCACTCATCCATCCACAAACCTGCCTACAGTGATTACTAAGTGAAGTGTTCTGGGGGACTTTTCAACTCCCTTCTTTCCTTATACACTCACTCACCGGCTTCTGCAAGGAAGACCTACCCATTTTCCTCTCGATGGCTAGTAGTACAGACTACAGTGCTGTTTCGTTTTGTTTTGACTTTTTATTTCTTTTGCATACCAGTCATTTCCCCTCCCCCTGCTGCTTCCTACTCACTCTTCAGAAATGATAAGGCCTCCTATGGGAGCCAACAAGGACCAAGCTCCTCCCTACTGCATCAAGACTGAGCAAGGCATCCCACCACAGGAAATGGGTTCCAAAGAGCCAGCTCATGCACCAGGGACAGATCCCACTGCAGGGGACCCTCAAACAGACCAAGCTATATAACTGTTGCCTACATGCAGAGGGCCTAGTTCAGTCCCATGCAGGCTCCCTAGCTGTTGGTCGAGTCTGTGAGCTCCCACGAGCTTAGGTCAGCTCTCTCTGTGGGTTTCCCTGTCATGATCTTGACCCCGCTCCTCCTTATTATATTCCCTCCTCCCTCTCTTCCACCGGACTCCTGGAGCTCGACCCAAGCTGTGGATCTCTGTATCTGCTTCCATCAGTTACTAGATAAAGGTTCTATGGTGACAATCTGATTACAGAAGGCCAGTTCAGGCATCCTCTCCACAATTGTTAGGAGCCTGAACTGCGGTCATCCTTGTGAATTCCTGGGAATTTTTCTGGCACCAGGTCTCTCCCTAACCCCATAATGGCCAACTCTATCAAGATATCTCTTTCATCGCTCTCCCTCTCCATCCCCTCCTGTTAGAATTCAGGCATTATTCTGGCCTGCCCTCTGTCACCTGGCAGAATGCACTCAGGCAGAACCCTGGCCAGCTAAGGGTCCTATGGCTGCTATGTCACTATGTAGTCTGTGTGCATGCACTACAAGCCCCTTTAAGGGGCACACCTTTAATCCCAGCACTCGGGAGGCATAGGCAGGTGAATCCCTGTGAATTCGAGGCCAGCCTGATCTACAGCTAGGACTGTTACACAGGGAAACCCAGTCTCGAAAAACCAAACCAAACAACAACAACAAAAAGAGATAGGCAATTGTGCTGTTCCTGTCTTTCCCCTGCCCCTTCTGCCACCCGTTCCCAGAGGTTGGTTTCCCTCCTCCCCTCGCTCCTTTTCCCATTCCCTTTCTCTCAATAAAACCCCTCCACATGAGCAAGGTCTGTATGGCATGTCTGTCTCTCACCCTCCATGGAGTCCCTGGGCTACAATCTGCCAAGGTACCTCTTGCACTGTTTTACAACACCTTCTGCAACTCAACTACCCCATCCCTTATGTTTCCACCTCCAATTTTCTCCCCTCTATCTCAGGAAAGCTCATTTATTTCCCCTTCCCAGGGTGATCCATGCCATCTTATACCTGTTAGAATGGCTAAGATCAAAAACACTGATGACAGCTTATGCTGGAAAGAATATGGAAACACTCCTCCACTGCTGGTGAAAGTGCAAACTTGTACAGTCACTTTGGAAATCAGTATGGTGGTTTCTCAGAGAATTGGGAATCACTTTACCCCAAGACCCAGCTACATTACTCTTGGGCATATACCCAAAGGATGCTCAATCATACCACAAGGACACTTGCCCATCTATGTTCATAGCAGCGTTATTTGTAATAGAACCTGGAAACAATTTAGATAACTCTCAGCCAAAGAAGAGGTAAAGAAACCGTGGTACATTTACACAAGGGAGTATTACTCAGCGGTAAAAAACAATGACATCTTGAAATTCCAGGCAAATGGATGGAACTAGAAAAAAATCATTCTGAGTCAGACCCAGAAAAACATGAGTATTATGTACCCACTCATAAGCAGATATTAGATGTAAAGCGAATGATAACCAGATTATAACCCACAGCCCCATAGAAGCTAGGCAACATGAGGACCCTAAAAGGGACACACATGGATCACCCCGCAAAATCTTTTTTAAAAAGTGATGTTGTTTAAGAAGCACCATCTTCATTATTTTGCTGCTCAAGAACTCCAAGTTTGATCACAAGGATTCTCAGACTGGATCTTGCTTAGCTTGTTTCTACTCTCTGTGGGACCGTCTAAGGGATTTTTCAAAAAACAAAATTACTTTTCAACAGTCTAGCTATGCTAAGGAAGGACCACCACCATTTGCTTTGGCCACAGAGGGAGCAAAGGGCAAGGACATGGGGAAGAGCACTACCACTGAGAATACCGACTTATAATTGGGAGGTTTCCACCACCTTTAGTGAAGTTAAACTAAAATGGTCACCTTTTCTTTTTTAAAGATAAAACTCTGCTTCTTGATAATTCAATAATAATAATTCAATAATTTATACCTCTATAGCATGACGTAAAGTGGATTTTAAAAAACAGTTAAAGAATATTAATTAAAACCTTTTGGTTTTATGATCTTCATTCATTTTTTAGTATTTATAGTCAGAGGAAATAAAAACAACTCAGAAATGAAATGATAAGTTTTCCACATGATACCAAGAGATCTGAATAAAGCTGACTTTCTTTGAGAATCATTAGAGTAGAGCCATGATAGGATTGCCTTTACAAAACACTCGGAAGCATACCAGAACCTTTAAAATAACCTCCACTAATATCTATTGTCACTTGGGCGTCTATAATAAACTGCTTCTCAGTACCATCCCTGTATTTGCTGGGCAGCAACACAGCAACAGGAGATGTATACTCAGGAATGATAAGGTCTCTAAACCATTCATCCAGGTCTTAAGCCACGAAGACTAAGCAATTAAAGAGCGGAAAGTTACAAATCCCACTTTGTTTATCTTAAAGTCATTATAGACATATTACAACTTGAGGATATTAAATTCACATTAAACTACAGTTTAATACCTCCCAATAAATTCAAATCATGTTTATTATTCAAAATAAAATCAACTGGCATATAAAATAACTGAACAGGTCAAATGCAACGTGATAGCAGTGGTTTCTTTTTTCTTCTATCTACTAATTTTCAACATTCCAGCACTATGTATGTTTAACTTTACAATCTTAAAAATTAGTAAAGATAAAAATGATCAGGCTAGCTTTTGAAACAAAGGTATAAAAAACAATAGGTAACAGTTAGCTAGAAGACAATTCCTCATAGCTTCCAAATAGCAATGAAGACTAAGAACTAAACCAACTTGCAAGAGAGCACATGGAAGCTGCAGCCACTTAAAGGAAGCTGCAGTAATGTAGAAGAGCTGTGATTGTCTTAATGTTTTAGGGAAACACTGTGACATGTGCTCGACATAATGCAACCATGCAAATTATTCGTCAGAAGGAATACAAATTGTTTCTATCAAGCAAGGGTTCTCAGTGTATTAGTAGATCTTTGCAAAACTGAATAGTTGACAGTTTTTTTGTTTTTTTGTTTTTGTTTTTTTTTTTGTTTGTTTGTTTTTTGTTTGTTTGTTTTGTTTTTTGAGACAGGGTTTCTCTGTGGCTTTGGAGCCTGTCCTGGAACTAGCTCTTGTAGACCAGGCTGGCCTCGAACTCACAGAGATCCGCCTGCCTCTGCCTCCCAAGTGCTGGGATTAAAGGCGTGCACCACCACCGCCCGGCAGTTATTTTGTTTAAAAAAAAACAAAACACGGACTGTATGAAAAATAAATCGATGTAGAATAGAATATATAAGCATGTTGATATTTGATTCCAAGGCTTGAGATGTTATTTCAATGCATGCTATGTTGTTTGTGTAGAACAAAATGTTTAGCTAACTCAATCTATCTGCTGAATAAATGGGGCTGCCAAGCATTTCTTTAAGACTTAGTTCAGTGTCTGTGGGAATGTAAAAAGAGAAAGTGGAATAACTTCTGTCTTCAACTATTTTCCTTCATCCTTTTCTATATCCCGAATCTCTAAATCTACTTATTAACTTATATAGAGTGTATGGGAGGGCAACTAATCAAGTAATTGCAAACACCGCTTGAGGTGCTGAAACGATTGCACAATGAGATCCCAACCCCTCATCTAGATTACACAAAAGTCACTCATTTCCTTCCTGTCCTAGTACTTGCTCTAGAACAGACCCTTGGGGAACAGTGCTTATTAAATCCAAGAGGTCATGAGCCTCAGCTCCTCAACCAGCTAATCCTGTTGACAGATAGCTAAAGTAAACCAGGGCTAGGGTGTAGCACCACAGCTGAGAACTCTTAGCTAATGTTCCAGCACCATGCCTGCCTGTTGTCAGCTCACTGCACAATGGTCACAGACTCTGTAGTGGTGTGAATAAGATTGGCCTCTATTGGCTCATATTCTTGGATGCTTAGAGAGTGGCATTAGGAGGTGTGGCCCTGTTAGAGAAGTATGTCTCCTGGGGTGTGCTTTGGGGTTTCAAAAGCTCAAGCTAGGTCCAGTGCGCCTCTCTCTTCCTGTGGCCTGTGGATCTAGATATAGAACTTTCAGCTACTCTCCAGGACCATCTTTGTCTACACACCTCCATGCTTCTTGTCATGACAATAATGGACTGACTACTCCTGTGAACCTGTAAACCTGCCCCAATTAAATGTGTTCCTTTATAAGAATTGCTGTGGTTGCAGTGTCTCTTCAGAGCAATAAAAACCCTAATGAGGACAAACTCTACCCCTATAAAAAAAATGAGCCCCAAATTAAATATATTGTTTTATAAGATGACTTGCTCACAATGTTTTATCATGGAAATAGAAAAATAACTGAGTAAAATACATGGGAATAGACTGGAAAAAAGAAAAACATGCTTCAAATTAGTGGTGAGCAATGGATCCAAAGACCTATGGCAAAAGGTTACATAATCTTAGCGTACTAAAGGACCAAAATAAAGACAACTCAGAGTATGATGTGTGTGTAAGAGAGGTCACCTATAAGCCCTTCAGAGTCTCAACATAGTTTTGACACACTCCCAAACTCTTACAGTCTACAAATTCCATTCCATAAGCTTTCATATTCTAGTTTCCTACCTGATATAATTTGCTTTTAAAGGATAAAACTAGGGTCTCAAGCTTGCTAATTATTCTACCACAGAAATACAGGCCCTACCCCTATTACATACCTTTATTTGAACATTCCAAAGACTTCTCAAATCTAACATGTTCAACTTGTCATCTTCTTCCAAATCTATTTCTTCTTGTCATCGTCTAAAAAATGGCAGTATTACTCACCCAATTCATGGCAGAAACTCAGGTGCCCTGACTCTTCCTCTTCATTTTTCCTTCTATTCAATCCATTAGAGGGCTTATGGATTCTACCTAAAATCTGTTTTGTCTACTACCCTGGTTTAAAATTCATAGTCCAAGACACTGCTGTCTCACAAACTGTTTCCTATCCCATCAATTCTTATATAAAGCTAGACTGACTTTAGAAAAATAAAAACCTTATTATAATTCTCACTTAAGAGAAAATATCTACCAGGCTGGAAAGAGAAAAATACATTTGTCATGATTTACAGAAAGCAACACTTACATAGAAGGAATATAAAGAGGGTTTTTTTTTTAACAATTATAAGTTTAACAAGGTTACAGAACACAAGGATATTTATTATATATATATGTATGATATATATTAGAAACCACACATACACATACACACTAGAAACCACAATCACAAAATACTTAGGTATAAATCTTAAAAATTCAGCGGGGCATGGTAATAGACACCTATAATCCCAGTTATTCTGGACGATGAAGCAAGAAGATTTCTGCAAGATTAAGTCGAGCCTGAGCTAGTTAAAATCCTATCCAAAAACAAACAAACAAACAAACCCAAAAACAAACCACCACCCCCACCTGCAAAAAAACTAAGATTTGAAAACTGTAGCACCTACACACTGCCAATTACAAAATGCCAGTGAAAGAAATAAAGGGAAGTAAATAAACACAGGAATATATTCATAGATTGAAAGATCCAATACTTTTAGATCACTTCTTCCCAAAATGGTCTACAAATTCAACACAACTACAAGGTAAACCTTAACAGAATTTTTTATTTCCTAAATATGGAGCCCAGGATGGTCTTGAATGTAATGATTTTTCTACCTGTCTCTAACTGGTGAGATTTCAGGCATGTACCACCTGCATGATTAGAATTTCTATTAATAGACACTGACAACCTAATTTTATATGAAAGCCAAAGGAACTAGGATAGTCAAAATAATTTTTAAAAAGAACAATGATGAAGAAGTCATACTAACCTCAAAGTTTAACACAGAGGCCTAGCGATCAAAACTCTACAGTATTGCTCTATTAGAAACTACTGACAACATGAAGGACTACAAACAAGCAAATTAAATGAGCTCTCACATATCAGAGGTAGAAAATGTCAAATGATATAATCACATTGGAAAATAGTTTGGCAGCTGTTTTGTTCAACCCACACTTAGCGCAAGAACCAGCAACTTCAATCTTAAGTATTTTCCAAGAAAAGAGAAAGTAAAAGTCCACATAAAAATTGTATATTTTAAGTAGATTTTTAAAATCATCATTTTAAATAGGAACCAAGCCTGACATGGCTGTACATGCCTGTAATCTTAGCACTTGATAAGCAGAGGAAGAAGAGCAGGAGTGAGATCATAGTTATTAGCCTGGGTTATAAGACTCTATCTTAAAAGAATATATCAAAGCATATGACAAACACAACTTTAGCATAGCACAACACAGAAAATAACATGCAACCCCTTCGTCTGGTGAACAGATAAAGTACAGTAAGGTTATACAATGAAATATTATCAAGAAATAAGATCTAGGGGTGGAGAGATGGCACAGAGGTTAAGAGCATTGTCTGTTCTTCCAAGGGTCCTGAGTTCAATTCCCAGCAACCATATGGTAGCTCACAACCATCTGTAATGGGGTCGGGTGCCCTCTTCTGGCCTGCAGGCATACACACAGGCAGAATATTGTATACAAAATAAATAGATAGATAGATAGATAGATAGATAGATAAGATCTATGGGTAAGTTCAGTAACATGGATGAATTTCAAATGAAATGTGTAATAGTTAAACAATAACACTCTATAAACTATTAAGTAAACCATTTCACAGGACATGATTAACCATCAAGCGATGAAAGGAGACAGAGACAGAGACCCACATTGGAGCACCGGACAGAAATCTCAAGGTCCAAATCAGGAGCAGAAGGAGAGGGAGCACGAGCAAGGAACTCAGGACCCCCACACACTTGAGACAATGGGGATGTTCTATCGGGAATTCACCAAGGCCAGCTGGCCTGGGTCTGAAAAAGCATGGGATAAAACCGGACTTGCTGAACATAGTGGACAATGAGGACTACTGAGAACTCAAGAACAATGGCAATGGGTTTTTGATCCTACTGCACGTACTGGCTTTGGGGGAGCCTAGGCAGTTTGGATGCTCACCTTACTAAACCTGGATGGAGGTGGGCGGTCCTTGGACTTCCCACAGGTCAGGGAACCCTGATTGCTCTTCGAGCTGATGAGGGAGAGGGACTTGATGGGGGAAAGGGGGAGGGAAATGGGAGGCGGTGGCGGGGAGGAGGCAGAAATCCTTAATAAATAAATAAATTTAATAAAAAAAATAAAAAAAAGAAACTTAAAAAAATAAAATTTAAGAGAGAATTTTCAAAAAAAAAAAAAAAAAAAGAACATAGTTACAGAAATAGGTAAGTGGCAGAGCTGTAGAGATGGCTCAGAGGTTAAGAGCACTGGGTCATGTCTCCAAGGTCCTGAGCTCAATTCCCAGAAACCACATGGTTGCTCACAACCATCTATAATGAAATTTGGTGCCCACTTCTGGCATGCAGGCAGAACACTGTATATATAGTAAATAAATAAATCTTTTTAAAAGGGATAGATCAGTGGCAATGGGTAAAAAGATAAGTGAACAAGGACAAGGGAGTATCTTATGAGAATTTTGGAGGCAGGGGTAACTGCTCTGCCTTAGGATTTCAGTGGTACTGTATCCTATATGCACGTCTAAACCCACAAAATTGTATACCAAGAAGCAAATTTATTATAAACAAATTTTAATGTGAATTTAAAAAAAGAAATTTAAACTTTTTAGTGTTTAAAAATACAGGCAAATTTAATTATATCCTCTATCAACTGATTCTCCCTTCAAAGGACCAAATGAAGCAGCCCCTCACACCATTCTGACTTACATAAATTATCATAGTGCACCTTACACTTTTCACTTATACTGTACATCATTATCTGTAAATTAGTTGTTCATCTGCACACCAAGAAGACTAATAATTACTGGCAGTCACTTCATTGGTATTGAGTACTATTCAAAGTGCTTTATACAAATTAACTTTTTGAATCCTTAGAACTCTAGGAACTAGGTGTTATTAGTAGTCTCATTTTATGTACAGAAAAACACGCACAAAGGAGTTAAGTAATTCAACAAGTGTTTAACAGATAGTGGAGAAACATACTATGTCTACAAGATTCTTTAATATATTTAATTTAGGGTGTATAAAATCCAGAGAAATTCTAGATCCAAAAACCAAACTTAGAGAATTTATATAATTTACATAAGGATGGAACTAATGTGTTTTATTATCATAATTCAAATTCTTGAACTGAGGGTGTGGTTCAACGGTAAAGTACTTTTCTGGAGTGCCTGAAGGCCTGGGTTTGATCTCTAGCACTGAAAATAAGTAGGTAAATAAAATAAAATCAAGGACTTTGTACATCAAAAATTTGTACTTCTTTTTTCCTTCCAGGAATCTGAGCTCTAGGTAGCTAAGATATTGTAAAAAGCCAAGGTAGAATACACTTATGGACAGTTTTACTTCTGGCATAATAAACTGTATTAATCAATTACTTCCAAAGATAACATTTCACTTGAAAAGTCCGTAGGCATGGGATGAACTGATGCGTGACTGATGAAGGGCAGTGGACATTAACATATTGGCTGAGCTTTTCTTTTTCTTCCCAAGTGTATATCATTCCGACCTGTATCATTTTTACTGTTTGCTATTCCTCATGCAGCACTACCAAAAATCATAGCAAATTACAGGATTTCTCAGTCATTAAGGATTTACAATAGGTTAATTTTAAAATGGGCTACATCTCACAGCTGCAAAGCTTTTGTTTGAGTTTTAGACCAAATGAGAAGTCATTATTAGAATAAATGACCTTCCAATGAGAATGACTAGCAAATATGAAAAGATTCCAGTAGAGACAACACCACCTCTTCCAGGTAAGGTTAGTGAGGTAATGGCAATGGCTCAGTAAATAGAGTGTTGAACTCTATGATGCAAAACATTGCCTCCCTGTCTGTTTAGTACCAAGCATTATGAGAATTATAAACAGACCATGAATTTGTTGCATTGCTGAAAATAGTAGAACAAATAAGCAAGGAAAGCTTATCCTTCTAATATGAGGCTACAACACAACATGCATATCTAATAACCATAAACACAATGGCAGGCCTTTTTGATCTTACTTGGTTTTTAAAGATACCTTTGGTGAAAGTAATATATGTCATTCACAAAGTACAGGATGTGAAGGCGATCTGGCTCTGAAATCTGTCACCTCATTGCTTGCCAGGACTGATTTGGCTGATCTGGTTGGTTAGGCAGGTGTCTCATCCTCCCTTAATGCCCCAAGTGTATCGGCCTGAAGCTGAGTATGTTGTTGGAGAGGATGACCTTCCCCATTAGAGGACGGTTCTTTGGTCAAAGGTATATGAATAACTATGCTTCACTGCTAGAACCTCCAAAAATACTCAAGTATATTTGCCATATTAAATTTGATTAACAGTCTATCAATTTATTTTATTTAAAATTTTCTACACACAATATATTTTTATTATGTTCTTTCTCCTACTCCAATTCTTTCCAGACTTGATGTATTCCCTACCCAACCAATAGGTTCATTCTCTCTCTCAAAACATAAAACCAAATTTCAAAACAAACAAACGGTAAGATTAAAAAAACAAACAAACATGGAGTCCATTTTGTTTTGGCCAACTACTCCTGGGCCTGGGACCCAAGCAACTTGCTATATAGTAACTGAGTATAAGCAAGCAAGATATTTTTCTCAGCCAGTTTTTTTTGTTATTGTTGGCAGGTTGCATTTTGCGGTTACATAGAAAGGACCAATTATTTTACTACTTAACTCAAAAGATAATCTTCTAAGATATCTTAGAAGATCACAAATCTAAACTTTTATATATGAAAAAGAATCCGTCAGCTCTATTTTAAATCCTCACCCACTCATCAACAGTTTGTTGTATCAGGAAACTGCAAGCAGAAATGGGTACAAGGAATTAATCATTATCTTTGCTCACCAACCCATTCTACCAAGAAAGGCTCCTCAGCTAATAACTGGGCTGCTTTGTTCTTGTTCTCTGACCTTAACGAGTCCTTCTCTCAACTATGTGCTTTTCTAAGATTTTCTACCTCAAAGTCATTAACAAAAATATCTTAACCTAACCTTAAGTCATATTTAAAGCTTTGTTTTAACTATGATGCAGACTGAAATCTGTGAAAACATCTCCTAACATTAAGATTAAAAGAATTTGAGCTAGCTGAGCTTTCTGGATCTCAAATATTTTTCTTAATCATTAACCTAAGTCAGTCTCAAGAGAAAATAGCTGTGTGATATTTTCTAGTTCTTATTCCCTATCTTCTCCAGTACCTGCTTTATTAGGAGTGGAGGCAATACTCTATCTTGTTTTTATACATAGTAGTTTTCCCACTAAGCTCTATCATAATCCCTTACAATATTTATTAAAGACACTCAACATCAAGATTCTATTTTAACTAATACTATTGTTGTATAAAAATCATTGCTTCAGTTAAAAGGTAAAGTTTACAAGGCAATCATCTTCATAGTAATACACAGGTAAAAATGCCCAGTAAAACAGGATATTTCCAAGAAACAATCACACTGCATGAAGGGCAGGGGAGAGCTCCCCACACTCATTCACACCATGCCAGATACCAAAGGCAAACATGCAAAGACACAACAGTAGCAAGAGACATTCTGGGGTCTTGCCTGTTTGAGTTCCATCCATAGGAATTTGGCTTCCTGGTGGAATAGCTTCCCAAACTTTAACTGCTACCTGCTGCTCCTCTGACAGGGCCACTGGCATCCTACTCCCCTTCTGGGAAACAGGATATCACTATGGGGCTCTGGCTATCCTGAAATTCACTACACAGACCAGACCAGCCCCAAAGCTCACAAAGATCCACCTGCCTCTGTTTCTAAATTGCTGGGATTAAACGTGTGTTTCACTATGCCAGGTCCAAATTAATGGAATAATATTCCATTAAGTAAATGTACCACATTTTCTTTATCATTTTCTCTTAGTGTTTTTATTGCTGTGAACAGATGCCATGACCAAGGTAACTCTTATAAAGGGAAACATTTAATTGTGGCTGGCTTACAGTTTCAGAAGTCTAAACCATTATTGTCACGGAGGGAAGCATGGCAGAATGGCAGCATGCAGGCAAACATGGTACTGGAGAAGTAACTGAGAGTTCTACATCTGGATCCTAAGGCAGCAGGAAGAGACATCCCCATTAGGCCAGGCTTGAGCATCCAAGACCTCAAAGCCACCCCCAGTGACATACTTCCTCCAGCAATGCCACCACTAATAATGGCACTCCCAATGAGTCTATAGGGGCCATTTTCATTCAAATCAATACAGCATTCATTAGTTGTTAATGGACACCTAAGTTGTTTCTATAAATACAGATGAAACATCTCTGTAGTAAAATGTAGAGTCCTTTGGGTACAGAATGGTATAGCCAGATCTCATAGTAGATTAAATTTTAGCTTTTTGATGAACTTTCATGTTGATTTATATACTGGGTATACCAGTTTGCACTTCTGCCAATAATGAGCAAGTGTTCCCTTTTCCTAGCATCCTCATCGGCATGAGCTGCCATTGTTTTATTGATCTTAATGACTGAATAAGATGAAACTCAACTAGTTTGAATTTGCATGTTCCTGATGGCTAAGGATACTGACCATATCTCTAAGTGTTTCTCAGTCATTTGTGTTTCATATTTTGAGAACTTTAGTTCTGCTTAGTTCTGTACCACATTTTTAACTGGTTTGCTTTTCAATGGTCAGCTTTTGTAGTTCTTTATATATTTTACATATTTTTCTTCTATTAGATGTGTAGTTAGTAAAGATACTTCCTGATTCTGTAGTTTGGCATTTTGATAGTGTCTTTTATTGTACAGAAGCTTCTCAGCTTCATGAGGGGCCATTTATTGATGTTCTTTGTGCCTGTGTTATCAGTGTCCTGTTCAAAATGTCGTTCCTGTGCCAATGAGTTCAAGACTACCCCCCACTTTCTCTTCTATCAGACAGAGATTATCTTGGTCTTATGTTTTAGGTTGATGTGTTTCAAGTTGAGTTTTGTGCAAATGGTAGATACAGATCTATTTTCATTCTTCTGCATGCAGATATCCCATATGACCAGCACCATTTGTTGAAGATGCTGTATTTTCTCCAGAGTATATTTCTGGCTTCTTTGAGGGAAAAAAAAAAATCAGTTGTCTGTAGGTGTATGGAATTATGTCTGGGTCTTCAATTTGATTCCATTCATCTACTTGTCTGATTTTATTCCAATATGTTGTTTTTATTATTATAAATCTGCAATACAACTTGAAATCTGTAATGGTGATACTTCCAATAGTTATTTTATTATTCAAGATTGTTTTATCTATTCTGCTTTGTTTTATTTTTTGTATGCGTGTTTGTTGTTGCTGTTATATGTGTGCTTCCCTACAAACTGAAGTTGTTTTTTTTTTGTTGTTGTTGTTGCTGTTGTTGTTTTTCGGTGAAGAACTATACTGGAATCTTGATGGGGATCTCTAGATTGCTTTTGGCAGAGTAGCCATTTTTACTAAATCAACCCTACTGATGCATGAATAGGAACACTTTTCATCTTCTGTTATCTTTTTTAAATTTCTTTCTTCAGTAACTTATACAAGTCTTTCATTTGCTAAGCTAGAATTATGTACCTAAGATATTAGCTTCCCTAATTTCTTTCTCAGTATATTTGTCATTTATATATAAGAAAGCTACTGATTTTTCTGTGTTAGTTTTGTATACTGCTACTTTGCTGAAAATATTTGACTTCCCCTTTTCCTATCTGTAGCCCCTTGATTTAATTCAGTTGTCTTATTGTTCTACTTAAAATAATATTATACTGAATAGGTAAGGAGTGACATCTTTGTCGTGTATTCCAGATTTTAGTTCATGCTTTGAACTTCTCTCCATTTAGAATGATGTTGGCTCAGTCTATCAATTTTTGTTTTTTAAACTCTGGCTGCGCTGACTCACTATGTAAACCAGGCTAGTGAAAATCACAGAGACTCATCTTCCTCTGCTTCCCAAATGTGGACATTAAAGTCAAACACCGCCATGTCTGACTCACTCTATCAACTTTGATAGCAGATACCTAACTGAACACCTTTTTTGCTTTATAGGCTGATGGTATGCCTCAGTGGTAGAGTGTTTGCCTACCATACCTGAATTCTGGGTTTGATCCCTAGCATAGCAAATGACTAGGTAAATAAATAAAATAAAATAAACTCAAGGTCTCATGACCTTGAAATAGGGTCTCATAATCTTGCTGCTTCCCAAGTGCTGGGATTATAGGCATGGACTAGAACTCAAGAACAATAACAGTGGGGTTTTGATCCTATTGCACGTACTGGCTTTGGGGGAGCCTAGGCAGTTTGGATGCTCACCTTACTAGACCTGGATAGAGGTGGGCGGTCCTTGGGCTTCCCACAGGTCAGGGAACCCTGATTGCTCTTCGAGCTGATGAGGGAGGGGGACTTGATCGGGGGAGGGGGAGGGAAACGGGAGGCGGTGGTGGGAAGGAGGCAGAAATCCTTAATAAATAAATAAATTAAAAAATGCAAAAAAAAGAAAATTATATAGCTAATCATTAAATATTCATGTTTAACAAAGTTTCCAAAATAATTGAATCAAGGAATTCATTAAGATATTAACATACAGTTTGAATAACCCTTTATTTTTAAGTATTTGCTAATAATTTTGCCCCAGTAATATTCACTAAAATTTCTATTTATTAATGCATAATGCTCACATACACACTGTCTCTTTTCTCTCAGCTATGTTCTTCCTAGTGGGTAGAGAACTACCCACCAGACAGATACATAATGAGTATGTTCTACTAATGATGAGTGACCCTTCCTTCCTGTCAGCCCAGCACCACCAACAAAGCTAGGACACTCTTGATCTTTAGATACATTCATTCTCATTTAAAATAACTTAATTTGCTTTAATAAGACTGTTCAGAATATTTACAATATTAATCACAATTTAGAATTTCTTGGGTTAGTGAAAATTTTTTTTAGTCATTAGGATTCATCTGAGCAAACAAGGTTCTCAAGATTGCTTTTTCCCTCCTCTTATTGAAAATAGGTCCCTCTTATATAATATATCCTGATTATGGCTCCCGCCCCACTCTTCTCCACCTTCCCTCTCACTCAGATACAGCCCCTTTCTATTTCTCATTAAGAAAATAAGCAGGCTTCTATGGGGACTATTTCTTACAAGTCTGTACCTGACTCTGAAATCACAAAGACACACAGAGTTCTTTGTCTACAACAGCTGTACCCTTACTGTGGTATAAAATAGTCAGACACTTTGAGGCATTTTAAGTCTTTTGATGTGTATGGATCATATTTCCTCTTCAAAAAAGAAATCTAAAGAGTTACAGAAGTGATGCAAATGTAGAGACAGAATGGTTTCCAGATTCAGGTTCTATAGTGTCTATGGACTTCCTGAATGACAAATTTTATAGGCACATACCTCATCCTTCCAAGAATCTAGAACTGTCATAAAACAGTGAAAAGAGGTTTAAAGCTTAAAGTGATCATAAATTAGCTACCAATATCATACTCATGATACTTATATTCCTAAAAAAATTGAAACATACCTCAAAAAATCTCATAAAATCAAATGCTTTATAACTAAAACTTCAACCAGGAATCCAAAAAAAAAAAATCACCAACCAGACATTCTTATTCTACAATATTCAAGTACTAAAATTTAAAGTGCTCTCCATTATGTCAATTATTCACTGTCAAGTAGTAAGGTAGTCAAAAAAAAAAAAAAAAGAAAGTAAGAAAACAAGCAATTTCTTTATTTTTGTAATTTGTACTGTAAAAACTTAGCCAAGATATCTAATCTAATTACTGGCTGATTTTTTTTTTCCTCCATGGGGAAGAGGGGAGAAATTACTTTTATTAATGTCTATGAAGTAGGAAAATACTTCATGCCCATCATCATTGATGTTCTTCTGGTCTGAGAGTACTAAGGATTGAACTGGGACTTATACATGCCAAATGAGAGTTCTACCACTAAGCTATATTTCCTGTCCCTGTTACTTTTATAATAATGAAAAAAGAATTGTGTATAAATTTAGAGCTGTAATCTGTATTGTCTCTTGGCATTAAGTGGGAACATTCAGCATAGTAAAAGGAAACTATTGATAAAATTCTATCACCAAGAAATTAACCAATTATGGTGGCATATATAAGTAGGATACTCTCAAGAAGTAAAGGCAAGAGATCATAAGATCAGCCTGGGACCAATGAGATGACTTAATGGGTAAGGGTACATGCTAACAAGCCTAACCACGTATTTGATCGTCAGAACCCACTGACTCCCAAAAAGTTGTTCTCTGACATTGTGTGCAACTCCCCCAAAAAATGAAAGAAATTACAGGAACTAGGGATGTAGTTCAGCGTTAGAGTACAAGTTGTGTATGTGAGGCCCTGAACTCAATCTCCAACTCTAAAACAGCAGCAAGGGAAATGATCAAACAGTTAAACCAATCAGCTGATGGGGTTGAACCAATCTTCCCCACTGCAAACTTTAGGAGACATACTGACATTAATAAATCATGCTATATTCAACAAAACACAATCTACAACATAAATTATTTTTAAATACAGGCTGAAGATGAAAAGAAAATAGACTCACAAGCCTCAAGTTCTACATGCTGGCTAGTAGAGAACTTGGACAAATGATCCCCAGTATGTGAACTTTCATCATTTAACTGCTTATTATCAAGTTTTCAAGGATCTATTGCAAATAAGGGAGCCATATTAACTTTTATTACTACATTTAAAAAGTGTATTATTTATTCATGTGTATGCATATTTGCCAAATGCCATAGTGTGGGGGTCAGAGAACAACTTGGAGTCTGTTTTCTTCTTCTACCATATGGGTACTGGGTCTAGGTAGTCCTCTTGGTGGCAAGTGCCTTTATCTTGAACCAACTCTGGTTCCTATTTTTTGCTGGTATGTTATTTTTCTAGGTACATAAAATATGGTCTGAGAACAATTACGGTAGATATAGCCTTTTACTTTCCCATTAAAAATATCTAACATAATCTTAGTACTTACTAAAAATAATGCATCAAATATGAACCGTGTAAGTGATACACTTGGCAATAAGGAAGCAGTTTATGCTTGCTAGAAAAGAAAACAGAGGTGGAACTCAGTATCCCTGCGGAGGAATACGGAATACAATGAGCCACGGACACCACATCTGAAATCAGAAATAACTGGATTGAACAGCTACATCCTGGACATTCCACTCAATAGATAGGGAATACACCTTTCAGTGGCACATGGAACCTTTTCTAAATGGATCTCATTCCAGACCACAAAACGATAGATAGATAGATAGATAGATAGATAGATAGATAGATAGATAGATAGATAGAAATAAATAAATTCCTGCATCTTACAAAAGAACATGAAATCTAAAAGTTTTTGCACAACAGAGTAGATGTCTTTGTCAGCTGTTCATGCAGGGGCTGAGAACTAGAATATCCAGAGAACTAAAAAAATTAAACAAGACCTATTGCAATGATTTCAGGACAAATCACCAAAGTTGGGGAGGTAGGATACCTCATTGAGTATAAGAAAAGAAAATATCAAACAACTAGCAAGATTGTGGAGAAAGCAAAGTTTTGAGTTGCATAAAAGAAGGAGATAGTGGGAAGGGAAGAGACAGGGCTCAAGACTGGAGTCTGCTAGCATAAAACCCTCAATCACATGGGCCCCTAGATTACTGCACTGTGAAAAGGTTCACCCTTATGGACAGATCAGTCCCTTTGCATGACATACTAGCTTAGAGTAGCTGGTGCTTTAGAGATGGCCACCCCTCCACTGAACACAAAATAGGTGCTCAAAGGTCTCATTGTTGCATCAGCCTCTCCTCCCCTGTGCCAGTTGCTTCCCTTTTACCAGAATCACTTCTTCTGGAAGCCTCTTTCTGTCTGTGCAAGTTTTTGTCATTCACTGATAACAAGCCTTAATCTTCTCTTTATTCAAAATATAATCTGCTGAATTCTCTCATAACTTGACAGTTTTCTCCTTCAAAACTGCTTGTGTGCTGGATATGGGTCATGTGCTTGCAATCCCAGAATGGAGGAGAGGCTAGGCCAGCCTAGGCTAGAGGCCACCTCTCAAGACAAAGAACAAACAACAAAAGCCTTGCTAAGAATAGTATGATAGTATGTGTTTAGTTAAAAATCTTTGTTTGCAAATATGAATAACAAATAAAGTATTTGGAGTCAAAAACCAAAACCAAGCTCAGCTTGGTGATAGGCACCATATTCCTAGAATTTGGGAGCAGCATTAAGACTCTCTATGTAGACCAGGCAGGCTCTGTTTCCCAACTGCTGGAAATTAAAGGTGGGTATTACCATGCCTAGCTCCACACTCATTTTTATATAGGTTTCCCTAACTAAAAGCAAATAAAGAAACTTCAGAACTAAAATAATCTGTAGGTTAACTGGATTTGAGGGGTATATACAAATATTCTACCAAGGAGAAGAAAATATACAATTTTCTCAGCAACACATAGAAACTTTTCCAAAATCAGTCACTTCACAGAACACAAATTAAACCTCAGTAATTTTTTAAAAAATGAGATAATTCAGTGTATTCTATTAGATCGTGGCATAAAGCTAGAAATTCACCACAAAAGAAACTACAAAACCCAAAAAAATTTCTTGGAGACTAAACAATACATTTCTGAATAAACAATGGGTTAATCAAGATATCAGAGAGGAAATTCAAAAATTCCTAAAACAAACAATAATAAAACGCATCCTATCCAAACCTCTGGGATGAAGCCAAGGCAGTCCTTAACAGGGAAGTTTATAGTCATATAAAGCTGCTCATATTAACAAATCTGAGAGATAACAAGCAACCAAACTAAGTTCCTCAAGTCTTCTGAAAAACAAGCCGCCAATCCCAAACACAATAGATGGGATGAAGTAGGAAATTAATGAAACAGAGATTAAAAGAAATCAGAATCTACCAAACTAAGTGGGTTCTTTGAAAAAGTTAGTATAACTGACAAACCCTTAGCCAATCTGACAAAAAAAGGAGGACACAAATCAACAAAATTAGAGATCAAGAATGTCCTCATAACAGATACCACTGAAATAAGTTTACTATAAAAATTTATATTCTAAAAGGCTGGATAAACCACAAGAAATAGAAGAATTTCTAAATGCATTATCATCTGTCAAAATTAAACCCAGAAGATAAAAATAACTCAAATGGACCTATTATAAGTAATGACATCAAAGCTGTAATCAAAAGCCTCCCCTCTAAAAAAGGAAAGAAAAAAAATGCTCAGAACCAGATAGACTCACTATTCACTACTGAATTCTATCAACCCTTCAAGGAAGGCCTCATCTCAATTCTTCCTATATTGTTTTATAAAACAGAATATGAAGGATAGCAAAACCATGTAAAGACTACAAAAAAAACCATAGACTATGTCTTGGATGAACATAGATGCACAAAATTTTAACAAACTGAGTTCAGAAACACATTAAGATTACACATTATGACCAAGTGGGCTTCACTCAGAAAGCAAGGTTGGTTCAACACACAACATAATACATGTAATAATACACCATATAAACAAATATAAGAGCATAAACAACATACTCATTTCGAATGATACTGAAAAGGTATTTGGCAAAGCTCAAAAAGCCTTCATTATAAAAGTTTTGGTGATTTAAGACATCAAAATAATAAAAGATATATACAACAAGCTTTGTTTGTTCAGTGTTGTAACAATTATGAAGCAAATACTTAGTAAAAAGAATAGTTGCCAAGTTTTAAAGTTCAGACAAAAACCAGAACTCAAGTCAAGATCATTAAGCGTGCAGATTTTAGACAAAGAAACAAAATATTCCAACCAGTAAACTGTTCACTTATTTCTTTTGTCTGTGATCCATGTCTGTAACAAATCTTGGCTAAACATATTAATAGTGGCTATATAATTACATAATATGTAATTTTATAAATAGAAGTGTTAGCTGGTCTCTCATCAGTTAAACAGAGGTACTTCCCATCCCTATAGGTATTTTAAATACACACTTCCCTCAAAACCTACAACATGTAATTTTCAATACAGTACCACCTGTTTTCTTCCAAGAGAGAAATAGAAGCAATGGTGCGAAAACTTCAATTTATAAAACAAGTAGCCTTCTGTGAGCATAAGATGCTATTACCAAAAGTGAATTATGCTATTTTTGCTACTGTTGGTAAGATAAAAGAAAAATTTAAATGTTTATCAGTTTTCATTAATGATGTCAAAGATACCTCCTTACCACAAGAAAACATTAGAGTAGACATTTGGTGAGATCTACAAATGTGCATCCATGAAAGAAAAGGTAGTATCTCTTTTTCTTCACTGACACAGGATCCCTTTTATGGAAGACAGGCTGCTAAACAGTCTCAAGCAACTGTGAAGCTTTTTAAGATAAAAAAAAAAATCCATGATTTTTAGGCTTTCAAGACTAACAACCTATAGTCAGAACACCTATTACTCAAATATACATTTTCATAAAAAATAACAAAAAATTTAGATTTCACAGGTAGTATAAAAAGTGCTTGCAGGTATCAGTCACTCCTGAGAAAAGAACTGCTCCTGCCCAGAGACTGGTTCCTATTTCTGTGCACTTCCCTTGTGCTTTTTCCTTTTTAGCTATCTCAATTCACATCTTAAGTTGAATGAATATATTTCACTTTTGTTTTTCATCCTTGAATCCCCACTGCCTGAGTTTCACTTCTGTTGCTGTAATAAACATTAAACTAATTATCATTTTTTACATCACTCTGGAAAACTGGCAAGGCAGAAGCTTAAAACATCACACCCACAGTCAGAAAACATAGGAATTGAATGCACGTATGCTCCCTTGTTTGTACTCAGATCAATCTCTCCGTTCTCATATAGCTCAGCACCACCTGGGAATAGTGGGCTGGGTCTTCCCACATCAGTTAACTTAAGACAATTCCCTACAAACATGTCCACAGGTCAACCAAAGGCGACAACCCTCACAAAGACTCTTCCCAGGTGAATCTAGGTTGTGTCAAGTTAACAAAGCTACCCAGCATCCTCATAATACTCTAAAACAAGTTTAGGGCTCTATGGGCATTTAAATAAATGCCCAAAAGAGCACCCAGGGTATAGTTCAATTATAGTTATAAAATCTTACCTAGAATGTGAAAGGGTCTGGGATGGATACTCACAGGCAAGAATGACTGATAGCAATAATGGTCGTGAACACCATAACCACTCATGGCCAGCAGACTCTGTTCCAACAATTTCACAGGCATTATCAAATTGACTACTGTTATGGCTGGAAGTTACCACAGCAAGAGGAACTATACTAAAGAGTCACAGAATTAGGAAGGTTGAGAACCACTGGTTTTGGTTGTAAACTCCTAAAATGAAAATCTGCAAGTACCCCACCTATGAATGAAAACTGATCAAGTCATTCTTTACAAGAGTCCTTTGGACAGTATGCAATGTTTGGGTTGTTTTCATAAGACACTTTATACTGCTTCAATGAGTATTTGGAATTGACTTCCCTCAAAGAGTTTTGCCTACCATGTTTAACTCAGTAAAAAAGGCCTAAGTTTACATTCAAGTGACTGTATGTTTTCTTCAAAGCAGCCGAGTGACGTTGTGATACCATGTACCTCATTATCGGCCACAGTACTCAGACAGCAGCAACAGGCTCTGCAGTGAAGAAGCAAGCAAACGACTTCACTCTCCTTAAGAAGGAAGGTGCACACTGCTACTGCTAAAAGGGCAGGGAAACTCCAACAAGTGACTGGCAAGCAGGGTAGAACCGATTAGTTATTTTGCTGGAGACACTTGAAGGAAGATATACGTATGCAAGTTGTAAAGAGAAATAAATGTTTTAAGTCTCAAGACTGTTTCACAACAATTGGCACTGCTCTGAGTAGCAGTGACATCGGCAGCTGCCTTGCTGAAGAAACGTACTTTTAAATTAGAGGCAGTACGGTCACTGAAGAAACCACTCAAATCAAAAATATTCTTTTAGGGCATAACCAGCATAACCACTGCTACTTTTTGTCATGCCAACAGTCATAGATTTACATTCAGTAAGTAGCACTATATTAAATTATTAAGAATTATAATTTATTATTGACAGAAATAAAGAGCACATCTGTAGGCACTTTAAGCATACAACATATGGCCACAATTGTTGGGAAAAAACACAGGGTAGCTGTTGAAATGGCTCAGTGATTAAGAACACTGACTGTTCATTCAAAGAACCTAAGTTCAGTTCCCAGCACCCACATAGTGGCCCACAGCTGCCTATAACTCTAGTTCCAGAGGGTCTGATACTCTCCTGTCTTTCACAAGCACAGCAAACATGTGGTGCACAAACATACAAAGCAATTATACACACAAAATAAAAAATTTAAAAAGAAAAAAACTCAGTGTCAGTAAATCAAAGTGGCAAATATTTCTAAAGGTGGATACAGAGCTACCTCTAGGCTCATGGGTCGAATGTTGGGGGCGGGGAGCTTGCACAAGCACATATCAAGTTGCCTGCTCTATAAACATTAGCACTTCTTCGATTACTGGCAGGGGAAAAAAATTGAAGTAGCAAGAAAAGAACTGCCAGAATTTGACCTTAAAAATGACAGCTGGCATAAAATATGCAATCATAAAAGGTCACTGTAGGCCATTTTTCTAGGCAGAAACTGGCTTCAGAGCACTGAAGTTGCTTTATTAAAGCACAGGGCATCAGCTGGAAATACTACAAATGAAACATATAAATTATAGCAGACTTTGTTTAAAACGAAATTTCCAATATATAACAAAAAGTAATATAAAGGCTTACTTTAAAAAGCTACACAGAGAGGCCGGGTAGATGGCACAGTAGGTAAAGAACTTGCCATGTAAGTAAGAATCCACATAGAAGCCGGGTGGGTGTAGGGCCTATAATCCCAGTCCACAAGAGGCAGATACAAGAAATTTCCAAAACTAACTGGCTAGCCAGACCAGTTGAATTAGTGAGCTGAGAGACTCTGCCCAAGGTGGAAAGTGAGTGAATCTAGGACCTCTATATGCAGACACATACATGTGTCCCTACAGACACATATGCTCATATACATTCAGACAAGCACATACACAAGCACATAAACCATTCACATGCATATGAAAAAGTAAAATAAAATAAAAATTAAAAATATATAAAAATAAAGGTACTTAGAAAATACTTCCAGGAGGGGCCAGAGAGATGACTCAGGGATTAAAAGAGTGCTTGCTGCTCATGCAGAGGACTTGAGTTCAGTCTTGAGTACCCACAACTCCCTAACTTCAACTCCCGGAGGTCTAATGACCTCTTCTATCTTCTAACCTCTATGGCATGTGCACATATTTGGATTACAAACACATGTAGACATGACGAAACAAAAACAACAACAAAACACCTATCTTCTATTGCTTCCTTGATAATGGGCAAATTATTTTATTTCATTGGGCCTTAATTTTCTCAATCATGTGCCAGCAAAAACTAAGATAATGGGCAAATTATTTTATTTCATTGGGCCTTAATTTTCTCAATCATGTGCCAGCAAAAACTAATATTTACTTTATAAAACCGCCATAGGCCTAGAGGGATGGCTCAGCTGTTAAAGGCTAGGCTCACAACCAAAACCGCTATAAATATTAGAAAGAAAATATATCTTGACCACATGACATAAATAAAATTACTTCTATTACTTCTGAGTAAGATATCTGGCTTTCTTCCACAGGTAGTACAAATATCAAATTTGTACAAAATTCAAAACAAGTATCTAACTTAAAAAATGATATCCAAGATTACTTTTCTAAATGGAAAATATATATATTGAATGAGTCAAGGATGGATTATTCTACTGGGTAGAAAACATCAGAGTTCAAGTTTCTGCTCCAGGTACCATGTGGAAACACGTAAAGGGACTGACTGAAATGATGACTTAGCACGTGCTACACAAATACTCAGTCAACAGGCTACATTCCCAGCTGCCAGAGACTGACTTGGGTTTTGCTTTGTTTTCTACAGTCTTAGAATGTAGCCAAGGCTAGCCTTAAACTTATGATCTTTTTGTTTCTGCCTCTGAGAGCTGAGATTACAGGGCTGTGCTACCACAAATAACTGGTAACACTTATAAAAGATTCTTTTAAAATTTTTATTATATTTTATTTATTCTGGTTACATGTGTGTTTATGTGTGTGGGTGCTTATGCCACGGGGCACACATGGAGATCAAAGGATAACCTGCAGGAGTTTGTTCTCTCTTGATATTACATGCATGCTGGGGATTGAAATAAGGAGACTAGGACTGGTGGCAAACACTTTTATCTACTGAACTATCTTCCTAGCTTAATGTTATTTCTAAAGACACAATCTCAATGCTTCACCCTCCACACTTAGCACTGGGAATTTAACCCAAACTTCAAGCAAACAATGCAAGTCTTTGCACTCAAATATCAGTTATAAAAATAACTTCCTGAAGAAGCTGTGAATGCAATCATAATGGAAAATTTGATCATTACTAAAGAAAAGAGTATGATGAATCTTGCCCAGGTTGATGAAGCTTCTATGTCAGTCTCCAAAGTGATGGGATTACTTCGTGGTGTTTTGAATGAGAAATGCCCCACAAGCTCATGTATTTGAACACATGGCTTCAGAAGGTTTAGAGGGTATGACTTTATTGGAGGAAGTAGTCACTAGGACCAGGTTTTGAGAGTTTATTGCTTTGTCCCATTTCCAGTTTGTTTTCCCTGTTCTGTGTTTGAGGTTGAGGATGTCATCGCTCAGCTCCCTACTCCCACAAGTCCATTGTCTCCATTGTCCTCCACCATTATAGGCTCTCTGAACTGTAAGCCAAAATAATCTCATCTTTCTGTATGTTGCCTTCATCATGGTATTTTATCACAGCAACAGACAAGTAACTACTTCAATCCGACTATACCCAACTACTAGTTTCTATCTTACAATGAAAATCTTCATTGAATGAACTTGAATCAAAATGATCTGCCATCTCACTTTAGAATACAATTCTCTTACAAACAAGTATGTCTAACAGACATGACAAATTAATCAGAGACATAGGACAGAACCAAACACAAAATATCTGCTTTACTTATAGATTAGTGCCTAGCCCAGTGGTTATTCATCCGAGAGGCTTCACCCACAACTGATGGAAACAGATACTAAGACCCAGGCAAACAACAGGCAGATATTAGGAATCCTATGGAAGTGGGGGAAGAAGGATTGTAGGAGCCAGAGGGGTCAAAGGTAATACAAGAAAATCCACAGAAGCAACTAACCTGGGCTGATAGGGGCTCACAGAGACTGAACTGATAATCAGGGAGACTTGTGGGATTGACCTAGGCCTTCTGCATACGCTAAAGTTGTGTAGCTTGGTCTTCTTGTGGGACTTCTAAGAGTGGGAGCAGGGGCTGTCTCTGACTCTATTGCCTGCTTTTAGGACACTTTCCTCCTTCCGGGTTGCCTCATTCAGCATTAATGGAAGAGGAGGTGCCTAGTCTCACTGCAACTTGATATGCCATGGCTGGCTGATATCCATGGGAGCCCTTCCCTTTTCTGAAGAGAAATAGAGAGATGGAGTGGATGTTGGGGGGGGGGGGGGTGGAACTGGGAGGAAAGGAGGGAGGGGAAACTGAGGTTGGGATGCAAAAAAACAAAAAATAAATAGAACAACAACAAAAAGATGGAGTTCCCTTGTAGAAATAATTTTAAATAGGCTATTTAAAAAATAAAAAGGAAAAACCTTTAAACAAAATCTTACTTTTCAAAACATAAAAAGAAAGTAACTTAAATAATAACTATGGGAAGACAAAATCTACAACTTTAACTGTCAGATTCAAGACAGTAATTAGGCATTCAGAAGGCTCTACCTAGTGCAATCATTTCATGTCACAAATAATAGTTCAGTGCGAGCAGTGACAGGGAGCCAGAACAACTGAGAGACACACTAACTTCATCTATTTCTGCATCAGCTCGACTTCTTTGTTGCAGATAATGTGAGGAAGACATAAAAAATATTTATCACTTGCCAGTGACAATGTTAGGAATCAAGGACTCTACTGTCCACAGGCGTAGCCATTTATTATCCATTTCTTTAGCCTGGACTTAACCATACGAAATACCAAGAAGGGACCCATTCTTTAAGTTTGCTTCTTACCTAAACGGATTTGTTTCCTAAATAAGTATTTAAGAATTATTCTCCACTACTTTCAACTAGTGGGGAAATTTTAAAGCAGGGACCCAAGTTAAAAAACTATCTCTGTGGAATGGGAGAGATGGCTCAAAAATTAAGAGCACCTATTACTCTTGCAGAGAACCTGGGTTTGGTTCACAACATCCACATGGCTCACAACCACATGGAACTCAGTTTTAGGGGATTTGATGGCACCTTCTGACATCCACAAGCACCAGGCATACATAAAATGAACAAACATACTTGTAGGCAAAACACTCCACATTAAAAAAAAAACTTAAGAAACTACTCTATAGAGTGGGATAACAAAGAAAAGACTATTCAAAAAGAGCACTAGTAAAAGAAGATTAGAAATTATGACAGTGACAGGCCTGAAACGTGGGTGAAACTAAAGTGCAGGAAGAAAGATATAAACAAGCATAAGGATGAAAACCTATTAATTCAGAACCTGCAGAATAAATCAGCAACATGGTTAAGAAATTCAGCTGAAATTGAGATTTGGGGTTAAAAATAAATAGAAATGCTGAAGATGAAATGACAAATGGAACAGACAAACAAAAACACAACAAAAGGTCAGCAATACAACAGGCCAAACAAAAGAGAGTATGTCAAGAATGGAGGATAAAGTCAAGAAAATATTACATTCAAACATCCATAAGAAGAAAAAAGATTGATGGCCAGAGAGTCAGCTCAGTAAGTAAAGTCATTTGCTATGAAGCCTGATGACTTGAATCAGGCACCTGAGACCAGCGTGATGGAAAGAGAGAACTGACTCTTCCAAGTTGTCCTCTGATCTCCACATGGATATTGTGGCGTGTGTGTGTGTGTGTGTGTGTGTGTGTGTGTGTGTGTGTGAAAGAGAGGGAGAGAGAGAGAGAGGGAAAGAGAGAGAGAGAGAGAGAGAGAGAGAGAGAGCGCGAGCGAGCATGACCACTACTTGCAAAAACTCTGAGATTTTCCAAAGGGACAAACCTAAGAATCCACAAGGCAAGGGCTAGAGAGATGGCTCAGCAGCTAAGAGAACTTGCTGGTCTTCAAGATGATGCGGGTTCAATTCCCAGTACCTGTACTAAGTACCTTATAAGCACCTATAAATCGAGTTCCAAGGGTTGCAACACCTTCTTCTAGCTACTATGGGTATCTACACACTTGTAGAATATGCATAATTTTTTTTTAAAAAATACACCTTTAAAAAAGAATCCATGGTAAAATAAAGAACAGAGATTAAAAAATAAAAGCAAAGAAAATCCATTCAATGTTATTATAGCAGAAACTTTTCCCAATTCAGGGGAAGAAAGGGACATCCAAGCATAAGAGGCATTTGGAACTTCCAAAAGAAAGACTAGGCAAAAAGCTTTCCACAACACATTACACTCAGGATGCCAAAACTACAAAACAAAGAAACAACATTTAAAGGCTTTTAGCGATACAGTTAAGTCACTTATAAGGGCAAATATATCCTAGTAACATCAGTTCTTGCAACAGAAACTAGAAGAAAAGCACAGAATAACACTTTTATTTTTAAATTTCAAGCACTGAAAATAAAGCCAGAAGGTTACTATATCTAACAAACTATCTTTTACATCAGTGAGGACACAAAGTAAATCTCAACAAGTTCAAGAAAAGTGAATCAATATCCTTTATCCTATATTCTCTGAACACAATGGATTATAGCTAGAAATCAGCAGCAAAAGAAATTACAGAAACCACAAACTCAGAAATTAAATAAGACACTATAGAAGAAATCAAGAAGAACATAATTTAAAGTATTAAAATTAAATAAAATAACAAATACAATGAAGTATAAAATGAAGGTAGTCACAAGACGAAAGTTTGCAGTTCTAAGTGTCCACATTAAAAAGTCAGATGAACCTTCAAGCATTGGAACTTAATGAAATAGAAACAGAAATAGAAAACCAATCAAGAGGATGCAAACAATTTAGATCTATAGCAATCAATGAGACTGGAATAATAAAGAGTGTTCCAACAATGAAAAGTAACAAATAAAAACTACATAATTCCACCAAATCTTTAAAGAAATCTAACACCAATTCTCCTGAATCTGCTGAACAAATAGGAAAGAATACAACCAAACTCTTTCAGTGAAGCCAGTATTACCCTGATACTTAAACTGGTAAAGACAAAGTTAGAGAACTACAGATCAGGTTAAAGGTGGTGAAATACTTTGATCCCATATTCCAAGAGAAAAGAGGCAGACAACCTCTGTGTGTTCAAGACCAGTCTAGTCAGGAGAGTAAGGCCCTGTCTCAAAACAAAAACACTACAGACCAGTTTCAATAATGAACAGAAACATACACACACACACACACACACACACACACACAATCTTACTAAAATACTTGCTAACCAAATTAAAAATACATGCAGAGGACTAGACACCACTATCAACTTCATTTCATTCCATGGATATTATGTGCATGCATGCACACCTCACCCCCACTAACTATAATACAGCCCTAAGACTCAGACAGAAAGCACAGCATTACCTCAAAAGACACAGATAAGCCCTTTAACAGAGCACAACCCCCTTCGCTGTAAAAGCTCTGAACAAACTAGGAATAGAAGGAACATACCTCAGTACAGCAAAGGCTATATTTAGGACAAATCTATAGTCAGACTATATTAAGAAGAACTAAACATCTTTACAATCAGAAAAAGACAAGGCTTTCTACTCTTCACTCTTGAAATCTTAGCTAGGGCAATAAAGAGAGTGAAAACATAAATAAATAAAGAGATACAAACAGGAAAGGAGTAAGTCAAACTATTTCACACAATATGATCATATATTTAAAGGACTATCTGAAAACCTACCTCTGAAACATTTAAGAAGGAACTCTCACTGTGTGCCCCATTGGCATGAACACTCCTCAGAACCCGTCTGTCTATTATACCAGGCCTGAGCATCCCTTAGAGCATTAGTCATGCTATTTTTCATGGCATTAGTATCTAATAAATCTCTTATCCAAAAGATAATTCACTTCATCATCCCTTTGAAGTCCCAAACCCTAAACCTTTCATTCACTGCTCCCCCAAACCAACTCTGAGCCCTGCAGGCTCCAATCACAGAAAGTGCCCTTTACAGGTATATCAACTTTTATCTTTATTATTGATGACAATGAGGACGTAAGTGCAAAGGAGGGCACACACATGTACCTTAGTGCACATGGGGAGATCAGAGCACAACTTTGTAGATTCAGTTCTCTCCTACTTTTATGTGGGTTCCAGGGCTTGAACTCAGATCATCTAGTTTGTATAGCAAACACTTTTACTTACCACCTTTCCAGCCCCTACTTTTATCTTTAAAATTGTATTTTGACTGTAGATTTTTAAAATGTTGGATATATAAATATTAGCCATTGTTGTTCATAGAAACCAGGAAAAGTAGCATGCACCTTTGAAGGTGGGAACAAGAAAATATTGAGTTTAAGTTCAGCTTAAGATATGTGCTAAAGTCAAGCCCAATCCAAGAAACACTACAAGACCCTGTCTCAAAACAAACAAAACCACCATCAATAACTATTTCACACAACAAAATCTGAGGGGGCGGGGAGATGAATCATTAACTTCCCATTCCTTATGTTCCCCCTCATCCAAACCTATCTCAGTGTATATCCCTGGTTGGCTTCACACCTGCAATCTTCTTGCCTCAGTCGGAATGAGAGTATGTGTATTACCATGCTGACTCAGAATTATCTTATTATTAAACAGCGCAAGGCTATGAATGTCATTTATTTCTCTAACACCAATTTACCTCTCCACCCATATCTATTTTTTCCTCATAGAAACCTTTGGTCCTACTCAATTATTACCCTTGCACCAAATCAAACGTTTTGTACTTTTGTACACTGCCAAGCATCCTCTACCCCAAAGGAGGAAAAACAGAAAAAGACCCACGCATAATCATAACCTACCACCCATATAATCAGTAAAGCAAAAATGTTTCTTGCTTCCTTTGTGACTCCTTCCCCGCCTGTCCCAGCTCAATGCTCTTCCTCAGCTTTTGACATTTACAACCAATTCTGAGCACCTGACACATCTCATCCTAGATGGTACAGTTAATGATTTTATTATGAAAATGCCCCTTCTATCAGATGCTAGGTCAGGAACAAAGTATCTTAATAAGTTCTATATGCCATCTCACTGCCTATTCGTGATCATCAGGTAAGGTTTGAGTCATACAAGTCACCTGAAAACATACATAAAGGAAGAGAGAATTGCAAACATGTTATTTAAAAGAAGTTCGAGGAAATAAAAGCACAGTGGACAGAGAAAGTCTGATAGAAGGACTTCATATTTGCTAGACTGCTGATTTTTAAAGTAAACAAAACCAAATTAATGCAAAGTCTGTATAGGAAATGTCCAGAAACACATACATATGAGATTGATGTTATGCTAGGATGTGTCATGCCTAAAACAGAGCCTACAGGGGAGTGAAGGTTCTGTGTGGGGCCACTGGCAAGAAATGAGTGCTGATTGCTGGGGCTGGCAGAGCTAACTAAGGAGAAGCCTGGGCTCACATGATGTGGATCTAAAGAACGTAATTTGGGACTCCAAAGAATGATTGGAACAAAACGAACAAAACTGTCTTTACTTATTTTCTCCCAAAGTATAATCTTCAATGTTTTTACTGATTTAATAAATCACTCATTCAAGACATTTGAAAATTACTGAACTTTACATAAGATTTCAGCTATTATGAAGAAAGGTGACTCCTAAAAATGCCTAAGAGGTTGGATAAATAGCCTGGGAAAGGTCATCAGTAGCAGCAGAGCCCCCTATAAGACAACTTCCATTCTCAGGGAGCTCTATCACTCTAGACAGAGCAACTTAGTAACAACTAATGACCCGCATGCCACGTGCATCCTGCTTTATTTCATTCATCCTTTTGCTAAGCCATCATCACTACTGGAATAGTAGTGCTTACAGCCTTTTACATCATCCCATTACCCTGTGCTATGCAACCAACCTACTCATTCTGAAACTTAAAAAACATCTGTTCCTTTTCACTGCAATTCTGCTATAATTCACTTTGCAGCTAAAACCAGTCCTGAGTCATCAAACTAACTCCAAGACACACTGGTGGAAAAACATTAAAACATTTTAATTCCAACTATGCTCGCATTCAACTTTAAGCTAAAAAATGTAAAACTATTTCACTGTATCTAGCATAATTGCCATACCTAGTCGAAAAATTCTGCAAATAAGATTAACTTTTCTTTTATAAATTAATTGACACTCAAACACAAAGGGTATTTGTTTATATATGTGATTTTCTACCAACTGGTTCTCAAAGAAATAAAATAGATTCTAGACTGCTTCAAATTAATAAAACCTTATGATAGTTTTAACCTAAACTTCTTAGATATTAAAAATAATGAGTGCTGGAAACAAAAAGCGTTAGTTTATGTTTAGACAATAGAGCACTGATGTGGATATCAGAGATGAATCAGTTAAAACACGGCTGAGATTGGATATGGGGTCTACTAGTCAGCATAAAATGGCTGTCACTGGATGTCCAAGGAACTCCAAAGTAAACGGTGATGTGATGTTACATAACTATTTTTGGCAGAATGCCACTTTTGTGTGATTCTGTATAAATATGGCCTTGGGGTCAGTGGGTAGAACCCTTCTTTTCTGCTTTTGCCAGTCTTCCTGTGTTTGTCTGCAGGCCTGTGTGCCAATCTGTGGGTGTGCCTATGTCTGTCTGTGAGCAGCTTCCATATGCCACTGTGTGCCTGTGCGCCTACCTGACAACCAGCCTATACATTGGTGAATAAAACAAGTTTTGTTTGCTCTCTGTTCCTCACAGTATCTTCAACCTCCTGATGTTCTGTGACCCTTCTCCTTTCCTGGCATTGGAGCATGGCAGGAAATCTGGCACTATGAACAGGATATAACTGCAGTGCAGAAAAAAACCAAAGACCCCACACCACAGGAAGAAATTCCCCAAGTCTTAATGGACCTTCTGCTGGGAGAAGAGTGGAACAGCTGCTGAGAAAGTAAGCTGGCTGTTTTGACTGCACCAAAAGGATCCCCAGGGCAAGCTGGCCAGCCAGACTAGGTGGAATTAGTGAGCTCCAGGTTCAGCAAGAGATTCTGCTTCAATAAATAACTGCAAAGTGACTGGAAAACAAACAAACAAACAACAACAACAACCCCCCCCCCAAAAAAAATCCTGACATCAACCATGGCTTCCACGTGCACCTGCACACACACAATAGCAAGTAATAAAAAGGACTAAAGACAAAAGGTCCTGTGCACTACAAAACTAAAGGAGTGAGAGCGCTCATCACCAGCCCTCATGGGCTGGGTTCAGTCCCTACGACCCATGTGGTAGAAAAAGAGAAAATTTCTAGAAAGTTGTCCTCTAACTTCTCCATGCTTCCTGTGCTACATCCATATGTATATGCATACACATACACGCATACACAAAATAAATATAGCAGTACTGTAAAAAGGAATACTAATTAGCAAAAATATATGACACAATATAATTCAAAACATGATGCTCTGGAAACAGAAAAAAATATTTCTTAACTATATAAGACATTGTAATTCGTTTCCTCAAACACCTCAGAGATTCACAAGTATTCCAAATGTACAAACTCTCAGCTCTTCCTATTAAGCAATAATGAATGTAAACACTCTCAAGGATTATTAACTAAATGGAAGAGGTGATATGTGGAACACTGAGCTCCTTTATGCTCCATTCTATTTCAACTGCAAACAAAGCACAATCATTTTCTAGTTCAAACTTTGTGGTAAAAATCACATACCTTTTGTCAAGTTACAGAAATTACAGGGATCATTTTGGTCTACTATACAAGCTAAACAAAGACAACACCAAGCACTATAAAATATACTCTGTATAATAATAATTCAACACGAAGACAAACAATTATTTTAAAGGAGACTACATCGAATCTGGGCATGGATGGTATACACTTATAACCCCAACACTTGGGTAGAAGCAAGAGGAGCAGGCACTGAAAATCAGTTTCAGCTACATAGCTACGTAGAAGAAAGCCTGGGCTATATGAGATTCTTTTTTTTTCTTCACTTTTTTTTTTTTTTTTTTGGTTTTTCGAGACAGGGTTTCTCTGTAGCTTTGGAGCCTGTCCTGGCACTAGCTCTTGTAGTCCAGGCTGGCCTTGAACTCACAGAGATCCACCTGCCTCTGCCTCCACCGCCCGGCGGCTATATGAGATTCTGCATTCATAAATAAATAGCATATAATAAAGTAACACCCCAAAGGGATGACATAACTGTCCTATATATTAGCTGAGTGTCTTACCCCATTATTACCTGGTCATCTACATATTCCAAACCTATAAAACTGAAATGCTAGCCGGGCAGTGGTGGCGCACGCTTTTAATCCCAGCACTTGGGAGTCAGAGGCAGGTGGATTTCTGTGAGTTCGAGGCCAGCCTGTTCTACAAGAGCTAGTTCCAGGACAGGAACCAAAAAAAAAAAAACCTATGGAGAAAAATAAAAAAAAAAACTGAAATGCTAAAAGCACCTATACTTTATATGTTTGGGAACTAATTTGAATAACGTCAAGCACATATCAATAACTGTCACTATAACGTATGTCCATCTAATAATAATGCTAGCTTTAAAGCTACAACTGTGCTGTGGAGATAGAGGTAGAAGGATCAGCAGATCAAGGTCATACTAGTGACACACTAGTGAAGACTGAGATAAGCCTTGGGACACATGAGATCTGACCTCAAAAAAACTTAAAAGTATAGTTGCTAACTTTTTTGATTTTTTTGTTTTTGTTTTTGTTTTGTTTTGTTTTTGTTTTTCAAGAGTTTTAGAGCCTGTCCTGGGACTAGCTCTTGTAGACCAGGCTGGCCTCGAATGCAGAGAGAGCCACCTGCCTCTGGGTTTAAAGTGCTGGGATTAAAGGCGTGCACCACCACTGCCTGGCTTCAACTTTTTTGATTTTTAAACAAATAAATTACCCTGGCTTTTTTTTCTACATCAGAGTTAAATAAAATACAAAAAAATTGAAATATTTCTAAAACAGTCATCAGTTGTTATAATTCCACCATTTCTTAATCAAGTGAAAACTTTATTATTAATTAGACATACATTAAATTGAAATATTCTTTTACAGCCACTTCCTGACTTATGAGTAAGATAGTTACACTTAAACCTCATTAGAAGCCAAGGAGTGACTATTCATATGTAATTCTCAATGTCTCGACTTTCACCCAAATTAATTTAAAACAAAACCCCCCTTTCTTCTATTTTAAAGACAGGGTTCCATTTACCTCAGTCTAGCCAATTAGCATTGGATGACCTTGAACTTCTGGTCCTCCTGCACCCACCTTCTGAAATTACAAGATGTAACCACATCCATTTTATGTAGTGCTAAGTAAGAATCAAACCTAGGGCTCTGTGTATGCAAGGCAAACATTCTACCAACTGAGCTACATTCTCAGCCTAAAACTAATTTTCTACTGATAACTGCTTTTTATTTTATTATTTTAGGTCAAAGTCTAAAATACTGTAACCTGCTAAGAAGAAGAATGTCAGAATAGTTAAGTGACTTAACAAGTCATTTTTTCCTGTCCATACAGAATTATGGATAGAGTGTATGTGTGTCTATATATGTGAGTATGAATATATAATATATATGATAGTATATATTATAATATATTCATATATTATAATTAATGCATAAATAATTGATATATGATGTAATATAATTATGTATAATCAATATATTTTAAAGTTCCCAGACTTAACTATTGGAAGAAAATGTAAACAACCAACATGTATGTTTAATATATACAAGATTTATTTTTATTTTATGTTTGTGAATGTGTGTCTAAGTGTATGTATGTACACCATAGGCATGCAAGGAAGCCAGAAGACATCAGATGCCTTGAAATTTTAAGTTATAAGCACATGAGTCCTCTACAAGAGCAGCAAGTGCTCTTATCACTGAGTCACCTCTCCAGCAACTATGTTCATAGCAGCATTATTTGTAATAGCCAGAAACTGGAAACTGTTGAAATAGGAGCAGCGGGGCTGTGTCCCGCCACCCAGCCGCCCGCACGGCTAGCTTTATACCTGAAATAATTACACGGAAACTGTATTCTTTTAAACATTTCCTGGCCTATTAGTTTCAGTTTTTTATTAGCTAGCTCTTACATATCGATCTAACCCATTTCTAATATCCCTGTAACACCACGAGGGAAGATCTTAACCTGCGTCTGTGTCGGGAGTGAGAATCATGGCGACTCTTTGACTCTGCTTCTTTCTCCCAGCATTCTGTTCTGTTTACTTTGCCTACCTAATTTTATGTCCTATTAAAGGGCCAAGGCAGTTTCTTTATTTAACCAATGACCTTTCTCCATCAGGAAACAACTTAGATGCCCCTCAACTGAAGAATAGAAAAATAAAGTGTGGCACATTTACACATTAGAGTACTACTCAGCAAGAAAAAAAGAGAGAGAGACATCTTGAATTTTGCATGCAAATGGATGGAATTAGAAAACACTATCCTGAGTGAGATAACCCAGACCCCCAAAAATGAATATGGTATGTACTCATTCATATAACAAAGGACATTGAGACTATAGTTCATGATCCTAGAGAAGCTAAGTAATAAGGTGAACCCAAAGAAAAACATATAGAGACCCACCTGGAAATTGGAAACGGACAAGATCACCTGACAAAACTGGGAGCATGGGGGCAGGAGGTAGAAGGAAGGGGATAAGGGGAAGGAGGGGATAAGGGGAGGGTTGAAGAGAACTTAAGGAAATGGGATAGACGAGATGGAGGAAGGACAGAGATGAGAACAAGGGAAGAGATATCTTTCATTGAGGGAGCCATTATGGGGTTAGCAAGAAACCTGGCTCTAGAAAAATTCCCAGGAATCCACAAAGATGATGCCAGCTAAGACCCTAAGCAGTAGAGGAGAGGGTGCCCAAACTGGCCTTGCCCTATAGTCAGACTGGTGATTATCTTAAATATCACCATAGAACCTTCATCCAGCAACTGATGGAAACAGAGGCAGAAACCCACATCAGAGCACTGGACTGAGCTCCCAAGGTCCAGTTGAAGAGTAGAAAGAATGAGAATATGAGCAAAGAGGTCAAGACCTTGAAGGGTTCACCCACTCAAACAGTTTACCTGAGCTAATGGGAGCTTACCAACTCCAGCTGGACTGGGAAGGAAGAAGCATAGGACCAAACTAGTCCCTCTGAATGTGGTTGACAGTTGCATAGCTTGGGCAGACTGAGGGGCCACTGGCAGTGGCACTGGAGTTTATCTCTACTGCTTGTAATGGCTTTTGGGGATCCTATTCTCTTTGGATGTATATCTTGCTCAGCCTAGATGTAGTAGGGAAGGCCTTGGGCCTTCCACAAAGCAATGTGCCTTACCCTCTCTTAGAATTAGAGGGGGTAGGATGGGAGAGTGTGTGGAAGGAATGGGAGTAGAGGAGGAAGTGGAAATTTGGATTGGTAATTTTTTTAAAAAAATCTAAGAAATTAAAAATAATAATAGTTTTATCCTTTGGCTAGCATGGTTATTTCCCGAATCAAGCTGATTTCTACAGACTCCAGTCTGGGCTACACAGTGTGATCAAGATCCGAGGGTCCAACTCAGTAGCAGCGCACTACAAAGTCTGGTCTCCATCCCAGCACCATGCACTCACAGACATACACAAAAAGTAGAGTAAGCCAAATAATTTCCAACATATTTTTTTCTGTAAAGAATCCAGTTTGAGAGACTGACAGATAATGGAATTTTTAATTAGGAAAAATCCTAACTTTCCTAATACAAAAACAACTTGAGTACTATATTTAAAATGTTCTCAATGCAATACACTCATAAAATCTACATTTCAAATAAAGCTGCTAATAATAATTTACTGCCACAATCTTAGATTAGAAATTAAAATTAATTTATGTTGCCACAGAGATAAGTATAACTCAAGTTATAATAAGAGATTAGAAAATATAGCCAAGCATGGTAGCACTGCCTTTAATCCCAGCACTCAAAGGGTAGAGGCAAGCAGATGAGTTTGAGACCAGACTGGTATACATAGTGAATTCCATAAATTCTTTTGGGGACAGGTCTGTGTTGTTTTTGAGACAGTTTCCCTATGCAGTCTCAATCTCCCAGGTGAGGAAATTACAGAAGTCTATACAAGGTCAATGCATTCAAATCAGTCATGATAAGTTCTTTAATGATAAAAAAAAACAATAGCAACAGTGTTACTTTCTAAGGACTCTTTAATAATAACGTTAACAAATACTCATTTACCTTTTATATATGACCTGCAACTGAGCTAAATGCTGAGGATACAGACTTAAACAAGATAACTTACTGATATAAAGATGAGATTACTGAGATTGGAAGGGAGGTACTGGAAAGAAGGCTCAACAGTTAGGAACATAGGATCTGAATTCAGTTTCTAAGACCCACATAACTCTAGCTCCAAGGGATCTAATTCCCTCTCTGGCTTGTGAGAGCCCTGAAACCCACACATTGGGAGTGACCGGGCAGAGTGACATGTGCCTTCATCAGTGGGAAGAAAGATTAAGAGCTCAAGATCATCCTCAGCAGCACAGTGATCTGGGACTGCCCTGGGCGACACAAGAGGGAAAAACCAAGACTAAACTCTGTGGCTAAGGCCTGAACTTCACTCTATTTTGAGAACAATCCTATCCAAAGCGCTTATGCAGGGAAAGATCAGCATGGTGTACTTTCTAGAACTTTGTTCAACAATTATCATATGAATTGTTCATGGCAATGTGTAATTCCATGTATATGTGCTAGCACATTTACACCCAGTCTCTTCCTCAATTACTCTACTTTATTACTTTAAAACAGGGTCTCTCTCTTTCCCTGAACCTGGAGCTCAATGATTGCCCCAGAGATTCCTTTGTCTTCAGTCTGGAATTATAGGGACTAGTACACCCACTTTTGCTTTTAAATAAAAGTTTTGAAAAACTGAACTCAGGTTCTCACATTTGCAAGGCAAACCCTGACTTACTGTCCCAACTCCTCAGACCATGATGTAAAAATTCTAATATCTACAAAGTAACAAACAGCTCCCTTACTGCAGGGATCTGAAGAATAATTTAATAGCTATTCTGTGGAAGAAGAAAGCCTGAGACCTTCAATGATGTTGTTGTTTGCTCTTTTTCTTACTAATCTTACTTTCAACATCTAGACAACCCCTTTAATCTTTATTACTCTAAGTCCAAAACACTGAAAATGCTTCCTCATTATTAGTAGCACTATGGAAAATTTAGTCATTATTCAAAGAATGTCATATAAATCTAAATCTGATTCAAATTGCTTTCTCTCAAATTCTCACCCACCTCAACTTCTAATTTTTTAATTAAGGGGAGATTTGATCTTTATTTCTTTCTCTATCCTCAAAATACATGAAATCACTTGGAAGACAGAGGAGGTGTAGAAGGCTCCCTTCTGTTCTTAAGAGTTATGAATTTTGAAACAGAAAATGGTTTTATTTGGTTTTATAAAACAATCAGTTCCCATTTATATCTTCCTACACTGTCTTCTGCACCCTACCCAGTAACAAAACATGTTCTTTTATCTTTCCCTTCCTCTCTAAGGCCAGTCTAAGGGCTAGCTTCAACTCAGGGCAAGCAACTTCCTTATTATGACAATGTGGCATTTTTCTACTGGAAGCATATGGCAGCATTAGCTGGAGGAGTCTTATCCTGAAGCAGTATTTGCCAAACTGTGAGTCAGTCTCAAAAGAGAAATTTCTGGGGGCTGAGTCCAGCATTTAAAAATCAAACCAACAGACAACAAGTCGGCCCAGGAGCTAAAACGGCAGTTGCCACCAAGCCTGAGGACCTGAGTTCTATCCCCAGAAACCACACTGTAGAAGGAAAGAGTCAACCCCTCAAAACTATCCTCTGAGCTCCCCATACACCTCCATCACAATAAGCAAATGGAAATTTTAAAATAAAAATCCAAATCAAAAGACAGGAAATAATAGTGTGACATAACATCTACTTTAAAGCTCAGTTTGTAGAATATGTACAAAACCTGACAGATTTCTCTCTGGGACAGGATCTCACCAAAAACATATCTTTTATATTCTGAAAGTATGGAAAGCATTTTTGAAATTTAAAATGTGAATATGTGGACATTAGTTTATTTAAATAATAAGCGGTGATCTAATACATCAAGTAAGCGCCCATGCCAGACCTGAGACAGGTTTTCATTGTTTTGATCTTAAACTTGTAGCAATCCTCCTGCTTCAGTCTCCCTAGGGGGAGATTATGGGCATGAGACACTATAACGTCTCCAAGTATCTTTTAAACAATCACTAGCTGGCAAGCATATCAAATTATTTCCATAAGTTTAGTTTTAACAACAGAAGGGTTCAAAATTTGTAATTTAACTTTTAAATTTAATTTAGACTAAAATTAAAATTGAATTATTAACCATATCAAAGGTGTTTTTAAGTAACAACCTCAATACAAAATACTTTAAAGGAAAAATATACTAACTTTTAAAAAGATTTATTATATACTTTTGTGTGCCTCCCATCACTGCCACCACTCCCCACCACTGCCACATGCCATATGTGTTCCAGGATCCCCTGGAACTAGGTAGTTATCAGCTACCCAATGTATGTGCCAGAGCCATATCCAGGTTCTCAGGAAGACTGCAAGTGTTCTTAACCTTTGAGCCCTCTCTCCAGCCACAGATGGCTTTTAAGCTATTAGAAAATGATCAATGTTTTATTTAACTCATTATATTTCAGATGCAAGCATGTTTAAAATAAAAAATCATTAATAAATGTTTCTTCTGAAACATATTTTTAGGTATTCAATATTATTTTGGTTACTAGGAAAATACACTTTAGGATTTTTAATTTTAGAAGTTTTTTTTGTTTTGTTTTGGTTTTGGTTTTTCAAGACATGGTTTCTCTGTAGCTTTGGAGCCTGTACTGGAACTAGCTCTTGCAGACCAGGCTGGCCTCGAACTCACAGAGATCCGCCTGCCTCTGTCTCCCGAGTGCTAGGATTAAAGGCGTGTGCCACTGCTGCCTAGAGAGTTCTTTTTGTTTTTAACAGGGCCTTATGGACCTCACATTGATAATAAGTACACATAGCTATACATAATTAAAAGTAAAAATAAATATATAAAAAATGAAGGTGGAGGGAGCTGGAGAGATGTATCAGCGTTTAAGAGCATTGGTTGTTCTTCCAGATATTTTGAGTTCAATTCCCAGCAACCACATGTTGGCTCACAACCACCTGTAATGGGATTTGGCGCCCTCTTCTGGGGTGGAGGCATATATGCAGACAGAACATTGTATATACATAATAAGTAAATAAGTCTTTTTAAAAAATGAAGGTGGAAAAGTATTAAGAAAGACACTTGGTATAGATTGATTTATTTTAAAAGGCAGTTATCAATATGGTCTTAAAAATAATGCACTCTCCATTTTAAAAGATTTTATCTGGTATCTATGACATAGAACACATCATCATCACATTTAGTGCAATGGGAGAAAAAATAGGCATAACAAAATGCTGGTATTTTCAGAAGTAAGCACAGACAAGGTAAGAAATTAACCTTAAATATAAAGCATAATCTCAATCATTCAAACCATTTTTATTGTTTCCAATGAACTTATACATATTCTAATTAGACAGATGCAATTAGTCATAACCAAGGAAATATAAAGCACTTCAACAATTGTAAGGTTGAGAAATCTTTCCACAGTGAATGAGAGAAAACCAAAGGAAAAAGATAACCTAAATTAATGGATTTTTCATTTCAGCCAAGCTGATTAATCAGGTATATAGAGTTGACAAAGGAGGATCTTCTGTGACACAGCCTGTTAAGAAAGACCTAGATAAGAAAATATTATTTATGTTAATGAATCAGTGGCTGATAAAGGAACTTACTTACCCTCATACATATATTGTAATAATGCTTTTGTGATAACTCAAACACAAACATGTCTCTCCCTCTCTGTTTCCTATTGATTTTCCAAAGCAGAGTGGGAGTGGTACAGGGAATGGGAGAAAAGCAGAGGGGAGAGGAGGAGAACAGAGGAAGAGAAAGAAACTAGGCTGTCAGAAATGTTCCTGTCTGAAGATAGTAAGCTTTCTGGCTCTGCTGTTAAATTTCATGAATGGGACAGTGAGGCAAAGATATAAAGACACTTTTGCCAAACCACTAGTGCTATAGAAACACTGAAAAATGAAGGGAGAATACAGGAATGCTTACCGCTTCTTAAATAATCAGGAAACATAAGAAGGTACTCAGTTTATAACAATAATGACAGACTTTGTAATGTTTTAAGATAAATAAATTACTATAGGTTTTAAAGGTGTGCTGATACCATGGCAACTATAATGAAATTTCCGTATAATAATGTTGATATTGCAGAGAGTACCAAAAACAAAGAAGGAAGCCCCTGCCCCTCCCAAAGTTGAAGAGTAAAGGTTTTAAAAGCCAAAAAGGCAGTGCTGAAAGGTAGCCACAACCACAAAAAGATCTGCATGTCACCCACTTTACGGCAGCCCAAATACTCTTGACAGAGCGCACCCAGGAGAAACACCTTGACCACTATGCCATCATCCAGTGCCCCCGACCACTGATTCAGCCATGAAGAAGACAGAAGACGACACACTTGTGCTCACTGTGGATGTCACAGCCAGCAAGCTCCAGATCAAACAGGCTGTGAAAAAAACTCTATGACAATGATGTGGCCAAAGTCACCTGATACGGCCTAAATGAGAGAAGATGTTCGGCTGGCTCCTGATTACGAAGCTCTGGTTGCTATCAACAAAATTGAGACAATCTAAACTGAGCCCAGCTGACTAATTCTAAATATATACCTTCTCAACATTAAAAGCTGTTGATGTTGAGATTGGTCACCCTGTGTGTTAAAAGTCTGTTCAGGCTAAGTGAAAAATCTTTATTTTTTTTTTCAAAGCAAAAAACTACATCATGTATGCAGCTAAAAAGGAATTTAAATGTACAACTCTCAAATAAGCAGCAGAAAAATAGCTCCTGAGGCAAAAAATAAACCACACACACACACATGCACGCACACACACACCACACACACACAAATCCTACCACCAAACTGTGCACACTGTGAGAGCAAAAATAATGTTTTAAGTTTTAGCTGTTTTGCTTCAGATATATATAAAACAAAATGTCTCTAATCTCTGAGGCCCACTTACCCAAAGGCAGATAAACTCCTGGGATGCTGAGGGCTGCTGTTTATGTAAGATAACAAGCCACGCACTTTCACTTCTGTAAACCAGTTTGGTTGCCCCAAATGCGGAGAATGTGCTTGATCGTATATATATGCAAGAGGAACACAGGCAGAAAGTTCATCAGGATGTATGCTTTCCCACAAAGGACTGAAGGTGGGAAGTATCAGCCTTGTAGGTTTTGTCCTAATAAACAATGGACTAAGGTAATTCACAGCCACTCTCTGACAATCCCTGGTATGGACCCAGCCAGTGTCCATAGTTCTGGCCAGTATTTAATAAACCTTCCTTCAAATTTGGCTCAAAATTGTGGTCCTATTCTTGCCTTGTTGGATTCACATTTTCTAGTGAGCTCAGACCATCCACTCAAATTCTAAAGCAGGACCTTTACTGCAGACTCCAGAACTGAATGAAGGTGTCCTCAGGAGGCTCACACCTTGAGAGGTTTCAAGTTTCCTAGACATGCATTTGACTTAATGAACTCTCAGAGTGAACTGCCATACTGAGAAAAGCAGCAAGCATCTATAAAGACATCCCCTGGTAAATCATAGTCTGGTTCTGTTCTGTGGGATCTCAATCCAGGACGTGGAGAGATTTGACAGGACCTAAATACTCTCCTCTGCGGCAAAAAGAAGCAAGATGTCAACCTACTTGCCTGGCTGTTTGGAAAGTTTTGTGTGTGTGTGTGTGTGTGTGTGTGTGTGTGTGTGTCTGTCTGTCTGTCTGTCTGTCTTTCTGTCTGTTTTCTAGTGTCTAAGTTTTGTTGCACACATGGGAGACAAGGAAAGATAGGGTCAGGCTCAGTTGAAAGTATGAATGATGGTGGCCACCTCATGTTTTGCTTCTGACTAGTTTCCTTTGAGCGTGTGAGCTTTCTGTATGGTATTTATTTGTTTTGTTTTTGCTATCTCTGTCACCACCAGCTGCCAGCAACTACTGCTAAAGCAGCTTGCCGTGTCTGTTTTGATGGCCAGCCTCAGAACTGGTCTCTGAGCTTTCTGATTACCAGATTTAGTTTAGCAGGGATTCAAATCACCACAATAGCATATCAAAAATTTATGCATAATGTGGTGGTTTAAAAGAAAACGGCCTCCATAAGTTGTTAGGGAGCAGAAAGTGTGGCCTTGTTGGAGTAGGTATGGAGGAAGTAAGTCACTGGGAGCTAGCTTTGAGATTTCAGATGGTCAAGCCAGACCAGGCCCAGTGTGGCATTCTCTTCCTGTTGCCTGCCAATCCAGATGTAGAACCAGAAGCTACCTCTCTAGCACCGTGGTTGCCTGCCTGCCACCATGCTTCCTGCATGACAATAATGGACTAAATCGCTGAACCTGTAAGTCAGTCACAATAAAATGTTTCCTTTATAAGAGTTGCTGTGCTCATGGTGTTCATTCACAACAATCGAAACCATCACTAAACACAGGTAATCTTAAAGGAACCATGACAGGATGCCATAAAGGGTTATAAGCAACATGTTGCTTACCACCGTCTTAGCTGCCTTCCTCCATCAGGATGGAGGTAGGCACTGGCTGGCAGTCATCTTTGCTAAGGTTGAGGAGGGTGCGTGTGATGTGACTATACTGCCATGTTGATTAAAGCTGATCACATGATATAAACCAAGGACACAAGAACAGGTCTCCAAGATATTTTGGGTTAGGATGGATTTTTGATTCCTGCCCTAAAAGCAAAGTCAGGAAAAGATGGTTTCTTAAATATAAAATTTAAAAGCAATTCTTGTTTAATGAAGTATTAAAACTACACCTCTATGCATTCATATACAAGAACGACCCTCACGTTGGCAGTCAAACTTTGTGATATAAGTGACATCCAGGTGGTATCGGTTTTAAAGGCATGAAGGGGTCATGGAGAACAACTGAGACTTGGCACTGCCTAGCATGGCTTGAGTTCCTACAGAGAGCCTAGGAAAAATAGTCTAGACAGAAGCCATTGAGGAAAGTATTTAAAAATTGGGAAGATGCTAAAAGATAGCTCTTCATAGTTGTTGGCTTTTGGTGGCAAGGGGTAGGAAAGGACTCATTTATTTTTAAGGGGCTGGTCACTGGGAGTTTGACCATGCTCCGATGAGTATATGGGCAACACAAATTGTACATCGTGTAATTTTTTTTGGTGGGGGAGGTCTGTCTGTCTGTCTATCTGTCTGTCTATCTATCTATCTATCTACATATCTACATATCTATCTATCTATTTTTGGCGAGTGTGATTAGAATGTATGAAATGGATGGGTTTCATACTTACTGTGTAAAATTGCCAAATAATAAAAATATTATTCTGGAAAAAGAAAGAGGAGGAGGGGAGAAAGGGAGAGGCAGAGGGATAGGGAGAGAAAGAAAATAAAAGGCTAAAAAGTTGGGGTCATAGCTATGAGCACCAAACACCAAAAACCAGAAACTGGGATATTCCTAGCTTATGATGCAGCAAGACGATGACAGAAGCAGCCTGCAAAGAGCCCACAGAACGTCTCTCCTTACCTGAGATCTACTCAGGCAAACAGAGACCGATTTAAGGATGTATGTCTAGCCTCTCTGTCTTTGTGAACTTTGTTAAACATTAGCTATTTTGATAAACTGAGTCATACAAGAAAGTGATATTCTATCAAGAGCCAGAAAGTAAAGTAATCAGTCTCCCTATGGACTGTATCTATGATTTAAAGTTTTATTTTTATACTAAAAGAACTTCAATTCAGAATTTCTTATTTTTTAAGGTTCAAACTTAACAGACATAAAATTGTAAAATCCTAATCTTATAAAAGGTACTAACTCGTTAAAAACTGTTAAAGATGTAAAGGGTCAAATCTATTAACGTGTTCAGAACTATATCTGTAGTCATGCAAAGCCAAATGTAACTACAGAAATAAGCTTTATTTAGTCTCTTGTGTTTTGAGGTTAAGCATAAAGTAAGTAACTAAGTCATGCATACTTAATAGATGATCATCAAACTCTTCCGAGATCTGCTGAACATTTAAAATGTCTAATAAAAAAATTTCCCATTATAGAAAGAAAAGTCATGTCCTAGAAGAAACCCTAAGGTCTTCCAAGAAAACAATACAGCACTGACTACTCCACCTGGAAAAACTGCCCAGTGCATTGCCTGCCACCAGGGCTCTGCCCAAGCTGTGGACACTGTTGGGTTGACTGCTCTATTCTGCCTAAGTACCTTGCTACAGAAAAATCTCTCACGCTTGAATGGATGCTTGGATCAACCCAAAGGTTGATGCTGCTCTGTGTGGCGGTTGAAGATCAAATGTTGTCCTGTATGACAGTCGAAGACTGACCCCGCCTCTAATGAAGTTATCGAGATGACGGGAGCCTAGGGCAAGCATCTAGTGTGGTAAGGCTGACTGACTGCAGTTTTGTCAGTTTAACAGCAGGCAAACAGCTTCTTCCCCAAGGCTGCAGCCACTTTGTTAGTTTATTGCATATAGAAAAATCAGATCTTACCTTTTCCTAGAGATACTAGGTCTCCTGTTGAAAAAAGCAGACAGGTTTGTCTTGCTAACAGGCTTCATATTAAAGGATAGCAGGTTTCAGATGTAACTTTTTACTGTTCCTTTATTTAAAAGAACTTGCTTTGGAATGAATGCTCTCAGCAATATCTACCTGTGTCTCTAGTAAATGATTAGATGGAAAGAAAAAAAGGTTTTAAGTTTATATAAGTTCTGAGGGTATGAGAAACTGCTCTAAGGTACATTCAAGGATAAGGAGATGTGAACGTTTAAGGAATTTCTGGGTGTCTAAGAAAGTGTTCCACAGTATGTAAATGCAAGTAGTAAAGATATAAAAAAGTGATTTAAGTAATAAAAAATGTTTCCGATTTCTTTCGTCCTCACTATGCTACTGATATACAAAGATTACAAAACTTTAGAGTTTTAACACTAATTAATGGAGTTCTGATAAGCTTGTAAAAGTACCAACTACTATTATTAGTCACAAGCTCTAGATTTCAAATTTACTTTGGTTGTCTTCTAGGTATAGAATTAAAGGTACTTCTCTAGGGCTAAAAAAAAATATGAGAGAGAGAGAGAGAGAGAGAGAGAGAGAGAGAGAGAGAGAGCGAGCCAGCCCACTAGACAGAAAAAAAAAAAGAATGTCCATACTTTTTAGCCCAAAACACAGTTTGTGCTATTCAAAGGTGTGAATCTATGCTAGGTGTTTTACAGACACCTGTTAACTGCTTTTTCTACAATGTGGATTTTAGTGCAGATTACAAACAGCAGTATTGCTAATATATCCAAAATGTTTCTTTTTTTTTTTTTTGTAAACATAAAATTCATGTGAGCTTCAGTGAGTTGAGGGAGTCATAAGACTCAGATCCAACTCTCACAGGTCAAATGGAACCAGTTCCCTACCTGCCTATTCCTGAGCGTGTGATCTCTCCCTCCCTCCCTCCCTCCCTCCCTCCCTCCCTCCCTCCCTCTCCTGGTTTTGAGACTCCTCTCACTCTCCAACTAACAGGACTATGGTCCTGAAAGTTCCAAGTGTAGGATTTTCCTTTAAGTTCCTGAACTTTAACTTCTGCCCTTGGTCTCTATTTGTCTCAGTAGATTTCTACTTAGCTGATAGACACCGTCCCGGAAACAAGTGCTGACTACAAACCACTTCAAATGCCTGTGATCCCAGGATCTGCTGAAAGCTGATATGAAACAGTCGAGCTGATGTGATTGTTCCCTGTTCTCTTCAGCTGGACCAGTAAATGAGATGCTTCTGATGAATGCCCCATTGCCTGAATCCCCTCCCAGACTTTGACTGGCATTTCAGCCTTCCTAGGCCCTGACAACAACATCCTGATTTCGGTTGAAAGTAGTTACAGAAGAAAATACACCACCCTTTATCCTCAACAGGCTGGAATGTTAGGTCAAAAGAAAACTCTTTGGCATATGAAACAAAGTGGCTACCAACAGCACCTATTTGCACACCAGGAAAGGTACCTGTTAAAACCAAACAGATCCAGATCTATCAACAGATAGGTATATTAGCTTAAGTAGTTCTACAAGTCCATAGACTTGCTCTATGTTGAACAAGGAGGTTATCGTGTGACTTTAAGACTGTGGTTTCTATACAAAATTACTCAGGAACCATTAAGAAGTAATTTGGCTGTACTCAAATTTAAACAGACACACACACACACAGAGAGAGAGAGAGAGAGAGAGAGAGAGAGAGAGAGAGAGAGACGGAGAGAGAGAAGAAAAAAGGGGGACCCGAGATAAAATAAATGTCTAGTTCCCGTTTTCATAGTAACTCTGATGTCAGTCTCTGGCCCTTCTGTTTCTGTTAATTACTACTGGTAGTTGCATCATTAATTCTTTAAATAGATACATAAATTCCCAGCTGGGTGCCATTAAAGTGATGCTTATTAGATCCCAATACAAACAAATTATCTACCAAAATCAAGAATTTGACGCAGGATACAGTTTACAGATGGAATGTGAGGGTTAACATTATGTTTTAGGTTTTAATTGCTATGCTTATAAAACAAAAACACCTCTAACCTGTAAGCCCAAAGAAAGATAACATGCCACGTGTTTTCACTTCTGTGACTAAGTCTGGCTGCTCCAGCTGCACAGGATGTGTATGATCACAGGTAGGCATGAAGTACATAAGCAGTACATTAGGATGTATACTTGTCCCCACTGGATAGAGGCAGCAAGAATGCAGCCTTGTGGGTTTTGTCTTAATAAGCAAAGGACTAATGTAATTCATAGCCATTCTCTGGGAATCCTGGGTGTGGACCTGGCCAGTGTCCATTGTTCTGACCAGTATTTAATAATGCTTGCTTCAAACTTGGCTTAAAAATTCTGGTCTTATTCTCACCCAGTGGAATAAGAAAACATTTACAAAAAGTTACAATAGTGAAGAAAAGGGAAAAATGAAATCTTCCTTTCTGTTTACTGTCTTGTTCATTTTTACCCTCTGGTGTGTATGTGATGCAAATGTGAGAGGGAAGATGCATACACATACAGGCTCTTGTATGTGCCACAGCACCCACGTGAGCATCAAAGGACAAATCTGAGTATGTGTTCTCACCTTCCTCACAGGTCCTTTTGTCAACTGCACTGTACACCCTATGTCCCATCTTGTCATAACAGCACTGGGGTTCCTAACACAAGCTACTACACCCAGCATTATGTGGGATTACACATAACAGCACTGGGGTTCCTAACACAAGCTACTACACCCAGCATTATGTGGGATTACACATAACAGCACTGGGGTTCCTAACACAAACTACTACACCCAGCATTATGTGGGATTACACATAACAGCACTGGGGTTCCTAACACAAGCTACTACACCGAGCATTATGTGGGATTACACATAACAGCACTGGGGTTCCTAACACAAGCTACTACACCCAGCATTATGTGGGATTACACATAACAGCACTGGGGTTCCTAACACAAGCTACTACACCCAGCATTATGTGGGATTACACATAACAGCACTGGGGTTCCTAACACAAGCTACTACACCCAGCATTATGTGGGATTACGCATAACAGCAATGGAGTTCCTAACACAAGCTACTACACCCAGCATTATGTGGCTGCCGAGATTCAAACTCATGCCCCTTGTGCTCAAGTGCTTTACCTACTGAGTTATCTCCCAGCCCTATTTTTTCATTCCTTACAACAATGCAGGTTAGAATTAATTAATAAACTCTTCCAAAATTACTTTATTATTTGTGTGTGTAGGTACTCACAGAAGCTAAAAGAGGGAAGGAAATGGAGCCCCCTGAGCTGGAGTTATAGGCAGTTACAAGTCTGAGTGCTAGGAACCAAACTAAACTCCTCTGCAAAAACACTGGGCACTTTTAATTGTTAAGCTATCTCTCAAGCCCCAATTAATCAATTCTTACCTAATATTTCTATGGACAAGTCTGACAAAAGACAATGTTTTCCCTTTAGGATTTAGGAAGATAGCAAGGATGTCTGATCTAACAGTTACTATTCAGCTTGGCATTATACACTGCAGTCAGCGCAATAAACTACAGAGAAATGCATCAGGTCAGACAAGAAGAGGACAGCCTTTTCCAGTGGAGCACATAAGTAAGTAAAGAAATCCTATAAAGTCTACAAAAAATACTACCAGAACCAATAATTCAGTGTAATAATACTACAGAATCCTAAGTCAATATATTTATAATCATCTTTTTACACACTAGCATTGAACATTTAAAAATCAAAATAAAAGTACTTTTATACTTGCACCAAAACATGAAATATGTAAATACTTATATATTATAAAACTATGCAAGACTACCAATAAGAAAATATAAAAGTTGGATTAAATACAGACATGCAGTGTTGGTGAACTGAATGATCCTGTATTATTAAGAACCTACCTACCTCCCTTCCTCGCCTGGAACCAAACCCAGTACTATACACATGGCAGGCTAACATCAAGCCATACCTCCAGCACAATGCTGTTTAAAATTTCAATTTTATTCAAATCTATCTATAGATTCAACATAATCTCAAACAGAATCCAAATAAGCACTTTTATATAAACTGATACAATAGTTCTTTAAAATTGTATGAAAGTGAAAGGAAACAAGATTAACCAAAACTACACAGGAAAAAAAGAATAAAACTGGAGGGTTTATATAATTTGATCTTAGGATTTACTATAAAACTACAATAATCCATATAAGTGGTACTGGTAGGTCAACGGAACAGACATATGTATCTACCTGTGAGAAATAAGGATACTGTGCTATCCAAGAGAAAAGAAAGCACGCCTTGCTATTGAGAAACTATATGCAAATGCTAACCGCAGTGCCTAGCACACAGCAGTCACTGGTTCAATTCCCAACACCACCTCCCAAAGAAAAGAATAGTAGCAATAGCAAGTGCAACAATGTAGAGCAATCTTAAAATAGTCATGTCTGATTCTGCTCACATAAATACTAAAGTACATAAATTTCTCGATAATAGCAAGTTAGTCTAGTGGTTGCTAGGAGACAAGATGACAAAAAGGGCAGGAAGAAAAAAAATCAAGCCATCTAAATAATTTTTTTCAAATGACAGATATATTTCATTATCTTTTTTATATATTTCTTTATTTATTATGTATGCAATATTCTGTCTGTGTGTATGCCTGAAGGCCAGAAGAGGGCACCAGACCTCATTACAGATGGTTGTGAGCCACCATGTGGTTGCTGGGAATTGAACTCAGGACCTTTAGAAGAGCAGTCAGTGCTCTTAACCGCTGAGCCATCTCTCCAGCCCCAATATTTCATTATCTTAATAGTTTTAACCAGAGCAAGTATCAAACTGGATGTCTAATATACAGTATACTGCTGTAAACTACACCCCAACTAAAGAGAACAAGTGTCCTGAGAAGGTTGTCGAAAGTCAATTCTAGTATGAGCAGAGTTTTCTTTCTTTTTTTTTTTTAATTTTAGTTATTTTGTTGAGAAAAACAAAAAACAAAAAAAAACAAATTTCCTCCTCCTCCCAGCCTCCCATTTCCCTCCCCCTCCTCCCACCCTTCTCCCCCTCTCCCCACTCCTCTCCCCCTCCCTCTCCAGCCCAAAGAGCAGTCAGATTTCCCTGCCCTGTGGTAAGTCCTAGGTCCTCCCCTCTCCGTCCATTTCTAGGAAGGTGAACATCCAAACTGGCTAGGCTCCCACAAAGCCAGCACATTACGTAGGTTCAAAACCATTGTCCTTGGGTTCTCATCAGCCCTCATTGTTGGCCATGCTCAGAGAGTCCAGTTTTATCCCATGCTTTTTCAGTCACAGTCCAGCTGGCCTTGGTGAGCTCCCAATAGATCAGCTCCACTGTCTCAGTGGGTGGGTGCTCACCTCGTGGTCCCGACTTCTTTGCTCATGTTCTCCCTCCTTTCAATAACGGGTCTGGTATTGCTTTACAATTTTTTTTTCAGCAGACATTAGCAAAATCCATAAACTTATTCCTTCATAGTCACCAATGTCTTTGAGGAAACTGATGGTTTTACTAAGTTTTGGGTGGACTCCAGGTAAGTAAACACCAAAAAAAGTACACAGAAAATGAATAAGCATACCTTGATTTGTGCAAAGGGTCTTTCATAACCTCCAACATAGAGAAGGCCAACATTCTGTGGAAGCAACCTACAAGGTAGGAAAAAATAAAATAAACACCTTATGTATAAAGTACTGTGCCTTTATAGAAAGGATGTATAATAATAAAGAGTGGGAAGAATGGAGAAATATTCAAACAGTAAAGTGCTTGCTGTACAACCAACCATCAGGACCTGTGTTTGATTCCCCATAATCCATGTGAAAAAACCAGGTGTGGTGGCAACAGCCTGTAATCCAGGCAGTGGGGAGGTGGAGACTGGCTCACTGACCAACCACCAGTCTAGCCTAACTGTCAAATTTTAGGCTAATAAAGAGATTGCCTCAAAAACAAAAATAAACACAAAATAAAACACAAGGTAGATAGCATCTGTAAAACAATACCCAAGGTAGATCTCTAGCTACACAGAGAGAGATTTCTCTAACAGATACTATGAAAAATGAATATGCAATCATTGTCTTTAGTACAATGAGACAGTAAAAAAGGAATCCTATTTTAAAATGGGTAAAATGCTAAGAATGGGGCTGCAATGTAGCTCAAGCAGGAAGGGTATTAGCACAACATACATGAAGCCTGGGTTCAAATCCCAGCACAGCATAAAACTGGGTGTACTGTCACAGGCCAGCAATGCCAGCATTCATGGGATCAAAGCAGGAGAATCAAAAATATAAGGTCAGCCTCAGATACACAGAGAGTTCAAGGATAGCTTGGGCTACGTGCTTCTACATCTCAAAAAACTTAAGTTAAATAATAGAACACAATTAACAATAATTCTAGTAAGATTACTAGTGTCTCTGGAAATGAGGTGACAATATTATAATCAAAATTTTATAAAGATTTAATTGAAGAACTAGTGACTGCATATCCACACCTTGTATTACAGATGATAATAACCTTAATTCTGTGCTAAAATTTTTACCAAAAACTTGCCATAAATACCCCTACTAAAAAAGTAGCTTTAACCATGCATGATAAAATATCTGTCACTGGAAAGAAGTGGGGTGAGGGCACTGACTATGGAGAGCTACAGAGTGGTGCTGGGAATTAACCTTAGAGCCTCATATAAAAAGGCAAGTGTTCTATATAGAACTATATTCCCAGTCCACATCAAAACATTATAAATGAAGAAATACTGCCTTTAGAACTTTGGAATGATTAAAGAGAAATCAGTAGTAGAGCAAGCTATGGGAAGGACATAAATACTGACCATAGTGTGGGCAATCACGGAGTTGGGCTGGCCTAACTGCCTTGAGAGGCATGTGTTTATAGGTTCTCAGGGTAGAGCCCATGGCTGGGGGTGGGGAGGACAGGCACAGTGGCCTTCCAGTTCCAGAGAGAGAGACCAATGCACTCTCTCAGGCGAAGCATTCAGGCTACTTTGTGTTTCTCTGTATGTTCCCTCAGAAGTGAAAAAAGCATGGAAGTTTGATGGGACACATGGTCTTAGACTTTAATCATGTGTACCTTGTATAGCTTGTAAACATCATTCTATCCTGGCAACTACAACTGTATTGATCCGGGCAATTGGCGCTATATTCTGTTGCTGATAATGTATAAAAAGTCTGATTGCTCTCAATAAAATAGTCACAGCCTCATTCTTGCTGTGGCCCCTCCAACCAGCCTGGTTTATTCCTCACAGCCATATTAGGTAACCATGCCTGGTAAGCAAGCATGGGCACTTATACCATAGTATATTTCACTCTTTTATCATAATTTTACTTCCTAAAAAGCATGTAAATAAATGGACATATAACTTTAGCCTTAGCATTAATATATGGAGGAAAAGTCTGTATTCAACACCCTAAATCTCTATGTACAGACGTATCTAAGAGTCTATATGAGGTTAACAGCTTTTAAAGACAGGTAACAGAACTGAATTGAGCTGTAGGATAACTATGCATTCTATCCTATCAATCTGAGAAGACTCAAAGATTACGTATAATGTATATGCGCACATACACACACACACACACACACACACACACACACACACACACACTAAACAAGTGCCAATTCAAAGCAAGCCAATGGAACCTTCTCAAGGTGCCATATTGAATACTTAAGTGAATTGTAACAATCTCCTTTTTGTGCTGTTTGTTTTTGGTTTTTGAGGCAGAACTATAGAGATCTCACTTCATAGTCCTGGGATATACTGGAACTTTCTAACTACACCAGGCTACCTTCTACTACCAAGTGGTGGGTTACTGATATATTACCATAAGACCTGGGATAACCATCTCTTTGCAATTCAACTCATAGCTTTAAAAAAAACCTAAGTTTTAGAATCCACATTTACTAATAACTTTTCTGAAATCAGAACATTTTTGATATTAGTGGAATCTTTAGTTGTCACTGGAGACAGATGTGAGAGTGTATGGTTCTTCCTCACTGGTACAGACTACCTAGCGAGATTAAGAAAGCAAACATATTAAGTAAAAATAGGGCAGTTTCAGTCTCCTCAGAAAAGTCTGCTCCAAACACTCTATAGGAACAAAACACTAACAGAACATTTAGAGTAGATATATACAATCCTGAATTAAACTAATTAGGCAAATCCCTTTTTACATTTAGAATGTGAATGATAATATGTCAATAATATAGTATAAGAGAGATTACTAAGGGCATTTGTTTAGTGAATTCAAATACAAAGCATAGAGGATGTCCCCAAATCTCAACAACGAAATGAGAAAAATCTTAGCCATGCTTTGACAACTAAGAAATTCCACCAAGAACTGAACATAGCGGACAATGAGGACTGCTGAGAAGTCAAGAACAATGGCACTGGGTTTTGATCCTACTGCACATACTGGCTTTGTGGGAGCCTAGGCTGTTTGGATGCTCACCTTATTAGACCTGGAAGGAGGTGGGAGGTCCTTGGACTTCCGACAGGGCAGGGAACCCTGACTGCTCTTTGGGCTGATGGGGGGGGGGAGTTGATTGGGGGAAGGGGAGGGAAATGGGAGGCGGTGGCGGGGAGGAGGCAGAAATCTTTATTTAATAGATTAGATAGATGATAGATAGATAGATAGATAGATAGATAGATAGATAGATAGATAAAAAAAGAAAACTTTGAACCATTTGCTCGGAGTAGCTATATATAGTAGTGGTAATTAACAAATGTTCATGGAAAACTTGATAAACCTCTTTTAAAAGTAAGAATGATTACTGTCCATACAAACAAGAGCTGGCTGACATGTGAAAGCCAGCATGCCTCTAATTACTATGCACGTGCATCTCAGGCAGTCTGCCAATCTAGTACTTAGTGTACACCTCCCTTCCTTTAATTTGCTATCTAAAAACCACATTTCCTCAGCATTTTCTTAAATGTTATCAGTTAGGCTTTGTTTTTAACTTTTAAAAACATCTAATATTCTTTACCATATATCTTACTATCTTCACTTGATCAGGGCTTTGTTGTGGTTGTTTGTTTAAGACAAAGCCTCACTTATAGCTTTGGCTGGCTTGAAACTCAGATTGCCTGCTTCTGCCTCCTGAGTACTGAGATTAAGATGTGCCAAAGATACCATAACTGGCTTCAGTTGAGTAGTCTTAAATATATATTATAATTTAAAAGCCTTATAAGAGTAAGATAATACTTTGCTGTAGTGATATTTCACTTGTATTTTAATAAGCAAAACCTGCCTGAAGAGAGTAAAATAGCCACACTGATCAACCTTACAGACCAGGCAGTGGTGACACACACCTTTAATCCCAGTAGCCACACTAGTTTGCCATAGAACTTTAATCCCAGCACTAGAGAGAATATAAAACAGGAGGAACCAGCTCTCACACACCGTCTCATTCTGAGATTCCTGGAGGCAGGATCACCATTTCAGACTGAGGTAGAGGGAATAGTCTTCAGGTCAAACTCCCATTTCTGTCTGGGGGTTCTTATTAATCATGCTATACTTTGTAAGTATGTTTCCATTTTTAAAGTGTAATATTTCTTTAAATGATTTTTCTTTTTAAATGATTGTTTATGCAAAATTCTATACATAATTATTGCCAAGTAAGCATCACTTACCATGACAGGGTGTTTGTACTTCAATACAGCAATCACATTTTAATCTCCACAGTAAGACACTAATTTAACACTAACAGACATAAACAGGTATTCTCTGAGACAGAAATTCTAGCCCATTCAAGTTCATGAAGCTGTTCTGCCCTTAAGCTAGGTGAACATCACCATGATCTTTATGAACTACTAATGGCCTCTCAAGTACTGGAATTAGTGTTTTAGTATTTATGACTAGGAAGCACTAAATGTTTGGTAGTGTGGCTACCATGTAAGACTCTTGAAAAACAACAACAGAGTAGTAGTGTTGGAGGAGGGGATTCCTACTATAGCCTTTGAAGAACTAAAAGTAGTAAAACTAGTGTCCCATTTGTTTTTAATTTCCCAGGCACAAATAGTAACCGCTGTCTATACTGGAAAAGTCCCAACATTGTTCCCACAAACACCTCTCAATAAATGGAAAGCAAACACTGTTGGGTAAGAGAATGAACACTAAATGAACTTCATTCACTGTATGATGATATATGACAAATACTGATTCACAACCGTGTACTGAAAGACACAGAAGCATCTCTTCAAAAAGCAATCAAGCCTACAATTACCTCAAATTAAAAGTTTTAAAGAAAGATGGGTATGGTGGCACACATCTGTAATCTCAGCATTTCAGAGGCTGAGGTGGAAAGATGGGGGAGGGAGTTTGCTAGAATGAAATCTCAAGAGGAAAAGAAAAAGAACCTAATAATTTAAAATTAATTGTAGGTGCTGGAGAGATGGATAAGCAGTTAAGAACACTGTTAGCTCTTCCAGAAGGCTTAGGTTCAGTTCCCAGCACTCATATGGCATCTTGCCATCTTCTGTAACTCCAGTTTCAGGAGATCTGATGCTCTTCTCTGTAAGCATCAGGCATGCATATATATTAGAAATTCATATACACAGGCAAAACATCCACACACATATACTACATACAATTAGATGTGATTTCAAGCTCCAATAAAATACTTTGAAACAATCTACAGTATTCTTTATCTGTTTGTGCATGATGTGTTCACTTGTGTGAACATGCTCACGTATGTGCGCAGGTATCTATGTAGAGGTCAGAGGACAGATACGGGATCCTCACACTTTGTCTAAGACAGGATCTGTGTGTGTCTAGCCAGCTGAGTCTTGGCTTAAAGGGATTTTCCTGTCTCTGCCCTGAGACCACAGACACACACTATCTCATCCAGGTTTATCTGGATTCTGGAAATTCCAGCTCAGATGCTCACACAGAGTACCATGAATACTGTTTACAAAATATTCCTACTCCTAAGCCTCACAGCATTTAGGAGGAGAGGCTGGAGGGACAGGGGATGCAAACAGAGAAATAACAGAATAATGGGAGAAAGAAAAGACATTTCTGTGAGGCTCAGAATCAAGGTAATAGCTCCTATACAAAAACAAAAGAAACAAGCAAAAAAAAAAAAAAAACAAAAAAACAAAAAAAAAAACCCAAAAACCAGAATTACCCAAAACAGAGATACAAATATTACAATACCAGACTTCAATGGAAATGTAGTCTTCAACTACATTTTAACAAAAGCTGGTTTTGCTGTTTTGTTTGTATATTTGCTCAAGTCAGGTTTTCACAGTCTATCCTAGAACTCCAGCAATCCTCCTCTCTCAGTCTATCCTAGAACTCCAGCAATACTCCTTTCTCAGTCTATCCTAGAACTCCAGCAATCCTCCTCTCTCAGTCTTCTGAGTGAGTGCCACCATGCCCAGTTCATGTTGTTCCTTTAAAAATATTTGTTTATTTGTTTGTATGTGTGCACGCACATGCATGTGTGCGCATTGATGTACACACACATGTGACTGTACATGCGTGGAGGTAGAACAACCTTCTTTTATCATGTAGGCCCCAAGAATTGAGTCAGAGTATCAAGACTGGCAGTTATGTGCCCTTACCTGCTGAGCTCTCAGTCCCACATGTTGTTCTTAAGTTAGTAAATTTGTTTTTAGTTATTCTGAAAACATTTTGTATGGGGGTTTGTCCATTTGCAATATAAAATTCTTAAGTTGGAGCTGGAGAGATAGTTCAACAGTTAATAGCACTTACGGATCTTTTAAAAGACCTGAGTTTGGTTCCATAACCTACATCAGGCAGCTCATTTGTAACTCCAGCTCCAAGGGATCCAATGCCTCTAGCCTCCAAAAGCACTTGCATGCATGTCCACATATGCATATAATATGATAAAAAATGATGAAAAAATTCTTAATGAATTTAAGTTGACTTTGATGATTCTAAGGGGACAGCTGATTTGTTCTTTTCTGTGCAAATGTAAATCAGAGTAGTTTGAAAAGCTGAGTTCAATAATTAAGTCACTGAAAACATACAGTTCCCTACATAACTATTTAATAATGCTAAGAATTATTTTATGCCTTACCATACATACAGAGAAAGGAACAAATGGCTTACTAGGGGATTAAACTTCAATCTGAAATCTCAGTAATCACCATATTTATGCATTCTCCTCTACTTGACACTAACTTCTTGATACTAATAATCCCAACAGAATGAAAACAAACACATTATTTTACTGTTGTGAAAAAAGAAATACATTATAGTATTACTTTAACTGAAGTGAACTGCCTCACACTTTGTGAACTGTTGCTAGTTGGCTAAAGAAAATACTGGATATAAATACAGTAACACATAAAGAAGACCCTTATGGAAACAATTCTCAAAGCAGACAGAATTATTTAAGCACATGGCACATAAGACAAATGTTAAAAGGTTCATTTTCTGGATTGAGAAAGTCTGAATCTGGACACCAGCTTTTTCTCCTATCTTTCTTTAAAACTCTGCCCTATATATTCTTTAGATAAGATCATTCACTACACAGCCCCCTTTTCATCTAGAAAACAAACAAAAGATAATAACAAAGTAAAAGATAGTTCCACCTCAATGCTATAAAAACTGTAACATTTCAGAACAAAATAAAATGATGCATGTTTTTATACACACTAAAGGGATAACAGTCCATCAGAAAGTAAACTAAGCCAAGTATGGTGACATATGCCTGTAATCCCAGCACTCAAGAGGTAGAGCAGGAGATCTCTGTGAGTTTGAGGCAAGCCTGGTGTACATAGTAAGTTCAGAGCCAACCAGAGATATATAATAAGACTCAGTTTGAAAACACAGAAACAAACAAAAACCCACAAAGGAAAGCACAACAGACTTTCAGCTGTCCCACCTGCTCACAGTACTAATCTTAAAGCAAAAATATCCCCAACACATTAGACCAGCTCAAAATCTATCAAAATCTCACTCACATACAAGGCTGACAGGGAATCATGAAATGTCAGCTAAACTCTTTTTTACTAAACAGTGCGGCAAAGTCACACAGTTGGTATAACTTAAAATGTCTTAAAAACCAGGGCTGAAGAGATGGCTTCATGTTTAAAAGCATTGATGACTATTCTTTGAAAGTCCTGGATTCAATTCACAGCAGCCACATGGCAGCTCATAATTGCCTATAACTACAGCCTCGAGGGGTCCAATTTCCTCTTCAGGCCTCCAAAGGCACCTGTACATGTACAAACTATAAACAAATTTTTAAAAATAAAACTAAAATGTCTTAAAACCATGGCTTCAGTGAAGAGGCTACACTCCTCAGTCTGATAAAAAGGGTTTAATACAAACGGCGGAGAAGACAAGGTGGCGGAGCTCGAAGTAGCTGATCACATTGTGACAGTCAAGCCACCAATTGTACGGCTCAGCCAGTTTTCTCCTTTTCATCAGCTCAGGGCCCAAGCCCTGGAATGGTACCGCGCACATTAAAAAAGGGTGGGCCTTCCACTTCAATCACCCTAATCCAGATAATCTCTAATCAAATTTTCAGAGGATCATTTCCTAGGTGGCTCTAGATGCTGTCAAATTGACAATAATATTAACATGAGAAGTAGTAAATTTCATTTTATGTATATTTTCACTTATATATGTATTCATATAATAAAAATATATAAGTAAAACTATTTTATATATAATGGATGGAAAGACACACACAGAGACAGACAGACAGACAGACAGACAGACACAGTGTCTTAAGTTTCTTAGCTTTTCTTCTTGTGTTCTTACGAAAATCTCTCCTGAAACTTCTGGATACCTTTCCAGATTCAAACATTTCTTTATTCAATGACTTTTTAATTTCTAATTTTTCCCATTTTGACAGTTAAGAAGGGGGTTACAAGATCAGCAAAGGACATTCTGAAGATGAGTCAACTAAAATACATCACAGAATACACAGTCTACTCTGAGACAGCTGACTCAGGGTTTGTAGAAGCTTTTCTCATCAGGGTATTGTGATGCTATGAAAAGCTAATCATGAAATGTGGTCAACTTTTAACTGTACTGCTTATTACTGTACAATACAGGCAATTCATTTAAACCCTCTTTACTCTCAGTATTTTATAAGATATATTGATAAAAACCTAGTTTTGAGCATTAAGTAAATATACATAGTTTATGTTTAAATTGAACTACATTAAGAGACCAGCATATACTCTAAAAATATATATTTAATAAGGAAGAAAAATTAATTGCTTCATAAGAAATATTGGGGCTTACGGTCCCACAAATTAATTTTAGGCAACTCTCTTAGGCTGGCCTTAAACCCACAGCAATTCTTCTGTTTCAGACCCCTATGTGTTGTTGGTTTCATATATAAAAAACAAAGACTAGAGACGCAGGTGGTCAAAGGGAACCCAGAAACTCACTGATATAATTAGCAAAGATGAATTCTAGACAAATGGGTATCTATGCATTTGTGAATACTAGTAAAGATACTATAAATCAGTACTGATACACAATTATGGACTTACACAAACCTAAAGACTTTAAATGGTAAGAGCTAAAGTTTGTATATTCTCTTAGAAACACAATCATGAAACAACTGTTAACGGTTTCATATTTTAAGATTCTCTTACCACCTGCTATCAAACATCACTTTAATAATTTATGGTGATATATGCCTGGGAAGCATTTTAGAGGCTAAGGCGAGAAGACTGCCATGGGTTTATGGTCATCTGGGGCTAAAGGTAAGAACCTAACAAAAATAAAAAAATAAAAAAAAAACTGAAAAAAACAAAAAGGAATGGTGAGACTTTTTAATTAATTAATTAAACTTAATGAATAAATTAAAGGCATGGACTAGCACTTGAGTGGCAGAGACAGAGGACCTCTCTCTATATATGAGTGTTACACTAGTCTAGTCTACATAGTAAGTTCTATACCAGCCAGCCTACATAGTGAGACTTGTTTCAAATACAGAGACATAATATCAAATCTCCAGTAAAGTGGCTGACACATGGAAGACGATCAATGGCCTTAAAAGTTAGTGTGCTCTTTTCAGTGAATAGATATAAAGGAAATTTATATGTAGATTACTTTGCCATAAAATATTTTGAGACATAAGCAGGGTGTGACAATGCACACTTTTAACCCTGGCACTCAAAAGGAAAAGGCAAGAGGATGTCTGTGAATTCCCACTGGCTCAGTCTAGATACCAGCTTCCAGGCCAGACAGAGGTACAGAGTGAAACCCCCTCTCAAAGACAAAGAAACAAATCATACAAAACAGCAAGAAAGCTAAAGTTTCAACTGCAACAAGGTAAAGGCAATGGAGGTCTCAGGACACCTAAAGGATCTGTATAAAAAAGATAGCAAATGACTTATAAGTACAAACACAAAGCTTAGCAGAATCCCAAAATTCTCCCTTGATCTAGTCTTGGAAAAACAAAGGTATTCATGAAAAATTCAAAAACGTTGCTATATTATATGCATAGCTGGTAGTAAAACATCTGAAATCATTTTGGCAATGTAACCAACAAACATTCTGCAGATGTTCTAATTATGGCAAGAGTGGCCAGGGTTAATTACTTCTAGGATGAAACTTGAATATTCCACTTCATTTCCTCATTTTTGATTATGCTTACAGTGCTAACAAACTCCAAAACTTTTACTTTCTAGTAGGTAATATTTAAAATAGTTGATAAATCTTAGTCAGTTTAAGACTAGAATCTACTTACAGAATCTGATGTGTATTACTAGGGACCACAGTCAGGTGGGCTATAGACAAGAGAAAAGTCAGAGCTTCAATTAGCTACCCAAGTGCTAGAATCCCTTGACTCTAAAAACATAAGTCATTTTTTTTTTAAGAAAAGGAAAAAGGAAGAAGGAAGAAGGAGGAAGGAGGAAGGGAAGGGAAGGGAAAGGAAGGGAAAGGAAGGGAAGGACAGATACAAACATTGATCAAGTCACCATGGAACTGACACCATCACTAAACAGGTCATCAATGAACTGAAAAGTCTGTATTGGGTGGTAAACTAAGGTAAGACAATGTTGTTTCCAACATCAGATTAAATTTACAAAAGTTCAGGCATCTTTATATTTTGTTGTGTAAGGTATAACCTTTACCATAAGCTATGAACAGTGGCTAATAAATAAAGATGATAATAATAAGCTTATCTATTACACATAATTTAGAAATGGCTACAAGTAACTGTCACTCCTACTAAGAACAGCATTAGTGGATTTATCAGGTAAGAAGGGACATTATTAAGACTGTGTAATTTAAACAGCTCTAAGCAGCAATTTGAAATTTAAAACACTAAACTATTCTTTAATTACAATTCTATCGTAATACCTGGAAATGGTAAGCACAATGTTTTCAATTACTTTCGTAGGTAAAAATATAAGCAAGTATCATGGAAGTTTAAAATAAACAACTTCCTAGGCCTACAAGTCACAAATAAACATGCACGGTTACGGAGAGGAATCATTTCTGAAGCATATTCTATACCATTCTATTTTATCCTATCTTTGACAGAGTCTCTCTCTAAAGCCTTGGCAGGCCAACAACTGTGTGTGCCAGAATAGGCTTGTACTAGCTTCGTGGCAATCTTCTTCCCAACCACTGAGATTCAAGTATATACCATCACATTCTTCACCCAAGTTGAAATTAAGTTTCTCATTACTAGGGGGACACTAAAAGATTGAGAATATGGTACTCTAAAATAAAGTGAATCCTAGAGAAAAATGTCAAACTTGGTTTTATCTGGGCTTTCTTTTTTGATATAACTAAAATATATAAAAATACTTTTTTCCCCTTAGAGATGATGCAATCCTTTTTATTGCATACCTAGCTAGAAATGTTCCTAAACTACACGTCAAAATACTATTTGGAGATGGTTTTAATCATAGTTTAAAAAGAAGCCTAAAGAATGAAAATGTCAGATTACTTTAGTTACCAATAAAGAGTGAAGAATAGAATACTTTTAATTATAACCATTCCTAGCTATGAAAAAGCACTATTTAAAAAGCCTCATATATACCATACCTTGGAATAAAATATCAATAGGACTATATCTATGTTGATAAGAGAAAGGGAGCACCAATATGAATAGTTTCATTTAAACAACTGACTTCTCATACATTTTCCCAGAGAAGACAACACCAGCACCAACCTCTTACAGGTGCCACTCGCACTATGAAAAGAAAGAAACCCATTTATGCCACAGTTAATACATAAGAAATAATGATTAGAGGCTGGAAAGACGACTCTATGATTATTAAAAGCTCTTCTTGCTCTTCCAGAGAGTTTGGTAATCAGTACACATGTCAAATGGCTCATAACTTTCTTTTTTTAAGATTTTTTTATTTACTATGTTCATGGCAGCATTGTTTGTAATAGCCAGAACCTGGAAACAACCTAGATGCCCTTCAACGGAAGAATGGATGAAGAAAGTATGGAATATATACATATTAGAGTATTACTCAGCAGTAAAAAACAAGGACTTCTTGAATTTTGCATACAAATGGATGGAAATAGAAAACACTATCCTGAGTGAGGTAAGCCAGACCCAAAAAGAGGAACATGGGATGTACTCACTCATATTTGGTTTCTAGCCATAAATAAAGGACATTGAGCTTATAATTCATGTTCCTAGAGAAGCTAAATAAGAAGGTGAATCCAAAGACAAACACATAGGCATCCTCAGGAATATTAACCTTCATCAGGCGATGAAAGGAGACAGAGACAGAGACCCACACGGGAGCACCGGACAGAAATCTCAAGGTCCAAATCAGGAGCAAAAGGAGACGGAGCACGAGCAAGGAACTCAGGACCACGAGGGGTGCACCCACACACTAAGACAATGGGGATGTTCTATTGGGATCTCACCAAGGCCAGCTGGCCTAGGTCTGAAAAAACATGGGATAAATCCGGACTAGCTGAACATAGCGGACAATGAGGAATACTGAGAATTCAAGAACAATTGCAGTGGGTTTTTGATCCTACTGCACGTACTGGCTTTGTGGGAGCCTAGGCAGTTTGGATGCTCACCTTACGAGACCTGGATAGAGGTGGGCAGTCCTTGGGCTTCCCACAGGTCAGGGAACCCTGATTGCTCTTCGAGCAGATGAGGGAGGGGGAATTGATCGGGGGAGGGGGAGGGAAATGGGAAGCGGTTGTGGGGACGAGGCAGAAATCCTTAATAAATAAATAAATTTAAAAAAAAAAAAAAAAAAAAAAAAGAAGTGGGAAAAAAAAAAAAAAAAAAAAGATTTTTTTATTTTATGTATATCGTGCTCTATCTGGACGTATCCCTGCATGTCAAAAAAGAGCATTAGATGCCATTATAGATGGCTGAGAGCCAACCACCTGTAACTCCAATTTCAGGGGATCTGAGGCCTCAGGCTTCTGAGAGCACTGGCATTCACAAGCACACACCTACTGTGTCAGACACACACCTATGCATAAATAAAGACAAAATCTCAAACAAACAAAAAGAAATGCTTACTTTTTAGAGAACCATCTGATATGCTGCTTACCTTTCCTTCTCTATAACCATGTGTATTCCCTCTAAAGAGCGTTTTGTAAAATGAACAAGAAATCTAGGTCATTAACCCAGGTCACGGTGATAAAAGACTACATACTAAGATATGGAAATTAAAAACAAACAAGCGAACAAAAACCACTGGCCCTGACTGCATGCATCAAGGAAACACAGTGGTACTGAAAGGAAGTGTTCTGCAACGATAAAAACAGAAAAAGCTAGGTACGGTGGCACACACTTTTAATTGAACTACTCTGGAGGCAGAAGCCAGGGAATTTCTGGTAATTCAAGACCAGCCTGATCTACATAGCAATTTTCAGGCCAGTAAAGGTCATACAAAACAAAACTACTTCAGTCAAGTAAACTTTAAACCACGTGGTAACCTCTCTTCGCTTTTTGCACTCTGGTACCTGTGCTATGAAAATACTAATGGTCATGGAGAACTTGTGCACCATAGTGTCATGTAGTAGTTCAACAGTGACAGCTCTGCACTGCTTCAGGAAATTTGTGTGGTTGCTCTGAGACTGCCAATGGAGTCGGGCCTTGGTTCAGAGGTTGGGGTCCACATTCAGCAGACAGGAATGGACCACAGAGTTCTCTGATGGACTGATGTGGGATTCCCCTCTGTATGCTGGGAATATGTTTTATTACTATTGGTTAATAAAGAAGATTCTTTGAGCCTATGGCAGGGCAGAATACAGCCAGGTGGGAAATCTGAACAGGGATATAAAGGTAGAGTAGGTGGAGCCAGGGAGACAACATGTAGCTGCCAAAGGAGACAGATGCCCCTGAACTTCACTGGTAAATCACAAGCCTCATGATAAAATACAAAATAATAGGAATGGGTTAATTTAAGAAGAGTTAGTTAATAAGAAGTCTGAGCTAATAGGCCAAGCAATGATGTAATTAACATAGTTTCTGTATGATTATTTGGGTCTAGAGCAGCTGGGAACGAACAAGCAGCCTTCTACTACAATGAATTCTTAAGAGACAGATGGACACACATGGGAATAGGGAGGGGGAGATGGGCAGGCCCTTTCAATCAGGAAAGCATGGAGAGTAGAGGTTCTCCATGCTCTGTGAATCTCTCAGGTTTTACCTTAGTATGTGACTCCTGATTATTTTTTCTTATTAAACAATGATCAAAAATGCTACACTACACAGTCACATCACCACAGGAGAGAGGACAAAAATATGTTAAAGAGACATTGTGTTCCCATAATTTTAGATACTATTTACTCTGTTGTTCTTGTCCTGTTTGATTGTTAGTGTTATTGTTGTGAAATTTTATTTGTGTTCTGGCAAACAAAGCTTGCTTGAAGATCAGAGGGCATCAGTTTTTATCCCCATGTCTGACTCCAAGTTTTTATTATTAAGACAAATTAGGATTGTGCATCAATTAACCCCTACTTTGCTTCAAATTAAACTTTATCCTAAATCTGTATAGCAGAAAAAAATCTGAGTATATAAAGATTCATTTTGATATGAGGTTTCCATAAGTAATAGGTTCTATTCTATTTAAGTTTTAAGGCATCCAATGTGTATGTGTGTGGGGTGTCTTTAGGACATCCCCTGAAGATAAGACCCTATTAATGTATAATGTCAATGATAATAAGCAAAAGTTATATATGACAAATCTATAATATAAAATAATAAACCATGATTGTCGGATTGGGTACTTATAGGATCAGTTTTGTTCTGTTTTCTATTTTGAAGCTAAGTCTCACACTACAGACCTAAGTGACCTGGAACTCACTATGCAAAACAATGTGGCCTCAATCTCACTCAATTCTCCTACAAATCCTGAGATTATGGATCAGCCATCAAAATGTTAAGAGGTATTTTAAACAACAGTCTAAATTTCTATTTTCTCTCTCCAAATTCTCTAAAACTACCCATAATAAGGATCAGTGAGATGGCTCAGAGAATAAAAGAACTTACCTCGAAAACCTGATGATCCTAATTTCACTCCTAGAATCCAATTAGAAGTAAACTAATTCTTGAAAGTGGTCCTCTGGCACACACGCACACACGCGCACGCATATACACACACCATTTATGCATACAATAATAAAACAATGAAAAAACTGAATCTATAATAAAGCACCTGCTATTCAGAAGCTACAAGATCTGAAACCCCAGAGTGAAATATTTTCTCCAAAACTACTAGTTAGTGTTCATTTTTCCAGTTCCAATTGCATTTAAAGAATACAGATAAGAATTTAGTTCTTCAGTGCCTCTTATTCCATAAAAATAACTAGTCAAAAATTTCAATGTGTGTCCCAAAGTAATGATGTCACTATAATCATGAAAACTGAAATGGAAAAGTTCTAGTAGCATACCAATGATAAAAAAAATGCCCGGACAAGATGAAATCTATAAAGGTTTCTTAACTGCTAAAATTAAGAAATGTGACTATAGTTGGGCATGATGGTGCATGCCTTTAATCCCAACACATGGGTGATAGAGGCAAATTGGTCTCTACAAGTTTGAGGCCAGTTTTGTCTACAGAGCAAGTTCCATGTCAGCCAGGGCTACATAGAGAGACTTATCTCAAAAATAATACACCCTTCTCCACACCACCCCAAAAATGCAACCATTATTTGGAATCTGGTGAGAGGTCTTTCCAAACAATCTCCTCACACTATAGGGAAGACAGACAAGATCAAGCATCTGCATGACTTATGCTGGATTTTGCAATAATGCAATCACAATCAGAGCAGAAAGAGATGTTCTTAGCAAATAGTACAGATATAATCTCTGTTATTCATCCACCATAAAATTTACTAGGTGGAAATTCATGTAGAAAAGGAAGTCCTAGACTTGATTGATTCTTCTATCTCAAAAGTTTGAATTGTATCAAATATCAATTACTATAGCCAAAAAGTACTTTTTAAAAGCATCAAGGAATCAGAAACTATAAAAAACCTCTGACATTGTATTTGGCAAATGCCAGACAATTATAACCAATCCATCTCATGGCCACTACCTACATTTACTGAGGTGCTGCTAGCTCTGCAGAAAGAAAAAAACAATCACCTATCAAGGAACACACACTTGGTTTAAGTGTTTTTCTTATGACTTGGACAGAGACAAGAAAAAGTAGCAGGAGGTCTTTGTTTTCCTTTCAGGCAAAGAAATGGGTAAAAATTGTTTCTTAGAACATACTTAAAGGGCTCTCTGAAATATGGCATACAACTAGCTCAGGTGACAGCTGATACCATTTTCCTAATTCAGAGAGTGTATTGGCAGTTGTTTTACAATAATGATAATGTCATCACCATCTCCAAAGTACAAAACAACCCTCTGAACACAAGCATGGTAGGTTTTGCTACAATACTTTGCTCTAACAATATTGTGCCTTACTAAAAGACACCATAAAATCAAGACTCACAGTTCAATGTGTGCACTGTGGTACAACCATCCAGTATGGCTTTTCATGACTTGTTTTTGTTGTTGTGCTAGAGAGGAAACCCAGGGCCTTGAACAAGTCTAGGTAAATGCTCTATCATTTGGCCATACCTAGACTCTGCCTATGTTCTAAAACTATACTAATAAATTAACATTATACTATCACATTCTGCAGAGACTAAACCAGGCAGGAAGCTGGAACTAAAAAATAACCTCTCACATTGTGTAATCCAAAAACCTGAGTATCCATACCAAATTAACCCCTTCTTTTGTGTTACTAGGTCCAGAAGGGCTTCTAGAAACAACATAACAGGCCACAGTTGCTTAGTTACCTCACTGACCACTATCCCAAGAGAAACAGTCTGTTTTCTTAAGGTGACCCATAAACTGTAGAAAGTGAGTGAATAAGTGTGTGTGTGTGTGTGTGTGTGTGTGTGTGTGTGAGAGAGAGAGAGAGAGAGAGAGAGAGAATGTGCAAAAGTCTTTGCTCTGAAACTCCTTTGAGAGAGAGAGAGAGAGAGAGAGAGAGAATGTGCAAAAGTCTTTGCTCCGAAACTCCTTTGAGAGAGAGAGGGAGAGGGAGAGGGAGAGGGAGAGGGAGAGAGAGAGAGAGAGAGAGAGAGAGAGAATGTGCAAAAGTCTTTGCTCTCAAACTCCTTTTCTCTCTCCTGCTCCTTTCTAAGCCCTGGAAACTACTGCTTACTATCTGATGTCATCTGTGACCATGGTTTCAACCAGATTCAGCCTTTTCTGGATGTCAAGGCATGCTGCCTTTGACAAAGCTGGTGCTCTCTGAGATCTGTCAGCACTCTAGCCCTTGGGCAGCTACCAGTCTGTTCAGTCACAAAGTGCTATGAAGCAAATTTTAGCCTTTGAGGTAGTACTTCAGAGCTTCAAGATTTTTTTCTCTTCTAAAAATAGAATTTTCTGCTGAGTGGAGGTGGTACACACCTTTAATCCCAGCAGCTGGGAGGCAGAGGCAGGCAGATATCTGTGGGTCCTGAGATCACCTTCTTGGTCTACATAGCAAGTTCCAGAATAGCCAGGGCTACACAAGAACCCGTGTCTTGAAAAGAAAAAAAAAAAAACAATAAATAGAAAAAAATCACAAACAAAATTTTCCTCATATGCTTCCTAGGAGTAAATGAACTTTTATCTTACTTTAGGCTTCAGACTTTGGTGACTAAGATGTCAACCAAACACACCCAGAAGGAAGGAATCACTAATGGAAAAACTGACTGCATCAGATGATCTGTGAGTGTCTAGTTGATGTGAGGGCCCAGTCTGGTGTGGATGGTATTATCCCTAAGGTGAAGGACCTGGGATATATAAGAAAAGTAGCTGAAGGAGAGCCTGGGAGCAAGCTAGCAAGTCTCTGCTTCACGTCATTCCTTGAGATCATACCCTGCTTTCTTCAATGGTGGACTCTAAACTGATAAGATGAAATAAACTTTCCTCCCCAGGCTATTTTTGATAATAAATGTGCAATCATAGTAACAGAAAGTACACTAGAATAGCAAGAATATGAAGCAGGACCAATTCCTTCTTTGACAAGAGGTAACATATGGTGCATAAGCAGTTTGGTCTGGAGGTATGTCTTCCTTATAAAAAAATTTCTAATCTCATCTCTATGCAAGTCATACAAGTCATCTTTTGTCATTTATGCATACTGAATTTTTAAAACATATATGATATACACATACAACTTGGTTAAGGTTACTTTAAAAATATGTGTACACGATATGCTCATGTGTGTGGAGTAACATATACTTGTATGCACATGTATAGACACCAGAGGTATCAGGTAATTCCTCAATTGCTCTCCACCTTAACATTTGAGGTAAGGTCTATCACTGGACCTTGAGCTCACTCACTGAGCTGGACTGGTGTGGTGGTTTGAACGAGAATGACCCCCACATGCTCATATATTTGAACATATGGTTCCCAGTTGGCGAAACTGTTTAGGAACTCTAGTTTCAAGGGATTCCATACCCTCATCTGACCTCTGCATACACTACACACAAGTAGTGTACAAACATACATACAAGAAAAACACCTATACACATAAAAGAATTTTAAAAAATTTAAAGGGGGCTGAATGTAGGTAATGGACACTATAATCATAAAAGAAGACATAAGCTAATTGTCCTTCTAGTTTTAACTCTGACATGGATTTTTTTCCACCTCAGCCTCATGGACTTGGGCTGTTTGGCTGACCTCCATGATTTCAGTAAGTCACGTTGCTGCTACTGGCTCATTAGTAAACTACAGGGAGTAGTAAACTACTTTTTGTTTCAGACTTCCCAGTACTAAGATTATAAACCCATAGCGTCATACTGGCTTCCTGAGTTCTAGGGATCAAAGTCAGGTCCTCATGTTTACATGTTAAGTACTTTATAAAATGAGTTAACTTCTCTGCCCAAGAAAAATATCCCTGTTGCTCTTTCTTTGACTTTTTAGGACAGGATTTCTTTGTGTAGCTTTGGCTGTCCTGGAACTCTATAGACCAGGCTGGCCTCAAACTCAGAGATCTACCTGCTCTGTCTTCCAAGTGCTGGAATTAAAGGCATGTGCCACCACTCCCAGAAAATCCTCTCTCTCTTAATAAGTATCATTTCTAAATACCAATTTCCAGTAAGCTCCTTTCCCATACCAGCCAGGCTCTCTTATCTAACAACACCAACATACTAAAATTTGCTAAAGTCAGGATTAGATTTTTAGAAAAATCCATCGTTATAAATGCAGCCTATGTATTTAAGAGCTGGAAAAAGAATGGGGGGGGGGTCACAAAAACTATCCTCCAGCCTTCATAGGCAACTGCATATATGTGTGCGTACACATATGTGCGCATACACACACATCCCATAAAGGGCAGGGGTACATTAATAAAATTTTAAAGGAGAAAATGATGTCAGGAGAGAGTAGAGAAGCATTTATCAACCTGCATGTACAGGAAGACAAAAGCCTCTGAGATCAGGGGAAACCACTTATTCATATATAGCTCCTTGTCAGAGGCAGCAGTAAACAGAAGTGGTCTTCCAAGAGTGCAACTTCATGCCATCATTGCTAAAATAAGATGGTAGCTAGAACCTGAATACAGTGTTTGGTGCCATGTTCAAAGTGTTGCATTAATTCATCAAGGAGGCGTTTCATCATTAAGATGAAAGCTGGTACACTTCTCCCTATGCCTGACCACCCTTGCTATGATGTGATCCTGTGCTGTTTGATTTGTTGAGCTCCTTGGTTTATCTTTACCTCCTTCATCTCTTTTTGCTCCAACGAGGATGTATTGACAACTGATCCTTGTTTTAAAGTCATTAACTCTCTAAGGTGAGTTTAATTCTCTGCTTTCTGGGTCTGTCACAGTTAAGTCTTGGTCTACTTTATTCAAATCTCCATTCACATGAACTCTGTGAATTCCCTCCATAATCACATCAAAGTTTTGTACTCTCTTGCCCACTACATTTTCTTTTTAAAATTCCAACATATTTATAAGGCTCTTTTCAACCAAACCACCTTTACTTTGTGTTCTGTCTAGCAACTAGAACATTCCCTATTTAATTTTCATACATTCTAAGATCTGGAACTGTCTGGCGTCTGTGGTACTATAGTCACGGCAGCAGTCTAACATTTGTCCATAGGAACAGTTATTTTTATTTATTGTCGTAGGCCACTCATTCCTTTAGGCAGGGTTCACGAGTCTTTTTATTTCCTGCACATAACAATACACTGATGGTTCTCAAAGGATACTTAATGAATAGTGATAAATCAGCTGTAACTAGCATCTCTACTTATATTAAAAGTTGGAAAGACAAGGAGGAATAGTAATTTTTCTCTTATTCAAAAATTACATCCTAAAACAGATGAAAAGGTCTTTGTTCCTTAGTAATGAATTCATGTAATTTACAGTTAATTTATTCTAAATTCCCTTGAGACCATTAGCATGCACTATTCTTCCTATAACGAATGCACACTTAAATGTCCACCCAATTTTTAAATATAAATAAATATTAAAATACAGATGCTACTAAAAAGAGAAATTTTCTATCTGAGAAATTTATGTAACTAGAAGTGGTCAGTAAAATAGATCTAACTTTTATACAACTTGTCATTTTTAAGGAAATTAATGAAAAAATGTAATTTTTAAAAGGTGCAGTCTACACTTCTTTTGATGAGTAAAAGATGGTTCTATCATTTAAAATAGATTCTGTTTATCAATATGAGTATAAAGAATCTTTTCTGGAAAATACAGATACCAGCACCCTCAAAGTTGACAGAGGTTTCTAATTATAAAAACACATTTCTTAAAAACAGAATGTTAGATCAGTAGTGTTCTTACCAGACATGTTGGTAAACATGTGCCCAAGACCCAAAGTCTAAGTTTCTACTGTAGTGAAACAAATTTCTTATAAGAAAGTATGTTTTTTAAACAAAGGTCATTAACAGCAGGGACCAATACAATAAAATTAAAGTGCTAGAAAATACTAGTTCCATCACTATACATAGTCTTGCAAAAGTCTTGAATTATAACTGTCCCTATTATCCCTTTCTTAAAGACCTGAGAGTCTAGCCTAAGATAGTTTTCTAATGTACACAAAGAATGAACCAAGCCTCTCTAATCCCTCCCACATATACTCTCCCCTGAGACGCAGAGCTTGATATGAGTTCCATTTCCTTGAGATAAAAGGCCTGCATTAACAATGATGTGCCCTTTCTTTTTGTAATAAATTTCCATATTTATATTTTGAGGCTGTCATATGTTAAAGGATATTAAATATCATCTCATTATAACTAACTCTTTAAGCCAAAATAAATGACTTCATTCAACAGACATTGAAAAGTAAAGGAACATAATTATATTAAGAATTATTTTTAAACTATGTTAATAATTAAAGCTATTTAACCTAAGCTTGATTTTATGTCAGAAATGCACATTGGTTAAAAAGCTCAAATCTCCTCCCATTTTATCCTTAAGTTATAGACAGGAATTTGAACTTGGGATATAGAGAAACTGAAATACTACTTTGGGTCAAATCTCAATAAACCAAAACAAGCTTAATTTTTAAATTCCACATTCAATCATATAAAACATAGTCGCTGGACTAAAACATGGTTTCACTTCACTAATGTTATTTTTTAAACTGCGTTTGTAGTAAGCTAGTGTAATGCCACAGAAAATATTTTACCCCTTTGAAAAATTAGAGAAACACATTTTAGGAATAAACAGGAAATATCCACTTTCAAAACCAACATGCAAAATAGATTGGTTTTGATAATATAAATATTCTGGTGATTCAAAAGAAATCACCCAAATTCTAAAACCTACAGACAAGGGAGAGAATGGTATTAAAGTTAACTTACAGGGAGGAAGAAAGAATCAAAAGTCTAAATGAGAGCAGTATCAAGATTAGCAGATCTAAACATCATTCACACAGAAAGACGTGAAAATGTCCTAGAAGGGACATGCACCTTCTTTACCCAGGGTTTTCTGGCCTTTTCCTCGTTCACTTGCCTGCTCCTACTTTTGTGAATGCTATCATTGACCCTCTGGATATTCCATTCAATTCTCTAATGTTCCTGGTCCTCGTCCACATGGAGGCTGCACTGCTGGACATGGTCGCTTTTATGAACCTCAACTGAAAAGGCACAGCAAGAAAAAAACTCCTCCTCTTCTACTTTACAGCTTGCCTAGTTTGTCGCTTTTCTATGAAAACTTAGAAAATGGTCCCCAAGCTTCCTTAAGAGCAAGGGCACATAGAACCTGGAAACAACCTACAGGCCCCTTGACCAAAGAATGGATAAGGAAAATGTGGTACATTTACACAATGGAGTACTACTCAACAGAAAAAAAAAATGACATCTTAAAATTTGCAGGCAAAATGGATGGATCTAAAAAAACATCATATTGAGTGAGGTAACCAGACCCAGAAAGACAAATATAATATGTTCTCACACATAAGTGGTTTTTAAACATGAAGCAAAAAAAAACCCAGCCTACAATTCACAATCCCAAAGAAGGCAGACAACTAAGAGGACCCTAAGAGAGATATGCATAGATCTAATCTACATGGGAAGTAGAAAAAGACAAGATCTCCTGAGTAAATTGGGAGCATGGGTACCATTGGAAAAGATTGAAGGAGAGGGGAGAGGAAGGAAGGGAAGCAGGGAAAAATATATAGCTCAATAAAAACAATTAAAACATTGAAGGGCATCTAGGTTGTTTCCAGGTTCTGGCTATTACAAACAATGCTGCTATGAACATAGTAGAGCATATGGATGAATGGATGAAGAAAGTATGGAATATATACATGTTAGAGTACTACTCAGCAGTAAAAAACAAGGGCTTCTTGAATTTTGCATGCAAATGGATGGAAATAGAAAACACTATCCTGAGTGAGGTAAGCCAGACCCAAAATGAGGAGCTTGGGATGTACTCACTCATATTTGGTTTCTAGCCATAAACAAAGGACATTGAGCCCATAATTAGTGATCCTAGAGAAACTAAATAAGGAGAACCCAAAGAAAAACATATAGGCATCCTCCTGAATATTAACCTTCATCAGGCGATGGAAGGAGACAGAGACCCACATTGGAGCACCGGACAGAAATCTCAAGGTCCAAATCAGGAGCAGAAGGAGAGAGAGCACGAGCAAAGAACTCAGGACCGCAAGGGGTGCACCCACACACTGAGACAATGGGGATGTTCTATTGGGAACTCACCAAGGCCAGCTGGCCTGCGTCTGAAAAAGCCTGGGATAGAACCGGACTCGATGAACATAGCGGTCAATGAGGACTACTGAGAACTCAAGAACAATGGCAGTGGGTTTCTGATCCTACTGCCCGTACTGGCTTTGTAGGAGCCTGGGCAGTTTGGATGCTCACCTTACTAGACCTGGATGGAGGTGGGGGTTCCTTGGACTTCCCACAGGTCAGGGAACCCTGATTGCTCTTCGGGCTGGGGGGGGGGGGAACTTGATCGGGGGAGGGGGAGGGAAATGGGAGGGGGGGAAGAGACAGAAATCTTTAATAAATAAATAAATTTAAATAAAAAAACACTAAAAAAATTAAAACAAACAAAAGAAGAACAAGGGCAAGTTTCAGGAGTCAGATCTTTACTTCTACCAATGGAGTATATGTGTGTGTATCAGGTGTGTCCCCCAAAATAAAATTCAGATCCAAATGGACTTTGTCACAAACACTTTTATACACTGAGCCACCACCTCACTGGTCCTGCTTTTAAATTCTTTTATCAATGAGACTCAGTGACCACAAAAGGGAACCGTAAATTTTCCCCAGTAACATGTGGATTTTTATAAAAGGACAAATCAATGAAATAGAAGATAATCTTTTATTTTCCTGAAAAACTAAGATCATTATACTTTGGTATAAATTAAATTACGTTCACAATATTCTTACCCTAGGGTGTAACCTACTATTATTGTTTTACTAAGTGGACTCATACTCAAAGTGTCTTGGAAACATTTATGTTAATGCACAGAGATTAATGCTTCTCTCAAAGTCAGTCAGAGAAACAGCTTTATGCAGTGAGTGCCAAAACTCCTAAATGGTCAAGGGGCTGAGAACAGGTGGCTACTAAATGCTCAACCCTAAATAAAAAATTTCTATCAACTCAAGACTCAGAAAACATAGAAGAGGGGTATAAAGACTGTTAAGAGGGGAGCATGGGGAGGAGTGCTGTGAAATACTGGTTTTTGAACACAACGTTCGCACAAAGTTCGCATAGTTGTTGAACTCACAACAACTATGGTTACTTGCACAAGACTGACACTAGTCAACATTCCAACAGAAATAAATGCAAGAAGGTCTCATTAGGCTCAGCTCCTGGCTGAGGATCTATTGGTAATGAATGAAGAAAGAATCATTCTCTTCTAGGGTATATCCAATGAGTTATAAAAGAAATTTAAAAAAAAAAAAAGGAAGAGGAGGAAGAGAACTAAAACGAGGGAAAATGAGGTATTGGGTATGGAAGGCCCACAAAGTGTGAAAAGAATCTGGATTGGATATGAACAAGGTACATTCTATACTTCTACACACAGACACACACCCCTTTCATGGCACTCCCTAACCAATCTTTATAATACCATTGATGGTACTATATAAGTAGAATCTCCAAATTCTACTTCTTTAAGTAATTTAAAGTATAGTAAAATTAAAACTGCGGGACATTCATTTCAAAACAAGGGAGAATAAAGTGCACAGCAAAACAAAGGCATGTCCCTACAGAGTTTATCATTAACTATATTCTTACTAACCCAATTCTTTCTTAGACAAGGACATTTTTCAAATATCCGGAATATTTTGCCAACATGGTGCTTTTACTTATGACAGTAACACTAGTATAAACAAGCATAAAAAGCAAATTAATTAAAAACTATTTTTAAACAAATCTAAGCAAATGAAAATAGTTACAATAGTCTGTGAGGACACTGAGGGAGAGGTTAAGACAGGCTCTCTACATACCCCTGGCTGTCCTGGTAGTTGTTATGTGGATCAGGCTGGCCTTTAACTCACAGAGATTACTTGCCTCTGTTTCCTGAGTGCTGGAATTAAAGGTGTGTGCCAACATGCCCACAGCCAAGAACATTTTTGCACAGAAAGTAAAGCATTATGATTGTTATTAAGCCCATGTTTCATATTTTTTAATGTATAGATACTATGTAAGATAGATACCTGGGCCTCTTGATAGGAGGAGGCCAGATTTCTCTTGAAGAAGGACCCTGCAACACTGTCACAAGTATACAACATAAACTGCAGGTGGCAAGCTAAAGTCACA